>NC_136991.1:16096836-16456836 GCF_032717465.1 Coenobita brevimanus
AAAAAAAAACGCTTAGGACACAACATTCTACCTACCAAAAGGCACCATTTCACTATAAGACACATATCTATGTGAAATTTCATGATTCTGAGGTAAATACTTTCTTAATTCTGGTGTCAGGACACTAAAATATCATAACACACTACATAATAGCTAGTAATGTATATATATAATACTGAGGTTAGAAGAAAGCCGTGCCTAAGCGAGAGGGCTAAAGGAAATAACGTTTGCACATTCTCTAGTTAGGAATTTCACACACAGAGCATAGTGTGATGCCAGATGAAAACTTTCCACAGTCTTGGAAGGTTCCTTCTCATGTGCCCTCATGCGTGACACAACCAGTCATATACAGGGGAAATGGGAGAGACAGGGAGAAGGGGTTAGGAGCAAGAAGAGACTGTGAGGAGAGGCAGGAAGGAGCACACGGGGTTAGCAAGCAATAAACTGCTCTCACCTCAGTATTGCTCTTGTGAGATACTCCCTTTGAAGAAATAAACTGCAGTCAAACCCAAAATCATTTCTATCTTTCTCCTGCCATCTACGACAAGTACAACGAACATTCTCTTTTTTAAATCCCTACAATTCAACACACTTTTGGAAAAGCTCGGCGACGACTACGATACTGCATTTGGTGGCAGTAAGCATACAAACCACGTCTACAGTTCTACAGTTGAGTCTACATTATCAAGACACAAAACAAAAACCACTACAAGTTTGAGCCATACAATGCCTCACAACTTTATACTGGCTGTGGTTTGACGAACTACAGTTACAAACAACCACACAATCTCTGTCTATCTACGACTACTAATCGACTCCGGGGACAAACAGTGAACCAACGAATTACAATACAATCTACCTATGCCTCACGATTTAATCAACACTCAACATTCAGCTACAACAATTCTATTCAGCTATGAGCTTAGGTTCTACAATTCACGGTAAGCTACAATTATTTTCGATTGCCACGAAAAAAGCCTTATCTACAAGCAACATCAATCCAGCAAACCAACCTACGGAGCAGGGAGAGAGACGGCGCTGATTCAGTGGTGACGGAAGACACAATGCAGCATCACAACCAGAACCAGCCCTGACTCACCACTCAGCTCACTCACCATTACTCGCTGCTGATGCATCACCTGAGCCTCCAAGTGTGACATCATTCTACATTTGCTAAGTCCGTGTATATACTTTTACTTATTTTCCCAGAGAGCATAAACATACAATCCCTTTTTTTGTTTATAACTTTACAAATGATTAGCACCACTGTCCTACAGGGATGTATTGCTAAGTCAAGAGTGATAAACAAACACTTTGCACAAGATATACAGTATAATTATCGTATTTACAACAACCAAACTAAGTAGCACTTAAGATAGATTTATTGAGGAGAACAGGGTTAGGAAAAAAAAACAAAAAACAAACGGGCGGTGAGCGACGTTACGACCTGAGATAGCCTTTTCACACGCCATAAATATTGTTTACTTACCACATATTACTCTTTTTGGTAACAAACACCACTTCATCCATATACAAACATCCTTACATACACCATCTTCAATTCTCTCTCTCTCTCTCTCTCTCTCTCTCTCTCTCTCTCTCTATTGCCAGGCGCCTTAATCCCGTAAGAGGTGGCCACAACAAATCGCCTCCATATCGCCCTGTCCCCTGCCACTTCATTGCTCTGCGCCCAGCTCACACAACCCTCTCTCATACACCTCTCCACTCCATCCCTCCATCTCATCCTTGGCCTTCCCCTCCCTCTCCACCTCACTCACATACACTCTCCTCATCAGTCTTTCGCTCTCTATCCTCTCTACATGTCCAAACAACCTCAGCGTGTTTCTCCTGATGCTTCCTATTGCATCCACATCCACACCACAACGCTCCTTCACTTCCTCATTTGTCAGTCTGTCTCTCCATGTGACTCTACATGTTCCTCTCAGATAACTCATTTCCACTGCTCTCACTCTTGACTTCTGTCCCTCCAGCAATGTCCAAGCCCCACTTCCATACGTTAGAGTTGGTATCACAATAGTGTCATGTACTAGGTTTTTCACTTCCATGATCACTTCCTTGATTCTTATGACTGCTTTCAAGGAACCAGCAACTTCTCTTTCCTGATGCACCCTTTCAAGTACTTTTCTCTCTCTCTCTCTCTCTCTCTCTCTCTCTCTCTCTCTCTAGCATTCATCTATTCCAAATCGTTGTTGTTACCTATACAGTTAACACATACATAAAATAAATGTTTCATGACAACATTCCTTAGCAAAATGTACCTCTTAATTAGTGATTAGTGCTATAATGGGATGTCTGCAGCACCATCAATTTTATTGCCAGAGAAGACAGCATCTGAATTACCCAATGACGATTCACAGTTAGTAGAAAAACAGGAAAACGTAACAAACACACATAGTTTTCCACGAACAAAAGATCCAGAAACAAACACTTCTTTGAGAGGAATTGAGGATAATGACGCCTCTTGGACAGTTTTCTCTGATGTAGAAAGCGAAGATTATAGATCTGGCATATACACCTATGAACACTTAATAGGGTACGTAAGTCAGGAAATACATACTCAACGATTCCTTCCCATAACAATAAGGGACTTCAAGTAAATTTGACCAAACAAACACCATGGCTAGCGGATCTAACACCACAGCTCCACTTCCCCACATCACGTGTTTGTGTACCATAAGGATAAAAATCTCACAAAATTCCCAGGCACAGAAAAGGACCGCATTGATGTGATGTCCCTTATACATCAGTGTGAGCAGCTTTCTGTTAAAAGACATATAACAGATGAGAATGGAAAATTAGCTGTTTTTTCATCATCAATTAACCAAGAAAGAGGCCCAGCTGGTGATCTGCTTATATCTGATAAGGTCATACGAGCTCAAACATAAGATGAGTTTAAGACAGAATTCCTAAAGAATTTTTCTGGAGGTATAATTTTTTGGCCAGCTATAATTCCAGAACTACATAAGATCGTGGATCTTATGAGACAACACATCGCAAACCCTGTCTTTCGTGAAATAACAGCAGATATGTCCACAATTAAGAGAACACTGTTAGTCACTACAGAGAACTCAAATTAGATATCAGCTGAGGGGAAGATGTCACCAATGCATGTTGTAGACATACTTGGTTATGTAGCTGCACTGTGTATTTTACCCGATAGGGTATCAGAAATAGCAAAAACAGTTGCTTATACCCCAGGAATGTGTTTGCTAGATTTTATGTACGTGGTAGAGATGGATTGCTGCAAAGCAAAGGTGAGTGAAATAACACAACCCAATACAACCAAAATGAGAATTACTGACACTGTGGCAGCCATGAGTGCATGTAGCACAAGCACAGAACAAAAACGATTGCGACCCAAAAGGAGACAAACCAAACAATAGCTGACATCGAGGCAGTGATCACAAACACAAGGCCACAGGCAACCTCAAAAACTTGCATGTAGTCCAAGCAGAAACCATGCCACTGAAAAACCTAAAAATGGAAAGTCATCTCGTGGGTCACATTCGGAAGATAAGTCTACTCTATGTTGTTATTGTGTGAATCCTGGTCACATGAAATCTGAATGTTACATTAAGCTTAGGAAAGATAACAGATAAAGAAAGAGGGATGCAACCATAGTGCAGAAAACATAAAAACACAGGACACTAGACGTCACACTGGAAAGCAGTTGAAAGGTTAGTATCTGATTTTAAGTTAGGGGGAGGGGCATGCCACAACAAAAAACGACCATACATCAAGAAATCCAAGTCTACAGTGCACATAGGAAGCATCCTCGAAAACGAGTGTATCATGGTGCCCACTTCCTGTGAAGATCAAACCATTTCATTATTCTTGGATTCAGGCTCTCCAGTGAATTTACTAGCACAAGAGGAATTAGAGATGATTTTTAGAAATACGAAGAAAGTAACCTTCGTGGAGGAGTGTGATTTAGACTTAATATAGTCAGAAATAAATATGCTGTAAATGGAACACAAATAACCGTAAAGGGCATGATACAGTTAGACATCAGTTTTACAGAGACTACGAGACCAATCCCCGCTAATTTCTATATAGCAAAGAACTTAGCAAAAAGAGCTAACATGTTACTGGGTTTCAGATCTATGAGGAAAGAGAATATAGTATTACTCCCACACATGAATGGGATACAATACAATAACTAATTCATAGATGAATTTTCACCAGAACTGTCATCTAACAATGGTAGAGAATCGAAGGGAGTTGGAACAATCAAGCAACTAAACAGAACGACTCAGTCTGACGAGGGTGCACATGCACTTGCACCATCCCTCTCATCCCCTTTGCCCAGGGATCAAGGTGACACTAAACTCCCAACATTATTCCTCCGTACATCTCGTCAGTGATGTTGTTACTCCACCTAATTCATATATGAAATGCACCAACACTGGTTGAAGAATGGTAATGTTCTTGTCTTAGAAGAATCATGTAAAGTGAAATGACTCTCAATGGAAAAAGCCTTATGTCACGTGAATAAAGATGGGGAAACTCATGTGTTCCTAATTAATCACATGAAGAAGAAGTGCAGATAAAAAAAGCGAACTTTACTGTAACTTGTATATGCAATTTAGAGATTTGTCCTGCTCATATATGGGAAATAACTATAGCTGGAACTTCAAGTAAGATAAAATCGACGGACAGAGAGTGCATAAAGGATAATTCGACTCACCCAGCAAATTTTCATGTGGAAAATGATCAGTGGATTTATTACACATACACCAACAGACTGTTGCATTACTTGGAGAACAATTACGGTGTACTGACCTGATTAAACACAAGATTAACGTACACCAGGACACACATCCAATATGTGTACCAGCCTATAGAGTAGCACACTCACAATGTACCTTGCAAATCAGTATGTTGGTGAAATGTTAAAAGTGGATATTATTGACCTTTCAGTCTCCCCTTGGAATGCCTCATTATTTTTCGAGTCCAAACGAAGTAGAGAAATGTGGGCAGTAATCGATTAACGTAAATCAAACAAACACACAATCCCAGACTGGTTCTATGCCATTGTTAAGTGACGTCTTGCAAAATATTAGACCGGGAAATAATGTATTTTCCACAGTCGAAGTGCTTAATGGCTCTTATCACATTTCTGTCGATCAGGAGTCACCCAAACATACTGCTTTCTCCACAAATACAGGGCATTACCAATATAAAAGAATGGCGATGGGGTTAAGGACAGCGCCAGGCACATTCCAATGATTAATGACTTGTGTACTATCCGGACCGTTAGGAAATGGTATATTTGTGTACTTGGAAGACATCATAATTGCAACACAAATAACAGATGAACATCTACAAAAATTAGACCAGCTCCTAGACAAGTTAGCCAATGCTGGTTTGAAAATTAAGCTGCCTAAATGCAAATTTTGCTTTAATGAAATAAAATTCTTAGACCACAGAGTGGATGCAGGGGGGATACATAAATCTGATGACAAAATACAAACAATGTGGGATTTCTGTGAACCCATAAATGTAGATGAAGTCAGTTTTTAGGTCTGGTGGACTACTACAGATCTTTCATACATCAATTCTCTCACATAGCAGATCCATTAGTCCACCTACTGAAAAAAAAAAAAAAATGCCGTATTTCAGTGGGGAGAGGAACAAAAACTAACATTTAATGAATTAAAAGATAATCTTACATGTTCACCTTGGTTGGCCTATCCTAATTTCACTAAACCATTTACAGTTTGCACAGATACATCTCTCAAAGGATTAAGGGCCATACTGATGCAAGAAGATAAGACTGGAAAAAAACACAACAACTACATTCGGTAGCAGACAAATAAAAGGTGCAGAGAAAATGATCGCACTATAGACCTAGAGGCAATTGCAGTGGACTTTGCCTTACAAAAGTTTCGAGTTTTGGTATATGGTTACGAAATTCACCTGTTCACCAACTATAAATCACTCGTGCGCATGTTCCAAGAAATACTCCTGTCTGGGAGGGAAGCAAGATGAAAATGTACAGTTCAAAACTATAATGTACATATTCACTACATCCAAGGCAAAACAAATTTAGCCGCTGATGCACAATCTAGGAACCAGACGACAATTCATGTCGCAACATTAGGTCAAAAGGAAGACATCCCGAATCATGATGAAATTTCTAAAGCACAGAGACTTGATTCAACATTGTCTAAAGTTATATCCAAGTTGGAAAGTGGCGAGGACATAGAGTTACCCAAGCTACATATACCACTTGAACAATTCATAGTAGTCCACAATGCCATATATAGGATCAACCCAGGACAACCAAATCATAGAAAAAATAACAGACAACTACTGCTGTGTGTGAAATTCCTAACTAGATAATGTGCAAACGTTATTTCCTCTAGCTCTCTCACTTAGGCTTGACTTTCTTCTAACCTCTATATTACATATATAAACTGCTACGTGTTACGTAGTGTGTTATGATATTTTTGTGTCCTTATATAGGATCAACCCAGGACAACTAACTGATAGAAGAAATAACAGACAACTAGAGGTACCTAATGAAATGATACAGTACCTCACGTATTAAGGATGATACACGATAGTCCACATGCAGGTCATCCTGGCAAAGATAGGACAGTCAGGCAAGCCTGGATGTTATACTACTGGCCATCATTACGGAAAGACATACACAATCACATAGACAGATGTGAGCCATGTGCGAGACACAAAGGCTACACATTAACACCTGCATCGATAGGAAAATATCCTGTAACTAAGAACTGTGGGACGTTGTCACAGTTAACTTACCAAAGTTACCCATATCTTACAATAATATTAATTTCTGTAGTAGGTGAGGAAGCTCACCATCGACTCACTCGATGTAGTGCTGCTCTCAGGTGTCTGCCCTTTCCTCTTCTTCCTTCTTTCCTTCCTTCCTCTACTGTCTTTCTTTACCTTATTCTTTCCTAGTCCTTCTGCCTATGGGTGACTTTATGCTCCCTGTTTTGTCTGTCTTTCCTTCGTTCTTTCCTGTTCCTTCTGCCTGTGGGTGACTATACTGAGTGACAAGCCAAATAATTTTCTTTTTACCACGAAAAATTTAGGCTACTATGTTAGTTGGTAACCATATGACCATATTATGGCGTCTGGTGGTTTAGTAGACAATTGCGGCACTGCAGTCGGATTGAGCCTGTGAAGGTTTATATCCAAGGAGTGGTTGGAGTTATTGCTCAAGTAATACCACTCAGGGATAAGTGAGGCTGGTCACTCTCATCTTAAATGTCAGGACCAACTTGCCTAGCCCCGGGCTCCTACGCTTCTCATGGGGCAACGTAGAATTGGATGATGATGATGACGAATAATCATTATCTCTTCCATGCTACAGATATTTCTCAAAATAGGTGATTTTGGTCCAAATTAAGGATAAGACACCAGTAATAGTGGCAAGGGTTATCTGTAGATTCACCACACCAAAGGTATTAATAAGTAATAATGGAGATGATTTTAATTCTGAAATCTTACAAGAAATATGGAAGCAATACAATATAAAAAAAAAAAAAGTGCAGTGTCTTAGCCTACCACCCAGCATCCAATATGTTGTTGGAGAGACAAAACAAAAAAGTGTTGGATGTGCTACGACACATTCCCTGTGAAAATTATGGAAGCTGGGTTGACTGGATTCCCAGAGAGGAAGCATCAATTACTTGTGCAAAAAGGAAGTCATTTGGAGACACACCGCATTTCATTATCTACGGGACAGACATAAAGTTACCGTACAAGATTCTGGAACGTGAAAAATTGCCTGTACGCAATGACGATGATTATCCTAAATTCCGTTTCCATGAATTCCGGGAGATACACATAATGGTGAAGAAACAATTATCGTTGTCCAAAGAAGAAATGACGGGGTCATTTAATAAAAAGACATAAGAATCTTCTATCAGCATAGGAGACATTGTCTACGGTATCATTCACATTAGAGACAATAAACTATCACTGAAATTTGAAGGCCCATACAGAGTAATTAAGAAAACAGCCAATAAGGTAGTCATAAAGTCACTGTCGAGTGGCAAAGAAAAGCAAATTCATGCTGATCATTTAAAAATGGCTCCAAGGAATATAGCCAACAATTATGTAACCTCAGACACCACTGAAAAAACTGAACACAAAAGATGAAAATAAACTAGAAGAAATTGATACATACAGAAATAAATTATGGTTGTATAACAAACAAACAAAAATAGGTTCAACTGTGGCTACAAATGCCCCAGTACAGTATTTACATGATCTAGGTATCGATTTCAACTCCTTCTATAAGTGAAACAACAAGATAAGGTAATGTTCTCCAAGAGCCAGTTTATAATGCACATCATCACTATCAATGACCTCAGCATGACTGGATTAGCTAATTAACAGATTTTTTTTCGTAGGTAACAATGAGGGACCTTATACCATGGATTCTGATCTTTATAGCAAGATGATCAGGTCACTTAGACCCTCAACATATAATAAGACAAGGTTGCCTTATAGCCCCAGTGGCCTCAACAGAAACTGTGAAAGATGAGTAAAGTACTGAAATTAGTTTGGATATCATATATGAATTACTGGTATTGCTGGAGAACACTGCTAAGCCGGGATGTTATACTACTGGTCATCATTATGAAAAGATATATACAAACGTATAGACAGATGCGAGGCATGTGCAAGACAAAATGGCTACACGTTAACATCTGCACCTAAAGGGAAATATCCTGTACCTGACCAACCGTGGGATGTTGTCGTTGTTGACTTTAGTAACCCTTATCTTACAATAATAATCAATATCTCCTCGTTCCTACAGATCATTTCTGAATATATGTGATTTTAGTCCCAATTAACCCGTGGATTGTGAGCCACAGCTCAGGCTGGGTAGCATCGCACTGCGAGCCACAGCCCAGGCTGTACTGGCCGTGCATCACCGCAAACAACTTGATCTCTACGCAAACTTACGCATGGCATTACACAAAGATGGAGAGAGAGATTTTTTTTCTTTCCACCAGATGATGACTTGCATGTTTATCTTCAAGTTTATAAGAATTAAAAAACCATTTTTTTTTCACTACTCCGTTACGTAAACTTATGCATGGCCTCATGCAAAGACGGAGAGAGAGAGAGATGTTTTATTCTTTTCACCAGATTATGCCCTGGATGTTTACCTTCAAGTTTATAATAAACAAAAACTAAAAAAAAAAAAAGATAAGATTGCAGAAACAGTGGCAAGGGCAGTCAGACAACATAATATGTAGGTTCACATTAGTGAAATTATTAACAAGTGATAATGGAAGTTAATTTAATTCTAAAATCTTACAAGAAATGTGTAAACAATACAATAAAAAAAAAAAAAGTAAATGTCTTAGCCTATCATCCAGCATCCAGTGGGTTGGTAGTGAGACAACAAAAAAGTGTTGGATGTGGTATGACACATTCTCAATGAAATTTATGCAAGCTGGGATGACAGCATTGCCAGAGTGCAAGCATCAATTAACTGTGTAATAAACAAGTCTGTAGGAGACACACCACATTTCATTATCTACGAGACAGATAAAAACTTACTATATTAAATTCTGGAAGGTGAAAAATTGCTTGTATACAAATATGATTATCCTAAATTCCGTTTGCATGAATTCCAGGATATACAGAAAATGTTGAAGAAACAATTATCGATGTCCAAGGAAGAAATGAGGGAGTCTTTCAATAAAATGGCAAAAGAATCGACTATCAGCTTAGGAGACATTGTTTATGGTAATTATCACCGAAATTTGAAGGCCCATACAGAGTAATTAAGAAGACAACAAACAAGGTAGTAAGTAAGTCACTGTTGACTGGCGAAGAAATGCAAATTCATGTTCATCATTTAAAAAGGGTCCCAACGAATTTAGCCAGTAATTTTGCAGCCTCGGACACCACCGGAAAACTGAACACAAACGATGAAAATAAACTAGAAGAAATCAATACATACAAAAATAAATTAAGATCTCATAACAAACAAACAAAAATAGGTGCAACTGTTGCAACAAACCATACACCATTTACATGATCTAGGTATCGATTTAAACTCCCACAAGTGAAACAATGAACAAAATTATTGTTCCCCAAGAGCCAGTTTGTAATGCACATCATCACTATCATCAAACTCAGCATGACTGGATTAGCTAATTAATATTTTTTGTTTTCGGTAGGTAACGATGAGGGGACTTATACCATGGATTCTCATCTATATAGCAAGGGGATCAGCTCATTTAGACCCTCAACATATAATAAGGCAAGGATGCCTTATAGCACAAACGTCCGCGACAGCAATCTTGAAAGATATGAGTATTGAAATTAGTTTGGACATCTTACATGAATTAACTGTATTGTTGGAGAATATTGCCAAGCCACTGAGGACACTGGAAGCTATGATGAAAAGTTCTGCTTCAGAGGCTTATAACACAAAGGAACTGACTGAATTCATGAAGTTACCAAAATGGAAATTTGATCAAGCAAAAGCTACCATGCTCATCATGATCCAAGATATCCCATCTCGTGGCACGGAGGCACTTAGGACATCTGAGAAGCGTGGTTTGTTCGACATGGGTGGTGCAGTTCTAGGGAATATTTTTGGATTGGGTACAGAAGAAGATCTTCACGAAGTAAACAACAAATTTTATGACATTGCTCAGGTATTAACATATCAACAAAAACCATTTGACAATCAAAACACAGCAATGATGATGATTGTGAAAAATCTCAGAAAAATCTCAGAAAAGAAGATAACTCACCAGAGTGTGGACAAAATAAATGCAATGGAAGGAAACATGACACCTTTTCAACACTTCTGTTATCATGGACCATATTGACATAATAATATTCCAGTCAGACAATACTAGAGTACGTTATCAAGCTTTGATGAACGGTATTGCGAGTGCTGGAAATGGCAAGATCACCATTAACTTACTTCCAGTTCACGATCTACGTCAAATAACCAGTCAAAGCATATATAAACATGGTTTGAAGCCTTTGCTTCAGGACAAGAATCTCATGCTATATTATCCATACTTAGAAGTGGCTCTAACACCAATATCAGTAATAGTTCATGTACCATTCATAACAGATAATGTGTTCACAGTCTATCAGATATACCCTTTTCCTTCTAAGAATAATGATACCTTGGTCATCATGAACATCAACACCAACACCGAACTCATCATGGTCTCCAAAAGACAGGACAGTGTCACCTTCTCTAGTGAATCAACACTTCAACGAAAGTCCATACAACCCTACATGTTGTTCACCTCTGTCCTGAGTATATTTTCACATTTTAGCCAACTGGAACAGTCCCTTGTGAAATGGCTATCATAAGAAATCTTGACATTCGTGAACGTTGCAGCTTCACATCTGCTCCAGATAAACTCACCCACCATCAGTGCATCGGGCATTCACAGTTTTTCTACTTCACTCATAACACATCAGTTTTCATAATTTGTCCAGATACACCACCATCTCATACTTCAGCGTCAGAACTATACATAGCACCTGGCTATTGTGCTGTACTTACACCATCTTTGTTCACCTTAGCTACAAACAATCACTACACCATCCTTACTCACACATACACAAATACTTCCAACCACTACCTCAGATGGATTTAAACAAGAGCACAAATATTAAGCTAACTTCACCTAAGTTTGAAACAATGCAATTAATCAAACAATGAAGCCCTGGGACAAACTGAGTATAAGTATGTTCAATCCAAATCACTCGTATGTGTATAGCCCAGCTCCCGTTGTCTTTATAATCTTGCCCACTATATTTAGAATATTACTTTTGGTTATGCACAGAGTGCAAACTTGGAGTCAGTATTTACGGGAGGAAGAGTAAACGTTCAAGTGGGACCCTCCTGAGCGAAATGTATATAATATGTAAATAATGCAAATTATATGTACAAAAAACAGAAAATTAAAGAAAATTATGGGGTAACATATTATATATATATATATATATATATATATATATATATATATATATATATAAACATAGATAGATAGCCTTTGCCTCAGGACATAGATATATAGATATATATATCCATACTTATAAGTGGCTATATATATATATATCAGTATATAGTATATATATATATATATATATATATATATATATATATATATATATATATATATATATATAAGACCTGGATGCCCAAGTCCCGGACATCCGAAGTCGTGGGCATTTTGGGCTCGAGTCCTTGGACCCCCAAAATGGCCAAAACAACGTAAAAATGAAAAAAAAAAAGGCAATATGTGTTCATCCCTACTTTACATTTGCTGGATGGTGATGAACAGCTGTGTTTTGGCATGTAGTTCCTCAGACGTCCGCTAGAGCACCCCTGCATCCTCCCCAGTTCCTGCCTACCTAATGTCATGACTGCACGCTCGTCGCCATGGCTGCCCACGTGCTTGTTTTTGTGAATAAACTGCAAAACCTCGCCACTAGACCACATGAAAATTTACAGTGTTGTGCAGTGTTACGAAATTACAGTAGAATTCAGAGCGTAAAGTATTAAGTGCAGTGTTGCAATAGGCATGGCGCAAGAACAGAATGTGCAGTGTTAAGCAATTATAATTTACAGTGCAAAACACTGGATTACTGTACGTGCTTCAAGTGCACCTTCACCACTCTCAGAACAATAGAGGAGATGGGTTAATCTTCGTGATGGTCAAGGACGTGTTGTAAGTACCCTGTACATTTCTAAATATTTGAGTACACCGCTTCCCGTCCGATCAGCGAAGTTAAGCAACGTTGGGTCTGGTTAGTACTTGGATGGGTGACCGCCTGGGAACACCAGATGCTGTTGGCATAACGTTCCCTCTACGTGTCAAGTGGGGTTGGTGGAGGATTAGTGCCCCTCCCTGTAAAACAATTAACTCTAAGCCCTTGGCCACCCTGTTTGGGATACATAGCATCTGGCAATGAATGAAAAAAAAAAAAAACTTCTAATTTCCCATTCTCTGGTTCCTTTTTATTTCTTTCATTGTTTCTGTCTCATATTTGTGTGCATAGGGTCTTAAATAGGTGTTGTGCATGTCTGATAGGGAGTTATTTAATTTGTTTTCAAAGTTAGGTTGGGTTGGGATCAATAATTACCTGTCCAGGGGCATTTTTCCCAAGTTCCGGACAAAACCAAGTCCCGGACATGCTTTTGGCTCTATTACCTCGGATCTTGGAGGGATTACATATATACAGCATGTATGTATATATATATATATATATATATATATATATATATATATATATATATATATATATATATATATATATATATATATATATATATATATATATATATATATATATATGTATATATATATATATATATATATATATATATACTGTATATATATATATATATATATATATATATATATATATATATATATATATATATAGTAGAGAAAGAGATAATATAGATAGATAGATAGATAGATGTAGGTTGATAGACAGATAGATAAATAGACATATAGATACAGATAGATAGATAGATAATAAGTACATTACATATAGCTCATCCTTACTATAGTCTTGGCATGGTACTGCCACTATATTACCATTGCATAAGTATATGTTTATGTCTGTTGTACAGACGTCGGAATAAGTTCGTTTCCTTTTCCGTGGACTAAAGTGTTGGTAACACTGCTCGATGGAGAGCTATCCCCTCCTCCTCCCTTCCTCATAGTCCCACACTCCCATTCAACCCCCCCACTTTTCTCTCCGACCCCATAACCCCACCCGGTACCCTCCATACTCTCGCTCACAGCCAGCTAGGGGTTTATGTGCTTCAAGCACCTCTCTGATTACGTGTAGTCCGAACAACTAATAAAGGAATAGTACAGTATATATCATAAACCAAGTTAGGAAAAGGTTTACTAAACCGTGTATGTGAGTCTGTGTGTGTTAGAGAGAGAGAGAGAGAGAGAGAGAGAGAGAGAGAGAGAGTTAAAAGACAGGGAGCGACAGGCGGTGAGGGAGAGCGAGTGGAAAACTGAGAAATGAGAGTTCAGTTATGGAGAAAATAAATAGGGGAGAGGCAAGGAGAGAACAACGAGAGTTAAGAAAAGAGACAGAAAGAAGAGACAGTGAGAGGTGAAATGAGATACAAGCACTGTGAAAGGGAAAGAGAAAAGGGAGATGTGAATCGAAAGGCCGGGAGACAGGGAAGTAGAGACAAAAGGGGAGACAGCTGAGAGAAAATGGAAATGGAGCAAACATAGAAATAGGGATAACAAAAAGAGAAACTGGGAAAGACAGCTACGGAACGGAATACTGAGAATGATAATGAGAAAAATTAGAATAAGAAGCAAGATAACAGGGAGGAGAAAGAAAGTGTGTTACTCTGGCAAGGACGCAGGGAAAGAACTAAGTAGGATAAAGCATTGAGGCTGAGTAGAACTAATAACATTCAAGTAAAAAGGGAGGGAGAGAAAAAGAGAAATCAGAAAAATTTGCGGAGAGAAAGTAGAGATTAAGGGTGGGAAGAAAATAGGTTAATTTTTAGAGCAAGAAAGAGGAGGGGGATGTTAAGAAGGGAAGACAAGGGGAGGGAGAGAGAGAGAGAGAGAGAGAGAGAGAGAGAGAGAGAGAGAGGGAGGGAGGGAAAGACAGTGGGAAAAGCGGAATGAAAGAAGAGATTTCGGGTGACAGGGAAAGACGGAGAGAGGAGAGAGAAAATGGAGCATGCAGTTATTACTGGAGAAAGAAAGCAGTGAAGGAAATGGATTTAGTACAAGTAAAGAAATACGGAGAGAGTAATGGAGAAAAAAAGGCAACACGTGACAGATGAAAAAAGTAAGACAAAGTTGTGACACAGGGAGGAAGAGAGAAGAGTAAGGTAAGGAGGGAGTGACGGAGGGGAAGATTGAGACGAAGGAAAAGAAAGTGAGAGGGAGGAAGGTAGGGTCTGAGCAGATAGCTATAAAGTGGAAGGAAGGAAAAGGAAACTGGGGATGAGACAAAGGATCCAGAGAGAGAGAGGAAGGGGAGGGAGTACAGTAGAGACAGGCACAGACAGATAGGTCGACAAATATTCAGGTGTGCGTTTGTGTGTGTGTTCTTACCTAATTGTTCTTACCTAATTGTATCTTTACTGGAATGAGTCAAGCTCGTACTGTCCCGTGTCTTAAACCATATTTATCGTACATTTCCTTAAATTTGTGAATTGTTTTGACACACACTAATTCATTCGGTAATTAATTCCAATGATCAATTGCTCTGTTTGGGAAACTGAATTTCCTTACGTCTCTATCACCTCTCTTCTTATACAGTTTTTTGCAGTGTCCTCTTGCTGATGCTTCCCCATATCTTAAGTAATCATTTATGTCTATTTTCTCCTTCCCTGATATGCATTTATATAGCATTATCATGTCATCTCTTTTCTTTCTCTCCTGTAGTGTTGGTAGATTCAGTTTATTTGGTCTTTCTTCGTAGCTTAGATCCCTTAAGATTGGTATCCATCTTGTAGCGACCCTTTGAACTTTTTCAATCTTGTCTGTGTTTTTTGAGATGAGGACTCCAGACTACTGATGCATACTCCAGGGTTGGTCTAATGAATGATGTTATTATCCTTCTTAGCATGTCTTCATTAATGTATGTGAAAGCTATTCTCATATTTGCAAGCAGTGTATACATGTTTCGTACCTTCTCACTGATGTGGTCAGCCGGAGATAGTCTGTTATTGATAATCACACCTAGGTCCTTCTCTCTTTCTGATGTGTAGGGTTTTATTTCCTAATGTATAATCCCAATCAGGTCTTTTTCCATTTTTACCAAACTTGATTACATGACACTTGTCCACATTGAATTCCATTTGCCATGTATTACTCCATTCATAATGTTTATTTAAGTCTTCTTGTAGCTCTTTACAAGAGTCTGTGTTAGTAATTCTCCTTTGTATTTTTGCATCATCTGCAAACATATTTAGATAGCTTTCATTTCCAGTGTTACTGTTTATATCATTTATATACACTAAAAACATGATTCGTGCCAGCACTGAACCCTGTGGTACTCCACTAGTCACTTCTTTCCATGATGAGTACTTTCCCCTTAGTACTGTTCTCATTTCCCTTTTTATGAGAAAATCTTGCATCCAACAAAACAGTTTGTCTCGAATTCCTCCTTGATGGTACAGTTTCCATAAAAGTCTTTGGTGTGGTACTGTGTCAAATGCTTTCTTGAAATCTAAATAGATACTGTCCACCCATCCTTCTCTTTCCTGTATTGTGTTTGTTACTCTGTCGTAGTAGCTCAACAGATTAGTAACACATGATTTTAATTTTCTGAAACCAAACTGTCTTTCTGTTATCATATTGTGTTCTTCTAGATGATTTACCCAAGCTTTTCTTAGCTTTTCTAAAACCTTGCTTACAACACTGGTCAGTGATACTGGTCGGTAGTTGAGTGGATTTTGTCTATTCTCTTTCTTGAATATTTGCTTTCTTCCAAATATCAGGTAGTTTACCTTGACTTAAGGATTTCTTGAAAATTAAAAATAATGGTTTACTTAACTCCTTTGCACATTCTCGTAGTACCCAACATGAAATTTCATCAGGACCACTTGCTTTTCCTCGGTCTAATCTAATTAACTCCTCCTGTATTACTTTTTCTGATATTTGTATATCTGGTAGTATGTGTGGGCATGCATGTTCCACATAGTCCTTCTCAAAAGTTTTTTTCTTCTGTAAAAACTGATTGGAAATTCTTATTTAGTGCTTCACAAATATCTTTCTCTTGTGTATAGGTGATTCCCTCGTCCGTAATGATTGTATTTTATCTTTTACTCTGGTTTTGCTTCTGATGTAGCTGTAAAATAGCTTCGGTTGATCACTACTTTTATTTATGATATCCTCCTCAAACTGTTTTTGGGCTTCCCTCCTTATTCTTGTATAATCGTTTCTTGCCTGTTTGTAATTATTATATGCCCTGTAACTATTGTGTCTGTATCTATTCCACAACAAATCTCTTTCTTTTGATTTTTTACATTCTGTATTGAACCATTTTTGTATTTTCTTATCTGCTTCTCTGTGCTGTGGGATGTACCTCTGGAGTCCTATTTCATTGAATTCACAGAATTTTTTATATACAGCATTTAAATCTTGTCCTCTAAGCTCATTTTCCCAATCAACTTCTAAGAAATACTTCTTTAGGTCTTGATAATTTCCTTTTTTATAGTTTAGACTCTTTTTGTAACTTTCATTGCTGTTAACTATGTCATAAGCTATCCTGAAGTTGCAATTTAGTACTGCATGATCGCTTTTGCCGAATGGTGGGTGATATATTAAATTGTCAATATCATTTTCTTGCCTAGTAAATATGAGATCTAGCATTGAAGGTACATCGAGTCCTCTTTTTCTGGTGGTTTCCTTCACATGTTGCGATAGGAAAAACTCTTGCACGAGATCCAGGAGATTTTGGTCCCAACAGCTTTCTTGGCTAATTATATCTAGAGTATTCCAATTTATATTTGTATTAAAATCTCCAGTTAGTATACTTCTTTCCTATTTCTCTTCCATTTTATGTAGTAATGCTCTTAAACTCTGAATTGTACTCTCTGCCAAGTCCTCATATTCGTCTCTTTCCCATGTGTTTGATCTGGGTGGCATGTACATTTTGGCTACAATTACTTTCCCTTCAGATGTGTTGATCTCTACTGCAATCACTTCTACTTGTGATGGTATATCTAGTTTTATTTCATTGACTTTTAGATTTTTCTTAGTTAATATTATAATTCCTTCTCCTTTTTTTTAATTTTTGTCTTTTCTCCATATTATATTTCTCTAAGTTTAGTATGTCATTTGATATCCTTGGTGTTAATTTTGTTTCAGTTAGGCACAATATATGTGGTTCATTTTCTCTGACATAATCATTCATCTCTAATAATTTAGATACTATTCCATCTACATTTGAGTACATCAACTTAATCATCTTGTTTATATACTTGTCATGACATGGTTCTACTACCTTCCTCCTTTTTATTCCCTCTAGGTTATATACCACTTTCGTACCTGCAATCCTATTACTTTGTAAAAAAAAAAAAAAAAAAATGTGTTCTCCTCTTATCTTCCCTCATTTTTAGTTTTTGCTTCCTCCCTCTTCTCTTTCAGTAATTCCAGTTCCTCTTGTGTTAGGCATCTTTTTATCCATACATTTTTGAACTCCTCTTTTTCCATAAGATTCTTTGCATTTTTTAGTATCTCCTCCACAGTGTTTACACTCTGGAAAGTCACCTTTAGAGGTCTTGTCCTGCTTTTCTCGTATTTCCTTAACCTTTTGTGTTCCTCTATGTCTTTACTACAGACTTCCTCTGTTACTTCTTTCAGTAAGCTCATTACATTTGCCATCTCCTTTTTGTCTCTTGTGATCTTGTTTTATACTTCTTCCTCTTCTATACCAGTGATTACTATAGATTTGTTGATATCTACCGAATCTCTGACTAACTTTGGGTTGTGTTGGATTATTCTTTTCACTTCCTGTTTAATGCTTTTTTCTTCCACCCTTGTTTCTAAGTCTTTCTTTACTTTCACCATTTCAGCATACGTGGTTTCCACATCATTTTTGTAGCCTTGCACAACTTCATTCACCTGTGTTATCTTCTCCTCAATATCACTGGCCTAGTCTATCAGACTGCTTACTTGCCTAATTGTCTTCGTATCATTTTTGAACTCTTCCATAATAATCTCGTGATTGACTACTGTACTTGCCATTTCACTCATTTTCCTCCTAAGTGTACTCAATTCCACTTTTAATTCACTGATGGTTGTGTCTTTCTTATTGACCTCCTTTCCTAGTATTTCTATTTCTTCCTTTTGCAAGTGCATCTGCTTCTTTATTTCATCAATTTCATTTTTGAAAGCCATCTCTAGTTTGTGTACATGTTCAACCAGTCTATTGTGAGTCTCCATTTCAACCAGTTCTTGGTAGAAATCATCTTGCTTTCTACCTTTATCCCTTTTCTTTTCCAAATTTGCTTTACTAAAGTATGTGTCGATTTTGCAATACTAAAAGTATGGAGTACTTACATTCCCTGGGGCCTTTGTAGTCTAAATAAACATCAGCTGACTGAAAGCATTCTTTCGCCACTCCGTTCTCTTTTCTGTTAAAACAAGTCTTGTTTAAACTTTTTATTTTTTATTTTCTTTAATAATAAAAAATCATTTAGTCTAACCTGGTACAGAGCTTGACTCATATAAAGATACTAATTAAGATAATGCCACTGGCCGTGCTGGCTCGGTGGAGCGCTGTCAGCGAACGTCTTCACTGCTTGGTGTCTCCCGTGTGTGTGTGTGTGTGTGTGTGTGTGTGCTTGCATCCCTGTGTCACTTCCATTACATTGTTCCATTTTTTCACCGGCATGTTTTCCTCTTCTCTGCTTCAGTTTCTCCTCTCACTCACTTTTCTTTTATCAGTATTTCTCCTGATTGTTCTTATCATTCCAAGTCTCTCTCTCTCTCACTCTCTCTCTCTCTAGGAATAAAGAGATTGTTCTCACAATCTATATCTCCTTAATACGGCCACTTCCTGAGTTGCTGTGGAATAATTGGTCACTTGAAAAAGACATACATCGACTTTAACCCGTCACATCCCGAGCTATTTCGCACCTCTGACACCCCCCAATCCCGAGGTATTTTCGAAAAAGAATTCCTTTTTGGCTAAAACCTCCACTTTTGGTGAGAAACATTGAAAATTCATTGAGAAATCGCTCACCTGAGGTTTAAAATACTCGATCCAGTTAGTAGTACCTCCTTACCTTACAGCAGGCTGGCACCAAAGAAAACTAGTTCTATGGGAGGGTAACTATTTCACACCACTCATAAACGGTATTTATTTATTTATTTGGTACGAATTTATATGTAGTATGAGAGTATATTGGTTTTCAAACAGTAATATAGGCATTATAAGCATAGTTTCACTCACTAACTCATCACCATACCTGACCTTTTTTTGCCACATTACCTGATCATCATTTCTGACTGTTTCTTCCTCTAATGCTATGTAAACTGTCCTCCACATCGTCATCGATTGGGGAATCACTCTGGCCCTGAATGTCTTTATTGGCCTGGTCACTGGTAACAGGTGAATTGCCGAGAAAATGGCGTGTGGGGGGGGGGAGGTTATGCTGTGTAAGGCATTGTCTCTGCTTGGCATCTTCTAGAGGAATAGAGGAAGGTGTCCCGTGTAAACGTACGAAAAGTCACGTGCGAAAATTGAAAATTGTGCAAATGATGAACCTTGCAACTGTGCAACGTACCAGTAAGTCATCGGGACTGGCAAATGCAAAATGTTACAACGTAACCCATACTTCGACGGGATGCCTCAGGTTAAGAGTTCAGGAGACTAAGGTATCAGGTTCGCCTGGGTGCTGTGGGGCTTCTTTAGTAGAAACTCATAGACTATGAGGTCAGCTCATTAAAGTGTTTAAAATCTGAATGGCTTTCACAAACATTCCATACAAAGTTGCTTACTCTTAACACTGACTCGGCACACAACAATGGTTGGAAGCCGTAAATGAGAAAATTTACCAACAGAATTAAGTGAAAACTTTTTCACGTGGAAGATCTGCTCCACATGGAAAGCATGGACATTGTTAACACTAAGAGTAGAGAAGTTTAAGGGATTCACCGGCAGGATCTTACAGTAGAATAAATGTGAACTGGATATGCATTCCCTGGCAAACGAGAAGAATCTCCACGGTATGGGCTGCAGAGTCATTTAGATCCTAACTTTTCCTTGTAACTCCTCTCTCTCTCTCTCTCTCTCTGTATGTGTGTGTGTGTGTGTGTGTGTGTGTGTGTGTGTGTATGTGTGTGTGTGTGTGTGAAAGAGGTGTCCACTATCTCAATGTTTAATCACAGCAGACTTATTTTCTGTGTGTGTGTGTGTGTGTGTGTGTGTGTGTGAAAGAGGTGTCTACTATCGGAACATTTAATCGCAGCAGACTCAATCTGTGTGTGTGTGTGTCTAAAAGAGGTATCTACTACCGCAACATTTAATCACAGCAGATTTATTCTCTCTCTCTCTCTCTCTCTCTCTCTCTCTCTCTTTGTGTGTGTGTGTGTTCTTACCTAATTGTTCTTACCTAATTGTATCTTTACAGGAATGAGTCAAGCTCGTACTGTTCCGTGTCTTAAACCATATTTATCGTACATATCCTTAAATTTGTGAACTGTTCTGGGACACACTGTTTCATTCGGTAGTGCATTCCATTGGTCAATTGCTCTGTTTGGGAAACTGAATTTCCTTACATCTTTATCACCTCTCCTCTTATGCAGTTTTTTTACAGTGTCTTCTTGCTGATGCTTCTCCATATGTTAAGTAATCATTTATGTCTATTTTCTCCTTCCCTGATATGCACTTATATAGCATTATCATGTCACCTCTTTTCCTTCTCTCCTGTAGTGTTGGTAGATTCAGTTTATTTAGTCTTTCTTCGTAGCTTAGGTCCCTTAAGCTTGGTATCCATCTTGTAGTGGCCCTTTGAACTTTTTCAATCTTGTCTATGTGTTTTTTGAGATGAGGACTCCAGACTACTGATGCATATTCCAGGGTTGGTCTAATGAATGATGTTATTATCCTTCTTAGCATGTCTTCATTTATGTATGTGAATGCTATTCTCATATTTGCAAGCAGTGTATACATGCTTCGTACCTTCTCGGTGTTGTGGTCAGCCGGAGATAGTCTGTTATTGATAATCACACCTAGGTCCTTCTCTCTTTCTGATGTGTGTAAGGTTTTATTTCCTAACTTATAATCCCAGTCAGGTCTTTTTCCACTTTTACCAAACTTGATTACATGACACTTGTCCACATTGAATTCCATTTGCCATGTATTACTCCATTCATGAAGTTTATTTAATTCTTCTTGTAGCTCTTTACAAGAGTCTGTGTTAGTAATTCTCCTTTGTATTTTTGCATCATCTGCAAACATATTCAGATAGCTCTCATTTCCAGTGTTACTGTTTATATCATTTATATACACTAAAAACATGATTGGTGCCAGCACTGAACCCTGTGGTACTCCACTAGTCACTTCTTTCCATGATGAGTAGTTTCCTCTTAGTACTGTTCTCATTTCTCATTTGATGAGAAAATCTTGCATCCAACAAAACAGTTTGCCTCGAATTCCTCCTTGATGGTACACTTTCCATAAAAGTCTTTGGTGTGGTACTGTGTCAAAAGCTTTCTTGAAATCTAAATAAATACTGTCCACCCATCCTTCTCTTTCCTGTATTGTGTTTGTTACTCTGTCATAGTAGCTCAACGGATTAGTAACACATGATTTTCCTTTTCTGAAACCAAACTGTCTTTCTGTTATCATACTGTGTTCTTCTAGATGATTTACCCAAGCTTTTCTTATAAGCTTTTCTAATACCTTGCTTACAACACTGGTCAGTGATACTGGTCAGTAGTTGAGTGGATTTTGTCTATTTCCTTTCTTGAATAATGGGACAATATCTGCTTTCTTCCAAATATCAGGTAGTTTACCTTGAATCAACGATTTCTTGAAAATTAAAAATAATGGTTTACTTAACTCCTTTGCACATTCTCGTAGTACCCAACATGAAATTTCATCAGGACCACTTGCTTTTCCTCGGTCTAATTTACTTAACTTCTGTATTACTTTTTCTGCTATTTGCATATCTGGTAGTATGTGTGGACATGCATGTTCCACATAGTCCCCCTCAAAATTTTTTTCTTCTGTAAAAACTAATTGGAAATTCTTTTTTAGTGCTTCACAAATATCTTTCTCTTGCGTATAAGTGATTCCCTCATCCGTAATGGATTGTATTATATCTTTTACTTTGGTTTTGCTTCTGATGTAGCTGTAAAACAACTTTGGTTGATCACTACTTTTATTTATTATATCCTCCTCAAACTGTTTTTGGGCTTCCCTCCTTATTCTTGTATAATCGTTTCTTGCCTGTTTGTAATTATTATACGCCCTTTCACTATTGTGTCTTCTGTATCTATTCCACAACAAATCTCTTCTTTCTTTTGATTTTTTACATTCTGTATTGAACCATTTCTGTATTTTCTTATCTGCTTTTTTGTACTGTGAGATGTACCTCTGGACTCCTATTTCATTAAATTCACAAAAATTTTTATATACAGCATTTAAATCTTGTCCTCTAAGCTCATTTTCCCAATCAACTTCTAAGAAATACTTCTTTAGGTCTTGATAATTTCCCTTTTTATAGTTTAGGCTCCTTTTATAACTGTCATTGCTGTTAATTATGTCATATGCTATCCTGAAGTTGTAATTTAGTGCTGCATGATCGCTTTTGCCGAGTGGAGGGTGATATATTAAAGTGTCAAAATAATTTTCTTGCCTAGTAAATATTAGATCTACCACTGAAGGTACATCGAGTCCTCTGTTTCTGGTGGTTCCCTCACATGTTGCGTAAGGAAAAACTCTTGCACGAGATCCAGGAGCTTTTGGTCCCAACAGCTTTCTTGGCTAATTATATCTAGAGTATTCCAATTTATATTTGTATTAAAATCTCCAGTTAGTATAATTCTTTCCAATTTCTCTTCTATTTTATATAGTAATGATCTTAAACTCTGAATTGTACTCTCTGCCAGGTCATCATATTCGTCTCTTTCCCATGTGTTTGATCTGGGTGGCATGTACAAATTGGCTACAATTTCTTTCCCTTCAGATGTGTTGATTTCTACTGCAATCAGTTCTACTTGTGATGGTATATCTAGTTTTATTTCATTGACTTTTAGATTTTTCTTAGTTAATATTATAATTCCTCCTCCTTTTTTTAAATTTCTGTCTCTTCTCCATTTGGATATCCTTGGTGTTAATTTTGTTTCACTTAGGCACATTATTTTTGGTTCATTTTCTCTGACATAATCATTCATCTCTAGTAATTTAGATACCATTCCATCCACATTTGAGTACATCAACTTTATCATCTTGTTTATATACTTGTCATGACATGGGTTTATTACCTTCCTCCTTTTTATTCCATCCAGTTTGTGTACCACTTTCGTACCTGCAATCCTGTTACTTTGTAAAAAAAATTTGTTCTTCTCCTCTTCTGATCTTCCCTCATTTTTTGTTTTTGCTTCCTCCCTCTTCTCTTTCAGTAATTCCAATTCCTCTTGTGTTAGGCATCTTTTTATCCATACATTTTTGAACTCCTCTTTTTCCATAAGATTCTTTGCATTTTTTAGTATCTTCTCCACAGTGTTTACACTCTGGAAAGTCACCTTTAGAGGTCTTGTCTTGCTTTTCTCGTATTTCCCTAACCTTTTGTGTTCCTCTATGTCTTTAATACAGATTTCCTCTGATACTTCTTTCAGTAAGCTCATTACATTTGCCATCTCCTTTTTGTCTCTTGTGATCTTGTTTTTTACTTCTTCCTCTTCTATACCAGTGATTACTATAGATTTGTTTATATCTACTGAATCTCTGACTAACTTTGGGTTGTTTTGGATTACTCTTTTCACTTTCTGTTTAATGTCTTTTTCCTCCATCCTTGTTTCGAAGTCTTTCTTTACTCTCACCATTTCAGCATACGTGTTTTCCAGATCATTTTTGTAGCTTTGCACAGCTTCATTCACCTGTGTTATCTTCTCCTCAATATCACTGCTTTGGTCTATCAGACTGCTTACTTGCCTAATTGTCTGTGTATCATTTTTGGACTCTTGCATAACACTCTCGTGATTGACTACTGTACTTGCCATTTCACTCATTTTCTTCCTAAGTGTACTCAGTTCCACTGTTAGTTCACTGATGGTTGTGTCGTTTTTGTTGGCCTCCCTTCCTAGTTTTTCTATTTCTTCCTTTTGCAAGTGCATCTGCTTCTTTATTTCATCAATTTCATTTTTGAAAACCATTTCTAGTTTGTGTACACATTCAACCAGTCAATTGTGAGTCTCCACTTCAACCAGTTCTTGGTAAAAATCATCATCTTGCTTTCTGCCTTTATCCCTTTTCTTTTCCAAATTGGCTTTACTAAAGTATGGGTCCATTTTGCAATACTAAAAGCACAGAGTACATGTACTTACATTCCCCGTGCAGCTGTAGTCTAAACAAATCTCAGCTGACTGAGTGCATTCTTTCGCCTCTTGGTTCTCTTTTCTGTTTGAACAAGTCTTGTTTAAACTTATTATTTTTTTCTTTTAATAATGAAAAATCACTTAGTCTAACCTGGTACAGAGCTTGACTCATATAAAGATACTAATTTAGGTAATGCCACTGGCCGTGCTGGTTCGGTACGCAGCGCCGACGTCGCACGTCTGCTATCTCTGACTCCCACTGTGTGTGTGTGTGTGTGTGTGTGTAAAAGAGGTGTCTACTACCGCAACCTTTAATCACTGCATATGGTAGAGGGATGAATATAGTTTTGAATGGTGAGTTGCTTGAGGAGGTAGAGTGTTTTAAATATTTAGGGTCACATGTTGCTGTGGATGGAAGAATAGATACAGAAGTGAAGTTTAGAATGAATGAAGTAGGTAAGGTGCTGGGTGGAATGAAAAAAGTGTTTAGATGTCGTTTGCTTAGAATGGATGTAAAGAGAAGGCTGTATGAGGGTGTTGTTGTATCGACTGCGTTATATGGGGCTGAAACATGGAATATGGGTGTAGCAGAGAGGAAAAGTTTAAATGTAATGGAGATGAGGTGTCTGATGAGTATGTGTGGAGTGACGTGTATGGACCGCGTGCAAAATGATGAAGTGAGAAGGAGAACTGGAGTTGTTCGGGAGATGGCTGGTAGAGTTGAGCAGAGGGTGTTGCGATGGTTTGGGCATATGGAGAGAATGGATAATGAGCGATTAGTGAAAAAGATAACTAGATCTGATGTGAGAGGTGTAAGGCTGAGAGGGAGACCACGAATAGGATGGATGGACAGTGTGAAAAGAGCGCTGGATGCGAAAGGGATGTTTGTTGAGCAAGGAACAGTGGCTGTGCGTGACAGAAATAAATGGAGAGAAATCGTGAATGAATAAATGATGACGTAGCCCTGAGGGGATATTCTCCCACATTTGGTCTGATCAGCTAGTCAGGTCAGGTGAGGGTAAGGGGATGGGTCTATTATGATGCGGCAGGGGTAAACCAGCTCTGCTGTCGGGCCTTGCTGCGGATGTCACTGATTACACTTTCCAGTTGACCCTTGTGCGGTGTGGTGCGGTGAGGATCTGTCCCTTCTCCCCTTTGGGGCTAAGATGCAAATGAATGTGTTGAATGGATGAGTAAATGGGGATTGTGTCGTCCTGTCTCGGCTACCTCCCTTTCCTTGGGGGACGCAGCCTAGGTATACAGATAGATAGATAGACAGATTTATTCACTCACTCTAAATCTGTCTGTCTGTCTGTTCTTACCTTATCTAATTGTTCTTACCTTACCTAATTGTATCTTTACAGGAACTCAAGCTCGTACTGTCCCGTGTCTTAAACCATATTTATCGTACATATTCATAAATTCGTGAATTGTTTTGGCACACACTATTTCATTCGGTAGTGCATTCCATTGATCAATGGCTCTGTTAGGGAAACTGAATTTCCTTACGTCTTTATCACCTCTCTTCTTATGCAGTTTTTTGCAGTGTCCTCTTGCTGATGCTTCTCCATATGTTAGTAATCATTTATGTCTATTTTCTCCTTCCCTGATATGCACTTACATAGCATTATCATGTCACCTCTTTTCCTTCTCTCCTGTAGTGTTGGTAGATTCAGTTTATTTAGTCTTCCTTCGTAGCTTAGGTCCCTTAAGCTTGGTATCCATCTTGTAGCGGCCCTTTGAACTTTTTCAATCTTGTCTATATGCTTTATGAGATGAGGACTCTAGACTACTGATGCATATTCCAGGGTTGGTCTAATGAATGATGTTATTATCCTTCTTAGCATGTCTTCATTTATGTATGTGAATGCTATTCTCATATTTGCAAGCAGTGTATACATGTTCCGTACCTTCTCGCTGATGTGGTCAGCCGGAGATAGTCTGTTATTGATAATCACACCTAGGTCCTTCTCTCTTTCTGATGTGTATAGGGTTTTATTTCCTAACTTATAATCCCAGTCAGGTCTTTTTCCACTTTTACCAAACTTGATTACATGACACTTGTCCACATTGAATTCCATTTGCCATGTACTACTCCATTCATGAAGTTTATTTAATTCTTCATGTAGCTCCCTACAAGAGTCTGTGTTAGTAATTCTCCTTTGTATTTTTGCATCATCTGCAAACATATTCAGATAGCTTTCATTTCCACTGTTACTGTTTATATCATTTATATACACTAAAAACATGATTGGTGCCAGCACTGAACCCTGTGGTATTCCACTAGTCACTTCTTTCCATGATGAGTAGTTTCCTCTTAGTACTGTTCTCACTTCTCTTTTGATGAGAAAGTCTTGCATCCAACAAAACAGTTTGCCTCGAATTCCTCCTTGATGGTACAGTTTCCATAAAAGTCTTTGGTGTGGTACTGTGTCAAAAGCTTTCTTGAAATCTAAATAGATACTGTCCACCCATCCTTCTCTTTCCTGTATTGTGTTTGTTACTCTGTCATAGTAGCTCAAAGGATTAGTATCACATGATTTTCCTTTTCTGAAACCAAACTGTCTTTCTGTTATCATACTGTATTCTTCTAGATGATTTACCCAAGCTTTTCTTATAAGCTTTTCTAATACCTTGCTTACAACACTGGTCAGTGATACTGGTCGGTAGTTGAGTGGATTTTGTCTATTTCCTTTCTTGAATAAGGGGACAATATTTGCTTTTTTCCAAATATCAGGTAGTTTACCTTGACTCAAGGATTTCTTGAAAATTAAAAATAATGGTTTACATAACTTCTTTGCACATTCTCGTAATACCCAACATGAAATTTCATCAGGACCACTTGCTTTTCCTCTGTCTAATCTACTTAACTCCTCCTGTATTACTTTTTCTGCTATTTGTATATCTGGTAGTATGTGTGGACATGCGTGTTCCACATAGTCCCTCTCAAAATTTTTTTCTTCTGTAAAAACTAATTGGAAATTCTTCTTTAGTGCTTCACAAATATCTTTCTCTTGTGTATAAGTGATTCCCTCATCCGTAATGGATTGTATTATATGTTTTTACTTTGGTTTTGCTTCTGATGTAGCTGTAAAACAGCTTTGGTTGATCACTACTTTTATTTATTATATCCTCCTCAAACTGTTTTTGGGCTTCCCTCCTTATTCTTGTATAGTCGTTTCTTGCCTGTTTGTAATTATTATACGCCCTTTCACTATTGTGTCTTCTGTATCTATTCCACAACAAATCTCTTCTTTCTTTTGATTTTTTACTTTCTGTATTGAACCATTTCTGTATTTTCTTATCTGCTTCTTTGTGCTGTGGGATGTACTTCTGGACTCCTATTTCATAAAATTCACAGAATTTTTTATATACAGCATTTAAATCTTGTCCTCTAAGCTCATTTTCCCAATCAACTTCTAAGAAATACTTCTTTAGGTCTTGATAATTTCCCTTTTTATAGTTTAGGCTCTTTTTGTAACTGTCATTGCTGTTTACTCTGTCATATGCTATCCTGAAGTTATAATTTAGTACTGCATGATCGCTTTTGCCGAGTAGAGGGTGATATATTAAACTGTCAAAATCATTTTCTTGCCTAGTAAATATTAGATCTAGCACTGACGGTACATCAAGTCCTCTTTTTCTGGTGGTTTCCCTCACGTGTTGCGTTAGGAAAAACTCTTGCACGAGATCCAGGAGCTTTTGGTCCCAACAGCTTTCTTGGCTAATTATGTCTAGAGTATTCCAATTGTGTGTGTGTGTGTGTGTGTGTGTGTGTGTGTAAAAAAGGTTTTTAGTACCGCAACATTTAATCACAGCAAATTTATTCTGTGTGTGTGTGTGTGTGTGTGTGTGTGTAAAAGAGGTGTCTACTACCGCAACATTTAATCACAACAGATTTTCTGTGTGTGTGTGTGTGTGTGTGTGTGTGTGTGTAAAAGAGGTGTCTACTACCGCAACATTTAATCGCAGCAGATTTATTCTCTCTCTCTCTCTCTCTCTCTCTCTCTCTCTCTCTCTCTCTCTCTGTCACATACACACACACACACACAGTGCAGTAAATCTTTTCCTAACTTGGTTTATGATAATTATATACTGTACTATTCTGTACTGTGTGGTGAAATGCTGAAGCATGGGGGAGAGATAGTAGTAGAATGGATGTGGAAGATGTGCAGATTGGCCTGGGAGGAAGGTAGAGTCCCGGAGGATTGGAAGTCAGGTATAATTATTCCCTTGTACAAAGGAAAAGGGGAAAAAGAAGTGTGTGGTAACCATAGGGGCATTTGTCTTCTTAGTATAATAGGAAAAGTGTATGGTAGGATACTTATAGACAGAGTAAGAGAAAGAACAGAGAAATTAGTTGGAGAAGAACAGGGAGGCTTTAGGAAGGGAAGAGGTTGTGTAGATCAGATATTCATTCTTAGATCTTTAGTGGAAAAGTTTCTAGAGAAGGGAAAGAAGTTGTATGCGGCTTTCATGGATTTGGAGAAAGCATATGACAGGGTGGATAGACAAGGATTGTGGAAAGTGTTAAGAATATATGGAGTAGATGGGAAGTTGTTGAATGCTGTGAAGAGTATGTACGATGGTGCGAAGGCTGCAGTGCGTGTGGATGGTGAACTAAGTGAATTTTTCTCTTTGAAAGTTGGTTTGAAACAGGGATGTGTCATGTCTCCATGGTTGTTCAATCTGTACATGGATGGGGTAATAAAGAGGTACAAGGTAGGGTAGTGGATGTTGGAGTGGCCCTGGTGAGAGAGGATAGTGTTTGGAAACTCCCTGTACTGTTGTTTGCAGATGATACTGTGTTGTTGAGTGAAGACGAAGGGGAGCTGCAAGGCTTGGTGGATGAGTTTGAGAGAGTGTGTAAGAAACGGAACCTAAAGGTGAATGTAGGGAAGAGTAAAGTGATGGTCTTTGAGAGAGGTGAAGTCAGTGAATGTACAGCGAGGTTGGATGGTGAGGAATTGGAAAATGTGAGTACGTTTAAGTATTTGGGTAGTGTGATGAGTAAGGATGGAGGTTTGGAGGGTGAAGTGCTTGAAAGGGTACAGCAGGGAAGAAAGGTTGCTGGTTCCTTGAAAGCAGTGATAGGAAACAGGGAAGTGAGCATGGAAGTAAAAAAGTTACTACATGACAGTATTGTGATACCAACTCTAACGTACGGAAGTGAAGCTTGGACATTGCTGGAAGGACACAAGTCAAGAGTGAGAGCAGTGGAAATGAGTTATTTAAGAGGAGCCTGTGGAGTCACGTGGAGAGACAGGCTGACGAATGAGGATATAAAGGAACGTTGTGGTGTGGATGTGGATGTGATAGGAAGCGTTGTGAGGAACACACTGAGGTGGTTTGGCCATGTGGAGAGGATGGAGGGTGAAAGACTGACAAAGAGAGTGTATGTGAGTGAGGTGGAGGGTGGAAGAGGGAGGGGGAGACCGAGGATGAGATGGAGGGATGGGGTGGAGAGGTATATGAGAGAGGGGGGTGTGAGTTGGGAGCAGGGCAGTGAAATGGCGGGGGACAGGGCGACTTGGAGGCGATTTGTTTGTGGCCACCCCAAACGGGATTGAGGCGTCAGGCAATAGATAGATAGATAGACTATTCTTTTATTAGTTGTTCAGACTACCCGTAATTACAGAGGTGCTCGAAGCACAGAAACCCCTAGCTGGCTGTGAGCGACAGTATGGAGGGTACAGGGTGGGGTTATGGGGTCGGAGAGAAAAGTGGGGGGGGGGGAGTGTGGGACTATGAGGAAGGGAGGAGGAGGGGATACCTCTCCATCGAGCAGTGTTACAAACAGGGAAAAGGAAACGAACTTATTCCGACGTCTCTACATACACATTTGTGCCACAGTATTACTACAATATGTTATGTTTCTACAGTATTATTGTTTCTCTTCAATATTGTGATGAATACCATGTATTAGTGGGTTTGAATATGAAATTTGTTATTACATGCTGTCATAGGTTCTCCAGGTAGGCGTGACCAGGCGATGTTGTGACGTGTGCCTGATATTATGTATTAATCTTTAGTATACTTTATATTTTCTCATGTATGAAATAATCGTTTAGCTGCCTTTGTAATCACAAGTAATTGTTTACTTATTATATATATATATATATATATATATATATATATATATATATATATATATTTACGTGTCCGACTCAGGGCCTATTTCTTGGGGGCAGTGGCCCATCCCAAGGCTCAGTAGTCCTCCTACACCTCCACATGTCACCACTTCGGCGCTAACACCCACCGTCCATATTGAATACATGCTAGGGCTGTCTCATACAGGACTAGTGTACTGGTATTAGCGGGGGTACTTTTATGACATGTCGGCGGGTCATCTGGTAGATCAGGAAAGTCTGCTTTTAGGAAATTCAAATCCTTAAACTGTTCCCTGCCCCAGCCGGGATTCTATCCTGGGTCTATTAGGACTGCAAGCCGTCTCTCTACCGATTCAGCCACGCCTCCCCATATATATATATATATATATATATATATATATATATATATATATATATATATATATGTGTGTGTGTGTGTGTGTGTGTAAGTCGTGTGTATATGCCTATGTGTGAGCGACTTCTGAAAACCTTGTCTTTTCCCACGTACCCCTCATTTAAAAAGACTTACCATTTTTTCTGTAGTGTTGGGGGGTGTGGACGTGTGTTTTCAAGTATCGATTATAAAAGCATTGTGAATCCCGCTCGCACAGCTTTTGGCAACAGTGTTTCCCTATTCATGATCGCTGTGTTATTACTATTAGCACATTGGGAATTTTTTGTGCACTTAAGTTAAATTGTGAAAGGGCGTCCTCAATCACTACTTATGCGTCCGCACTGTTATCCTATGAACGCCACTGTTAGTGCAAGTAGAAAGGCATTTCATATCTGCAGTTGATGGTGTTCTCTTGGTCGAGGCTTTTTTACCATTAGTGTAGGTCTAGTTATTTGTCTCCTAGGATTTAGTATAGGTTAGCGATTTGTCTGTCAGGTGATTAGTTTTAGGGTCTTTAGATTAGGCATTTTAGTTTATAAGTAATATAAGGTTAAAAAAAAAATAAAAAATAAAAAACAAAAAAATAAAATAAAAATTATATATATATATATATATATATATATATATATATATATATATGTACGTGTGCATGAAAGTGTGTATGTTCATATGCATGGATGTATATATATATATATATATATATATATATATATGCAATATGTATCAATGTATATACATATATATATTTTTGCCTTAATGACCAGGGGCTCCGGCCCCAATGGTCGATAGGCAAAAAAAAAAAAAAAATGTGCAAGTGAGTTAAGGGCTGATATTTTCGTGTGCGGGGTATGTTAAGGGAGTGCCTTAATATTTGTTTTTGTTCCCGTTATGTAAGCTCCATTGTTGATCCACAGACACCCGCACAACCGTATACCCGCAACTCATGTAAGTCTTAGTTCATATATCATAGTTAGGAATTATTATTATTGTTATTATTACTTATTCTTCTTCTTATTATTATTATTATTATTATTATTATTATGTTTTTTATGGGTTTGAGACCCTTTGTGTCCTGGCCAGCATTGCATTTATTGTTTACTTATTTTTGGGATTTCAGGGTATGATCGTGCATAAAATATTTAATTTGTTTTGATAATCTTTCTCTTTGTGACATTTCTTTAATTATTTTTCTAAATTACTTGTTCATTCTTGTTCATTCATTATTCCTTTGTAAAAGTTAATTTGTTATTTTTTTTTCTATTTTTTATTCCCCCTTAGTTCCCCATGATTTTATTACTGATAATGGGATGAGAACTGAAGCCGGATGCACTAACGCAGTTGCGGTCCCGTAACTCGCTACGGGCGGGGGAAACGGGAGCGGCGTCGGATGTTGGCATGCACTAAACACTTTCGTAGACCTTACGGGAGCCGGAGTTACGATCGCCGCTAAGGTTGGGCCCGACCAACCTTAACGTCTCCCGTATCTTTCAGCCACCCGAAAATAAATTGAATTAAGCATTCTCTCGTGTAAACGAATTATTTCACTAAACTGGGTAGTTTATAGAGGTGCAGTACAACAATATACAGTGCGCTGAATTGTACATTAGTGTAAATCAGTGGTTTCAGTATTAGTGTTCATTGGTGTTCTACTGTATTATGTGCTCATCAGTGTTGTGTAGTACTATAAATTAGTGTTTTACAGTAGTAACGTATGGTTTAGGTTGGTAGAAAATTACAGTGTGCTGTAGTGTAGTCTATAGTAATGTACAGCAATGTTAGTGTGAAATAGTGCAAGGTGTAGTGCTGTAGAGTAGTATATATGTGCTGTTGCGCAGTAGTACACCGTCAGGACAAGATCCTCTAGAATAGCCTAATAGGTCAAGCCCCTACCAAATCCCCTTTTTAATATAGTTTCAAGATAGGTTAGGTTAATTTAAAATCAAGGTTAGGTTATTTTTGATTAGGTTAATTTTTGTTAGATTTGTTCATTTGTGGATTGGATTATTGTAAGATTAGCTTAGTTGCATTTGGGCTCATGTAAGGTTAGGTTAGTACTGGGTTGGGTTAGGTTAGGTTTGGTTAAATGTTGGTTAGATTAGGTTTATTTTTGTTGGGTAAGATTTCTTTATTTTTGGATAAAGTAATGATAAGGTTAGCTATGTTAAAGTTAGGCTAATTTAAGGTTAGGTGAGATTAGGTTAGTTTAACAACTGGATTAAGCTTTGGTTACTTTTAACTTAAACTTGATTATTTTAAATTTAGGTTATTTAAGTTTGGGTAGTTTATTACTGGAATGGGGTGGGTTAAATTTAGTTTACTTTATTAGGCTAGGCTAATTTAAGTTTAGGGTTATGTTGGGTTAGCATATGATAGTTGGGCGAAGAGGGCAAGGGGAATTTTGACATTTCAAGGGGGCAATTAAAAAAAAAAAAAAAACGGTCACAAAAGCCTGTTGTGTTGGTTAGATTTGATGGGTTTTGGCTTTTGATTTGTGCCTTCTAAGAGTAAGGACAAAATTTGGATCCTCAGATAATTGTTATGGCCACATAAAAGTATAAAATCTTAATATAAACAGAATATACCAAAAATATCCCTAAAATCACTAAATTCCATGCCATAAAATTTTTAGATTAACTCGAGTATATATTTATTCAAAACTTCCAAGGAGGGATGGAATCCCCTCTTGGGAGTTAGAAAGTAATTATTCAGTAGTTTCTGGCAAAAGTGAGGACCAACTGAGAACAGTATATATGTGAATCTCAGACCAAGGTTAAGGTTAGTTATATGTAGCTTGTTAGGTAAGTTAAGATTATTTATTTATTTATTTATTAATTTTTTGCTGGCTTAGGTTAGCTTGTTCTATGTGGCTCTTTTATGTTTGTTCAGCTAAGTTCTGTTAGGTTAGGTTATTTAGTTATGTATGGTTAGGTTGTTAGTTAACGTTATGTTGTTAAGTAAGTTCAAGTTGTTTAGTTAATGTTTAGTTAGGTTAGGCCGGTTAGCTTAGCTTAGGCTGTTCAGTAACCTTAAGTCGGGTTACTTTAGGTTGTTAGGTCAGGATAGGTTACTGTTAAGCAAGAAAAAATAAAAACTACACAAATATATTTTCTTTGCTGAAGCTTTTATCCTATGGTGCTTTTTCTAGGGTGCTTTTGTTCGACATACAGTGTCAGGTACAGTACTGTACAGTGTACAGCAGTGTCAATTTAGCTTTGCACAACGCACATTCAGTGTCTCAGTTACACAGAGAGTAGGCCAGCATGCTCTCCAGTACAAATTTCTCTAACTATCTACACCAAACTACATACACAGTACACACTACACTTCCCTTTCCAAAATGTAAAAAATTATAGCGTCTCTTCACCAAGCCTCGGAGTCCCCAGGGGGGGGGGGGACCATAAATGCCCCCACCATCCGCCCCTCTCCTGGTGACAACTCGAGGTGCCTGGAACCACTGTCTGACTCACTACTTCTTCATTTCTGCAACATTCGCGGCCTTTCCTCTAACTTTCGCTTTGTTGAGCACCACCTCTCCTCCTCTAAACCTCACGTTCTTTTTCTAACTGAGACTCAGCTGTCTGAGGCAACTGACAGCAAACCCATTTCTGTATCCTCCTACTTTCTTTATACTCATTTCAAAGCCAAAGGTGGCTGTTGTGTATATATACTCAACGACTTACCTTGCTCTCGTGTTCCTGAACTCGATTCTTCTGAATTCTCTACACTCTGGCTTCGGCTTTCCTGTCATTCTCTGACTAAATATATCTTTGCTGTTTACTTATCCCCTAATTCTACTATCAAAAATTCTTCGACTATCTTACTTCTACGATGGAACACATTCTATCCATTTCTTCTTTCTCTGAAATCTCCATTCTAGGAGATTTCAATGTTCACCACCACCTTTGGCTCTCCTCTCCTTTCACTGATCCACCTGGTGAACAAGCCTACATCTTTTCTATCCTTAATGACCTAGAGCAGCTTGTACAGCACCCTACCCGTATCCCTGACCGCCTTGGAGAGAGCTACAACATACTTGACCTCTTCCTCACAACTAATCCTTCTGCTTACTCTGTTAATCTTTTCTCTCCGTTGAGCTCCTCCGATCACAAACTTATCACCTTAACCTGTCCTATCACTCTGGTACGGCCTGTGGACCCTCCAGGGAAACGTCGTCTGTGGCATTTTGGAGCTGTGGACTGGGAGGCCCTCAGGCAGTACTTCTTTGATTTTCTCTGGAATAATTATTGTTTCCATGGCCGTGATCCATCAGAGTGTGCCTTGTGCATTACGGAGGTTATTCTCTCGGGCATGGAAGCATACATTCCTTTCTCATATCCTTTGACTAACGCAAGAAAGCCTTGGTTTAATCACGCTTGTTCTAATGCTGTCCGCAACAAGGAGAGGGCCTACAAAAGGTACCGGAGCCAACCCACCACTGAATCACATCATCTTTACGTTTCTGCCCGGAATCGTGCTAAGTCTGTTCTTCGCTCTGCTAAAAATAATTTCATCTGTACTAAATGCTCTCAACTCTCCAACTCGAATTCTTCCCGCTTCTTCTGGCACCTTGCCAAAAACCTTTCTAACAACTTTACCTCATCATCCTTCCCTCCTCTTTTCTGCTCTGATGGTTCTGTAGCTATTTCTTCTACTGATAAAACAGATCTCTTCGCACAGTCTTTCTCCTCGAATTCCACCTTAGACGATTCTGGTGCCGTTCCTCCATCACTTCCCCCCTCTGACTTCCTCATGGCTGACATTAAATTTTCTTCAGCTGATGTATTCTGCCATCACTGGCCTCAGTACTAACAAGGCATATGGGCCTGACGGGGTCCCTCCTGTTGTTCTCAAGAACTGTGCTTCTGTACTTACACCCTGCCTAGGCAAACTCTTTCGCCTTTGTCTGTCAACTTGTACCTTTCCTTCTTGCTGGAAGTTTGCTCTCATTCAGCCAGTCCCAAAGAAGGGTGACCGCTCCCAACCCTCCAACTATCGTCCAATTGCTTTAACGTCCTGTATTTCAAAAGTTTTCGAGTCAATTCTCAATAGAAAAATTTTAAGGCATCTTTCCTATCACAACCTTCTGTCCGATCGTCAGTACGGGTTCCGTCAGAGACGCTCCACTGGCGATCTTCTCACCTACCTTTCAGACTACTGGTCATCCTCCTTTCGGGACTTTGGCGAAAGCTTTGCCATTGCACTTGACATCTCAAAGGCTTTCGATCGAGTCTGGAATAAATCTTTAATTTCCAAACTGCCCTCCTACGGTTTCTATCCTTCTATCTGTGCCTTCATCGCTAGCTTCCTTTCTGGTCGTTTTATAGCCGCTGTTGTAGACGGCCATCGTTCTTCTCCTAGATCTATCAACAGTGGTGTTCCTCAGGGCTCTGTCCTATCACCAACTCTCTTCCTTTTATTCATCAATGATCTTCTAAGCTGTACATCTAACACTATCCACTCATACGCTGATGACTCCACCCTTCACCTTTCTATTCGGTTCCCGCAGCGCCCATCTCAACAGTTACTTCAACAAGCAAGGGATGAGGCTATGGCACACCTAATGTCTGACTTGGCTCGTATCTCTGACTGGGGTAAAAATAATATGGTTGTTTTTAATGCATCTAAGACTCAGTTCTTACACCTATCAACCCGACAAAATCTTCCACAGGTATACCCACAAATGTTTAATAATATTCAGCTTAATCCTGCATCATCCTTGAACATGCTTGGGGTTTCATTTACTCTGGACTTATCTTGGAAGGATCATATTACATCTCTTGTAAAATCTGCTTCCAAGAGATTGGGTGTGCTAAGCCGACTCCGCTCTTTCTTTACCCCTGCACAATTGTTGACTTTATACAGGGGTTTTATCTGCCCCTGTGTGGAGAACAACTCGCATGTGTGGGAAGGCTCCCCACATACAGCTCTTCTCAATAGGGTGGAGTCAAAGGCTTTTTGTCTCATTAACTCTCCTCCTCTTACTGGCTCCCTTCAACCTCTGTCTCTTCGCTGCACTGTTGCATCTTTATCTCTTTTCTATCGCTACTTTAATGGTCAATGCTCCTCTGAACTGTCTGCTTGCATTCCTCCACCTCTATGACGGAAGCGTAGCACCCGTCTGGCAGCAAACTCTCATCCCTTTTCTGTTCAACTCTCTAATGCAAGAGTTAACTGTTACTCCCAGTCTTTCATTTATGCAACAGGTCAACTCTGGAACTGTCTCCCTCTGTCTGTATTTCCTGCTGCCTATGATCTCCAGTCTTTCAAACGCAGTGTGTCCAGGCATCTCAAAATGATCGGATCTTGAATTTGGCTCTCTATTGTATTTTGTTTTTCTCTTGGAGGGAACTGTTACTGCTGGCTCATGGCCTTTGGTTCCTTCTTCCTCGCATAAAAAAAAAGCATTAATGTAATAGTGTTGTACAGCTGAAATTAAAATATAAGAGCAATTCAGTCTGTACAGTATACTGAAGGCATTTTAATGTACTCGTACATTATTGTATAACGGTAATGTACAGTACTGCTGCACAACATGCAGCACTAATTATGCTGGTAATAATGTGAGTAATGCTTTCTGCTCACTGCACTTTCCAAACTGAAAAACACTTCATATACTTCATTCAAGCTTGTCCTCTGTTTTGTTTTAGAGTTCTTCTCAGATGAGAGTCGGTGTAACCAAACACGATGATTGGCTGAAGCGTCTAGGCAGAGAAGCATCCTGCATTGTGATTGGCCAAAGTGACCATCAGCTGAGCAGGGAAAAATTCCCCCAATCACAGCGAGTTTTTCTCCGCCCTTAGCCTTACAGTCACCGTACGATGGTGGGAGAATTGTTAGTACATGGCAAAACTCCGACCGTTGTACGGGGACCGTAGCGGCAGAGGCCTTACGGGGACCTTACAGGGACGCGTTGGTGCATCTGCTCCCTGAGTTACTGCTCTGAAGCGGGCATTTCTTTGCCTCAAATTTTTTTCATTCAGTATATATATATATATATATATATATATATAAAATTCATAAATACCTTGATATCCTTTGCGCCACTTCAGAGTCGTAACAATGTCTTTACACTAAAATATTGATATGAAGGGGGATTTGCCAGTTAGGTAGTCTCGTACCTTCGAGACGTTTCTCGTACCGTAAGTTCGAGTACGAGTCCTCAGAATTACCAGTTGTTTGTGAGCATAGTTATTTCGTATGTTAAGCATTCATTTACTTTTCTGCTCTTTTTCTCTATAATGTTTAATTTATGTGATTGCTTGTTAAATTATGTAATTTAAGTTCGTATGGTTAATGATTTAGTGTTATGTAATGAGACAACTCTAGCATGTTTTCATGTAGTTGGTAACTGATGTTAGGGGCAAGTACAAGACCAGCACATCCGAGAATGTTTGAGAAGTCGGTCTTTCTAGAACAATGCAAGCATATATAAGATGGGGTAGAGATTATTACAAGTTAGTGAGGTGTCAAGTCTGTATGAGTAAAGTGCATTCGGTTTTGGTTTGAGTGTAGTGCAGTGTCAGTGTCAGTGAAGATTGTATATTTTTGGTACTTGTGAAAACAGTGGCAAACAGTGACGGGTTACTGAAGTTTGTAAATCACTGGAACTTGAGAAAGCAGTGGTGTCAAGCATTAAGTGTTATTACTGTCAGTGAAGATTATTTTGGCACATGTGTAATAAGTGAGGTTTTAGCAAGCATTAAGTGTACTAACTGTGAAGTGTTGTCAGGCATTAAGTGTAATTGCAAATAGTAAAGTGTGTGTAGCTTCAGTGCTTGTGAGAACAGTGAAGAGAAGTTGGGAGGCATTAAGTGGAATTACTTGTAAAATAAAGGCAGTGAACTTTAACTTGCCCCGTCCCAACCACTTTACCACCACTGACTTCCCCCAATCCAAACGAATTTTGGGAAAAAAAGTTTTTGGCTGAAACCTCCGCTTTTGGTGAGAAACATTGAAAATTCATTGAGAAATATCTCACCTGAGGTTTAAAATACTCGATACAGGTAGCAGTACCTCCTTACCTTACTGTGTTTTCTATCAGGCCGGCTCCAAAGAAAACGAGTTCTATGGGAGGGTAATTATTCCACATCACTCATAAACGGTATTTATTAATTTTTTTGGTACGAATTTATATGTAGTACGAGAACATATTGGTTTGCAAACAGTAATATAGGCAATATATGCATTGTTTTAGTCAGTAACACATCAGTATACCTGACCTTTTCTGGCAACATTACCTGATTATCATTTCTGACAGTTTCTTCCTCTAATGCTACATAAACTTTGTCCTCCACATTGTCATCGATTGGGGAGTCATTCTGGCCCTGAATGTCTTTATTGGCCAGGTCACTGGTAACAGGTGAATTGCTGAGACAATGGCATGCAGGGGGGGGGAGGTCATGCAGGGTAAAGCATTGTCCCTGCCTGGCATCTTGTAGAGGAAGGTGTCCCGTGTATAAGTACCAAAAATCAAGCACAAAAATTGAAAATTGTGCAAATTAGGGACCTTGCAATTGATTCGCGTTTATATACATCAACGGGATTGACAGTGACAAAACGTACTGACGTATATCTACTTCAAAGGGATGGGGCGGGTTAAGGAGCCAGTGTTTATTTTCGCCTCAGCTGATCTTGTGTACTGTACAAGTAAGGCTGACCATACGAAGAACAACTCTCCGGGCAACGTCCTTCCTGTACTGTACTACTGCTGTTGGAGCCTGTGCCAGTGTGGGGACTGGGACATAACACTGGTGTCAGGAGTGTGGGATTCTTATATCAGGGTTGCAGTGAGTCTAACCTTTTACATGGAAGCAGAAGGTGTGAAGACGAGGTCTCGAGATGGGCAGGAGGAGGAAATTTCACTGGTGACAATCCTGAAGCTAATACAGACCCAGAGTAAAAAACTAGAGGCACAGAGTGAAAAACTAGAGACACAGAGTGAGGAATAGAAAGAGCTCAGAAAATAATTAAAAGAACAATTACAAGCACAAAGTGCCCAACTACAGGCAGCACAGAAGGCAGGACAGAAAGAACTCCAAGAACAATTTCAGGCACAAATGAAGAACAGAAAGAACGATATGAACTGTTTCAGAAGGCACTACAGGAACAACAGAGGGAATTATAACTGAGAATGCAAGGACAGCTAGATGCTTTCATGGGAAATAATGAAGGAAGACCAGGAATAATTGAAGGAGAAGGTATACGCTGAGCTACAGCAGCAGAAGTATGAGGTAAGAAATAGTGTGATAAGAGTGCAGGCAGCATGTAGACAACCAGCTGAAGATTAGTGAGGGAATAGTGGCGGAGTGCTGACAGCATGTAGATAACCAGCTGATGCATGTAGTTGACCGTGTGCAGATAATCAGTGAGAAAATTGAGGCTGTAGAGAAATATTGCACTGTTGAGCCTCAGGTTAGTGTACAGGGACCATATGAAAGGAATGGACAGCGTATGGTGAATCTCGACGGATCCCTAGCATCTAAAGGTAGCATTACAGGGTTCAATAATCAGAATGTAGAAGATTTAAGTCCTGGTCTTAATTATGATGCCCCAGTTTTTAGGCCTCAATCCAGTGAAGTGCATGGCTATAATAGGGGTCCTGTTAAAAAGAAACCTCAGGAATTTGATGGTAGAGTATCTTGGGAAGCTTACCATGCACAGTTTGTTACTTGTGGATCAGAATGGTTGATATGATAGGCAGAGGGCAGTGCAGCTTCATACTAGCCTTAAGGGTGCCGCAATGGAAATTCTGGTCACATGTCAGTGATGGAGAGGAACAGTTATCAGTCCCTAGTAGGAGTGCCGGAGTGCAGATATGGAATGATATACCAGACTGAGGTGTACAGAGCAATATTCCGGGGCCATGTACGGGCTCGAGGAGAATCCTTACAGCAGCTTGCTCATGACCTGGAGAGTATGGCATACAAGGCGTACCCTGGAGCAGCGCCTAACTTGTTGGCTATTCTACTGAGGGACCAGTTCATTGATGCTCTTGACAGTGCAGAGTTGAAAATGCAAGTGAAGCAGACACAACCAAGAAGCATGCAAGAAGCACTAGCCAGGGCTCTAGAATTAGATTCCTATGTCAGGTCCAGTACATCCACCTTTCAGGCAGGTTGTAGTGCAGGATTCAAGGCAAGAAAGGGGCAGGTATGTGAAAAGGAATAATTTGAGGGAAGTTGCTGGTACTGTGGAAAGCCAGGACACAGAAGGAAGGACTGCTACAAGTGGAAAAGGGAACAGGAGAAGACCAGAGGAGGCTGCTGGTTCTGCGGGAAGTCATGGCACAAGAGGGAAGATTGTCACAAATGGAAGAAGGAACAACAATAGAGCAGCGTAAGGAAATCTTCAGCTGTAACAAAAGCGTGTTCGACATGTAGTGAGGTGAGACACTTCAGTTCTGAGTGTCTGAAGAAGAAAAAGAATGATATGAAAGAAGGTTGCAGAAGACCAGAATGAAGCGGGAAACTAGTGGAGGCTGGTGTGAAGGGGCAACTACCAGCCAGCTCTTCCCAAGCAGCCCCACCACTGAGAAAGTGCAAGAGGACGGCAACTGATAGTGCGTGAACAGACAGAAGGATAGATGGAAAGAAGTGTTCCCTGGTGATTGATTCGGCCTCAGAGCAGACTTTTGTGAGGCCTGATGTGTTTCATCATTGACATCTGCCTGAGTCATCAGAACAATTGTGGCATAACTGGGCACTGTGTGGAAATGAGGGGACCCCTGGATGTCCGGATTGAAGTGGCAAGGCAAGAGGCTACTCTACCAGTCTACGTGGCTGACATGGAGGATCCTTGCCTTCTGGGTCTGGAATACCTTATGTCCATGGGATGTGAGCTAGACTTCTGCTCCATGAAGATGAACATTCGGGGAAGGTCGGTTCCCATCACAGCAGTGAAATGTACCTGTTCTGGTGACAAGGTGAGGGTGCTTCATACCACAGTGATACCCCCAAAATCAGAACTGTTGCTCCAGTGTAAGGTGAGTGGCTCTTTTTACAGCTGTATTGGGGTAGTGGAGCCTGATGTACGGTGCAAGACGAAGGCAGGGGTGATGGTGGGAAGAACACTGGTGGAAACGGGTGCAGATGAAGTGCTGGCTGTGGTGGCCGATTTCTCCTGTGAGCCACAGAAGATCAACGAGGGAGAAATTGTGGGACTGTGCCAGGCTGTGGACCCTGAGATGCGTTGGAGAGAGGCCTGTAAAAGGTGCATAGTCAAGGAAGACGGGTACATGCCAGACCACCTACAGGACCTCTTCTCAAGGAGTTGTCGATGCCTGGATGGTTCACAAGTGCTAAAGTTGAGGCAGCTGCTAACAGACTATTCTGATGTCTTTTCCACGTGAGACCTAGACCTGGGGTGCACTGATCTGGTGGAGCATATAGTACAGATACTGGGGTCACCGCCCAATTAAACAGCCAGCACAGAGGATGGTGCCAGCCCAACAGCAAGAAAAGGAAAAGGTGATGGAGAATCTCCATAGTCAAGGAGTAATAGAAAAGTCCAGTAGTCCTTGGGCATCAGCAGTGGTTCTGGTGAGGAAAAAGGATGGCTCAGTAAGGTGCTGTATAAACTGTCCAGCCCTGAATGAAGTGACGGTGAAGGATGCATACCCCTTGCCAAGAATGGTCTGTCAGGTGCTAAGTGGTTCTCCACCCTAGACATGAAGGCAGGATACCACCATGTCAAGGTTGCAGAGAAGGACAAAGAGAAGACAGCCTTTTCATACGGGCAGAATTTATGGCAGTTTAAAATGCCATTTGGCCTATGCAATGCCCCAGCTACTTTCAAATGCCTCATGGACCGCGTACTTGAAGGCCTGCACTGGCAAACGGCTTTGATCTATCTGGACGATGTAATTGTGTTTGGACGGACTTTTGACCAGGAACTGGAGAGGTTGTCGGAGGTGTTGAACAGGATCTGCACAGTGCACCTCAAGCTGAACTCCAAGAAATGCTACTTGTTTCAGAATGAAGTAAAGTACCTGGGACACATTGTAGGTGAAAGCAGCATCCATACTGACCCAGAGAAGGTGGCAGTTGTGGAAAACTGGCCAGTTCCAACTTGTGTGAGAGAGATACGGAGTTTCCTGGGCTTGTGCACCTACTATTGGCGTTTTCTCAAAGACTTTGCAATGATAGCTGCACAATTCACAAGCTGTTGGGAAAATGGCAGAAGTTTGCATGGACAGCAGAGACTCAGAAAGCCTTCGACAGACTCAAGCATGCATTGGTATGCTCTCCAGTATTGCCGTAGCCAGACCAGAATCAGCCATTTATCTTGGACTGTGACGCTAGTGACCATGGTATTAGTGGAGTCCTGTCACAGAAGAAGGATGACAAAGAGTATGTGGTTGCATATTACAGCAAGAAGCTCAGCCCACTGGAGTGGAATTATTGTGTGACCCATAAGGAGCTCTTGGTAGTGATGAAGAGCCTTGATTTGTTCCATCACTGCCTGTACGGGTCAAACTTCATCATTAGGACGGACCATGCGACACTTAAGAGGCTGAAAACACTGAAGAATCTGGAAGGACAACTGGCACGCTGGCTCAGGAAACTAGACCAGCAGAATTATGAGGTGCAGCACCATCCTGGGCAGGTACATGGCAATGCTGACAGCCTGAGTTGTTGGCCTTGTGATCCAGAGTGCCGGCAGTGTTGTAAAAAGGAAGATCACAGTAAGAAATGCAGCCAACTGCAATGACTGGGCCAGCATCAGATGAAGAGCTGAAGAGGATGCAGATGGAGGATGCAGATTTACAACCAGTGCTAAAGTGGCTGCAGCAGAGTCCAGTGCGACCATCTTGCGAAGATGTTTCCAGGTTTAGCCCTGTGACCAAGAGCTGCTGGAGTCAGTGGGACCTTCTTCACTTGAACAACGGACTACTGGGGCATCAGTGGGAGACAGCTGATGGCCTCAATAAGTATTGGCAACTGGTGGTTCTGAAAATGAGGTCCGAGATCTTGGATGAGTCCCATAACCAGATCACTAGTGAGCACCTGGGAGTGAAGAAAACTTTAAGCTGGCTGCAACAGAGGTTCTACTGGATTGGCATGCGTCAGGATGTTGAAGAGTGGTGTTGGGCCTGTGATTTTTTTTTTTTTTTTTTAATAACAGAACGGAGGAAGAAAAAAGAAATGAGTAAAAAAAAAAAAAAAAAATCCATTCACCAGATTACTGGCATCCTCCATTCAAAAAATATCTGTAACAGTTAGACGTGAACAGCTGTGGGTTGAAATTTGGAGGGAAACAACTCTGGGGAAGCGAATTCCAGAAAGATGCAGTTCGGGGGATGAAAGAATTCTGATAGGCAGAAGTTCTGCAATATGGCTGAGTGACATTCCAGTCATGAGCGCTACCAGATGCCCGTGTAGCACAAGGGGAGACATGGAGAGGTGGCACCATGGACACAACTTCGTCTGAGCATTTGCCAAAAAAATATCTGTAAAATAATGCAAGGGAGGCAACATTCCTTCTTACTTGCAGGGGAGGTAGTTTATATGTAATGACAGGGTTGTTAATGATTCTAACAGCTTTGTTCTGAACTTTGTCTAGTTGTCTTAATGCAACCTCTCCACAACCATGCCACAAGGGTAAGCAATATTCAAGCTGAGAGCGCACATAACTTATAAATTATAGCTAACTGTTCATCAGCGAAGAAGTTACGGACTCTGTACAATAATGGTGATGTGTGCTGAGCTAGGAAGGGACCCAAGAAACGTGGTTGTGCCCCTCTCCAGCTGTACCAAGTGGGTGCCCCAATGGAAAGAGTTGCGGTGGACATTGCTGGACCTTTGCCACTCACTGAGAGAGGAAACCAGAATATATATGTGTCGCCTTGGACTACTTCACAAAGTGGCCAGAAGCCTGTGCCATCCCCAATCAAGGGGCTGTGACTGTTGCTCATGTGTTGGTTGATCAGTTTTTCTGTCGTTTTGGGATGCCACAAGAGCTACGTTCAGACCAGGGTAGTAACTTCGAGTCTGCTGTGTTCTTTGAGTGCTGCAAGTTATTGGAGATCAAGAAGACCAGGACGACCCCGCTAAGGCCACAGTCAGATGGGATGGTGGGGAAATTCAACTGGACCCTGGGGCGAGAACTGGCCAAGTACTGCAATGATGGACAAACAGACTGGGACCAAAAATTACCTGCTTTGCTGATGGGATATCAGTCTGCATCCCACGAGTCTACTGTCTACACTCCTGCAAAACTGATGTTGGGACACGAGTTACATTTACCCATCGACTTGTTAATGGGAAGACCGCCTGGTGAAGAGCTGCCTACGGACGTCACCGGCTATGCAAAGCACCTTCAGGAAAAGCTGGCTGAGGTGCATCATCAAGTGCGAGGAGCCCTCAAGTTCTCAGAAGTGATGAAGTGCAAGTATGATTTTTTTTGGGGGGGGGATAATGAAAGGAGGAAGGAAAAACAAAGGAAAAAAAAATAAGTCCATGTGCCTAAAGGCATCCTCCATTCATTAAATACGTATAACAATTGGATTTAAAATTGAGAGGATTAAATATATTTGTGAAGCAACTCCCACGAAGTGAATTCCAGAGAGTAGTAGGTCTGGGGATAAATGAATTTTGATAAGCAGAGGTTCTGCATTGTGGGGTAGAGAGTGTGAGTTCATGGGTGCTCCCAGCTGCCCGAGTATTTCGGGAGAAAATGTGAAGGGGAGGCATAATTGAAGCCAGTTCGTTAGAGCACTTACGGTAAAAATATCGATAAAATAATGCTAAAGAAGCAACATCTCTACATACTGATAACAGAGGAAGGTCCTGCATTATGGTAGGATTATTGATTAATCTAATGGCTTCATTTTGAATTTTGTCCAATTGCCTCAATGCAACTGCTCCACATCCACTCCACAGTGGTGAACAGTATTCGGTCTGAGAACGCACATGACTTTTGTATATTGTGGCCATCTGCTCGTCAGTGAAGAACCCACGAACTCTGTACATAAGTCCCAGTTTTTTAGAAGCATTTTTAGCAAGGGATTTAACAGAAACTGTCCAGCTTAGGTTGGGGTTTAGAGTAACACCTAGGATATCAATTGTAGTGGATATGGGAATACTGACATCATTTAAAATTATGTGAGAGTCTGAGGGATTCTTTCTATTGGAGAAATTAATGTATTTAGTTTTCTGAGCATTAAATGAGACCAGATTTTTTTGTCCCCATTGATTAATTTTAGAAAGGTCCTGGTTCAAAGAAATTGCTGTGTTTATTTGGGAATTTATAATATCAAATTGTGCAAAGGAGGTACTAAATGTGAAAAAACTGTGAAGGGTCGAGTCATCAGCATAAAAGTTTATTGGGTTGTGCGTGACAGATAGGAGGTCATTTATATGTATGAGAAGAGGGTTGGGGCCAAAACTGATCCCTGAGGTACGCCAGCATTTATGGAATGAAACTGAAAATAAATTCCATCTACCATGACCTGTTTTTTTTCTACTATGAAGGTAAGAAGAAATTAGAGGAACCAGTGATGCAAGGCCATAGTGTGACATCTTAGACAATAAGGCCTGGTGCCACACTCTGTCAGATGCTTTTTAAATAGCAAGTGCTACTGTGTGTGTTTCACCATGTTGGTCTATTGTTTCGTTAATCTGATGGGTAAGAGGGCAAAGAATATCTACAGTTGAATGTTCCTGTCTGAATCCATACTGCTGATCATTGATCAATTTATTGATTTCTAGATGCTTGAATATGTGTTTGTTAACTAGTGTCTCAAAAACTTTACCGAGAACGGAAGTTATTGCAATTGGTCTATAGTTTGATGGATCAGAAGTTGCCCCCTTTTTAGGAACAGGATGGATATTTGCTTCTTTCCAAGGGGCTGGAGAAATTGAGGTACGGTTGCATAAGCGGAAAAATTTTGCTATTAAAGGAGCCAACACTGAGGAGCAATTTTTAAGTACTATTGAAGGAATTTCATCTGGACCAGTGGTTTTGTCTGCTGATAGATTCTGTAATACGGCTTGTACGTGTCTGGTGTGAATCATGAAAGGAGGTATTAGAGGGGAATCAAAATCAAGTACAGGAATATTATGATTTTCTGAATTTAGGGTTGAGTTTGTTGAAAAAATGTCAACAAGAAAGTTGGCTTTTCCGTGTGGGTCACTTACTAGATTTCCATCGAGGGACTGTAACGGTGGAATGGAAGAGGTGGTTGTGAAGTTAATGTTGAATGAATTAAGAGCTGACCAGAATATTTTTTTATCATTTGGATTGTTTAGTAGTTTGTTAGCTTGTCTATGTAGAAAGTTTGATTTAGAAAGATTGATAATAGTTTTGGCATGGCTTCTGATATTTTTATAATAGTTAAAGGCTTCTTTGGTTTTGGTCCTTGTATAAGTGTTATAGACTATTGTTTATGTTCTGTTACTCTAACACAATTGTGGTCAAACCATTTAGGAGAATTACATCTTTTTCTGTAACTATGATGGGGAATGAATGTTTTCATGCCGACTATAATGAAATCCTGTATGTGGCCCACTGTAGAATTTGCATCATGGGAGAAAAAGGAGGTCCAAGGCACATCCATGAGAAAATTTTGAAGTCCCTCCCAGTCTGCCCTGTCGTAGTGCCATTTAGGCATCACGACAGGTTCAGAGCAGGAGGGTGTGGTACGTGTGAAACTGGTGGCTTGAATCAGACAATGATCTGAGGATCCGAGGGGGGACTTCATTTTGACATTATAATTATCTGAATTGGTAGTTAGAAACAAGTCCAATAGGTGGGGATTTTGATTGAGGTTGTCTGGTACACGGGTGGGTTGACTGACTAACTGGGTGAGATTAAATGAGTCTGCAAATAGCTCACATTCAAGACCAGAGTCATCAGTTCTGGGTGCATAAGTGAGCCATTCGACATTATGGACATTAAAATCACCCAGAATAGTCATTTCTGATGCAGTATTAATGTTGAGGACACTTAGTTGTGAAGACAGAGAGTCAAATAAACTCGGCTCTGTAGGGGCATTAGGGGAACGATAAACACAACAGAAATACTTAATTTTACCAAAAGAATTTAATTTGTATATGGAAGTCGAAAAAAGGACAATTAAATTTAATAATCTCCTCCAGAGCAATTTCTGATTTAGCAAGGCAACATACGCCTCTTTTGGGTCTGAAATTTTGTATCAAGGTATAACCAGGAAAATTAAATCTAGCTAAATCAGAGGTGGAGCTTACTTGTGTCTCTGTCAGAAATAGCAGATCAGGGGATTCAAATTGGAGGAAATTTCGAACAGAGTTGATGTTGGAGTGAAGTCCCCTAATATTGCAAAAGAAAATTTTACTGCACTGAGGAGCAGATTGAGGGTGCCGCAACACTGGAGGTGGCACAGTCACTTGATGACGACCGGGAGGGCTCAGTGCAGACAACCCAGCCCTGTCGGTGGTGGTCACCCGAGAAACCACCGCACTGATTCCCAGTATAGCAGCAGCCATGGTTCTTTTTATGGGGGGGAGAATAGGGATGTGTTGTGGAATGGGTATGATATGTAATGACAAGATCGGTGTTTTATGGAGAAAGAATAGCTGGTTTAAGGTAATGTAATATAATGTGGATGTGTGTGTTTTGTAAAGAGGGCAGCCTGATGCCTTCTGCTGTGTGAGGCAGAAAGATGTATAACCAGCTGCCAAGGCCTAGGAGAGAAAATGGAATCCAGGCTATTCCTTGAGTCTCCCGTAACCTTGCCGGTAATTCTTCCCTGGGCGGGGCTGCCTACCCCTACTACTGCCAAGGCAAGTAAAGTGAGCTTCAAGGATGGTTACCAAGTCTGGTTATACAATCCTCAGTGTAAGAAGAGACAGTTACCGAAGCTGCAGAGCCCATGGGATGGGCCTTACATTGTGTTGGACCGCCTATCAGATGTAACGTATCGGATTTGGGGAGGCAGGAAGTCTCGCCTATAGGTGGTACACGTGAACCGTCTGTGGCAGTACCATGGGTCAAGACAGTTCAGCTAGGACGTCTCTGAGGAATCGTGCTCACTCGCAGCCGAGGATGTTGAGGACGACCAAGGAGCTGAAGTTCAAGAGGATGGTGACAGTTCCCCAAGAGAAGAAGTGAATCAAGAAGAGGACCAAGACTTTCCTGGAGGAATGGACTGTGTGGAAGAGCAATGATGTTGTCAGAAGCGGCACAGAAGAGGACCTGATAAGTTGAAGGATTACTTTGTGTATAGTTAGAGGTTTCAGTAGGATTAAGGTTATCTATCTATCTATCTATCTATAGCCCGACGCCCTAATCCCGCAAAGGGTGGCCGCAGACAAAACGCCTCCAAGTCGCTCTGTCACCCACCATTTGACTCCCCTCCCCCCAACTCACCCCCCCCTCCCTCATATACCTCTCAACTCCATCCCTCCACCTCATCCTCGGTCTACCCCTCCCTCTCCCTCCCTCCACCTCACCTACATACACCCTCTTAGTCAGTCTTTCATTCTCCATCCTCTCCACATGTCCAAACCACCTCAGTGTATTTCTCCTAATCTTTTCAACCACATCCACATCTACCCCACAACGTTCCTTCACTTCTTCATTCGTCAACCTGTCCCTCCATGTCACTCCACATGCTCCTCTCAAGTAACTCATTTCCACTGCTCTCACTCTTGACTTGTTCCCCTCTTGCAAGGTCCACGCCTCGCTTCCATACGTCAGGGTAGGGATCACAATACCATCATGCAGTGACTTCTTAACTTCCATACTCACCTCCCTATTTCTCATCACTGCTTTCAGTGTACCAACAACCTTCCTTCCCTGCTGTACCCTTTCACGTACTTCATCCCCCAAAGTTCCATCCTTACTCATCACACTACCCAAGTACTTGAATGCACTCACATTCTCCATATCCTCACCATCCAACCTCACTGCACACTCTGTGACTTCATTCCTCTCAAACACCATAACTTTACTTTTGTTTACATTAACTTTCAGCTTCCTCCTCCTACACACTGTCCCAAATTCATTCACCAAACCTTGCAACTCCCATTCATCTTCACTCAACAATACTGTATCATCAGCAAACAGCAACACCGGAAGCTTCCAAATCTCACCCTCATTCATTAGGGCCACCCCCACATCCACTGCCCTACCTTGTGCAGTTTTGTCGAAACGACAAAGAACAAGGGAAGGGGTAGTGTTATGAAGGGGGATTTGCCAGTTAGGTAGTCTTGTACCTTCGAGATGTTTCTCGTACCGTAAGTTCCAGTACGAGTCATCAGAGTTGCCAATTTGCCTGTTGTTTGTGAGCGTAGTTATTTCGTATGTTAAACATTCATTTATTTTTCTGCTCTTTTTCTCTATAATGTTTTAATTAAGTGATTGCTTGTTAAAGTATGTAATTAAAGTTCTTATGGTTAATGATTTAGAGTGTTATGTAATGAGACAACTCTAGCATGTTTTGATGTCTTGTAGTTGGTAACTGATGTCATGGGCAAGTACAAGACTAGCACGTTCGAGAATGTTTGAGAAGTAGGTCTTTCTAGAACAATGAAAGCTTATATAAGATGGGGTAGAGTCTATTACAAGTTAGCGAGGTGTCAAGTTAGTCTGAGTAAAGTGCAGTCGGTTTTGGTCTGAGTGTAGTGCAGTGTCAGTGTCAGTGAAGATTGTATATTTTTGGTACTTATGAAAAGTGGCAAACAGCGACAGGTTATTGAAGTTTGTAAATCATTGGAACTTGAGAAAATTGTGAAGTGTCAAGCATTAAGTATAATTACTGTCAGTGAAGATTATTATCGGCACTTGTGTAATAAGTGAAGTGTTAGCAAGCATTAAGTGTACTAACTGTGAAGTGTTGTCAGGCATTAAGTGTAATTGCAATTAGTAAAGTGTGTGTAGCTCCAGTGCTTGTGAGAACAGTGAAGAGAAGTTGGAAGGCATTAAGTGGAATTACTTGTAAAATAAAGACAGTGAACTTTAACCCGTACCATCCCAAGCATTTTTGAAATTTTATACCCACCCAGTCCCGGACCAAAAACGGAAAAAAATTTTATTGCATAAAACAATCTAAAGGGACATATAAATCAAGGAAAGGCAAAAAAAAAAAAAAAGTACTCTTGTAGGAGAAATAGGAGCAGGATGGCCGTCAGTCGTGTTTTTAGTCCAGTTTCCCAAGCCATGAGCATTGTTTTCCCACCCAGCTGGGCGGGATGAGAGAGAACGGGGGTGGGGTGGGGAGGAGAATGGGGGATTCCCCTTTCTCAGTATCCTCCACTGGCTCATATTCCTCCCCAGAATAGCCATCCAGGTCTTTCTCTTTTGAAGAATCACTAATTGAAGGGACAGAAGGGTCCATGTGACAATTTCAACAGCCTCCTACAGCCCAATGAGGCGGAAAAATGGCGTGATTTTCGCGACATCCTGATGCTCTGATTGACAGTAGTACACTGATCTTACCCACCCATGCAGAACCAAACTCAGTACTACAACTGCTTGGACACAGTGTGGCCAATACATTAAGCTACTCCTTAGCAAAAAATCAGCTAGATTAAAGCAGTTTGAGACGTGCTACAGCGCTCGAATTTTGCTGTCGGCACCATCACGTCACTGGGATTAATCGAGACGTTTTGTACTGTCGGCACCATGCCGACGGCGGGATTGTACGGGTTAAGGAGCCAGTGTTTATTTTCGCCTCAGCTGATCTTGTGTACTGTACATCTAAGGCTGACCATAGGAAGAACAACTCACTGGGCAACATCCTTCCTGTACTGTACTACTGCTGTTGGAGCCTGTGGCAGTGTGGGACTGGGATGCAACAATATCATAGCACACTACATAACAGCTAGTAACAATTATATGTAATACAGAGGTTAGAAGAAAGTCGTGCCTAAGCGAGAGTGCTAAAGGAAATTACGTTTGCACATTCTCTAGTTAGGAATTTCACACACAGCATAGTGTGGTGCCAGATGGGAACTTTCCACAGTCTCAGAAGGTTCCTTCCCACATGCCATCACCGCATGACACAACCATTCATATATAGGGGAAGTGGGAGAGACAGGGCACAAGGGGTTACGAGAGAGAAGAGACGGTGAGGATAGGCAGGAAGGAGCATACGAGGTTAGCAAGCAACAAACTGTTCTCACCTCAGTACTGCTCTTGTGAGATACTCCTTTTGAAGAAATAAACCACAATCAAACCCCAAACTCATCACTATCTTTCTCTTGCCATCCATGACAAATACAACAAACATTCTCTCCTTCTTAAAATCCCTACAATTCAACACACTTTTGGAAAAGCTCAGCGACGACTATGATGCTGGCTAGTAAACGAAAACTCTACTTCCAGACAGCTGCCCTGCTGCCCAGCTGTACGGACCGATTCCTTTTGATTACAGTGATAACAACACCCTCCTCTGATTTTGTCAGGTGGAGGGTAATAATCCTATTGTCCAAACTGTTTCGACTGCAACTGTCCCAGTGCAGTGACTGAAGTGTCATTAGCATATAACTTGTACTTCAAAACATAGGCAACGTTATGCAATTCCAACCCTCCACCTGACCAAGCACATACCCTCAACCTCCCTGCACATCTAACTTAGCACATAATAGCCCTCACCTCCACCGTCTTTTCTTTTAAACGTGGGCATAAGGAGAATGCCTCGAGGATACATAACCTGCACAGGTCACATTGAAATCTTTGGAAAAATTCTTTTTATCTTTTCATTATTTATGAAAAACTACTTAAAACCACCAGTTCACTATAAGACACATAATTATGTGAATTTCATGACTTTATAGTGAATATGTCCAGAGTTCTGGTCCAGAAACGAAATCTCTACTCCCGGCCAGCTCTACAGATGGACAGCTACTGATTCCAGTGATAACAATGCCCTCCTCTGGCTTTGTCAGACGGAAGGTAAAAAAGAATTGTTGGAAAAAGTGCAAAAGAAGCAATCACTTTCTCCAAATTAGCCTCTTTTCACAAGGCAAGCATCCAAGCCATTAAATAAGGCAATTGACAGTATAATAAATTTGATTAACGTCCATTTTTTTCAACAGTCACTTTTCAAAGATTATTTTTTTTACGTGTCCGACTATGGGCAAAGGCTACAAGGCCTATCTCCAAGTCCCAGTAGTTCTCCTTGGAGTCCAGGAGTCCTTCTACATCTCCACATGTCACCACTTTGGTGCTAATACTCACCATCCATACTGAATACATGCTAGGGCTGTCTCATACAGGACTGGTGTACAGAAATACTATAAATGACTGTCATAAAAATGCTGAAATTCTTGTCAGTACATTTGCTGGAAATTCTGCCATAGAGGAATTCATTCAAAACCTTCCATTGCTAGAAACTGACACTCCCGAAAATGCTTCAATAAAGATACAGTACGTGATATCTACCCTAGACAGTTTACCAACTGGCAAAGCTCCAGGTCTAGAAGGAATTCCTCCAATAATCTAGAAGAAAGTGTTCCACATCATTTTCCCATATTCTTGCTAAATTATTCAGACCTTGCTTCCACACTTTTTCATTTCCCATTTCTTGAACAGAAACCAACATCCACCCAAGTTAAAAGGAAGAAAGTTCTGCTGATACCTCAGATTACGAAGAATTAGCTATAACATCTTCTCTTGGTAAAGTATTTGAAACCGTCTGTATCAAGCAGTGTTAAATGTCTTGCATGTCAGAACTTTATTGTGACAGACAATAACATTGCCACGAACAATCCACTGTTCATATACTCAGTCTTATTTCTCACGCAGTCCATCAGTCAATTGACCAACTTAAAGAAACCCATGCAGTAACCCTTGAGGCTTCTAAAGCTTTTTACAAAATGTGGCACTTTCCTTGTTATCCAAACTCCTTTGCTGCGGCCTATCATCTTTTGTTCCATTGAACTCCTCAAATCTCAGTAATGGACAAGCATAAAAGGTGGATGATGTATATTCCATTTTCTTCTAAATTCATTCTAGTGTGCCACAAGTATTAGTTAGTTCTCCAACATTGTTCCTCATTCATATTAACCAGTGGACTGTGCAATCACTTTTTTTTTTTTCCACCCTGTGGTGCACAAAAAATGAAGAACCAATTTTTTTTTTTTTTTTTTTTTTTATTATAAACTTCAAGATAAACATCCAGGGCATCATCTGGTGAAAAGAAAAAATCTCCGTGCCTAACTTTGAGTAGGGGTGGAGTAGTTAGCGGTGATGCACAGCCAGCACAGCCTGAGCTGTGGCTCGCAACGTGACGCTACCCAGCCTGAGCTGGGGCTCGAAATCCACGGGTTAATGATTTGTTGTCTGTCATGCATGCTCCAATTCACTCTTATGCAAATGACTCAATGCTTCAAAGTTCCTTTACACTCAACCATTCATTCACAGTAGTTCATATCTCAAACACCAAACTCAACACAGCATTCCCCATAAATCATAGTTTATTTATGATCGCTAAATGAGGATAAAATAGCATTGTCTCATTATCTGATGCTAGGAAAACTAAATATATGCAATTTATTAATAGAGACGCTCCCTGTGTCCTTTATTTCCTTCAGTGCAACCAATATTCCTATTTTTAAAAGAATTTAAGATGTCAGCGTTTCACTTAACACCCTCAGTTGGACCTGCCACGTCAGATTACATGTTAAATCCGCCTCAAAGAAACGTGGATTATTGTGCACAGTCCCTAACTTCTCTCACGAACAAATATGCTTTTCATTAGAGCTCTCAACTTCAGTACTGCTCACCCTTGTAGAGTGGATGTGGAATGGTTGCATTAAAACAATTGGGCAGAATCCAGAACGAATCTCTATGAATACCGGTAAGTAATAACTCAACAATCACAAATGCATTACCAAAGAAAAAATTTTGCCTCCCCTGCATTATTTTATTGATATTCTTAAGGCAAATGTTCAGACGAAATTGCATCCATTGTTCTACCTCTCCACACCTTCCCCATAGCAACTCGGGCAAATGCTGACGCCCATGATTAGACTATCACGCTGCCATATTGCAGAATTCCCAGCTATCAGATTTCCTTTATTCCCCAAATTACTTCTCTTGGGAACTCGTTTCCCCAGACTTGTTTCTCCCTAAACTTCGGCCGACAGCAGTACTAGTCCAACTGTTGCAGATTTTTAGCTATCCCTGCTCCGGAGGGGCTCGAGGACGGGTATTGTTTTCACTCGGTTTGTCTGTGTGTCTGTCTGTTAATAACTTTAAACAAAAAGTACTGGTGTGATTTTGATTAAAATTACAGGGATGATGGGCTATGCCCCTATGATCAATTGATTAAATTCTGGGCCAAACTGGGCCAAGGCCCAGGCTGTAGGTCCCCAAAACAAAAAAAATATGGGTAAGAAATCTTTTTTTTTGACATAACTCCTTTAAAATTCGTCATAACGACATGAAACCAAAACCTAAAGGTGCATCTTTCAAATCTGCATCCTATAACATGCCTTGTTACATCATGACGGTCACCCCTCAGTTAGCTGTAGGGGGGTCAGTGTCAGGTGGGTCAAGCCTAAAATTTTAAATGGGCATAAAATCGTCAATTTTCACTCGATTTACTCCAAATTTAATATGTGACATCTTTGACTAGATATTCTGTTGTGTTTTTACATCAGTAATGAAATGACTCTTAGGGACAGGTTTGCTTTGCCTTGGCACCGTTTCATGTTTATGAATAGTCAGTACTGGTAATTTGGTATGTGAATATATTTTATTTGTTTTTCCTTTGTCTGACCATCTTCTGTAAAATAATAACAGCTACTAAACAATGCACACTCTTAAATATATTTTAAAGTTACGAAATGCAGAAAACAGAATGACATGTGATAAGCCAACTGAAGTGGAACTGTGTTTATCAGTGAACCTCATCACACACACACACACACACACACACACACAAAAGTGCTGCTCCAATAACAGAGTACAACAAAGTAGTGCAGATGTGCCAAACAAGCAAATCAGCTGTTTAGTGTTTACTGCAGCGTACAGGAATGCAAAACTGTAAGTAGAATCTTTCTCTTAGTACCACAAGATGACCACCATCTTTAGTAAAGCAAATTTGGAAAAGAAAAGTGATAAGGGTAGAAAGCAGGATGATGATTTCTACCAGGAACTGGTTGAAATGGAGATGTACAACAAGCAGGCTGAACGAGCAGACAGATTAGATAAGGCATTTCAGAGTGAAATGGATGAAATTAAGAAGCAACTGCACATGCAGAAGGAGAAAAATGAAAAATTAGTAAAGGTAGTTAACAAGAAAGACACAACAATAGATGAGGTGTCAGTTGAGGTGGGTTTACTTAGGAGGAAGATTAGTAATATGGCAAACACAGTTGTCAATCACGAGAGTATTATGGAAAAGTTGAGAAATGACACAGAAACAATAAGGCAAGCAAGCACTCTGATAGATCATAGCAGTGGTATTGAGAAGATAACTCAGGTGAATAAAGCGATGCAAAGCTTCAAAAATGATGTGGAAACCACGTATGCTGAAATGGTGAAAATAAAGGAAGACTTAGAAACAAGAGTCGAAGAAAAGTATCAAAAAAGAAGTGAAGAAAATAATCTAAAACAATCCAAAATTGGTCAATTGTTCAGCAGATTTCAATAAATCTGAAGTAATTACAGGTATACTGTAGATGAGGAAGAAATAAAAAAACAAGATTTCGAAACAAAAAAAGAAATGGCAAATGTAATGAGCATATTGAAGGAAGTATCAGAGGAAATCTGTAAAAAGACATAGAGGAACACAAAAGGCTAGGGAAATATGAGAGAAATAAGTCAAGGCCCTTTAACCCTTTAACCGCGGGTATTGTTTTGGTCTGACTGTCCTCTCCCGCGGGGGTTTCAGCCAAATGTAAACAAACCTTTAAACCTTAATAACTCTGCACAGAATAAAGCTAGAGAAAAAAATAAGGTACCATTAGAAAGTACTAACCTTCAGCTTTCCATTGATGTAGGTTTCATGACTTTGTTGACTTTCACAGGACGGGCAGTGCCGTTAGAAGTGAGGGGTGTAAAATCACTATTTTTCGCTCACACATCATTACCTTCGCTCATACACCATTACCAAATGCCAACCTCATTCTGATAATAATACTATAAACATATATGAACACTGCACATACGATAAACACCCACTCTGTGTTCACTGAGGCAGGTAAAAGGCACTGTAATTACCTGCACTTCACTGCCACATCAGCGGTGTTGTAATCACTATTTTTCGCTCACACACCATTACCAAATGCCAACCTCATTCTGATAATAATACTATAAACATATATGAACACTGCACATACGATAAACACCCACTCTGTGTTCACTGAGGCAGGTAAAAGGCACTGTAATTGCCTGCACTTCACTGCCACATCAGCGGTGTTGTAATCACTATTTTTCGCTCACACACCATTACCAAATGCCAATCACATTCTGATAATAATACTATAAACATATATGAACACTGCACATACGATAAACACCCACTCTGTGTTCACTGAGACAGGTAAAAGGCACTGTAATTGCCTGCACTTCACTGCCACATCAACATGTGTTGTCACTCACACAGCTGGACAGATACTGATGCGCGCTTGGTCAGGGGTGGGGTGGGGGGCCCAGGGGGTGGGAGGTGGGGCCCCAGGGGGAAGAGGAGGTGGGGGTCGGCTGGAGTGAAAGAACTTAATAGCTACTCTCCCTTGAAACAATTGGCGCACGGAAAAAACGCGGGGTATTCAAAATATTCACAAACATTCGAGAATGACACCCGCGGTTTGGTCCAGTTTTTGCAACGTCATTCTGGAATGACACCCGCGGTTAAAGGGTTAAAGTAACCTTCCAGAGTGTAAACACTGTGGAGATACTAAAAAACACAAACAGACTTATGGAAAAAGAGGAAATAAAAGTGTATGAATAAAAAGATGCCTAACTCAAGAGGAACTGGGACTACTAAGAGAGAAGAGGGAGGAGGCAAAAACAAGAACAAGGAGAGATTAGAGGAAAAGAACACATTTTTTTTCTTTTTTACAAAGGAATTGAATTGCAGGTACGAAAGTGGTACATAGACACGAGGGTATAAAAAGGAGGAATGTAGTAGACGAAAGTCATGACAAGTATGTAAACAAGATGATTAAGTTGATGTATCTAATGTAGATGGAATTGTATCTAAATTATTAGAAATGAATGACTATATCAAACAAAAGGAACAATATATTATTTGCCTAACTGGAATAAAATTAACATCAAGGATATCAAACGATACCCTAAACCTAGAGGAATACAATATATGGAGAAGAGATAGGAACTTTAAAAAAAAAGGAGAAATTATATTAACAAACAATAATCTGCAAGTCTGGGAAATAGAACTAGAAATACCCTCACAAGTAGAGCTGATTGCAATAAAGATTAAAACATCTGAAAGGAAAGTAATTGTGGCAAATTTATGCATGCCACCCAAATCTAACACTTGGGAAAAAGGTGAATATGAAGATCTGGCAGAGACTACAATTCAGAGTTTAAGAGCATTACCACATAGAATGGAGGAGAAATCTGAAAGAATTATACTAACTGGAGATTTCAATACAAATATAAATTGGAATACATTTGATATAAAAAGCCAGGAAAGCTGCTGGGACCAAAAGCTCTTGGATCTCATGCAGGAGTTTTTCCTAACACAACACGTAAAGGAAAGCACCACAAAAAGATCTAGTACAATCAGTACTAGATCTTATGTTTGTAAGGCAAGCAAATGATTTTGACAGTATTATGAATCACCCTGCATTCGGCAAAAGTGAGCATCCAGTATTAAAATGCAATTTCAGTATTGCATATTGTTGTTTATCACCAACTCTTCTTATCACACTCAACACCTCACAGCTCTTACCTGTGGGCCAAGCAAATGTTTAGATGTACATCCCAAACTATATCCCAGCCTCATCGCCGCACTCGGTCGGTGAAGGGTGAAATCAAACCGTCCAAACGAGTTTTCCTTTTATTCTGGTAGGTGCTCTCCCCAGTGGCTGTAACTGCTCCGCACTTCTTTCGAAAACAATATGAAAGGTGAACACCCTTATGGCATCTATCAAACAAATGAACATCACCTTACAGTATCACATCCTTTGTCACAATAGGATTATGTCATCACACAGGATTGCTCAATATATTCCTTAAGCTTAGATCCTTTTGGCATACAGAAGGTACATGATACATCTATCAGGATTAATGCATGTACAGTATACAACACTTCCTTCCCCTTGAAAAAAAGTAGACACAATGCAAAATATACTGAACAAAGTAATCCAGAAATCACTTAGAAATTTAATATTGTCTTACAAACCTAATATCTTACAGATCTAAGCGTGCAGGAGGTACACCTCTCTTAGCCCTTGGTGAGAGTTTTTTGTGAACTCTTGGTGTTAGAGGAACTGCTCTAGTAATTTCAGGTTCAATGGAATGTTCAGGAGTGGTTATTTACTTATCAGGTTGAACTGGGGAAGCTAAACATGGGATGGGATTTTCAGGAATGGGTACATGCATATCAGGTTGTACTGGGGAAGCTGACCTTTGGATGGAATCTGTGGGTATTGGTATTGTTAGTTTAGATCTATCACATGAAGGGAGTAATTGATCTACATGTCTCTTTACAGAACTTCCATTAGTTTGAACTTCAAAATGCATATTTCCTACTTTCTTCTTACCAAAAGTCCATCTCTCTGGTGTGCAATAAGACCATACCATGACTGGTGAGGACTCTGGAAAACTCCTCACTTTACTTTGATCCATGAGCTGTTTCCATCCCTGGGCTTCAATCTTACTTTGGAAATCTGGTAACATCAAATCAAGTTTATTTCTAAGTCTTCTTCCCATCAAGAGATATGAAGGTGGTACCCCTGTAGTTCCATGTGGAGTAGTTCTATAAGCTAAAAGGAACTTAATGATACATGAGGAAACATTGGAGGATGTAGCCTGTCTGCACTTCATATTTTGTTTAAACGTTTGTACAAATCTCTCTGCTTCTTCATTAGTAGGTGAGTGATATGGTGCAGACAAGCTATGTTGTATGCCATTTATCTTCAAAAATTCCTTAAATTCCTGGGAAGTGAACTGAGGGCCATTATCTGACACTATGCGTTCTGGTATTCCATGAGTGGCAAATATTGACATGAGTGACTTAATAGTAGACAAAGCAGTAGTTGACTGGGTTCGAATCACCTCTGGCCACTTACTATATGCATCTACGACAACCAAGTAATGATGACCTAAAAATGGGCCAGCATAATCTATGTGTAGTCTTTGCCATGGCTGTTTTGGGTATTCCCACGGATGCATACGGCACTTGGACGGGTAATTTTGTTGTACGGCACACTGGGTACATTTCTTTACAAACATTTCAATATTTTTGTCCATACCAGGCCACCACATGAATGATCTAGTTATGGCTTTTGATCTGACTATTCCTTGATGATCTGCATGAATCTTTTCTAATAATCTTTGCCTCAATGTCTCAGGTATGATTACTCTCACCTGTCTTGTGGTTACCTTGTCCATCTATCCCAAATCCCAAATACTCCACTGAAGATACTTGAAACTGACACTTGTCCTTAAGGATCTTTAGACCATTGTCCTTTATGCGCTGTAACACTGCCTTCAACCTCAATTGGTGTTCTCTAGGGTCTTTACCTGCAACTATAATATCATCAATGAAGCAAAATACTCCGGGCAATCCTGTAAATATCTTATCCATTGTTTGCTGCCATAACGCAGGGCTACTAGCTACTCCGAAGGGCAGTCTTTGGGGACAAAAAAGTCCTAAATGTGTGACTTTTCGTCCAAAAGCAATTGTTGGAAGGCATGTTTCAATTCTGTCATAAAGAATATTTTGCAATTCCCTAATGATGAAAACATCTCTGCTGGGTTGGGTAAAGGGTGCTGTGCGACTTGCAGCTGTGGATTGAGCGTTACCTTGTAATCACCGCATTATCTAATTCCACCATCTTTCGTAGCTATGGGAACTAACGGTGTACCCCAATCAGAATACGTCACCCTTTTCCATTTACCCTCAGCCTCTAACCTGCGTATCTCCTGCTCCACTGAGGCCTTCAATGCAAAAGATATCTGCCTAGGAGCATAAAATTTGGGCTGTGCATCTGGCTTAAGGAATAAGGAAGCCTTTACATTTTTTCACAGTACCTTCATCTTCCTTGAATAATTCCTCAAACTGTGTTAAAACCTCTATCAAAGACGCCTGATCATGGTCATGTCTGTCTACCTGAAAAATATTGGACCAGTCAAGTTTAATCTTCCTGAGCCAATCTACACCTAGTAATGTCTGTCCTGGGCCTTTTACAACAGTAAGTGGTAAATCCTTAACCTCTTAACTGCGGGGCGTCACTTTCGTGGCACTTGGGAGCAAGGGATCATACGGCGAGGCGTCACTTTTGTGATTCTGTGTTATTTTGAATTCGCCCGGGCTTTCAAGTGGTGGCTTGTATCATCTATCAGTATTGCCAATGTCCAACACTAGTCAGCACTCCTAATCTCACCTGTACTCCCATCTATTGTTGACAATTTAGCCATTTCTCCCCATTCTTGACTCCCCTCCCTACCTCCCCTCCATTACCCTATCCTCTCGCCTGCCCAGCCGTGCTACGCTAAGTAAATCTTCCCTGGAATTTTTCACTGATTTTGTCCATTGAAATAAGCCCTATGCCCTATTCTTATACCAAATAATATATACAAGAAAGAAATAAGGTAAGTGAGAGTGCCCTACACCTAGAACTGGCTAATTATCACCTGACAACACCTCACGTGCACTCGTTTGCTAATTTTCGCTGTTTATTTCCCCGTGAAATATGTCGTATAATCTATTTTCGTAATAAAAATATATATAAGAAAGGAAGGGAGAAGCCTAAGTGATATTTACATTCACCTGGAACTACCTAATTATTGCAGGCCACCACACTATATTCTACGCTAATTAATCTTCCCTGGAATTTTCCACTGATTTCATCCATTGAAATAAGCCCTATGCCCTATTCTTATACCAAATAATATATACAAAAAAGAAATAAGGTAAATGATAGTGCCATACACCTGGAATTTGTTAATTATCACCTGACAACACCTCACGTGCACTCTTTCGCTAATTTTCGCTGTTTATTTCCCCTTGAAATATGCCGTATAATCTATTTTCGTGATAAATATACATATAAGGAGGGAAGGGAGAAGCCTAAGTGATATCTACATTCACCTGGAACTACCTAGTTTGTTATATATTGTCTTGGTTTCCTCCCAATCATTTCATTGCTATATATTAGCATGTCTCACAAGGCTAAAGTTGGTAGTATTGCACTCAACCTAGCCAGGCGGCAGGAGGCCACCGCTATCAGTTCACTGTCGTCTTTGAAGGTGAAGGTACGTCTGATTCGCTCCTGTTAACTTCCTCCGCTTTTTAGCCCCATGCAAAGGGCCCTGTGACCTTTACCTCCTATTAAACCTCGTGTGGAAAGAGGTAAAGGGCTGACAATTGATAAAGAGTGACTATGATCTTTCTATTGAGTAAAACAGTGCAAGTGGAATTGTAAATAATGTGTAAACACCAAGTGAAAGCAATGAATGTAAATATACGTGAACAGTGGAAAATAGTTTTATAAGTTACTTCAAGTGACAGTGCATAACACAGTGTAAATAAAATAGAAATGTAAATAATGTAAATAAAATAGAGAACGTAAATAGAAATGTAAATGAGTAGTATTATAAGAACACGAGTATATACACTAGGAGTAATGAAGGTGAAAGTTTCATTCTAGCATGTATGAATACTATGAGTTATGAAAGTGAAGGTGAAAGTGACATTCACTCTCAATGCTAGTATACAGGACGAGAAAGTGAATGCTACGTATTTTACTGAAAGAAATTGAATGCCTACAGTGACAATAAACTATTATTACCGAAGGAAACTTATGGATAAAGAATGTAGATATATATAAGTGTTATATAGTAATAGAAATATAAACTGTGAGTGTTTATATGAATAATAAATGACAGAACACCAGTGGCGAACTAGCGCAAGTGGGAAGGTAATACGCCCTCGTAATTTTCATTCCTTTCACATTTTTTTTTTTTTTTAGTATGGATTCCAAACTATTTGAGAATCATAGAATAGTGTTTCTAGTGATATTGTCAGGCTGTGGTAATCATATTACAGGTTGTTGGGAAGTGTAAAGTGGAGACTTTGTTACCCGACTTCAGAGGTCTCCACAAGTCCTACGGTACACGACGAAGGCTCAACAAACACCCCAGGAGAAAGCTGAAGGTATGTGCCATAAGCATATATGATTTTAATATTCTAGGACTAAGAACTGATTTTTGGCAAATATTTTTAGAGAGTCTATCAAAGCGCGAATATGCCCGTGGGAGCCCCAAGAAAAAGCAAAACAAGCCCACGGTTAAAGGGTTAACAAATTGAGAACCATACTCAACATTCACATTAGCAGAACCTACAACATCAATATTACTGTTACTATAATCTTTCAAAATCTTGTTACATGGCTCTACCACTAGGTTAGGTATGTTCTCAGCTACGTCTCATGGCATGATGGAGACATCAGCCACTGTTTCAAGTTGCATAACAACTGGCCGTTGATTTATGTTGACCTTTAGCATTATTTTGTCTCTTTGTCGACTGACTGAATTAACTATCTATCTATCTATCTATTGCCAGACGCCTCAATCCCGTTTGGGGTGGCCACAAACAAATCGCCTCCAAGTCGCCCTGTCCCCTGCCATTTCACTGCCCTGCTCCCAACTCACACCCCCCTCTCTCATATACCTCCCCACCCCATCCCTCCATCTCATCCTCGGCCTCCCCCTCCCTCTTCCCCCCTCCACCTCACTCATACACTCTCTTCGTCAGTCTTTCACCCTCCATCCTCTCCACATGGCCAAACCACCTCAGTGTGTTCCTCATAACGCTTCCTATCACATCCACATCCACACCACAACGCTCCTTTATATCCTCATTCGTCAGCCTGTCTCTCCAAATGACTCCACAGGCTCCTCTTAAATAACTCATTTCCACTGCTCTCACTCTTGACTTGTGTCCTTCCAACAATGTCCAAGCTTCACTTCCGTACGTTAGAGTTGGTATCACAATACTGTCATGTAGTAACTTTTTCACATCCATGCTCACTTCCCTGTTTCCTATCACTGCTTTCAAAGAACCAGCAACCTTTCTTCCCTGCTGTACCCTTTCAAGCACTTCATCCTCCAAACCTCCATCCTTACTCATCACACTACCCAAGTACTTAAACTTACTCACATTCTCCAATTCCTCACCATCCAACCTCGCTGCACATTCACTAACTTCACCTCTCTCAAAGACCATCACTTTACTCTTCCCTACATTCACCTTTAGATTCCGTTTCTTACACACTCTCTCAAACTCATCCACCAAGCCTTGCAGCTCCCTTTTGTCTTCACTCAACAACACAGTATCATCTGCAAACAACAGTACAGGGAGTTTCCAAACACTATCCTCTCTCACCAGGGCCACTCCAACATCCACTACCCTACCTTGTACCTCTTTTATTACCCCATCCATGTACAAATTGAAGAACCATGGAGACATGACACATTCCTGTTTCAAACCAACTTTCAAAGAGAAAAATTCACTTAGTTCACCATCCACACGCACTGCAGCCTTTGCACCATCGTACATACTCTTCACAGCATTCAACAACTTCCCATTTACTCCATATATTCTTAACACTTTCCACAATCCTTGTCTATCCACCCTGTCATATGCTTTCTCCAAATCCATGAAAGCCGCATACAACTTCTTTCCCTTCTCTAGAAACTTTTCCACTAAAGATCTAAGAATGAATCTCTGATCTACACAACCTCTTCCCTTCCTACAGCCTCCCTGTTCTTCTGCAACTAATTTCTCTGTTCTTTCTCTAACTCTGTCTATAAGTATCCTACCATACACTTTTCCTATTGTACTAAGAAGAAAATGCCCCTATGATTACCACACACTTCTTTTTCCCCTTTTCCTTTGTACAAGGGAATAATTATACCTGACCTCCAATCCTCCGGGACTCTACCTTCCTCCCAGGCCAATTTGCACATCTTCCACATCCGTTCTACTACTATCTATCCCCCATGCTTCAGCATTTCACCACACATTCCATCAATTCCTGGGGCTTTCCCCGATTTAACTTTCTTCATTGCTTCCACAACTTCTATCCTACTGATTTCTTCCTGTCTTCTCACCTCCCTCCTTCTCCCAGCCATTCCCCAGCCACTTATACTCGCATTACTTCCATCCTCTACGTTCAACAATTCCTTAAATTGTTCTCTCCATCTGCTCACTTTTTCTCCCTTCTCCACTAGTAATCTACCATTTTTATCTTTCACTCCCCTGCTAACTTCACTTCCACCCTGTCTTACTCTTTTCACCTCTCTCCAGAACATTTTCTTAGAGTCCCTCCACTTTACACTCAAATTCCTCATCCACTCTCTTCTTACTCTCTCTTACTAATCTTTTCACCTCTCTCTTTCTTTCTACATATAACTCTCTCTTCCGCCTCTCAACTTCTTCCACGCCCCTATTCTCATCCATTCATTGTATGCTTTCTTCTTTTGTGCCACAGCCTGTTTCACCTCTTCAGTCCACCACGCTGTTCCTTGCACCCCCCTCCGTCTTCTCTTCCTTCCACACACCACATCACATGCTGCACATATTTCTTCTGTAAATATCTTACACACACCTTCCACGTCTCCCATCTGCTCCAATTCATATTTGCCCAATCATTCCTCCACTTCTCTCTTATACTCTGCCTTTTTCTTATCCTCTTGTAACCTTTCCACTCTCCTTGCAACTACTCCTTCCTCTCGTCTTTCCCGTCTTCTATTCCTCCATCTTACTTGCATTCTAATTCTGGCCACCACCAAGTAGTGGTCAGAAAGTCCACTCCCCCAACCTCTATACACTCTTGCATCCTTTACACATCTTTGCATCCTTTCATCCACACACACATAATCAATCAGTGCCTTCCTTTCATTCAGTTCACCACCCACCCTTCTCATCACTCGCCATGTATACCTGTGGATCATTTTATGCCTGAAGAGGGTATTGGCTATCACCAACCCCCTCCCAGCACAAATGTCCACTAACGCACTCCCATTCTCATCTATCTCAGCAGGCACACCCCACTCACCAACTATTCCATCCACCTTCACATTCCCAACTTTACCATTCATATCACCAATCAAAAACACTCTATCATTCCTTCCAAACTTTTCCATGCACACTTCTACATTTGTCCAGAACTCTTCTCTCACTCTTCTAGCACGATTTTGCGTTGGTGCATACACACACACAATCGCCCACATTTGTATTCCAACTTTCAACTTTACCCACACAATCCTTGACCCAACTGATCCATACTGTCTTATGCTCCTCTTCCATCTTTTACTCACAACTATACATACTCCTTCCTTTGCCCTCTCATTCTCACCTACTCCTGCACATATACCCCATCCATACTCCCATTCTCTCACACTTTCTCCTCTCCATTTTGTTTCAGTTATTCCACATACATCCACTTTCGCACCCTCAAGCACCTGGACAATCTCTCTCTCTCTTTCACCTCATCATTCGCTCCCCTTACATTCCAAGTTCCAATTACCATGTCCTTTGTCCGGTCCTTGGTCGTCATCGTTTGGTCAGTCCTTGTCCGAGGCTTATTGTTTTTTTTTTTTTAGTTGTTTTCCGGGGAGGGGCACTAACCCTCCGCCAACCCTTTTAGTCGCCTTTTACGACAAGCAGGGATACTGGGGGAGTATTCTTGAAAAAAAAAAAAACTACCCCCAAGGGGTAGTGAATTAACACTAAAAGCAAATTCCACTTCTACTTCCTGACTCTGCAACTTAGTCTGACTCTCACTGGTGGATGCAGGACTAGTATAATCTGATTCCTGTGTGCTATGTATCTTTTGGTGACCCTTATTCTTACAAAACTTGCCGAAATGACCCATCCTACCACACTGGTAGCACTTTTGACCACTGGCAGGACATTTCTCACGATCATTTGGGTAGTGACCCTCCTTACCACATCTGAAACATTTATTTGACTTAGCCCTACCTGGTGTGTGTGACTGCTTGTTCTCTTGTGTATGGTTAGGCTTAGTCTGCTGAAACTGGAGCTTAGGTTTGGGTCGGTGACCAGCAAAAACTTTGTTCACCCGTGATGTCATGCTGGGTCTACCCTCAATAGTGCTAGCCTGCAAATTAGCTACCTCTAATGCTCTAGCTATCTCCTGGGCCTTGTTTAATGTCAGATTTTTTTCTTGTAATAATTTTTTCCTCAACTCACTTGACTTACACTTAACAATTATCTGATCAATAATGACATCATCTGCATCGCTAAATTTACAGGTGGATGCTAGCTTGTGCAACCTGGTTACAAAAGAATCAATGGACTTGCCTGGTTCCTGTGTACACTGCCAGAACAGAAATCTCTCATACCTAACATTAACCTTTGGTGCAAAATACTGGCTTAGCACTGTCTTTGCAGCCTCTAAAGTGTCATCTGTGGGTTTAAGGATTGCAAATATTTCCTGCACCTCTCTACCAGCTACAAGTAACAAAAGAGCTCGCTTCTGAGGAGCATCTTTAACCCTTTAACCGCGGGCATTGTTTTGACCCGACTGCCCCCCCCCCCTCGCGGGGGTTCCTACCAAAATGTAAACAAACTTTAAACCTTTATAACTCTGCACAGAATAAAGCTAGAGCGAAAAATAAGATACCATTAGAAAGTAATAACCTTCAGCTTTGCAATGATGTAGGTTTCATGATTTCGTTGACTATCACTGGATGGGCAGTGCCATTAGAAGTGAGCGATCTATAATCACTATTTTTCGCCCAACACACCATTGCCAAATAACAACCACACTCTGATAATAATGCTATAGACATATATGAACGCTGCACACACGATAAACACCCACTCTGTGTTCACTGAGGCAGATAAAAGGCACTGTAATTGCCCACACTTCACTGCCACATCAATGCCATTGTCACTCACAAAGCTGGACAGATACTGATGCGTGTTTGGGCAGGGGTGGGGGGGGAGGCCGGGGGGGGAGGTGGGGGCCAGGGGGGTGGGAGGAGGGAGGTGGGGGTCAGCTGGAGTGAAAGAACTTAATAGCTACTCTCCCTTGAAACAATTGGCGTGCGGAAAAAACGCGCGGTATTCAAAATATTCACAAACATTCCAGAATGACACCTGCAGTTTGGTCCAGTTTTTGCAATGTCATTCTGGAATGACAACCGCGGTTAAGGGGTTAACACCTGTTGCTAAAATGTAATACTCAAATGACGTAAGCCATTGCTTCCACCATTGTGTGACCGACGATGCATCTTCTGACACTGCAAATGCCTGGAGTGCCAGGACATCTAACACCATGGTGCTGGGTGTACTAGGGAGATGTGAGTTTGCCAAGTGTCCTGGTGGGAACCGTCCACTCTCGTCGCCACTGTTGTGTATCACCAACTCTTCTTATCACACTCAACACCTCACAGCTCTTACCTGTGGGCCAAGCACATGCTTAGGTGTACATCCCAAACTATATCCCAGCCTCGTCGCTGCACTCGGTCGGTGAAGGGTGAAATCAAACCGTCCAAACGAGTTTTCCTTTTATTCGGGAGGGTGCTTTCCCCAGTGGCTGTAACGGCTCCGCACTTCTTTCGAAAACAATAAGAATGGTGAACACCCTTATGGCATCTATCAAACAAATGAACATCACCTTACAGTATCACATCCTTTGTCACAATAGGATTTTGTCATCACACAGGATTGCTTATTATATTCCTTAAGCTTAGATCCCTTTGGCATACAGAAGGTACAGACGTCGGAATAAGTTCGTTTCCTTTTCCGTGGACTAAGGTGTTTGTAATACTGCTCGATGGAGAGGTATCCCCTCCTCCTTCCTTCCTCATAGTCCCACACTCCCACCCAACCCCCCCACTTTTCTCTCTGACCCCATAACCCCACCCGGTACCCTCCATACTCTCGCTCACAGCCCGCTAATGGTTTCTGTACTTCAAGCACCTCTCTAATTACGTGTAGTCCGAACAACCAATAAAGGAATAGTACAGTATATATTATAAACCAAGTTAGGAAACGGTTTACTACACCGTGAGAGAGAGAGAGAGAGAGAGAGAGAGAGAGAGAGAGAGAGAGAGAGAGAGAGAGAGAGAGAGAGTTAAAAGACAGGGAGCGACAGGCGGAGAGGGAGAGTGAGTGGAAAAATGTGAAATGAGAGGACAGTTAAGGAGAAAATAAGAAGGGGAGAGGCAAGGAGAAAAAACGAGAGACAAGAAAAGAGAGTGAGAAGAAGAGGCAGTGAGAGGTGAAATGAGAAACAAGCAGTGTTAACGTGAAAGAGAAAAGGGAGATATGAATAGAAAGGCCGGGAGGCAGGGAAGTAGAGACAAAAGGGGAGACAGCTGAGAGAAAATGGGAATGGAGCAAACACAGAAATAGGGATAACAAAAAGAGAAACTGGGAAAGAGAGCTACAGAATGGAGTACTGAGAACGATAATGAGAAAAATTAGAAAAGGAGGCAAGGTAACAGGGAGGAGGAAGAAAGTGTGTTATGCTGGCAAGGATGCAAGGAAAGAACTAAGCAGGATAAGACGAAAGCATTGAGGCTGAGTAGAACGAATGTAACATTCAAGTAAAAAGGGAGGGAGAGAAACAGAGAAATTAAAGAAATTTGGGGACAGGAAGTAGAGATTAAGAGTGGGAAGAAAATAGGTTAATTTGGGGGGTAAGAGAGAGGAGGGGAATGTTAAGAAGGGAAGACAAGGGGAGAGAGGGAGAGAAAGACAGTGGTAAGAGCGGAATGAAAGAAGAGATTTCGGGTGACAGGGAGAGACGGAGAGAGGAAAGAGAAAAAGGGCATGGAGTTATTACTGGGGGAAGAAAGCACTGAAGGAAATGGATTTAGCACAAGAATTACGGAGGGAGTAATGGAGAAGAAAAGGTAAGATATGTGGCAGATGAAAAAAGTAAGACAAAGTTGTGACACAGGGAGGGAGAAAGAAAAGATGAGTGAGGTAAGGAGGGAGTGACAGAGGGGGGAGAGAGACGAAGGAAAGGAAAGAGAGAGGGAGGAAAGTAGGGACTGAGCAGATAGCTATAAAGAAAGGGGAAGGAGGGAAAAGGAAACTGGGGATGAGACAAAGGATCTAGAGAGAGAGAGAGAGAGGAATACAGACAGGCACAGACAGATAGGTCGACAAATATTCAGTGTGTGTGTGTGTGTGTGTGTGTGTGTGTGTGTGTGTGTGTGTGTAAAAGAGGTGTCTACTACCGCAACATTTAATTACAGCAGATATATGTCTCTCTCTCTCTCTCTCTCTCTCTCTCTCTCTCTCTCTCTCTCACACACACACACACACACACACACACACACACACACACACACACACACACAGTGTAGTAAACCTTGTCCTAACTTGGTTTATGATATATACTGTACTATTCCTTTATTAGTTGTTCGGACTACACGTAATTAGAGAGGTGCTTGAAGTACAGAAACCTCTAGAGTGAGAGTATGGAGGGTACCGCGTGGAGTTACGGGTCGGAGAGAAAAGTGCGGGGGTTGGGTGGGAGTGTGGGACAATGAGGAAGGGAGGAGGAGGGGATACCTCTCCATCGAGCAGTGTTACAAACACCTTAGTCCACGGAAAAGGAAACGAACTTATTCCGACGTCTGTACATGATACATCTATCAGGATTTATGCATATACAGTATACAACACATGACATAGTCAACAGTAACAAAAGTTGCAAAAAGAGCCTTAACTACAAAAAGGGCAACTATCGTGACCTTAAGAAATACTTCTAAGAAATAGTTTGGGAAAAAGAGCTTAGAGGACAAGATTTAAACGTTATATATAGAAAATTATGTTAATTTTATGAAATAGGTGTCCAAAATTACACCCCTCAGCACAAAGAAGCAGAAATGAAAATAATGAAATGGTTTAATAAAGAATGTAAAAAGTCAAAAGAAAAAAAGAGACTTGTTGTGGAATAGATACAGAAGACACAATAGTAAAAGGGCATACAAGAACTATACACAGGCAAGAAACGAATATACAAGAATAAGGAGAGAAGCCCCAAAATAGTTTGAGGAGGACATCATAAAGAAAAGTATTGATCAGCCGAAGCTATTTTACAGCTATATCCAAAGCAAAACCAAAGTAAAAGATAAACTACAATCCATTATGGATGAAGGGATCATCTATACACAAGAGAAAGACATTTGTGAAGCACCAAATGAGAATTTCCAATCAGTTTTTACAGAAGAGAATAATTTTGAGAGGGATAATATGGAACATGCATGCCCAAACATATTTCCAGATACACAAATATCAGAAAAAGAAATACAGGAGGAGTTAAGCAAATTAGACAAAGGAAAAGCAAATGGTCCTGACGAAATTTCGTGTTAGGTGCTACATGAATGTGAAAGGAGTTAAGTAGATCACTATCTTCAGTATTCAAGGAGTCCTTGGGTCAAGGTAAACTAACTGATATTTGGAAGAAAGCAAACATTGTTCCCTTACTCAATAAAAGGGAATAGACAAAATCCACTTTACCAACCAGTATCACTAACCAGTGTTGTAAGTAAGGTACTAGAGAAGCTGATAAGAAAAGTTTGGGTAAACCATTCAGAAGAACACAGTATGATAACAGAAAGGCAGTTCGGTTTTAGAAAGGGAAAATCATGCGTTACTAATCTATTAAGCTACTATGACAGAGTTGCAGAAACATTACAGAAAAGAGAAGAGTGGGTGGACAGTATCTATCTAGATTTCAAGAAAGCATTTGACAGAGTACCGCACCAAATACTTTTATGGAAACTGTACCATCAGGGAGGAATCCGAGGCAAACTGTACTGTTGGATGCAAGATTTTCTCAGGAAAAGGGAAATGAGAACAGTACTAAAGGGAAATTACTCATCATGGAGGGAAGTGACTATTGGAGTTCCACAGGGCTCAGTGCGGGCACCAGTTATGTTTTTAATATGTATAAATGACATAGATAATTATATTGAAAATGAAAACTACCTAAATAGGTTTGCTGATGATGCAGAAATGCGAAGGAGAATTACTATCACAGTCTCTTGGAAAGAGCTACAAAAAGAATTAAACTTCATAATTAATGGAGTGATACATGGCAAATGGAATTTAATGTAGACAAGTGTCATGTAATCAAGTTTGGTAAAAATGGGAAAAGACCAGATTGGGATTATATGTTAGGAAGTAAAACCCTACATATATCAGAAAGAAGAAGGACCTAGGTGTGATTATCAATAACAGACTGTCTACAGCTGACCACATCAGTGAGATGGTACGGAACATGTATACACTGCTTGGAAATTTGAGAATAGAATTCACATAGATAAATGAAAACATGATGAGAAGGATAATACCATCATTTATCAGTCCAGTGCTGGGGTATGTATCAATAGTCTGGAATCCTCATCTCAAAAAACGGATCGATAAGATTGAAAAAGTTCAAAGGGTCGCTACAAGATGGGTACCAATCTTAAGGGATCTGTGCTATATAAATGCATATCAGGGAAGAAGAAAATAGACATAAATGGATAAATAACCTATGGGGGATCATCAGTAAGAGGACACTGCAAAACACTGCGTAAAAAGAGAGGCGATAAAGATGTAAGGAAATTGAGTTTCCCAAACGGGGCAATTGATCAGTGAAATGCACTACTGAGTGAAATAGTGTTCCAAAACAATTCATAAATTTAAGGAGATGTATGATGAAAATGGTTTAAGACACGGGACAGTACGAGCTTGACTGACTCCTTTAAAGATACAATTAGGTAAGAACACACACACACACACACACACACACACACATACAAGGTAAGCTGACAGATAGGCAGATCCTGATGGGCAGGAGGGAATAGGGAGTATGAAGACTTAGGTAAACTTATTGCAGCACAACTGCCTCCAACTTACTCCACCGCCTGTGCAGGAAAAGGGATAACATGGGGTTATGAAGGTGGCCACACCAAAAACAGAGGATAAATGTGAGAGAGAGAGAGAGAGAGAGAGAGAGAGAGTTGGGAGGAAGATGGAGTAAATAAGTATTACTGTATGTATCATCAGCCAAAATGAAGACCATACAGCTTGACAGTAAATCAATTTCTGTAAAATCCTGTTATCTCGGAAATGGCCTACTCGGCAAATATCACGCGAATTCTTAAAAAATATATTTTGCTGTTTGCACATTAAATACAGAACAAATAACAACACAGTAATTAATCTGCCGCACCCTGGCAGATTTCTCACCACTGCCCCCCCCCCCCGCCCCTCAATCCCAGCAGATTTTATGGAGGGGGGGGCTCAAACTTCCGCTTTTTGTGAGAAACAATGGCAATTCATAGAAAAAGTGCGCATATGAGCTTAGAAGTGGTCTAAACAGGTGACCCTCCAATGACCTTGTACTGTGTTCTCTGGAGGTGTGTTGCTGCTGTCACGTTTTCTTTGGTAGGGGTAAGTATTGGAAATTGCTCAGAATATGAAGATATTTATTAATTTGGTACAAAATTACATTTAGTACAGGAATATAATGTTTTTCACACCAAATTACTGGTGACATAAGCATTGTTCCATTCACCAATCACATGAAAATCACCAAATTCTTGCACATATGACTCACTATGACTGTTGTTTCAACTTACATTCCATTTTTCAACTTACCTTATACTTTTCCACTAACATTATACCAGTTTCCACCGTAAATAACTGTTATCAAATATTTACAGGCCTTAGTATTATCATCAATGTCATATTATCGCATATTTACAGGTCTTACTATTGTGGTGAGCATCATATTATCACAAACTCACACAGTATCAGTAATGTACTAAGAGATGGTATTCTTTGAAACATGGCTCAACACACAATCTAACTTTGCATTCCACCCACTCGTACCTCGTGTCTTTTCTGAGTGGTTGCTCTCACGTTTGACTGGCTGCGTACGTGACAACGGCGCTGAGGGTCTAGGATGGTTCAGTTCAGGAGGGATGGTTGTGGGGCACTGGCATCCTGAGAGGCGTAGGGGAGTCTGGCTGGCAGTGGCAGGGCAGGTGCAGTGGTCGCGCCTGTCCTCTGCAATTTTTCGCCATGATTTCCTGAGACTGCGCCCTCACAAATCCCTCGAAGGTCTCCGAGGTTCCCTTAATCAAGGCATGGAGGTAGTGGGCGTTGAGGATCGTGATGTCAAGCAAGTGGAAAAATAGCTTTTTGTACCAATTCATGGTGGTCCTGGCACATATCACACTGGAAATCATGAAGTCAGACTGCTCTACTTGCCTCATGTTGATACTGTTGTCCAGTACCGACTCCGGTTTCCATACTTGGAGCCTCCTCTCGCTGCGGTAATCCACGGAGTTGGTGCGGTGCATCAGAGGGTGGTGTACCATTGACAGGAGGAAACCTTTCCTGTTGTGGTTCCATACTGTGGTGAGAATATTGTTCACCTTGAAAAAAAAACACCTCATTCTTGTCAAGTTTCCTCCCAACATTGACGATGCCGATTTTTTTTTTTTTTTTACTTTGCCACAGACTCCTGTGTCTTGAACGCAGAGATACCGAGCGAGAAGGTGACTAGTGTACCAACTGTCTACGTACAAGATGTGGCCACGATGAAAGTACTCCTCTATTATTGTCTTTAGCGTGGCCCTAGAGAGTCAAATACTTCGATCTTCTGTTATGTCTGTCTGTGCGCTGGTGTACATGAGTAGATATTGCACATAACCAGTTGAACAGTCACATAATGAAGATCTTGAACCCCAAACGGTGTCTCTTGTTGGGTATGTACTGCTGAAAAGAAATACTGCCTATCCACAACACGAGACTCGTCAATGACAAGGTCTGTGTAAGGATAGAAGGATGAGTGGAACTTTTCCCACAGGTGATCAAATACCATCCTTATTCTCCTCATTCTAACAGTGTTCTTAGCATCAGCAGGGTCGTCAGCATCGTAAGAGTGGAGGTGGCTCAGAATTTGTTGGAATCTATTACGACTCATTACCTTCCCAAAGAAAGGTGTGCTGGTCATTGGATCTATAGACCAGTATCCCGGAATTCGTATTTTCCATACAACACCCATCTAGAGAAACATAGCAAAAGAGATGAACATCTCACCTGTGGTAACTGGGTAGTCATATTGTTGGGAGTGCCTGCTTGATCTTCCTTCACGCTTGCTTTCAAGGCACTGGCTGCTAGCGAATGTGTTTGTTTTCTCCACAGTCCACTCGACAAACTCCTCACCAATGTTGTAAATGTCATATTCATTATGTGCATGCTATTATATGTATACTCAGTATATATTAACGTTAAGAACTGTATCTTCATTTGTAGTTTAGTAACCCCGTGCAAAAGGCATCTTTTCTTCAATCATTTGCAACTTGTAAACAAACACAATCTCAGAGAGGTGACCGAGGTACAGTACATTTCAATATATCTATAGTATCCTGTTATGGATGCTTGTTGTACAATATCTGAATGATGTATCATAATGTTAAGATATAACTGAAGAAGACCTAACTTGTTTGATTATTGATATTATGCAAAAAAAGAAGTTAAATGTTTGAGTTTGTTTGTTAGACAAAGAAATTAATACTTGCAGTTTTATGGGAATGACTGGGATTGAACAGAATATGAAGATGTAATAGAAGGAATAAAACACTCCTGGTTGCCTGACAGTGACTTTTAGAACTTGTGTGTGCAATTTGCTGACTGGAGAATTGGTCTGTGCTCACCACTGAAAATCTTCTTTCCCCAAGTTTCACCTACAAGTAGAGGGAACTTTCGACTGCAAATAAGTAAACATTTATGTTAGTCTTGAGTTCAAATCAGGTACATTATAATAATAGTTGCAACTTGAGTTATACTGAACAAGCTGTAAGTGACCTGACAAGTTAACTGAGGTAAATGAGGAAGCCGTAAAGGACTGTCCCCAGTCTACTGAGGCAAATGAGGAAGTGAAGAGTACCAGACAAAGGTCTTTAACAGAGAAAGGGCATGAGTACCAAATAACTCAGTGTTCAAAGAGGTTAGCATCATCAGGGCAAGCATGGATGAAAGTCTATCTATCTATCTATAGCCCGAAGCCCTAATCCCGCAAAGGGTGGCCGCAGACAAAACGCCTCCAAGTCACTCTGTCACCCACCATTTGACTCCCCTCCCCCCAAACCACTTGGATGAAAGTGGTAAAAGAAATATTGTCAGGTATGAATTATATAAGTTTGGATCAGCTTAAAGATAACGCAAATGCAGAACAGGTGCAGTTTAATGAAGTAGTAACTGCATTTCATAAGCTAATGGAAGCATAACTAAGCATACAAGAAAAATTGTTACAGGAGTTAATGCAAGATAAAGAAGTGCACACCACCTGTATGAAGAGAATTGACAACAAAATGAATGAATTGATGCAGAACACAGAATCAGTAAGTAAAGCTCCCAAGGGTTCATAGTCTGCTAGGTCACAAATTATTAAAGCTTCCAAGTACTCACAGTCTGCTAGGTCACAAAGTAGTAAAGCTTCCAAGTGCTCACAGTCTGTTAGGTCACAGAGTACTAAAACTTCAAGGCACTCTCATTGCAATAGTAGATCTTATTCAAGTACCACAAAAAGAGAACAGTTAAATGCTAAACTAGCTTGGCTGAAAGTTGAGCAGCAGTTTCAAGAAAAGGAAATAGAATATCAGAAATTCTTGCAAGAAAAGGAAATGGAGTATAAGAGATTACTTCTAGGTAAAGATTTGGCTGCTACTCAGGCCGAGCTAATGTAGTGCCACACATTTGATATTCATGTATGTGTTTAGTAGTACTGTAATTTTAAGTTAGATAGGGTGTAACCTGAATATTAGTTTATAAGTTCCTACCCTAAGTAGTAATTTATATATTAATAATTACTGTAGGGTTAACTTTATTTTTATATGTATGTATCTCTGTATCTATGCAGTGGGTGATGTAATTGTGGACGTTGAGCTATGGGAGTTCCCCGTCTCGTAGAGTAACGAATAACAGACAGATGCGCCAACTTTTCTTGTCGTTGTTGGGCGCCGAGTTTAAACCTTAAACAGAGTAATGATGAATATACAATTCTTTCCGTGACCTAGTTGTGAAATGTTTGCTAATAGGGCTGCTAGAACACAAGTATGTAAGATTAGCAGTCCAAAAGGCCTAAATAATGTCATCTGTGAGGATTTAAAGTCCCGTTTATCTTGGCCGTCACTAGATGGCATGAGCTGCTTTCAGATTCAAATTGAAATAGTGATAGAATCAGTATCTAAATTAAGTAAGGAATAAATCCCAAATTTTCCCCAATTCAATCAAAGTCTTGTCGTCATGGGTACACTGCTAAATAAATTGTAAAGAGAATTGAAACCCACCATATTTCAAAAACATAATCTCATTTGAGCTAGCGGTGGCGTCCTGTGGTGCCCGACAGGCCCCACTTACTGCCCAGACATCGTGTGTAACAGACGTTCGTTTAGGTGAGTCGTCCACATTTCTTCTTCCTCCCCCTCTTTTTCTTTGTTTAATCCTTACTTATTATGAACTATGAGAAGTAATATTGTTGAGAGTTTAACGTAGAGTGACTTGCTGCCCAGACATCGTGTATAACAGACGTTCGTTTAGTCCCCAGACACCGGCGGCGACGACCGTGTGAGCACGCCATTATTCCCAAGTATTGCCCATAGACTTTTACACTTACATTTGCACCACTCACGAATTATTATTACAAACCGAAGGTAGTTGATGTGTTATTAATGATTCTATCAAGTGAATTTTTTTTTTGTAGATAAGGAATAGAAGTATAAAAGTGATATGTTCTGTAACGGAAAGGAAAATTCAAATTCATCAACTGTTCTCTTTCTTTAAAATTAGTTTATTAGAAAAATTATAATCAGGAGCGTGGAAGGGAACTTACTGATTGTGAGCAATAATGTGATATTTAAGTTGTACCTCGAGGCTAAACAAGCCCGAGTGATTGAGGTGTTCCTAGTGATTGTATTTCTTTTTTTTTAATTATTCCTCGAGGCTAGACAGGCCCGAGAGATTATGTATTTCTAGTGATTATATAACATTGTTGATGGTGAACTGTAAAAAAAATACTGATTTGATGTGAGAACCGAGAAAACTATATGAGGAGAATACCTTATATGGGTGAAAGATGAATACAAATAATCATTCTTATTGATTCGAGGCTATGCCAGCCCGAACAGACAAATCATACCCGTAAAAGTGTCCCTGTCTTGAGGCCATTGTTGAGCCCAAGAGTAACGGCCAAAAAAGAAAGTAAAGTACAACGACTCCATACCTCGCGTGTATCAAATTGTTTCGTCTGGTAATAATGTTAAAGGAATGATCACCCAAAAGTCTTAGTAACATTTACAATCTTCTCATACTAAAAAGGGTCATGTAATAAAAAATGTTTTTGTGGAAATTAACAGAATTAAAGTAAAGTATATAGCATTTTCTTTTCTTTATTAGTATACCTAATCAAGGAAATTATGTCCTCAAGCCAAATTCACTCCCCTTCCAATTCAAGATTCCTTCGCTGAGGGAACGACAACCACCTGAGGTACCGACTAAATCTAAACTCGGCCAAAAACTACAAACGCTACCACAATTCATTCTTTTCATAAATATTTATCATCCACTATATCAAGTCGAGTACCACTTGTATATCCATGGGTGAGTTGATCAATACCCACGACAGGTAAGAAAATACCCCCCCTATCAGCATCACACTGGTGAATACCGGTGGGATAAAATTCTTAGTTTTACACTGGTGTCAACTGGTGGGATAAGTTTCAGGTTTTACACTGGTGGCAATAGCGGTGGGATGTTCATCGTTCCCAAATTAGTGGCGTTGGTGAGAAAGTGAAGGGAAGCGAAGCGCAAAAAAGTAGCGAGAATGCTAAGGGTAGCATTGGTTGATCATTCCCAAATACCTCCACAACGCTATATTCAGAACATCCTGGTAGTAATGAGGCTCAAATAGTGTACTAGATACGGTTACCCCTGGGGAAGGGGGGAAAGAATACTTCCCCAGTATCCCTGCTTGTCGTAAGAGGCGACTAAAGGGGGCCTTTTTATCTCCAGTCTGTCTCTTTACTGTCCTCTTCTGCTTTTCTGTCCTACCTCTTATCTTGATATTTCCATGTTTTCCAAGCTTAGTGCTAATTTTTCACTTTTCCTTCTTTCCAACTTAGAATGTTAAGGGTTAAGTAATTACATGTTTGCTAGACAAATATTACCCAGAGACATACACAAAACATCATACACTGTCTTGGGCAATACTTCATCGATTTTGGGGACGTCACGAGGTATCGTCCTGGACAGCGGAGGAGAGCGCAGAAGGTTGAAGTCAATAGTTTGGTGTGGGCGAAAAAAAGAGACCATACAGCCGGGTACCTGTAGAAAACTGAATGCCAAATGGGACGGCCCGTATAAAGTGATTGAAGTGCTGCTAGATGGAAGTGTTTACATAATTGAAAATGTATTTAGTGGAAAAAAAATACAAAGGGCTGCTGAAAAGGTAAAACCATATTATGGTACCGAGGAATGGCTCTTAGAACCGCTGCAACAGGAGCTCGCCCCAGAGCCCGAAGATGAGCGATTACCACCGCGAGTGAGGACTGCCCCTCGGAGACTCATAGAGGAGTGTTAGAAAAGTGGATAAGTGCATGTGATGAATGTTGTGAAACATAACTGCTTAAAGTTATGTTCCGGGTGGACTCATCCCCGAGGAGAGGGTGTAAAAAAGAAAAAGAGTGAAGAGTTCCTGTTGGAACCGGGAAGTGCCTTACTTCGAGGGGAGTATATAATCCCCTAACCTTACAGTTAGCACGGTTTGTGAGGTGGTGGAGTCTTCAGGACAGAATGAGCGCTCACCTCTCACGGGTGGAAAACTGGAAACGAAAGGACTGAGTGAATGTGATTATGAATGGAAGAGTGTAAGGAAGCGCCTCCCGTGGTGATCTCAATCTCGAGAGACCCTGTCGAGCTCAGGTGAGCGACAAGCTATTCTCCAAAACCTGAGGCTGACTGGGGCATAAATTCCCTCATAACATCTCGAGTAAGGAGTGATCATACCTCCTAATGTAGTGAGTAAGCGACCTTCAAAGGTACGCATCAGGTGTTTAATGTGGACCGACAGGTGCCACCGATTGTGGGGAAAGGTATTCCAAATTCAAAATGTTCATAGCAGTTATCAGAGTAACAACATTCCATCCATGCACGTCATAGAAAATTGATTTGGGTAAAATTTGTTTTCCGAACATGGGAGCCGTGTAGTGCCACACATTTGATATTCATGTGTGTGTTTAGTAGTACTGTAATTTTAAGTTAGGGTGTAACCTGAATATTAGTTTATAAGTTCCTACCCTAAGTAGTAATTTATATAATAATTACTGTAGGGTTAACTTTATTTTTATATGTATGTATCTCTGTATCTATGCAGTGGGTGATGTAATTGTGGACGTTGAGCTATGGGAGTTCCCCGTCTCGTAGAGTAACGAATAACAGACAGATGCGCCAACTTTTCTTGTCGTTGTTGGGCGCCGAGTTTGAACCTTAAACAGAGTAATGATGAATATACAATTCTTTCCGTGACCTAGTTGTGAAATGTTTGCTAATGAAGCTGCTAGAACACAAGTATGTAAGATTAGCAGTCCAAAAGGCCTAAATAATGTCATCTGTGAGGATTTAAAGTCCCGTTTATCTTGGCCGTCACTAGATGGCATGAGCTGCTTTCAGATTCAAATTGAAATAGTGATAGAATCAGTATCTAAATTAAGTAAGGAATAAATCCCAAATTTTCCCCAATTCAATCAAAGTCTTGTCATGGGTACACTGCTAAATAAATTGTAAAGAGAATTGAAACCCACCATATTTCAAAAACATAATCTCATTTGAGCTAGCGGTGGCGTCCTGTGGTGCCCGACAGGCCCCACTTACTGCCCAGACATCGTGTGTAACAGACGTTCGTTTAGGTGAGTCGTCCACATTTCTTCTTCCTCCCCCTCTTTTTCTTTGTTTAATCCTTACTTATTATGAACTATGAGAAGTAATATTGTTGAGAGTTTAACGTAGAGTGACTTGCTGCCCAGACATCGTGTATAACAGACGTTCGTTTAGTCCCCAGACACCGGCGGCGACGACCGTGTGAGCACGCCATTATTCCCAAGTATTGCCCATAGACTTTTACACTTACATTTGCACCACTCACGAATTATTATTACAAACCGAAGGTAGTTGATGTGTTATTAATGATTCTATCAAGTGAATTTTTTTTTTGTAGATAAGGAATAGAAGTATAAAAGTGATATGTTCTGTAACGGAAAGGAAAATTCAAATTCATCAACTGTTCTCTTTCTTTAAAATTAGTTTATTAGAAAAAATTATAATCAGGAGCGTGGAAGGGAACTTACTGATTGTGAGCAATAATGTGATATTTAAGTTGTACCTCGAGGCTAAACAAGCCCGAGTGATTGAGGTGTTCCTAGTGATTGTATTTCTTTTTTTTTAATTATTCCTCGAGGCTAGACAGGCCCGAGAGATTATGTATTTCTAGTGATTATATAACATTGTTGATGGTGAACTGTAAAAAAAAATACTGATTTGATGTGAGAACCGAGAAAACTATATGAGGAGAATACCTTATATGGGTGAAAGATGAATACAAATAATCATTCTTATTGATTCGAGGCTATGCCAGCCCGAACAGACAAATCATACCCGTAAAAGTGTCCCTGTCTTGAGGCCATTGTTGAGCCCAAGAGTAACGGCCAAAAAAGAAAGTAAAGTACAACGACTCCATACCTCGCTTGTATCAAATTGTTTCGTCTGGTAATAATGTTAAAGGAATGATCACCCAAAAGTCTTAGTAACATTTACAATCTTCTCATACTAAAAAGGGTCATGTAATAAAAAATGTTTTTGTGGAAATTAACAGAATTAAAGTAAAGTATATAGCATTTTCTTTTCTTTATTAGTATACCTAATCAAGGAAATTATGTCCTCAAGCCAAATTCACTCCCCTTCCAATTCAAGATTCCTTCGCTGAGGGAACGACAACCACCTGAAGTACCGACTAAATCTAAACTCGGCCAAAAACTACAAACGCTACCACAGTTCATTCTTTTCATAAATATTTATCATTCACTATATCAAGTCGAGTACCACTTGTATATCCATGGGTGAGTTGATCAATACCCACGACAGGTAAGAAAATACCCCCCCTATCAGCATCACACTGGTGAATACCGGTGGGATAAAATTCTTAGTTTTACACTGGTGTCAACTGGTGGGATAAGTTTCAGGTTTTACACTAAATGCTGTAAATTCAGTGGAAGATCCTTTAGATGTGCCTGAGAGTGATGATGAGCTAGATAGTAAACAACAGCATCTTCAAAAATTCATTGAATCACAAGGACTGACAGAAGGTGAGAAAATCAAACTCAGCATATCAGAATCAAAGGTTACTAACAAAGATTCATCTGTTTCTGGCATGGGTGAATTTGAAAGAGAAGTGTTCAAACTAAATCAGACTTTCTTGCAGGTGAGTCCAAAGCTTAACCCACATGCTAAAAGATTTGAACCAGAATCAGAATTAAAACAGTCACAGTCATCAGGTAAGCATGATAAACCAAGTCAGTCAGTGGACATGAATATATTAAAAAGTGTGATAGATATTTTGTCATTCAAAAACACAAGTGAATTGCCCTGCCCAGAGCCGATTTTCAGAGGAGATTTATTAGTGTTTCCATCCTGGATAAAGAATTTTGAAATAGTCGTATGCACGGAGTGACTTATGCTGAAAGTTACTATTCCGCTCAGTGGGCATGCGCTGAGTGGCCGTTTAGCTTCTATTTTGAAAGTATCCGCATGTTATCTCAAATTTTGTGTCATTTATCAACAACATTGTTTGATATGTGTCAGGAAGATAGTTGGATGTCTTATCGACCTGTAAGTAACTATAGGTCGATATATGGATATATATAAATAAAGATACATATGTATGTTACAGGCAGATTGTGAAATGAGTCATTTCGTGAATTAAGATTAGTTTAGGTTTATTTAGGTTAGGTTGATATAGGATAAGGTTAGGTTAGGTTAATTTAGGCTTAACAGAGAAGGGAATGGTAACTTCCAGCATGAAGTCACTAAGTGCATATAACACTGGCAGAAAAACTTTTCTACGCAGGAAGGTATACTGACAGGGAAGCCAAAGATGCATTTTGAGGACTTCTATGTATCCATAACGAAGAAGCTTTCAGTAAGGCAAAAAGTATACTGAAAGACACATTTGTTAATAAGTTCATAGTGGCAAATGCTTATAGAAGAGGACTGAGTGAGTGGCCAAAGATCTCAAATAATGATGGTCAAGCACTACAGAAATTATCTGACTTCTTGCAGAACTGTTTGACAATAATGAACTTCAACAAATTTCCTTAATATTTTAAATGATCCTTAAGAATATAGCAAAATCTTACAGAAGTTACCCCCACCTTTAATTGACATATGAAATTCATTAGCCCACAGTTGATTCTCCACATGTATAGAATACCCTCCATTTTATGCCTTATGTCAAATCATATCAGATGAGGCAAAGAAAGCTTGTCATCCAATCTCATCCTATAGTGCAATAATGGTAGTGAGTCAAAAGCATAACACGGCTGCTTCAGAGGGAAAGAAGGAAGGTGAAGCAGAAACAAATAGATTTGGGGCAAAAAGTCTTGTAGCCAACACAACTGGAGTGAAAGAAGCAGAGGCACAAAAGGAGCAACGGGACAAGGGTGACAAGAAACAAAGGAATCAAAAGATCAAGGATGACAATAATCAAACATCAAAAGGCCAGAGTATATCTACTGCAAAGAAGAACATGAACTGGATACATGTAAAAGGTTTAATGAGCTTAGCAATAAGGAAAAGGCAGAATATGTACAGAAGTCGTTTATCTGCAAGGGTTATCTGAAGTATAGACATATGAAAAACTGCAAAGGAAGGAAAATATGTACAGTATGTAAGAGACGTCATCCAACATCTCTTCATGAAGCCATACTTGAAGGAGAAGGAAACTGAGAAATCACAACAGTCCAAGGCAACAGAGGACAATACTATCTCAAACAGAATTAAAATCAACAGGTCGTTCGTAGGACATATGCACTTCACGATTGTTCCAGTGTGGCTGTACCAAAGCAGCGATGCGTTAAACAGAGTCTTGGTTTATGCTTTATTAGATGATCAGTCTGACGTTTGCTTTATTGAAAAGACTACTGTAAACAAAGTTAAAGCTACAGGACCGCAGGTAAACTCGTGTTCACTAATCTCTGACCAGAGAGTTAGCCAAAGTCGTGGCCAAGCGTAGGCTATAGTCAGATACTCTCCACCGTCGTTTCAGAAAGGTTTAGTGCTTCAATGATCAATTTTCTAAGCATCACTGAAGCACTTTTGTTTCACATATTACTTTCACAAGTAATTTATGCACGGTAAGAAATAGACAAATATGGTCATAGCTGTTATTTTTAGTTTATAATGAATGCGTGATATTTGAATTTCATACACTTTTTTATTAATCTGTTCATTTTTTCACTGACCTATTTCTTGAGGCGAGCCTTTAATCGAGCTGTTATGGTCGTACCATTCTAAAGTGGCGGTTTGGGTGGGGCACGAACCTCTGTACAGTGTTGCCACGTTTTCCATACTCGCGATGCTCCTCTCTCTCTCTCTCTCTCTCTCTCTCTCTCTCTCTCCTGGGGGAGATGTGCGTCAATTTTGTTTCTTTTATGAGTGACTTATAAACTTGTGCTTTCATTTCTTTATTTTGTTTGCCACGTTTTCCATACTCGCGATGCTCCTCTCTCTCTCTCTCTCTCTCTCTCTCTCTCCTGGGGGAGATGTGCGTCAATTTTGTTTCTTTTATGAGTGACTTATAAACTTGTGCTTTCATTTCTTTATTTTGTTTTTATTATATCTAATTATGTTTAAAAATATTATTGTTTTACATATGGCGCCAGATGACCTCGTTGTTGTGGCGCCATGATTTGTTTTCATTCAATCACTCTCTCCCTCCTTCCTTCCCTCTTTTCCTCCATCTCTCACTCAGCTGCACTCAACACTGCCCCTGGTCTGCCTTCCCCCCCCCCTCTCTCTCTCTCTCGTCTGTGGTATTTTAGGATACATTTTGGTTATTTTCTTTTACGTTATAATGTACATATTGTAAATTTGACTTTATTTCCACACCACCCAGGAGGTTAAAGTCTTGGCGCGTTTTTTTTAAGAGGTGTTCCCAAACAGGCCTATTAATCCTCTATCCCTCACAGATGACCAGGTCGGACTGGGTGTGTGTGTGTTGCCGCTCACGAGGGTTTAATGGATATATATTTTTTTACTAAGAAACTGGCATATATTTGCTTATATTCCTGCACATTATCTTATAATCATAATTGTGACATTATTACCAACCCCAGAAAGACGGTAACAGCCAATAAAAGTGACTACTTTTTTTTTTAAGCAACACTGTAAAATAATTATGCCACGTTTCTGTATTACCGTATAAATATTTTACGGATAATCAGTTTACTGTTCTTTCATATATTATAATACACACGTTACCATTATATTCTTATGTGTTTATCTTATTGTGATGCCTATTACATATATCAGAGCCGTTCACATAGCGGGTATGGAACACGTGGCACCACTGTTCAGAGGTTCGTGCCCCACCCAAACCGCCACTTAAGATTGGTACCACCATAGTAGGTGATATCCACGATTGCCACAGCAGCCGGCATTCACGCGACATATTCTAAGTAAGAATGCTTTACAATACTTATATCATTGCCAGATTTTTACTATTATTACTACTTTGAACTGAATGTTTTTCTCTAGTGATAACAGGCCCCGTTGCCCATAGATGTAAATAAGTCTAGATGCCACAACACACTACTTTAGATGCGTCTGCGCGGCCGCCATCTTGGAACGGTCGAGGCAGACGATGTCGTGTTCCTGACGATGATCAAAGCTGACCAACATTTACCTAGAAATGCAACGGCATTGTGCTGCCTTTCGGTGTAGAAAGCGTCGGAATATATCAATGGTAACATCAATAGCATTAGCGGCTCAACTGTCTGGTTATGCAAACGTCCCTCAACTGCTTTCTATCCTCCGAAAGGAGGATGGTGGGTTGCAGAAGGGAAGTTTAAGCCTGCAGTCCACCGAGTTCACGTTTCAGATGAACCGGGAACCACAACCACTACCACCACAACAACAGCCACCACCATAACGGCCACCACCACCACCACCACCACCACCACCACCACTACAACAACAACAACAACAACCATTACCACCAGCACCACATCCACCACCACAACCACCACCACCACCAGAACAGCAACAACATCCACATCTACCACCATAACAACAATCACCACCATAACAACACTCACCACCACCATCACAACAACAACCACCATCACAAAAGCAACCACCACCATGACCACAACCACCACCACCATCACCACAACCACCAGCACATCAACCACCACCATCACAACAGTAACCACCACCACAACAAAAACCACCACCACAACAACAACCACCATCACTACAACCACTACCACAACAACCAACACCACAATAAAAACCACCACATCAACAACCACCACCACCACAACAACAATCACCACCACAACAACAATCACCACCACAACCACCACATCACAATAACCACAACAATAACCACCACCACAACAATAACCACAACAATAACCACCACCACAACAATAACCACCACCACAACAATAACCACCACCACAACAATAACCACCACCACAACAATAACCACCACCACAACAATAACCACCACCACAACAATAACCACCACCACAACAATAACCACCACCACAACAATAACCACCACCACAACAATCCCAAAAACAACCACCACCATCACTACAACTCACCACCACAACAACCACTATCACAACAACAACAATAACCACCACAGCAACAACCACAACAACAACAACAACCACGACAGTAACCACTACCACAACAACAATCACAACAACCACAATAACAACCACAACAACAACCACAACAATTACCACAAGAACAACCACAACAACAATCACCACAACAATAACCACCATAACAACAACAACAACCAACACCACCACCACCACCACCACCACCACCACAGCAGCAACAACAACCATCACCACCAACACAACCACCACCACTACCACCATAACAATAACAACAACAACCAACACAACCACAACCACCACCACAACAGCAACAATGACAACAACCATAAAAAACCACCACAACAACCACCACCACCATTACAACCATCACCACAACCACCAACACAACAACAGCAGTAACAACTATAACCACCATCACAACAATGACCACAACAACCACCACCACAACAACTACAACATCCACTGCCACCACCACCACAATAACCACAACAGCAACAACAACCACAATCACCACCACAGCAGCCACCATTAAAACCACCATCACAACAACAACCACCACCACCACAACAACCTCCACTAACACAACTACAACCACAATTAACACAACAACCCCCACCACCACCACCATAACAACCACCACTAACACAACTACAACCACAATTAACAACAACCACCACCACCACAACAACAACAACAACACCAAAAACCATCACCACCAACACAAAAAACAACAAAATTCACCATCACCACCACCACCACCACCACCGCAGCAGCAACAACAACCACTACCACTACCATAACCACCAGAACAACCACCATCACCACCACCACAACAACATTCATTTTCATGGTCTGAATTCGCTCTAAAAACAACCCCAGTATTACATGCTTGACCGCTCCAACATGGCGGCCGCACAGACGCATCGCCGCTGTACTGAAGAATGGGCGATTTTTTTTTTTTTTTTTTTCCTGTCGACCATTGGGGCCGGAGCCCCTGGTCATTAAGGCAAAATATATATATGTATATATATTGACATATATACACATATATATACTAACATATATATATACATACTTATATATACACATATATATACTAAAATATATATATACATACATACATACATACACATCCATGCATATGAACATACACACTTTCATGCACACGTACATATATATATAATAATTTTTATTTTATTTTTTTGTAGTTTTATTTTTATTATTTTTATTTATTTTTTAATATTTTTAACCTTATATTACTTATAATAAAAAATACCTAATCTAAAGACCCTAAAACTAACCACCTAACAGACAAATCACTAACCTATACTAAATCCTAAGAGACAAATAACTAGACCTACACTAATGGTAAAAAAGCCTCGACCAAGAGAACACCATTGACTGCAGATATGTAATGCCTTTCTACATGACATACCTGCACTCATCACCTGGTGACTGTCAGTCGAGGCACAACCTAATATACAGTAGGGGACATCAATATATGAAAGGGAACCAGACGAGTCAGGAACATTTCCATATACGTCAGCTGTCGGCCCTAATTAGAATAACTTAAGCAAGATAATATAATGTATTTACATAATTTGTACAAAAAGTGAAGAACCTCGCCCAGCAGAATGGGCGATGCGGCATCTAGTCTTATTTATATCTATGCCGTTGCCATCCAGTGGGAATGGTTGCCCTATTCCTATGCGACGTCTTAGCTGCATGCCCCCTCTGGTCAAAATGTGTGCCAGTTAATGCCGTTAATTCATAAATCATTATTACGGTATATATGATGCCATTACCCACATATAGTGGCACATGTTTTTTTACTTCTTGGAAACTTCTAAATTGCAGACTGATTGAAGATATGTCGGCCCCTGTTAATAAACACAGATTATTATATTATGGAGGAGAAACCATAAGAATATGGTAATATCAGTGATACGAGTAGTACGCTTCAGATCACCTGGTTACAGTTCTTTGCCCCACCCACTAGTGCGGAGGCTGTGTTCGCATGCGTGGCTCGTGTGTGGTCATAACACTGCCCGCCACGCGTCCCTGGTCAGAGATTAGTAATCATGAGTGTACATCTGAACTTAGCTACAGTGATAGGAGACGATACTGTGCTTTGTACCAAAGTACAAGGGCTTGTGGTAAAGAGAGTTTATGAACAGAAAGAAGTGTTTCTTCCTTATACATACTCTAGAGAATACATACCAGCCAGACGAGATCAGATACCAAGACCCGAGACTGCAAACAATTGGCCATATTTGAAAGGAATAGCAGACAACCTGATGCCATATGACTCTAACGTAGAAATTGGTCTCGAGATCAGATACCAAGACCCGAGACTGCAAACAATTGGCCATATTTGAAAGGAATAGCAGACAACCTGATGCCATATGACTCTAACGTAGAAATTGGTCTCATCATAGGACTTAGCTGTACTAAAGCAGGAAGCCAGAGGAAATTATCCCAGGAAATGAAAACGATCCTTTTGCTAGAAGGACAGAGTTAGGATACGGTTTAATAGGAAAGGACTGTGGCGACAGAAGCAGAGAAGATGGTATTGTACAGGTACAGTTGCGGACATATCAAACAGAAACACCCCGTCCATCAGCAAGGTGGTGTATTGCTCTCTGCATCTGGTAACACTGATTGGTATGGAACTTAACCAGGTTTTGATCGGTCGCTAGGACGAACCGAACACGATGATCATTGCCGTTGTGCACAGTTATTGGTGGTATATAAACAATGTCCCGCCTGACAATATACTGAAAATAACAACGTTTTGTGAGTATTGTAATAAAATAATTTCACACCATTCATATTCGTAATTTATTCACATGAAACACACAGGTTTCGTAAGTATGACTTTCATCAGACATCACGAACCATATAACATTTACCGACGGCCAGCATATAAGCCACTATAACACAGTCTGCATTCCCGTACCTATCACAATAAGCACAAAACTACCGTGGCCCCCTTCCTCCCTGACCGTGAACTCTCTTTACAATAGGTGTCGCCACTGGAGGAGGCAGAGAGGGGCCCCTGGGAGACAGGATGAGAGAGGAGGGGGGCAATACTGGTCTGGCTGATGGGAGGGGGCTCTACAGGAGACGAGTGATGCGGTAGAGGAGAGTGGACTGTGGCAGAAAACTAGGACGAGATGGATAAATGACATGCTGGTGACATGGTGCCAAATCAGCTACAGTTTAATGTTGATTATGGAATTTTATAGTTAAACGTTATGCAGACTTTGGCACGTTACACAGTCTACCAATATGTTTTGTTACATCGTCTAAAGGATGACCTACTGTACTCCCCATGGGGTGGCACATTACACAGACCCCGCAGTATTAGTGTTTGGTGACTGTGTCATCACATGGTGATATATGAAATGTTCCTAGAATGTTTGTTTGATGTCACCTGTTGTCACAGTGACTGGGAGCTATTCTTTTTGCGTTTACTTAGTAACATCCTGGATAACGACTGATATCGAAAGCAGAGGGGGGGGGGAATTTTCTCTTGCTACAAAAAATAATAGTTAACAATGCCTATGGTTCTCGTTAATATCTGTATGGCACCGGTGTAATCCAACGCGTGATTTACTAGGGGAGGTGGATGATGGGCTGGGTCCCAGAACATAGGTGACAATACCGGGATGGGCTAATAGGTGGGTAGAGAGATACCTTATCAGCTGTATTATATAATCTTTATGTTGGATTACTGTTAACCCTATAGTGATAAGAGTAAATTGTGGTATGAAGGGCTTGTAATTTTAAACAGTCAGATTCAAAACCTCAATATCCAGTTTACTGTCCCCCCCTTCCCTCTTCCCGACAACTGCGTGCACTCAAACGGGTACTGACGGGGAGGGGAGATGGCCGTAATGACTACTCCATCATGGACCGCGGATTACATGTTTATACATCAACGGCAGTGGGTCACCTGTTTTCTTTAGTGGATTGCAATATACACCGTTACACATCCAGGGCAACAGCTCCATGTTCGGACACTGCTGAGATATGTGGCTCAGTAGTTGCTCTCCGTGAACAGGGCAATAGTCCGTGTAGTTAATTTTATCCTGTGTATTTCATTGTGAACATCACTCGGTTGTTTAGTATAACAAAACACACTGCAGATGAAGTGTGTGTTTGCATTTAATAAAAGCGATTTCTGTAACTGACGGCACAGTTGATGTAATATGCGCGTGCTCTCCGTGAACAGGGCAATAGTCTTTGTAGTTAATTTTATCCTGTGTATTTCATTGTGAACATCACTCGGTTGTTTAGTATAACAAAACACACTGCAGATGAAGTGTGTGTTTGCATTTAATAAAAGCGATTTCTGTAACTGACGGCACAGTTGATGTAATATGCGCGTGCTCAGCCTGGATAACAGTTGCAGATTTGTGAAGGAATGCTTGCGGCATATGACAGCTGCTCAGTATGAACCTAAATTTAACTAATAACCATTGGCAATCTCTTTAATCAACAGCCAAACACGGCATACAGAAAACTGTAACACATTTACCTGGGTTAAGTGAATCCACCTTTATTTTGCATTGGTGCCGTACAGATGTTAATGAGAACCATAGGGACCATCATCATTGTCAAATTGTTCATATTTACCGATGATAAAGGAAAAATCTACATAGATCTATCCCTTCTCTTCGCGATATTAGTCGTCATTCACGATGATACCACGTAATAGGCTACAAGAGTAATTCCCAATCACTGTGACAACATCTGTCAAACTGTAGGGACGTGTAATATACTTGCACATTAGTAAATTGTCACCATACTCATAATACAAGGGTACTGAGCCATCCAGTGAAAAGTGTGTCGTGAACTGTTACAAACCATGACGGTCAATAACAACACTTGGCAACGTCAACATATGTTTCATGGTCTGACTGTAAAATTCCATATTCTTCATGAGACACTGATTTGGCCCAGTCATCACCTTGTACTCTATCCCTCCCACTGTAGCTCCTGTCGTCTACCAAAGTCCACCTCCCCTACCCCATGACCCCTCTCCTCTGGCCCCCAGTTCAACCACTATTGCCCCCTTCCTCACCTACCTCATTCCTCCTGTCTCCCAGATCCACAACCCCCACCCTGCCGCCCCATATGGCGCCACCTCCTGTATGTAGAGAACTTGCTTAGATTTCAGAGGTCTACCAATGTCAGGTTCACGGTAGGAAGAATGGGCGTCACGATAATTTTCTGTTCATTGACAGCTGTGGGGAAGCTGATAACTATGACTTATATGATGAATTATTAACTGTTGCATGGTTCATGACTTGAAACTAAACCACTCATGAAATCCGTGTCATTCATAATAACTACCATTGTGTAGAGGGTGTTATTGTGTGACAACATTAAAAAACTTATCATCAGCATATTTTCTGGTGGAACATTGCTCATATATTACCACTAATAACTGTACACAAAGGCAATGATCATCGTGTTCGGTTCGTCCTAGTGACCAGTCGAAACCTGGTTAAGTTCCATACCAATCAGTGTTACCAGATGCGTAGAGCAATACACCACCTCGCTGATGGACAGGGTGTTTCTGTTTGATATGTCCGCAACTGTACATAGAACTATGGCCAAAGAAGTTGTTATCAGTATTGAAAGGAAAGTTAGCTTCTTAGTTGTTCCAGCTCAAGTAATGGAGGTTGTCAACCCACAGTAAATAAAGAAAATGTTAGAGCTGGACTTTAACCCGTCACGTCCCGAGGTTTTCCGCACCTCCGACATCCCCCAGTCCCGAGGTATTTTCGAGAAAATTGTTTTTGGCTAAAACCTTCGCTTTTGGTGAGAAACATCGAAAATTCATAGAGAAATCGCTCATCTGAGGTTTAAAATACTCAATCCAGGTAGGAGTTCCTCCTTACCTGACTGGGTTTTCTAACATGCTAGCACCAAAGAAAACGAGTTCTATGGCAGGGTAACTATTTTATACACTCATAAACGGTATTTATTTATTTACTTGGTACGAATTTATATGTAGTATGAGAGTATATTGGTTTTCAAGCAGTAATAAAGGCATTATAAGCATTGTTTCACTCACTAATCACCATACCTAACCTTTTTTTGCCACATTACCTGATCATTATTTCTGAATGTTTCTTCTTCTAATGCTATGTAAACATTGTCCTCCACATTGTCATCGATTGGGGAATCACTCTGGCCCTGAATATCTTTACTGGCCAGGTCACTGGTAACAGGTGAATTGCCGAGACAATGGCGTGAGGGGGGGAGGCGGGAGGTTATGCGGTGTAAGGCATTGTCCCTGCTTGGCATCTTGTAGAGGAATAGAAGAAGGTGTCCCGTGTATACGTGCCAAAAATCACTCGTGAAATCACGCGTGAAAATTGAAAATTGTGCAAATTAGGGACCTTGCAATTGCACGACGTACCGGTACGTCGCCAGGACTGGCAAATGCAAATCGTTGCAATGTACCCATACATCGACGGGACTGGGCGGGTTAATGACAGACAGACAGATGATGTTCCCATCTCATATGAAGACAAACTCTTCTTGACAAAAGTGAAAGAGGGAGTATTCAAGCCAGAAGAAAAACATTATGAGATGCCACTTCCTCTCAAGAATGAAAATGTCAAGTTTGAAAACAACAAAGACTTTGCTATTTACCGACTAGATAGACTGAAAAGAAAGCTCAAAAATGACAAGAAATATTATCAAGATTATGTGAAGTCCGTCCAAGACATGATAACCCATGGGTACCAGAAGTGGTTCCAGCAAAGGAGTTAGCATGAGCAGATGGGTTTGTCTGGTACATACCTCATCATAGGGTGTATCATCCAAAGAAACCAGGCAAATTAAGAGTAGTATTTGACTGCTGTGCTAGCTACAAGAAATATTCACTGAATAGTTACTTATTACAGGGACCAGACCTCAAAAACAGTCTCACTGGAGTGTTATGCAGATTTCGCCAAGAAGTAGCATTTGTATGTGGTATTTCTGCAGTGTATCATCAGGTGCATGTGTCTTCTGAACGCAAAGACTTGCTATGCTTTTTGTGGTGGAAAAATGGAGATCTGGACAAAGAAGTGATTGAATATAGAATGACTGTGCACTTGTTCGGAGTTACTTCATCGCCAAGTGTTGCAATTTTCACATTAATAAAAACAGCTAATGTTAATGAGGTTGAGTTTGGATCTGATGCAGCTAAGTTTGTCAAAAATGATTTTGATGTAGATGATGGGTTAAAGTCTGTACCTACTGCAGCTGAAGCTATCCAACTGATTAATAGTAGTAAGGCAATGTGCATGAAAGGAGGTTTTAAGCTTTATAAGTTCTTGTCCAACACCAAGGAGGTACTCGCAGCCATTAGTTCAGAAGAAATGGCAGGATGCATCAAGAACTTAAATATCAGCAAGGACTCACAGCCTATTGAGAGAACACTTGGAGTAAGTGGTGTGTTGAATCTGAATCATTTCAATTCAGAATCAATTTAAGTAGTAAGCCTGTAACAAGAAGAGGTATTTTATCAACTGTAAGCTCCATATTTGATCCCCTATGTTTAGTATCCCCCTTCATTCTAAAAAGGAAAAGAGTACTTCAAGATCTTTGTAAAGATGGGGTAAGCTGGTATGATGCTGTACTAGAAAACATGAAATCTAAGTGGGAACAGTGGATAAATGAGCCGCACTTGTTGCAACAAGTGAAAATACCAAGATGTTACAAACCTGAAGCATATGGAGAAATTAAAGCAATTGAGTTTCATCGTTTTTCACATGCTAGTCAGGAAGGCTATGGACACTGCTCTTACATTAGATTGATTAATGACAAAGGTCAAATGCATTGTGCACTTGTAATGGCAAAATCAAGAGTAGCCATCACTATAACAATGATAGAGCTTGCAGCAGCAGTTGTAACAGTTTCTGAGAAAACAGCTGAAATACCGGTACAAAGATGTCAAAGAAGTATTTTGGACTAATTGCAAAGTAGTGCTAGGCTATATCTGTAATGATGCTAAGAAATTCCATGTGTATGTTGCAAACAGTGCTCAACAGATTCGAGATGAAACATCACCAGCACATTGGAAGTATGTTGAAACAGAAAATAACCTAGCTGACTACGCATCACGTGGCATGCCAGTCCAAGCCATGATCCACAATTCTAAGTGGCGGGATGGATCAGACTTCCTTTGGCAATCGCTTGACACACCTCACGCATCAGTAGAAGACTTCGTTGTTGCAGAAGATGACCTGAAGTGAAGAAAGTTGTATTATGTCTCACAGAAGCTTAAGAGCCATCATATTTCCTAGACAGACTGAAGTATTTCTCAGACTGGCATCGTGCAACCAGAGCTACTGCAGTATGCCTCAAACTTCAGACAAAAATTCGGAGGCAAAGAGCAAAGTAAGTAAAATGTAAAAGAAGATAAACAAAACTTTGCCAAGTCAGAGTATGTTCCTGTAACTGCAGCAGAACTGAAAGAAGCTGAAAATGAGATACTAAAACATCTTCAGGCACAAGCATTCTCAGAAGAAAAAAGAGCACTTATGAACAAAGTTAACAATGAAGAGTTAATTTGTGGTGTTGGAAGAAACAAGAAAAATATTTTAAAGAAATCTAATCAGATGTATAAGCTTGACCCAATCATGGATGAAGATGGGATCATCAGAGTAGGTGGAAGGATCAGAAAAGCAGTTATGCACAAAGACAGAAAGCACCCAGCCATATTACCTATGAAATCTCACATAACTGATCTGTTGATTTGTTGCTACCATAAAAAAGTACAACGTCAAGGTAGAGCCATCACACTGAGATTAGAGGGTCTGGGTATTGGATTATAGGAGGATCTTCTCTACTAACTAAGCACATTTCCAGGTGTACCATTTGTAGACAGGTTAGAGGAAGTACACAGGAACAAAATATGGCAGGTCTTCCTACAGATAGATTAGAACCTACTGCTTCTTTTACTTATTCTGCTTTTGATTTCTTTGGACCCTTTTTATTAACCGCTTAAGGGCGGATATGTCAGAGGTGGTCCGTGCACCCCACACGGGGATATTCGCGCTCCGACTGGCTTTTAAAAATTTTTTGCCAAAAATCAGTTGATTGTCCTAGAATATTATAATTAAATATGCATATGGCATATACCTTCAGCTTTCTCCTGGGATGTTTGTTGAGCCTTTGTTGACTACCATAGGACTTGTGGAGACTTCTGAAGTTGGGCAACGAAGTCTCCACTTTTCACTTCCCGACACCTCGTAATATGATTACCACAGCCTGATATTATCACTAGAAACACTATTCTATGATTTTCAAGTAGTTTGGAATCCATACACCAAAAAAAAAAAAAAAACTGTGAAAGCAATGAAAATTACGAGTGCATACCAGCTTCCCACCCGCGTTTGTTCCCTGCTGGTATTCTGTCATTATTCATAAACACACTCACACTTTATATTCCTAGTACTTTATTACACTTATATATATATATATATATATATATATATATACAGTAATTATCCATAAGTTTCCTTCAGTAACAGTAGTTTATTTTCACTCCAGGCATTAACATTCTCGTTCAGTAAACTAGCATAGAGAGCAAAGCTTTCACTGTCATTACTCCAAGTATTTGTACTCATATTCTTATATTAGTAATTATTTACATTTTTATTTACACTGTGTTATACACTGTCACTTCCAGTAACTTAGGGCTCCTTTCCCTTGGAGCCAGGATGAACATAGGACACTGAAGCACTCGTAGTTTATCACCATTTCCTCCACTGGCTCATCACACGATTCACCAGAAAGATCTTAGTCACTGTCCATCATTATCATGGATAAAATAGCCAGTTCACACTCCACAGCAGAGTCACTTAGTCCTTTACCCCTTCCCACACGAGCTTTAGTAGGAGTAGAGGTCACAGGGCCCTCTAGAAGTGGCGGAAATAGAGGGGTGCGAGTGCTACATGATTCCATCTCAAGAGATAACGCTGAACTGAATGACGAGGCAGATATGGGGCCGCCAAGGGTTGACAACGTCAACGAGGTGACAGCTGCTAATTTATATGCTGTGAAATGTTTGGCAGGATATTACGTAGTTCCAGGTGAATGTAAATATCACTTAGGCTTCTCCCTTCCTTTCTTATATATATTTTTATTATGAGAACAGGTCATACAGCATATTTCAAGGGGAAATAAACAGGGAAAATTAACGAATGAGTGCACGTGGGGTGTTGCCAGGTGATAATTAGCCAATTCCAGGTGTATGGCACTATCAGTTACCTTTTTTCTTTTTTATATATATTATTCTGTATAAAAATAAGGCATAGGGCTCATTCCAGCAGATAAAATGAGTGGAAAAATCTGGGCAAGATTTGCCTAGCGTGGTGCGGCTGGGGCAGGCGGGAGGAGAGGGTAATGGAGGGGAGGTAGGGACAGGAATCAAGAACGGGAAAAATGGCTAAATTGTCAACAATGGATGACGACAGCAGCACTTACTATTGTTAGACTCTGGCAGTACTGACAGATGATACAAGCCACCACTTAAAAGTCCGGGTGAATTCAAAATAACACAATCGCAAAAGTGACGCCCCGTGGTATGATCCATTGTGCCCGAGCGTCACAAAAGTGACGCCCCGTGGTTAAGGGGTTAAGGAAGGACGTAAGGAATTGAAAAGGTATGGTGTATTGTTTATTTGCATGACTTCGCGTGCAATTCACTTAGAAACAGCCAACACTATGAACACAGACTCGTTCATCAATGCCTATTGTCGTTTCATAGGACGGAGAGGACCTGTACTTCAGTTGAGATCTGATTAGGGTGCAAACTTTGTTGGTGCTAGGAATGAGTTGTTGACTTGTTTAAAAGAAACCGATCAAGAGAAAAAAAGAACAGAACTATTGAAAGATCATTGTGACTGGATGGAATTTAAGATGAGTATACCACACGCAATTCATATGGGAGAGACTAATATGTACAGTGAAAAATATACTTTCAGTGTTGCTTGATCAGCATGGGTCTTAGATAGATGATGAATCTTTAAGAACTTCCATGATAGAAACAGAGTCTGTAGTAAATGGTCGTCCTCTGACTGTAGACACATTGAACTCTCCTGAGCACATAGAACCACTGACACCCAATATATTATCGACCATGAAATCTAAAGATGTACTACCCCCTCCAGGCAGCTATGACAAGGTAGATGTGTATTCAAGGAAGCGCTAACGTAGGGTGCAGTACTTAGCAAATGAGTTTTGGTCAAGATGGAAAAGCGAGTTCTTGCAGTCTCTCCATTTGAGAAAGAAATGGGTGAAATCACATAGAAATTTGCAAGTAAATGACATAGTGATTGTAAAATAAGAGACATTCATTCATCATTCATTCATCATTCAATCCTACATTGCCCCATGAGGAGCGTAGGAGCCCGGGGTTAGGCAAGTTGGTCCAGACATTTAAGATGAGAGTGACCAACCTCAATTATCCCTGGGTGGCAGTACGTGAGCAATAACCCCAACCACCCATTGGATATAAACCTTCACTGGCTCAATCCGACTGGACCTCCATAATTGCCCACTAAACACCAGGCGCCAAAATTTGGTTATATGGTTACCATCAAGGTAGTAAATGGTTTCCTGGTGTACATGAAACCATTTGGCTTGTCACTCAGTGTAGAGTCACCTACAGGCAGAAGGAAGAGGAAAGAATGAAGGAAAGCCAGCCCCACTGCCATGCCTGACAATGTACCCCCCTCCGCACCTCACCTCCTCTCCATGGGTCTGGGGCAAGCCTATCATTGATCTCTATGTCATCTTCGCTTTCTCCAGTCATCTTGAATTTGGCTCTCTCTTGTATTTTGTTTTTCTCTTGAAAGGAACAATAATTGTGGGCTCACGGCCTTTGGTTCCTTTTTCCTCGCATAAAAAAAAAAAAAAAGAGTCATCTTGGTGGTGATCATCAGAAACTCCAGGTCGCATCACATTGGTCAACTTCCCCTTGTGATGTCATTCTCCCCCACCATCAGCCTCCCCTGCCTGGGATGGACACCTCTTATTCAAGTATCTTCTCAAGTTTTCTCCAGCCAGCCTGACTTCACTTCATTCTGCAAAGCTTCAGTACTCAGTGTACATAAGTATATAGTTAATTACATCTGCCCATACCTTGACTTTCTATAGAGATTATTCTATGGATTTTCTCTACAGATTGTGCCTCATATTACCATTCATCTGCCTTTATTCACTATCTTGCATCTCCTACATTTACCTTACTTCTCACCTACTTCACCCTTCACGCTCACCTCAATACCTCATTTTCATCACCCGAGTCATTTTCTTTCATTTTCGCCTTCACTGTGCATATTCCTCAGCATCATCACTGTAAATATATTCCTTTGCCCTGTCACTGTATATTAAACATTTTCATTCTCATAATTATTTATAAGTTTTCTTACTTTACTACATGACATACTTCCCCAAACCTGATCTCCCGTTTGCCAACAACTAGCGACTGAAAGTGAGGAAATTGATCCCAGTGAGATACTGGATACCTTGACTTGTCTTTGTAGTGGCATGTCATACCCCAAACCTTCTTCTACTCATACAACACTTACCACTGAACTCTCTCACACTAGTACCACTACTATTGTTACTGTTACTATTATAACTGTGCTTGAGAACCCAGATATTATTCTTCCAGATAAAATAAATCCAGATACACCATCATCTCTAAATGACTTTATAGAAATTCCCTCTACCCCTTCTGCTACCACCTTCCCAGATTTCTTTGCTAGAACAACCTACTTCCCAACTCTAACACACAAAAAAAATACCATTTCATTCTCTACCTCTGAACCCAGTACCTCTGTTACTTTCACACTTTCCCAACCTCACACTCAGTGATGATGAGTCCAGCCCCGTCTCCACAGTCCATATATTTGGACGATGCTAACCACCCAAAATTCACTGGGGAGGATAGTTCTATATCAGTCTACGACTTCCTTAGCCCCTTAACCACACAACGGATTATACCGCGGGGCATCACTTTTGTGATTCTGTGTTATTTTGAATTCTCCTGGGCTTACAAGTGGTGGCTTGTATCATCTATCAGTACTGCCTATGTCCAACAATAGTCAGTGCTCCTAATGTCATCTGTGCTCCCATCCATTGTTGACAATTTAACCATTGTTCCCCATTCTTGACACCCTTCCCTACCTCCCCTCCATTACCCTCCTCTCACTTGCCTGGCTGCGCCGCACTAAGCAAATCTTCCCCAGAATTTTCCATTGATTTCATCCATTGAAATAAGCCCTATGCCCTATTCTTATACAAAATAATAAATAAAAAAAAGAAATAAGGTAAGTGATAGTGCCATACACCTGGAATTGGCTAATTATCACCTGACAGCACCTCACGTGCACTCGTTCGCTAATTTTTCCCGGTAATTTCCCCTTGAAATATGCCGTATAATCTATTCTTGTAATAAAAATATATATAAGAAAGGAAGGGAGAAGCCCAAGTGATATTTACATTCACCTGGAACTACCTATTTTTTTATGTATTGTCGAGATTTTCTACCAATCATCTCATAGCATATAAATTAGCAGCTATCACCCTACTGACATTGTCAACCCTTGCCTGCCCATATACACCGCGTCATTAGGTTCCTTGTTGTCCTCTGAGGTGAAACCATATCGCACTCGCGCCCCACCATTTCCGCCACTTCTGTGCCCATTGTAAAGAGCCCTGTGACCTCTACCCCTAGAAAAACTTGTGTGGGAAGCAGTAAAGGACTAAGTGACTCAGCAGTGGAACATGAACTGGCAAAATTGTCTATGATAATGATGGATAGTGACTTTGATCCTTCAGGTGAATCATGTGATGAGCCTGGGGAGGAAATCGTGACAGAAACTCCAAGTACGAGTGCTTCATTGTCCAAAATTATCCCTAGCTCCATGGGAAAGGAGCCCTTAGTGCACTAAGGGAAGGAATTTGGGAAGGGAGTGAAAAGGAGGCGGGTTAGCCCCGGAACAATGGCCCTGCGTGACCCAGCCCGCCATGAGTCCCGAGGTGAATCACCTCCCCACTCCCCCAGCCCCATTTCACTAATTTCTTCCTCATTTTCAGCGGAATTTTCTCCTGATTCTTTGTCGTCGGAGTCTCCACCAGCACCTACAGTGAAGGCAGGCCGTAGGGGAAGAGGTAAATCCCTGACTCGTAAAAGTAGAGTAGCAAGTAGAGTAAGGGCTGCTAGTGCTACACGGCAACCTAGGGTCAGTGAGAGTGACCTTGAAACAGCCCAGTCTGCCTCACAATCACCCTCCACCCTCACCCAACCTACACCGCCATGACAGGGAATCCTGGACGTCATCGTGTGGCCGGAAGGTTCTGATTTCGTCCCTGAACAACTCCATTTTGACAAGAGTTCCTCAGGGATACAGCCTGCCTTCGCTTTTGACAAGGATGCTGAGTGTGTGGACTTCCTTTTGGCCTTCCTCGATGACGAAGTTATGCAGCACATATGTGATGTGACAAACAGGTATGAGTCACAACGTGCTGCAAGTGGTGCAGGTGCAGCAAAGACGCAACAGTGGACCGTGCTGGGAGTGCAGGAGCTGTATGTGTTCTTCGCCTTCATGCTTCTCATGCCACATTCAAAGAAGTATGAGTTGGAAGAATACTGGTCAATGGACCCCTTACTACCCTAACCCACCTTCAATAAGTACATGGCCAGAGAACGCTTCTGGAACGTCATGGGTAACCTGCACTTCGCCAACAACGATGTACCTTCCCAGACTGACCCACTCTGGAAGATCTGGGAGATTCTGAGCAGAATGAAGGATAAGTTTATGTCATTTTTCCACCCATTTCAGAAGGTTGTCATAGACGAATCCTTGGTTTTGTTCAGAGGATGTCATAGGTTTGTACAGTACATTCCAAGCAAATGCCATCGCTTTGGAATCAAGTTCTTTGTACTGTGCGACTGTAAAATGGGGTATATCCTTGACCTCGTCATCTATTCAGCCAGCACTGTCGATCTGGGCAGAACACACCCCCTTGGCTTCTCAGGCTGTGTAGTGAAAGTGCTGCTTGAAAGGTATTTTAGTGGGAATCATGTGATGTATACTGACAACAACCATACAGCACCGAAACTTGCTAAATATCTTTCAGAGCACGGCATCGACTCCTACAGCACTGTGAAGAGCAATCGTGCCCACTTCCCAAAATTCCCCGAGGCAGGGAACTCGCAGCGAGGAGACGTGTACCTACGCAAGTCTGAGAAGATGCTGGCAATACAGGGGCATGACAAGAGGGTCGTGCACATGCTCACCACCGTACACAAGGGGGAACTGAAAGACAGTGGGAAGGTTGACTGTAGGACAGGCGAACCTGTGAGGAAACCTGATGCTGTCATCAACTGTAATATCAACATGCGGCTGGTGGACAAGTCCGACATGATAATTGGAGAGATCGACTGCCTCAGGAAGAATACTAGGTGGTACAGGAAAGTTTTTCTGCATCTCATTGACATGACGATGCTGAACGCCTTCATCCTGTACAAGATGAAGGTAAAGCCACCCAAGTCCTTCTCCCTGAGGTTGTTTGCCAGGACTTGTGTTCAGCAGCTGCTTGAGAGATATGGTAGGGTGACAGCAGCAGCTCCAAGGCGCCATCCTGTTAGACTTCCTGACGGACTTGACCAGAGGGCGTACATGGATCGGTACAGACTGGTGCAAATGCCTGCCACAATGAAGAGGAAGGCTGCGATCTGCAGGTGCCAGGTGTGTGCACATACCACCAGACGCAAACCTGAGCACAAACGCATCTCTTGGCAGTGCGCTGAGTCCCAGGTTCCCCTCTGCATTACCTGCTTCTTTGATTACCACAGCCTGAAATAGTTCTAAAAGTGCAAGTGGAAAATGTAAATAATGTGTAAATAGCAAGTGAAAACAATGGATGTAAATATGATGGAACAGTGTAATATAGTTTTATAAGTTACTGCAAGTGACAGTGCATAACATAGTGTAAGTAAAACAAGTGTAAATATTGAAAATACAATAGAAAATGTAAATAGAAATGTAAATAATTAGTAATATAAGAATATGAGTACAGATACTTGAAGTTATGACGGTGAAAGTGAAACCTTGGCTCTCTACGTATTTTACTGAAAGAGAAATTGAATGCCTACAGTGACAATAAACTACTATTACTGAAGGAAACTTATGGATAAATACTGCAGATTTATATGTTATAAAGTAATAGGAACATAAAGTGTGAGTGTTTTTATGAATATTAAATGACAATACCAGCGGGAAACGAGCACAAGTGGGAGGCTCGTACGTGCTCGTAATTTTCATTGCTTTCACAGTGTTTTTTTTTTTTTTGGAGTATGGATTCCAAACTATTTGAAAATCATAGAATAGTGTTTCTTGTGATAATATCAGGCTGTGGTAATCATGTTACGGGGTGTCGGGAAGTGTAAAGTGGAGACTTTGTTACCCAAATTCAGAAGTCTCCACAAGTCCTGTGGTACTCGACAAAGGCTCGACAAACATCACAGGAGAAAGTTGAAAGTATGTGCCATATGCATGTATAATTATAATATTCTAGGACAATCAACTGATTTTTGGCAAATATTTTTAAAAAGTCAGTCGGAGCGCGACTATCCTCGCAGGACACGCAATGAGCGCAAGAACAACCCTGCGGTGTAGGGGTTACAGAGGTTGAAACAGACATTCACAGTCAGCAAATCACAGCTGAACCCCTGAAAATCTCCTATCTTATGGGTTGGTTACAAGAAGGCAAATCGAAAATAGGAGCTGCAATTCATGCGGTTCATTTTGAAGATTGTCAAACATTCGATGCATTCCGCCAGTAGTTAGCACAGCTCTGTTGTAAACATTCCAATGCTGTGTCTCCCATTGGTTTAACTAATCTCCTCAAACAAATGGAGGAGGATATGAAAATACCAATAAAAGATGCAAAACTGTTTGAGGCAGCAGCTGTGATGAAAGCTACAATTCTGAGATGCTCCAGTTGTTGCGTACCATGCAGTGGGTAACAGAAGTTAATGGACATCTTACGCTTAAACTAGACAGTCTTGGAGATTTGCTGGGTTACCTTAGTTTTATAAACTAGTTGGATAACAGACAGCGGGAGATAGTCCTACAGATTGGATTTAATCCAGGAGAGAAAATTGTTATCATCTCAAAGGTAATACAAGAAAGATCAGGATCAAACCTCACTCATCAGGCCAGTATTCGCACCTCAGCTTCTCACTCCTCGGATGGCACTGCAAAAGTATTCCACATTTCCGCCACTTTGTTGGATTACTCACCTTTGCACCCGACTACAAGGGGGAAACATAACACTCGTTCCCTTTCACAGTACCAATCACCAGCCAGCAGTTGAGACCAGTCCTATGTCCGATGGGGCAAACAATCCTGGCTTGTGTGGAGGCACTGCAGTAACACTGGTCATAAAGAATCCAGTTCTTACTGCAAACCGGGACGGCATTGCTCACAAGGGCGACAGCACACACCTTCGCGATCCCGTCGTCCTATATACAAATATCACAAGAGCAATACAACTCACTTAAGGGGTAGAGGAGCGCCTGTATCAGAAGACTGTAACATAACAACAAAAGATATGCCCATACCAGAAGAATGTAACATAACAACAGAAGATCAACTCCTCATTCAGCAAGTAGGGCCTATAACTTCTTCAAGCTTAGTTATTTTAGGGTGGAGCGAAGAGGTACAAACAACGTTTTTCATGGACACAGGATCCATGGTAAATATGATCTCTGATACCTCTCTAAACAGCACTATGGTAACAACTTAAAAGGTCAGGATCCTCGAACCACCTGACATTCACCTAGGCGGCACAGATGACTCAGAGTTTAAGGTCAAGGGAAGAGTCACTTTAGAGGTTCAACTTGATAAAACCTTTACACCTTATACTGCGGAATTTCATGTAACGAATGATCTCAGATATCCAGCAGATATTCTTATTGGCTTACCTACCATGGCTTAACAATCAGCTGCTGTATTACCTGCTTGTGGTAGTATAGACATTAAAGGGTTCCTAATATCTAGCATGGAATACCCACGTCCTGTACTCTCCCAAATTAACTCAGTCATTCAGCCTCACATGACCCCACCACTACCTGAGAGTAAAGATGTAATTCCACCATTACGTGAGAGTAAAGAGGTAAATCCACCATTACTTTTTTTTTTTTTTTTTAATAGAACAGAGGAAGGAAAGACCAATGAATAAAAAATAAATAATCCATACACCAGATTACTGGTGTCCTCTGTTCATAAAATATCTGTAACAGTTAGACCTGAACAGCTGTAGGTTGAAGTTTGAAGGGAAACAACTCTGGGGAAACGAGTTCCAAAGAGATGCAGTACGAGGAATGAAAGAATTCTGATAGGCAGAAGTTCTGCAGTATGGCTGAGTGACATTCCAGTCATGAGCGCCCGTGTAGCACGAGGGAAGGCATGGAGAGGTGGCACCATGGACGCAATTTCGTCTGAGCATTTGCCATAAAAATATCTGTAAAATAATGCAAGGGAGGCAACATTCCATCTTACTTGTAGGGGAGGTAGTTTATTTGTAATGGCAGGGTTGTTAATATTTCTAACAGCCTTGTTCTGAATTTTGTCTAATTGTTTTAATGCAACCTCTCCACATCCATCCTGAGAGTAAAGAGGTAAATCCACCACTTCCTGAGAATAAAGAAGTAAATCTGTTAACATCTAATGATACACCATTTAAGCATTCAACAATGAATCATAACAATCCCTCTGACAGTTACACAATAGCCGACTCAGACACGTCTCATTTACCTACCTCACATACTTTGAATGATGTTCTACAATGCGCCTTTAGCACCCCTTCTGGACATTTTCAGTTTAAGCAGCATCCTTCCGGGTTAAGAAATGCCCCCTCAGTATTCATGAGACTCATCCATTCAGTCTTTAGTGGCATGACTGGTCACTTTCATTATGTTTACTTAGATAACATCATTGTAGTGAGCAAATCAATCCCTGAACATTTTGCTGAGCTTCAACAAGTACTTGAGTGCCTTCAGATGGCTGTCTTGAAGATTAACCTCAGTAAATGTGACTTCTTAAGAAAGAATATTAACCTTTCGTTAGTCCTGTGGGGTATTTAAAAGTGGTTAATCCGGTGGGGTGTTACAACACCCCAATACAAAAATACATGTAGTGTTCTAAAATGTAATATATATTCATATTGCCACTTCAGCATATCTATGGAATTACTAATGGAAAGACTGAATGCCTTGTAGGTGGTGTTTATTAATTTATAGCAATAAAATACAATAAAATACAATATCATTAAAAAAATAAATGGACTCATATCTCATTTGTTAGGTAATCACGCATGGTAAATACATTTTGTGATTTTTATAATCAGTATAATGATAAACAATATGCAAAAATAAGATTTAAAAAAAATCTATATCACAGTATGATCTAATTGGTTAGTTTGATGGGTTGACTGGACACCCCAGGGGGGGAGGGGAAAGTGCCCCTCTCTCTCACTTCAGCAGAGCCAAGACCAAACCAATCCACATGCTCCCTCCCCTCACTGAATGAGGAGAGAAATATTCGAGTTACCAGCTAGGAAATATGAGCTTTTAACCTGCCGCGTGCCAACTATTTTTAGCCCAATTGGTCATCCCTATGCCAGCCATTTTTTGACCTTTTTTTTTTATTGGCTAAAATGATAGATTTTGATGTAAAAACAACGAATTTCACCATTAAAATACCAAAACTCAGAAATGAGTTTTATTGAGTCTTGCATACTCGTATACAGGTATTCCCATTCTCTCACGCTCGCCACGTAGGTGAGAGAAAACAGTTTTCTGTGTAAGGTAGACTCAGGTATTTCTGTTGGGAAGGTATACCAATGTTCAGTACACTTTTCTGATTACTTATTACTTCAACATCTATCACAATTTCATGTCTCTTTCACTGTGAATGCATTGTCTTACACTTACTTGAAGATAGGTACAACCTGACTTCACTATGAACAGTCTGGGCACTTACAGGAAGGTATTTACAGCTTGACATCACTATGTACAGTTCTTACACTTAGAATTATTTACAACTTGATTTCACTATGTATAGTCCCTTCACTTATGTGAAAATATTTACAACATGCCTTCACCAAGTACAGCACTGGGTGAGACACACAGGCAGAGTGAGGCTGAGCGAGTGTGAGGGGGGGGGGGATGTTCGGCCTTGTCCACCTGCAGCATGATAGAGGAACAGTTAACATACATGCCTGCCAATTTTTACCTGCAAATCTTGAAAAATGTGGTCACAGTGAATGTTTTAATTTTAAACCGTGTTAAAATGGCACTGGCACTGACTGCAGATTTTTGTTAAACCGTTTTGAAACAGCACTGGCACGTGGCGGGTAAAAAAAAAATGGGGATACCAAAACACCCCACCTGCCTAATGAAGGGTTAAATTCCTAGGGCATGTAGTTGATGTTGAAGGAATTCATACCACTGAAGAAAAAATCAAGGCAGTCATCAACTTCCCAGAATCTACCAGTACAGATGATGCAAAGAGTTTTCTGGGGTTGAGCGGTTACTACCGACGATTTATCAAAGGATATTCACAGATCGCCACTTCTCTGACTCAGCTGCTAAAGAAAAATGCGCTGTTCGTGTGGACTAAAGACCAATCACAAGCCTTTGGAGCACTAAAATTTGCCCTTGTAAATGCCCTAGTTATAGCATTCACTAATTATACAAAACCCTTTCTTCTGTGCACGGATGCATCAGGCACAGGTCTTGGTGTGGTTTTGATGCAGCTAGATTGAGCATCAGTGAAGTGTGTAATAGCGTATGCTAGTCACTCCCTCAACCCTGCTGAACATAATTACAGTGTTACAGATTTGGAAGCCCTAGCAGTGGTCTGGTCCCTGAAACATTTCAGAGGTATAGTATATGGTTACCCAATGCATATCCAGACAGACCATCTCCATCTGTGTGATTTGATCATTTGAAGAAACCTTACAGGTAGGCTAGCTAGATGGTCAGTCACCATCCAGGACTTCAAACCAACCTTCCAGTATGTGCCAGGAAAATCGAATGTAGTTCCAGACACACTTTCACGCCATGTAGCAGCAACAGTCACATCTTTCCAGCCAAACAACACTGATAGTACCACATTAACACCAGAAGTTGTTCAAAATTTGCCAGCACAAGGACCCTATATGGTCCATGGTAATTTATTTCCTAGAATCGGGAGATAATTCAACATTACTTACTCTGCCCGTGCCAATTGATGAGTTCATGCTCAGAGGTAGTATCTTGTACAGGAAAACATTACTTACACTGTGGGTTAATTATATAACATCTATGATTACATACACATTACACATACAACCTCTGGGATGATATCAGATACTCTCGACACATGTCATACATCTGGCTTGCATCATACCGGAAGTGGTATCACCACCAGATCAGTCACGCATAAGCTCCCGTCTGGTAAACACGCAGTCAGTTTGTACCTACTCTGTAAACAGTGGACATAGCCCATTAAAGTAAGGATCTATTCGGATTGTATCATTCACACATCCTATACGAGACTTAGTGCAGTGACCCACCCCCATGGCGCAGTGAAAAAAGAACAATATATGGGCTATACTAGCTTCCACACTTGAGCTTAACTGGCGAATGACTAAACCCCCCCCCGTTGTGGCGTGAGCGTGTCTCCTGGGGTTAATATAAAAGCGCCAGTGTGTTAATAGTGGTGTACAGTGACTTATTAACAGTGTGCTGAACAGTGACGATTGTGCAGTGTGTGAACAGTGTCTCAGTGTGGCGTTGTATAGTGTGCCGGCTCCAGGGCTGTACCCCCCCCCTCTCGGACCATGCCTTGCCGGCACCTCACTCGTAACCGCCATTACACACACTCACACACACACCCCGCACCATCCACCACCACGCACCGCAACCGTCGCAAGTGCATCCACCAGCTTAAGGGAAGTTGAGCATTTGACCCCTTCCCTACGAGTGTGCAAATCCACCAACTTAAGGGAAGTTGAGCACGACCCCTTCCCTACGAGTGTGTCTGTCTGAATGTGTACGTCCAAAAAACAAACTTGTTCCCAACAAAAGGAAGAAATGGCTGAAAATAATGACCTGGTTAAACTCCTTCAGCATTTAGAGGAGCAGAGGCGTGAGGACGACAGGAGGAGACAAGAGGAGGACAGAAGAAGAGAGGAGCAGAGGCGTCAGGAAGAGGAACAGAGGCATGAAAAGGACAGACATCGTCGCCAGGAGGATGACAGGAGAAGAGATGCTGAATTTCAGGCACTCTTGGCTGCTATATCTGGCAATCAAGCAGCCTTTACAACTCCATCTTCACCCACTCCTGACTCAGCACAGTCCTCAACCCCTCCCTCACGTCCCACTCAGCCGCCAAAAGCCGTAACCAAGCCACCACAACCTCTGCAGTCTGATGTCACATTCCAGAACTTCAGGGAATGGAGGCGGAAGTGGGTAGACTATGCCACAATGATTGATTTGCCCACACTGTCATTACCAAAGCAGCTCATACAGCTAAGGATGTGTCTGTCACCAGAGATGCTGCACACCCTACGGTTTCGCCTCCAGGTGCCTGATGACACAACCTCCTCAGTGACTGAACTCCTTGACATACTCGAGATTCACGTTAAGGAACAAACTAACGAAGCACTACGATGCAGAGAACTCTTCAGTTGCATGCAAGAAGTTGGTGAGCGCTTTCATGAATTCTAGGTCCGTATCAAGAGCCTGGCTGAACCGGTGGACGTATACAAAGGACAAGACAACACCTGTTTCGAGATGCTATTAAAGCAGGTCATCATGATGGGCATCCGAGATGAGCAGCTGATCCAAGAACTCATCCCCAACATCCCTACATCATCATTGGATGATATTGTACAGCAGTGTTTTGCCTTTGAAGCAGCCCGCAACACAGCTTCAGCGATTGTCTCCCCACTGAAGTCTGTCTGTGGAATATCACAATACAAGGCTGACAAACAGGCAAGACAAAGACCCCTCAGGCAGTCCAACCAGCATTATGACACATGCGGCAGCTGTAAAAGAACACACAACAAAGGAGAGTGCCCAGCCACCAATGACACATGTCGCAACTGTGGTAAGCGAGGTCAATGGGCACGCACACCACATTGCCCAGCGCAGAAGGCCACTTGTCATCTCTGCAAGAAAATGGGCCACTACGACGCATGCTGCCGAAAGTCTAAGGGTCAAGGGAGCAGCGCAGCGACCGCAGATAATACACAAGGGTCACTGCGGTCAGCTAGACGGGCCTCTAAGGGAAGTGCAGCTCGCAGAGTCCACTCCACCTCCTGCAACCTGACAGCGTCCTCCCCACCTGTCACCGTCACCATCATCCACAGCAAGGAATCAAGTTCACTCTCAATGCTACCGGACACGGGTGCCAACGACACCATTATCGGCCTTCAACACCTGAAAAGCCTTGGCTTCTCCACCAATGATCTCCAGCCCCCACCAGCAGACCCCAGGTACACAGCGGATGGTTCCCCAATGACACCAGCTTTAGGATCACTATGGGTGGAGCCGAGAGTAAAAGGCACTGCAACAGAGGCGTGGATCGATGTCCATAGGGATGTACCTGTGCCCCTCTTGTCATATCAGGCTTGCAAGGAGCTGCAGTTGATACCAGATAGATTCCCGCAGCCCATCGCTCAGGTGATGCATGCGAGCGTGCATGCCGACACACAGTGTGGTGAGGCCGCGGCCGTTATGCCCCCTCCCACAGCCACATGTGCCACTCCCTCGCCCTGTTCACCTCAGCCTTCTTCGTCCACATCCATACCAACACCAGCAACTCCATTCACCACCTCCACATCTGTCAGTGAGGCCGGAGAGTTTTTCCTCCAGGAATACAAGGACTTGCTCATGTCAAAGACGGATCTGCAGGCCTCACCCCTCATACCCATGACAGGCCGCCAATGAGGATCCACATGCGAGATGATGCACGGCCGTTTGCCGTCCATACACCCCGCCAGATCCCTTTGGCCTTTCAAGAGGATGTAAAGAAAGAACTTGAATCAATGGTAGCACAAGGTATCATCGCCCGTGTTGGAGATCTCCCGTCCCCTTGGTGCCACCCACTCTTTGCAGTAGCTAAACCAAAGGGTGGTGTGTGGATCACTACTGACTTGAGCAAGTTGAATAGTCAGGTGTCACACCCCGCACACCCATCGCCTACACCATTTGCAGCCATCAGGAGTGTGCACCCACAGGCAAAATATTATACAACGGTTGATGCACTATGTGGCTACTGGCAACTTGAGTTGGCTGAGGAGGACCAGCACCTCACGACCTTCATCACACCTTATGGCAGGTACAAGTATCTGCAAGGTCCAATGGGCTTTGCAGCAACAGGTGATGCCTTCTGCCTTTGTGGTGATGCAGCATTGCAAGGCATCCCCAACTGCATCAAGGTTGTGGATGATGTCCTCCTTTATGAAGAGGACTACCTTGAGCACCTGCAACACGTCAACTTGGTGCTGGCCAGGTGCAGGGCGCATGGCATTACACTCAACGCCGAGAAGTTAGTCCTCACCGCCCCTGAAGTGAAGTTCTGTGGATTTATCCTGTCTGCCAACGGGATTAAGGCCAACCCAGAGAAAGTCCGTGCCATCGCAGACGTCAAGGAACCAGCAAACATCACGGACCTGAGGTCATTTACGGGGCTCGTGAACCAGCTGATGGAGTTCACACCGGACATCTCCGCAGCTGCCAAACCCCTCAGGCCTCTCATGAGCCCAAAGCGAACGTTCGTCTGGACTGCAGATCATGACACAGCCTTCAGTAAGGTAAAGGAAGCACACTCCAGTCCCCCACAACTTGCCATGTTCGATTCCAAGCTGCCCCACGATTCTCCAAACTGATGCCTTACGTCTCTACGGCATTGGCTATGCTCTGCTGCAGGATCATGGAGGAAGCCACCTGCGGCTGGTCCAGTGTGGGTCGCGTTTTCTGACTGACGCAGAGACGCGTTACGCCACCATCGAACTAGAAAAGCTGGCCACAGTCTGGGCAATGCACAAATGCAGCTTCTACCTGAAGGGGCTGCACCACTTTGAACATGTGATGGACCACCGGCCGCTCATCCCCATCATCAACCACTACACACTCGACGCTGTGGAGAACCCTTGTCTGCAGCGCCTCAAGGAAAAGCTGTCGCTGTATGTGTTCACTGCATGGTGGGGTGCGGGCAAGTTGCTATGCATACCTGATGCATTGTCTCGCCACCCAGTCAGCCAACCACGGAGTAACGATGACATGCTCAGTGATGTCTCCATTCGGGACGTGGTTACACTGAGGGCAGTACAGTCTCTCACCCCACCTGAGCATCAAGACACGACAAGAGACATCAGATTGGAGGAGTTCCAGCAAGCAGCACTTAGCGATGCTGCGTATATCAAGCTATTGGAGTGTGTACGCCATGGCTTTCCCAGCAACTGCTTCGACCTCCACAACCCACTCCTACCCTACTGGAAACTCCGTGATGAGCTCTGCAGCATTGGTGACCTAGTGCTCTACGGTCCACGCATTGTTGTCCCTGTGGCGCTCCGCAAGCAAGTATTACAGCGCCTGCATGACAGCCATCGCGGAGCCAAGGCCACCAAGCACCGTGCAAGGCAGACAGTTTTCTGGCCAGGCATTAACTCGGATATCACCAACACTGTACGTGCCTGCAACGCCTGCCAGACCCTGCTGCCCAGCCAACAGCAAGAGGAATATACCAACGACGATCATCCCACTAGACCCTTTGAATCCGTGTCAGCAGACTACTTCTCTGTGGCAGGGAAAGCCTTCCTTGCCATAGCGGACCATCTGTCAGGCTGGCCGGTTGTCATCCCGTGTGGCAGGGACACAACTGCTGCAGCCACCATACGCCAGTTCAGGAGCTACTTCCGTGATTTGGGAGTCCCCGTACGCCTCAGGACCGACGGTGGGCCCCAGTTCACAAGTAGCGCTTTTGAGGAGTTCCTGACTCTGTGGGGTGTCCGCCACATGGTGACTTCACCCCACTACCCACAGTCCAACGGCCACGCAGAAGCAGCCGTCAAGACATTGAAGCACCTAATTATGAAAGTGGCCCCTAATGGAAATATTGACACCGAGGATTTTGACAGAGGTCTACTGGAAGTCCGCAACACCCCTAACTTCTCTGGTCGCTCCCCTGCCCAGATCCTGCATGGCCACCCCCTCCGCACCTGCGTGCCAGCCCACCCTGCGTCTTTCCAGCAGGAATGGCAAGCCAAGGCAGAGGAGTGTGATCGCCGTGCGCACAGCGAGCACAATAGACCAAAGCCCACTATGATCAGCATGCCCGTCCACTGCCCTCACTCCACATCAATCAACAAGTGCGTATCTAGGACCCAGTGTCAGGTTTCTGGGACAAGGTGGGCTCTGTCATGGGGCGTGGCAGATCACGGCAGTTGCTCGTCCACCTCCCGAGCAGACGATTGCTATGGCTTAACCGCCGCCACCTCCGCCCAGCAGTCTTCATCATCACCGAGGACCTTGAGGTCCCGATGTCTCAAGACAACACATCCCAGGCCCTACCACATCTCCGCCGTTCCCCCCGTCTCCATGGTCAACCACAAGAACCTTCAAGCTGAAGACTTCGCTATCAGCTTAAAAGGGGGAGGGAGGTGTGGGTTAATTATATAACATCTATGATTACATACACATTACACATACAAGCTCTGGGATGATATAAGATACTCTCGACACATGTCATACATCTGGCTTGCATCATACCGGAAGTGGTATCACCACCAGATCAGTCACGCATAAGCTCCCGTCCGGTAAACACGCAGTCAGTTTGTGAGTACTCTGTAAACAGTGGACATAGCCCATTAAAGTAAGGATCTACTCGGATTGTATCATTAACACATCCTATACGAGACTTAGTGCAGTGACTCACCCCCATACAGGAAAAGAATTACCCAATAGGAAAGTACACCAACTCGTTATCCCAACTGACCTAATACCTACAGTACTTCAAATCGTTCATGACACTCTTCACGCATCTCATCTGAGTAAAGATCGGTGTTTGAGACAATAACATCTTGTTTTATTTTTTTTTATGTGAGGAAGAAGGAACCAAAGGCCATGAGCCAGCAGTAACAGTTCCCTCCAAGAGAAAAACAAAATACAATAGAGAGCCAAATTCAAGATCAGATCATTTTGAGATGCCTGGACACACTGCATTTGAAAGACTGGAGATCATAGGCAGCAGGAAATACAGACAGAGGGAGACAGTTCCAGAGTTGACCTGTTGCATAAATGAAAGACTGGGAGTAACGGTTAACTCTTGTATTAGAGAGTTGGACTGAAAAGCGATGAGAGTTTGCTGCCAGACGGGTGCTACGCACCCGTCGTAGAGGTGGAGGAATGCAAGTAGACAGTTCAGAGGAGCAGTGACCATTAAGGTAGCGATAGAAAAGAGAGAAAGATGCAACAGTGCAGCGAAGAGACAGAGGTTGAAGGGAGTCAGTAAGAGGAGGAGAGTTGATGAGACGAAAAGCCTTTGACTCCACCCTATTGAGAAGAGCTGTATGTGGGAAGCCTTCCCACACATGAGAGTTGTACTCCACACAGGAGTGGATAAAACCCCTGTATAGAGTCAACAATTGTGCAGGGGTAAAGAAAGAGCGGAGTCGGCTTAGCACATCCAATCTCTTGGAAGCAGATTTTACAAGATATGTAATATGATCTTTCCAAGATAAGTACCGAGTAAATGAAACCTCAAGCATGTTCAAGATGATGCAGGATTAAGCTGAATATTATTAAACATTAGTGGGTATACCTGTGGAAGATTTTGTCGGGTTGATAGGTGTAAGAACTGAGTCTTAGATGCATTAAAAAGAACCATATTATTTTTACCCCAGTCAGAGATACGAGCCAAGTCAGACATTAGGTGTGCCATAGCCTCATCCCTTCCTTGTTGAAGTAACTGTTGAGATGGGCGTTGCGGGAACCGAATGGAAAGGTGAAGGATGGAGTCATCAACGTATGAGTGGATAGGGTTAGATGTACAGCTTAGATCATTGATGAATAAAAGGAAGAGAGTTGGTGATAGGACAGAGCCCTGAGGAACACCACTGTTGATAGATCTGGGAGAAGAACGATGGCCGTCTACAACACCGGCTATAAAACGACCAGAAAGGAAGCTAGCGATGAAGGCACAGATAGAAGGAGAGAAACTGTAGGAGGGCAGTTTGGAAATTAAAGATTTATGCCAGACTCGATCGAAAGCCTTTGAGATGTCAAGTGCAATGGCAAAGCTTTCGCCAAAGTCCCGAAAGGAGGATGACCAGGAGTCTGAGAGGTAGGTGAGAAGATCGCCAGTGGAGCGTCCCTGACGGAACCCGTACTGACGATCGGAAAGAAGGTTGTCATAGGAAAGATGCCTTAAAATTTTTCTATTGAGAATTGACTCGAAAACTTTTGAAATACAGGACGATAAAGCAATTGGACGATAGTTGGAGGGTTGGGAGTGGTCACCCTTCTTTGGGACTGGCTGAATGAGAGCACTTCCAGCAAGAAGGAAAGGTACAAGTTGACAGACAAAGGCGAAAGAGTTTGCCTAGGCAGAGTGTAAGCACAGAAGCACAGTTCTTGAGAACAACAGGAGGGACCCCATCAGGCCCATATGCCTTGTTAATACTGAGGCCAGTGATGGCAGAAAATACATCAGCTGAAGAAATTTTAATGTCAGCCATGAGGAAGTCAGAGGGGGGAAGTGATGGAGGAACAGCACCGGAATCGTCTAAGGTGGAATTGGAGGAGAAAGTCTATGTGAAGAGATCTGCTTTATCAGTAGAAGAAATAGCTACAGAACCATCAGAGTAGAAAAGAGGAGGGAAGGATGATGAGGTAAAGTTGTTAGAAAGGTTTTTGGCAAGGTGCCAAAAGGAGCATGAAGAATTCGAGTTGGAGAGTTGAGAGCATTTAGTATGGATGAAATTATTTTAAGCAGAGAGAAGAACAGACTTAGCACGATTCTGGGCAGAAACGTAAAGATGATGTGATTCAGGGGTGGGTTGGCTCCGGTACCTTTTGTAGGCCCTCTCCTTGTTGCGGACAGGATTAGAACAAGCGTGATTAAACCAAGGCTTTCTTGCTTTAGTCAAAGGATATGAGAAAGGAATGTATGCTTCCATGCCCGAGAGAATAACCTCTGTAATGCGCAAGGCACACTCAGATGGCTCACGGCCATGGAAGCAATAATCATTCCAGGGAAAATCAAAGTGCTGCCTGAGGGCCTCCCAGTCCGCAGCTCCAAAATGCCACAGACGACGTTTCCCTGGAGGGTCCACAGGCCGTACTATGTGTCGAGACATTAACGTAAACTGTGACTCTTATATTTCTTGTAACTGCCATAAAGGATCAACAGGGTCACCTGCACCACTCGTACAATAACCATTTGCATCACATCCGTGTGAATTTATCTCTATTGATCTTCTTAACCTACCTCTTACAGAATCTGATGCTGAGTGTTTATTTGTAGCGGTTAACCACTTCTCATGCTACTGTGTCCCGGTGCCCCTCTCAGATAAGACCACGAAGAGTGTGCCATGTGCCTTCATAGACCAGGTAATTTGCCCACTTACTATACCAAGTACAATTATTACAGATAATGGCACAGAGTTTAATAACAGTCTCCTGGATGAAATTTGTAAGCAGTACAAAATCAGCAAATGGAATGTTGTCCGTAACCATCCAGCTTCAAATGGCCTCGTAAAGCACCATAACTGAAAAGTTTTGGAGTGTCTAAGACATCTAGGATCACATAGTGCATCCTGGGATGAATGGATACCCCAAGTTACAGCCTCTGTAAATAGTTCCATCAGTGCATCTATTGGCAACTCTCCCTTCTTTGTCTTATGTGGGTTCGATAAAGACCTCCCCTATTCCATCTTGTCCTAAGGCCTGATCCCATCTATAATATGGATGACTAGGTGAAGGTGAAAATGGCAAATTTCCAGAAAATCCATCAATATGTAAAAGCAAATCTGGCTTCATCTCAGATGGACATGTTGCAACGCCGGCATAAGTCTACCTTGCCTATCATTATCAACATAGGAGATGCAGTATTTGCTCATTCATTTACACACACCTCTAAACTGGATGGCAAATTCACAGGCCCCGAACCACGTGATAACTCGACAGGGTAATAAGTTTGAAATACAAGAATTATCAACTAGAGATACCAAATGGGCGCATGCCGACGATCTTAAGCGTACATCGCGAGGCCTGGTGTTGGAAGAGCCACTTGCACAACCTACAGGTACTTCTTCTTCTTCACCTATTCCTTAGTCTGAATCTTCTTCATCAACTTCTCCATCTTCACTCAATGATTATCGATCCAAGTTCGTTCTGCACATAAACCTCTTCATGACCTCTCCCATTAATTCGAATTTATTTTCTAGGTAAGATGTTTGTGGTCTACCTGCCGGCAGTGCTGACCCTAACAGGGTCAGAATTGGGTAAGGATGATAGTGGAGTCCGTCCTAGGGCCTTGCTTAGCTCAGGAGGTGAGGTAATGGTGACTGAGGATCTTAAGCCCCTGGCCGACCTAACCACTGCCGTACGTCACTTTGCATGCCAGTTGGACGAAATCCAGACCCAACTGTTGACCATTGTGGGGAAACACAACCCAGATCAGTTTTGGTATCCTGTTTATCAACCGATTTCTTGGCAAATGGAGTATATCAAGGACAGGTTCTCTCAACTCAATGACACATTTTTCAGTTAGACACCTGTAGGTCGTTCACGTGTGAAACGAGGTCTCTCTGACTTTGAAGGTAAAATTCTAAGTGGCTTATTTGGAGTTGCAACAGCTCGTGACCTCTCTGGTTTCAAGTCAGACCTAGCTTACTTGGCCAGTGCCCTTGAGTCTCAAAGTCAAGTAATAACAGTACAACACATTATATTGCAGAAGATTACAGCTCACCTAAATGAGGTGACTTAAACTTTTAACAACTTCACAGGAATTCTGAAAAAGCAAATTTATAAAATTAACATTGTTTCTGAGCTCCCCTATGTTAAACTCCACTTGGATAACCTTCAACTATCCATTGACTCTCTTCTTTCACAAGTATCTACCTTAGTTACTCTAGTCGATTCTGTCAATGGTCGTGTCATTGTAGACTTAGTACCTATCCCTGCTCTTCACTGTGTATTAGAATGGGCTCGCTCTTCATTTGACTTGTCTCCAGTGCTATCATTCTCCTCTCTAGAATTCTACTATCCAGTTCTTGAGATCACTTTCCTCGTTAAGGACGTCGTGGTTCATATTCCTCTTTGTTCTACTATCACCTTCAACCTTTTCCAAATTATTCCTTTTCCTTTCTCGTCCATTAAGTCCTTATTGCAAGCGTCTGTTCTCTTGGAATATTTCCTCCTATCCCATGATCATCTTCCATTGTTTTCAGCTCCTCCAGTGATCTCGCCTGATGTTCTTTCCTTACCCCTATGTCTTGTCTTTGTGCTGCTCACCTTCTGGCTATTTTTCCTTGTAGCACTGCAGCCTCCAAGTCTGCCTTGGTTTGCAACCATTCTGTGCATTCTGCCTGTTCCTTTGTTCAAGCTCCGGAAATTCCAGTGCATCACGCTCATCTGAACCACGTCCAGTACTTCCTCACTGTCTCCATCTCTGTTACCAACATGTGTCCTGGTTCTTCTGTTCGTTCAGTACCTGCTATGGTCTGACAAATCTAAACTGGCGGCTAGGGTGTGGCGCGAACCTCTGTACAGTGTTGCTATGTTTCCCTAACCCGCGATGTGAAATTGCTGTTGTATATGTAAAAGGCAGAACAAATAAGATAAACACATATGAATACACTGTTAACTTGTGTATTATAATATATGAAAGAACAGTAAACTTATTATGCATAAAATATTTATACTGCAATACAGTAATGTGGCATAAATATTTTACAGTGCTGCTAAATATAATGTAGGAACTTTTATTGGCATTTACCGTATTTCTGGGGTGGATAATAATGTCACAATTATGATTATAAGACAATGTGCAAGAATATAAGTAAAAATATACCAATTTCTTAGTAAAAAAGAAAATAACATATTAAACCCTCGTGAGCGGCAACACTCACCTTCCCAGTCTAACCCGGCCAGAGCGTCTTGGTTCACTTTCCTTTGTGTCCTTGACTCAGATAGGATGGCAGCTCAACCAGCCCCCACGTTTTGCAGCTTCACATAATCGTATCCGACAGAGTCATTCCAGATGCTGCCACGTTAAAAAGAGGTGCCAAATATCCCTGATCATGCACTTCTCCTCACAAAATTCATCCAGCCAGCTCGATCTGTCAGTTCCCTAACCTCACCGACTTCCAAACCTTTCCTCCTCACACATTCATCCACCATATCTCTCCACCTTCTCCTTGGCCTACCTCGCCTCCTCCTCACACATTCATCCACCATATCTCTCCACCTTCTCCTTGGCCTACCTCGCCTCCTCCCTCCTTCGAATTCACTCAAATATAACTTCTTCACCATTCTATTGTTATCCATTCTCTCCACATGACCATACCATCTCAGTGCACTCTCTTCAATTCTGGTGTCCACCGACTTCCTCACTCCGCATCTTTCATGAATCACATTATTTTGTATCCTATCCACCCTCTGTACTCCACATACATTCCTCAGCAGTCCCATCTCCACTGCTCTTACTCTTGACTTTTCATTTTCATGCCACACCATAGTCTCGCATCCATATGTTAAAGTTGGCACCAACACTCCTTCATGTAAGCCTCGTGCAGCTGCAACACTCAAGCCTCTGTTTCTTATCAAGGCCTTCATTGCACCAGCTACTTTTCTTCCTTGTGTCACTCTACTTTCAACTTCTTTTGCACATTTCCTCTCTTTTCTGTCACTGTACCCAAGTATTTGAACTCTCTCATCAATTTCAGTCTCTTTCCATTCAGTGTTACATTGCATTGCATTGCACCTTCTCTCTCAATAACCATCACTTTACTCTTTTCTACATTTACTCTCGAGGAACGACGCTTACAGACATCAGCAAAAATCTGCACTAGCTTACCAAGTTCTTGTCCGGTACTTGCAAGCAGTACTGCATCATCAGCATACAACAAATTTGAGATATTCCATCCATCACCATTCATTTCCAATGCCATCTCTCTCTCCATTACTCGTGTTTTCACTTCTCTCATCACCACATCCATATATGCATTGAGCAACCATGGGGACATCACACAACCTTGTTGCACGCCCACACTGATTGTGAACCATTCACTTAGATGCCTATTAACCCTGACACATGCTTCACTACCATCATAAAAACTCTTGACGGCACCTAACAGCTTACCCTCTACACCGTACATGCGCAAAACTTTCCACAACCCTTCTCTGTCCACTTTGTCATATGCTTTTTCCAGATCCATGAATGCCATAAACTCTTATGGTCCTTCTCACAAGCCTTCTCTACTATCTGTCTCACTGCAAATATTTGGTCCACACATCCTCTGCCACTCCTAAAGCCACCCTGTTCATCACTCACTAGGACTTCTGATATCTCTCTTACTTTCTGTATAATAATTCTTCCATATACCTTCCCTACCACACTCAGTAAGCTTATGCCACGATAATTCTTGCGCTCACTTCGTTCACTTTTAAATTTGTACAGGGGTACAATCACAGCCTTTTTCCACTCTGCAGGCACAGTGTCACTCATCCATACTTTCTAACATATCTCCAACAAGCACTTCATTCCATTCTCTCCACTACATTTAAGCATCTCTGCATACACCTCATCAACCCCAGCTACTTTCCCATTTTTCAGCTGCTTCACAGCACTCTTCACCTGTGTGAATGTCACGTCTCCTGGCACTGCATTCCTTCTCTGCACACCCCCAATACCAATCATGTTTACAGCTGCTCTGCTCTCTCTATCTCTATTCATCAGGCTTTCAAAAAGGTCCTTACTTCATCTCCATGGATTAATAATCTACCACCTGCATCCTTCACACCATCCCATTTCTTACCGCTTTCACTTCTACATTTCCGCACCTCTTCCCAGAATATTTTCTATTTTCAGAGTAGTTCGCATTCATTTTTCTTCCTAGATACTCATTTACCTCCCTCTTTTTCCTCTTCACTAGTCTCTTTGAATTATAAAATAGTAAGAAAAAAATGTAGCCTACCCAGTCCTCCCATGTAACTGGGAGTCGAGTGGAAAATATGATGCGGCAAAGCTGAAAAAAACTGCTAAGCTATTTTCTTCGGTGAGTTATATATGTGCAAATGCATGACGACTAACATAGTCTTAAAATCTATAATAGTCATGAACCTACAAATAAACTACAAAATGAATAATCATGAACAACAGTATTGTAAAAAAGTGACCCCATAAAAAAATAAGGCATCTACATTTAGGAAAGTATGCAAAACGATGCCCAGGACCCAATATCCCTCCATATGAGGGTAGAAATGGGCGAGAATGATCTAAACCAAGTGTAATGGGATTGTTGAAACTGATTTAACTTTATGGCCGACTAGAGTGTTAACGGAGGCACCATCGTACAGAAGTAGTCTGTATTTCTGAAACGATGGGAGGAAAGGTTTAGTATGGGTAGTAGCTGTGATATGTGAGGGTGTTCAATATGGAAAATGATCAAAGATTAAAGGAATGGTGTTGATCTGTGAGAATGGATGTTGGAAGTGCTTGAGAGGGAGAGGGAGAGAGAGAGAGAGAGAGAGAGAGAGAGAGAGAGAGAGAGAGAGAGAGAGAGAGAGAAAGAGAGAGAGACAGACAGACAGACAGACACAGACAGACAGGCAGACAGACAGGCAGACAGACAGACAGAAACAAACAAACAGGCAGAGACAAACACAGAGAAACAGACAAGGATAAAGGCAAAGAAACACAGAGACAGACAGACAGAAAAGGAGACAAACAGGCAGGCAGACAGAAACAGAGAAAGAGACTGACAGACAGGTAAGCAGAGGAAATAAAGAAGCAAAAAGGAAACTTATAAGGAAGTTTAGTAAACTGTTTCTTATTGATCAGTTTCTGATATTTAGCCTAGCAGCTATGATTTCCTTTCGTGTTGTTAATAATTATCCTTATCATTTTTGTCATCACGAATATCACACTTATTCCATCATCTCATGCTTTTCTTACCTACAGTTCTTGCCATGACCCTCACTCATTTTATCTACTTTCATTTCTCCCCCAATACGGTTATGCTTACCTTCATTGTTATCTTTCCTTCCTTATTGCTTCTCCCCACGTTCGCTTATCACTGTCTTTGCACTTGTAGTTTTAAGTGAACTTTATTTTTGTTCATTTTATTCTGTTCTTTTTTCATGCAATTTTGTGGTCATATTCCTTTGTTTTATTTAATATCTAGTTTCCTTTAACAGTTCTTACACTTCTTACTGTATTTTTTTTTCTATCCGCTCTTCCTTTTCTTTTCTCCAGTTCATCATCGTAATCATCATCATCATCATCGTCATTATCAACATCAGCAGCAGCCCGAGTCACCCCGCTGAAGGACAAATTCGTCTCCCATCCTTTTCCACTTCCATCTACCGGATGTAAACTTTTTCTATCCAGTCCTAGGGAATCTCTGAATATCATCTTGTCCCCTGTCTGCGTGTTCCTCTCGCTCCATCTCTGGGCTGCCACTCATTTCCCTTGGTTGAATATCCGTTATCTGTGCTACGAAGGACGTAAACTGCCCAAATCAGTTAATGTTTTACATTATTGTAGTGATTTTTTCCTGTTTTCTACTGTTCCGTTATTCAAGAAGCTCTGTTTTTATCTCTTCATATGACCCCGACTATAATCTTTTCCATTACTCTCTGAATACTGAAGTTACGTTCCAAAGATTTTCTGAGACTCCACGTTTCTAATATATAAGTTAGAACTGGAAAGACACATTATAACCGTCTCTGTTGGCATATTGGTCCTTGTATACTCTCCATGTAGTTACTTAATTTGTCAAAAGCCCTCCAATGTATTCCTATCTATCTCATGATATCAGTGTCATGTACTGGGTCTGCCTGAACTGGCTACTCTAGGTATTTAATTCCTCGACACATTCTAGTTCTTCACGTCCTATTTTTACTGAACGGGAATAAACATGTCTTCATATTCATTTTCAGGCCTAGTTTTATGCTTTCCCTGTTTAGTTCGTTTATTATTTATGTACATCCTCCTCTCATTCACTGAAGAGTACTCTGTCGTCTGCAAATCTTATATTTTTCGGTAACTCATAATTTTTGTTCTTTACCTTTTCATTGCAGTCTAAATGTCGTCCTCTATGGGCAAAGTGAACAGCCTGGATGAAGGTGTGTTTCCTTGACTAACGCATTATATTGAAATTTTCTGGCTGCCCTTATGGATCTTTATGATATCACTGTTATTTCGGTAAATATCTTTTCGTAATATGACGTAAGTTTCTTATATATCTTGTCTTCGACTTTTTTTCAACTCTTCAGCTCTTTTAATTGAATCAAATGCTTTTTTTTTTTAATCAGTAAATGCCATGCATTAATGTTTCTTATATCGTTTTTTTTTTTTTTTTTTCAGTAACCTTGTTAAAGACCTGAAAAATGTGGTTTAGAGACGAGTAACCACTTCAGAATCCTACAGGTTCTCATGGCTGGTTTACATTTAAGGTTGGACTAATTCTATTTTTCTCCACGCAAGAAAGAAAGAACCAAAGGCCCGGAGCCCGCAAACTGTTCCTTCCAAGAAGAAACAAAGACAACAGAGAGCAAAATTCATGTTCCGTTCATTTCTTGATGCCTGGACACACTGCATCTAAAAGACTGGAGATCATAGGCAGTAGGAAATACAGACAGAGGGAGACAAATCCAGATTTCACCTGCTGCATAAATGAAGGACTGGGAGCACTGGTTCATTCTTGCATTTGAGAATTGGACAGAAAAGGAATGAGAGTTTGTTGCTAGACAGGTGCTACACATCCTCCGTAGTTGTGGAGGGATGCAAGCAGACAGTTCAGACGAGTAGTGACCACTGAAGTAGCGATGGGAATGAGATAAAGATGCAACAATGTGGCGACGAGGCAAAGGTTGAAGGAAGCCAGTAAGAGAAGGTGAGTTAATGTAAAGTCTGACTCCATCTTCTTGAGCTGTATGTAGAGGCTTCCCCACACAGGAGAATTGTACTCTACACATGGGCAAATAAAACTCTTGTAAAAAGTCAACAACTGTGCAGGAATAAAGAAGACACGGGGTCAGCTGAACACACCTAATGTCTTGGAAGCTGATATGGCAAAAAATAAAAGAAAATAAAAAAAATATGATCTTACCAAGATAAATCTCGAGAGAATGAAACCCCATGTATGTTTAAAGATGATGCAGGATTGGGTTGGATATTGTTAAAAAATAGAAGATACTCCTCCAGAGGGGTAATGTTGGGTTAATAGATCTAGGAAGTAAGTTTTTGATGTATTAAAAACAACCAGATTACTTTTACCCCATTCAGTGTTAGGAACCAAGTTCGACATTAGGTGTGCCATAGCAACATTCCTTGTTTGTTAAAGCAACTACTGAAATGGATGTTACAGGAAGTGAATGGAAAGGTGAAGGGTGGAGTTATCAGCATATGAGTGGGTAGGGTTACATGTACTGCTTAAAAGTCATTGATGAATATGTGGAAGACAGTAGGTGATAGAACAGAGCCCGGAGGAATACTACTATTGATAGTTCTAGCAGATGAACGGTGGTCTTCTACAACAGCAGCTATAGAATGACCAGAAAGTAAGCTAGAGATGATGGCAGAGATAGAAAGGTAGAAACCATAGGAGGGCAGTTTGGAAATAAAAGATTTATGACAGTATCGACTGAAAGCTTTTGAGGTGTCAAGTGCGATGGGTAAGCTTTCACCAAAGTCCTGAAAGGAAGATGACCAGGAGTCTGAAAGGTAGGTGAGAAGATCGCCAGTGGAGCATCCTTGGCAGAAGCCATACTGACAATCAGAAAGATGGTTTTTATAAGAAAGGTGCTTTATTAATTTTAAAGAAGAGATCTAAAAATTTTTGAGTCACACGGGTGTTAAAGCAGTTGGTCGATAGTTAGAGGGATGGTAATGGTCACCCTCTTTTGGGACAGACTGAATGAGAGCAAACTTCCAGCAAGAAGGAAAGGTACAAATTGACAGACTAAGGCAAAAGAGTTTACTTATGCAGGATGTAATCACAGAAGTACAGTTCTTGACGACTACATGAGGGACCCCATCAGGCCCATATGCTTTGTTTTTATTAACCTGCCCCATGCCAGCAACGTATATATACGTCAGAGCCCTTCATGTGCGCAAAATGCTAGTCACATATATAAATGTCATCGACTTGAAATATTCACCAAAATTCAAAAACACCATATTGGCACGAGATATTTGCTAGGGATACTCCCCCGCCTGTTTAGGCCTAATATCCATGCTATGAGTCATCATCGCAGCCCTCCCTCCACATGGGGCCCCTCCAACTCAGTCCCAATTTGTGAGTGAGTGGGCACAATGACACATCACGGTATTCTCCAACATGGGATTTACGAGCCCCTGAACAACCAGTGTGTTAAAGAAAGTGATTCTCCCATTTATGATGATGTTGCTGACTGAGACTACATCCAACCTGAGTCAGAATTAAGCAGCGAGGACGAGATTCCATCCCCAAGAAAGGCGAGGTATAGGGCTGTTTGCATGGCTGTATCTCACCCTGCATCATCACCACCATCACTTCCCTTCCCACTATGCTGCTCTCGCTCCATGGATAATTCCTCTAGTGATGAGGTATATAAGGCCAATCCCTCAGGTGAAGACCGCCTGCCTTCAAAGGTAAGATCGCCCAGGAAAATCCAGGGGAGTGGGGAGAAGCTAGTTAGTAGAAAGTGGAAGGTGAGCAGTACTTTGTTCTATTTACATGCTGCACGATGATACCTGCAACCCCCAGCACCAAGCCACGCTACCTCTCCCCAGTGCAGCACCTCCACCGCACCTGAACCTCTCTGTGCTCCCTTCCCAGACCCTCCTCGTGCTTCCTCCCCACAGCCTCAAACAGTGGGGAAAGAAGCGAGAGATAAAGTAAAGGGGAAGAGAAAAGGCAGGGGGGAAGAAAAGTGTGAGTTGTGGGGAAAGTGAGAAGGTAAGCCCTATTCCCCAACCTCCTCCCCAACCTACTACCGAAATTCCCCCTCATCCTGGTGATGGCGATGGAAATGGCCTCATTGGTGATGAAGGTGAAACCAAAGGAGGGTATGAAGCCATGTGGGAGTGGAAAAAAGGGAGCAATTTCATTCCCATCATTCATTCCTTCACAGGTGATGATATGGCAGGTTGTACTGTGCTGGAGCTGCTTCCCACCTCATGGAGAATCGATTTCTTTAAGATTTTTTTTTTTTTTTTTTTACAAGGGAGCTGCTATTGAGAATCGTTCTCCTCTCTAACACCAGTGGTGCTTTCTACCAATGTGTGGAGTGTGACATGGGGCTGTGCCTAATTCCTTACTCTGATTAACCCCTAAACAGCGGGGTTGTTTTGGCACTCCTTGCGTGTCCCACTAGGATATTCGCACTCCGACAGACCTTGCAAAAATATTTGCCAAAAATCAGTTATTAGTCCTACAATATTATAATTATATATGTATATGGTACGTACCTTCAGCTTTCTCCTGGGGTGTTTGTTGAGCCTTTGTCGAGTACCGTAGGACTTGTGGAGACTTCTGAAGTTGGGTAACGAAGTCTCCACTTTAAACTTCCCAACACCCCGTAATATGATTACCACAGCCTGATATTATCACTAGAAACACTGTTCTATGATTTTCAAATAGTTTGGAATCCATACTCCAAAAAAAAAACACTGTGAAAGCAATGTAAATTACGAGCGCATACGAGCTTCCCACTTCCGCTTGTTCCCCGCTGGTGTTCTATAAAATATAAAAAAATAATTTGGTTTTACGCCAGGTATCCCCAGAGGACTAAGGCATTGCCCCTGGGTAGAGGACTTTTGGACTGGAGCGTGTAGCATTTTATGACCGGATGCCCTTCCTGATGTCTACCAATGACCCTTGGGTGGATTCGATCCTCCGACCCTTCGGTCAGAGCGGAGCCTCTAACCCACTGTCATTTATTATTCATAAAAACACTCACACTTTATATTCCTGTTACTATATAACACTTATATATATATATGCAGTCTTTACCCATAAGTTTCCTTCAGGAATAGTAGTTTATTATCACTGTAGGCATTCAATTTCTCTTTCAGTAAAATGCATAGAGAGCCAAGGTTTCACTTTCACTGTCATAACTTCAAGTATTTGTACTCATATTCTTATATTACTACCGGTAATTATTTACATTTCTATTTACATTTTCTATTATATTTTCAATATTTACACTTCTGTTTTACTTACACTATGTTATGCACTATCACTTGCAGTAACTTATAAAACTATATTACACTGTTCCATCATATTTACATCCATTGCTTTCACTTGCTATTTACACATTATTTACATTTTCCACTTGTACTTTAGAACTGCTTCAGGCTGTGGTAATCAATGAAGCAGGTAATGCAGAGGGGAACCTGGCACTCAGCGCACTGCCAAGAGGTGCGTTTGTGCTCAGGTATGCGTCTGGTGGTATGTGCACACACCTGGCACCTGCGGATCGCAGCCTTCCTCTTCGTTGTGGCAGGCATTTCCACCAGTCTGTGCCGATCCATGTACGCCCTCTGCTCAAGACTGTCGGGAAGTCTTACAGCATGGCGCCTTGGAGCTGCTGCCGTCACCCTATCATGTCTCTCAAGCAGCTGCTGAACACAAGTCCTGACAAACAACCTCAGGGAAAAGGACTTGGGTGGCTTTACCTTCATCTTGTACAGGATGAAGGCGTTCAGCATCGTCATGTCAATGAGATGCGGAAAACCTTTCCTGTACCACTTAGTATTCTTCCTAAGACAGTCAGTCTCTCCAATCATCATGTTCGACTTGTCCACCAGCCGCATGTTGATATTACTATCTATAACAGCATCAGGTTTCTTCACAGGTTCACCTGTCCTACAGTCGACCTTCCCACTGTCTTTCAGTTCCCCTTGTGTACGGTGGTGAGCATGTGCACGACCCTCTTGTCATGCCACCATATTGCCAGCATCTTCTCAGACTTGCATAGGTGCATGTCTCCTCGCTGCAAGTTTCCTGCCTTGGGGAATTTGGGGAAGTGGGCACGATTGCTCTTCACAGTGCCATAGGAGCCGATGCCATGCTCTGAAAGGTATTTAGCAAGTTTCGGTGCTGAAAAATAGTTGTCAGTATACATCACATGATTCCCACCAAAATACCTTTCAAGGAGCACTTTCACTACACGGCCTGAGAAGCCAAGGGGGTGTGTTTTGTCCAGATCAACAGTGCTGGCTGAATAGATGACGAAGTCAAGGATGTACCCCGTCTTACAGTCGCATAGTACAAAGAACTTGATTCCAAAGCGATGGCATTTGCTTGGAATATACTGTACAAACCCAAGACGTCCTCTGAACATAACCACGGATTCGTCTATGACAACCTTCTGAAATGGGTGGAAGAATGACATAAACTTATCCTTCATTCTGCTCAGAATCTCCCGGATCTTCCAGAGTGGGTCAGTCTGGGAAGGTACATCGTTGTTGGTGAAGTGAAGGTTTCCCATGATGTTCTGGAAGCGATCTCTGGCCATGTACTTATTGAAGGTGGGTGAGGGTAGTAAGGGGTCCATAGACCAGTATTCTTCCAACTCATGCTTCTTTGAGTGTGGCATGAGAAGCATGAGGGCAAAGAACACATAAAGCTCTTGCACTCCCAGCACGGTCCACTGTTGCATCTTTGCTGCACCTGCACCAGTTGCAGCACGTTGTGATTCGTACCTGTTAGTCTCATCACATATGTGCTGGATGACTTTGTCATCGAGGAAGGCCAAAAGGAAGTCCACACACTCAGCATCCTCATGAAGAGTGAAGGCAGGCTGTATCCCTGAGGAACTCTTGTCGAAATGAAGATGTTTAGGGACGAAATCGGAACCTTCCATCCACACGAAGGCGTCCAGGATTCCCTGTCGTGGCGGTGTAGGTTGGGTGAGGGTGGAGGGTGGCTGTTAGGAAGACTGGGGTGTTTCAAGGTCACTCTCACTGACCCTAGGTTGCCGTGTAGCGCTAGCAGCCCATACTCTACTTGCTACTCTACTTTTACATGTCAGGGATTTCCCTCTTCCCCTACGGCCTGCCTTCACTGTGGGTGCCGGTGGAGACTCTGACAATGAAGACTCAGGAGAAAATTCTGCTGAAAATGAGGAAGAAATTAGTGAAGTGGGGCTGTTGGAGCGGGGAGGTAATTCACCTCGGGACTCATGGCGGGCTGGGTCATGCAGGGCCATTGTTCTGGGGCTAACCAGCCGCCTTTTCACTCCCTTCCCAAATTCCTTCCCTTGCTGCACTACAGGCTCCTTTCCCTTGGAGGTAGGGATAACTTGCGACAATGAAGCACTCGTACTAGGAGTTTCTGTCACAATTTCCTTCCCAGGCTCATCAAACAATTCTGCCGAAGGATCAAAGTCACCATCCATCATTATCATTGATAATTCTGCCAGTTCACATTCCACTGCTGAGTCACTAAGTCCTTTACTGCTTCCCACACGAGTTTTTCTAGGCGTAAAGGTCACAGGGCACTTTGCAATGGGGGCAGAAGCGGCAGAAATGGCGGGGTGCGAGTGCGACATGGTTTCACCTCAGAGGACGACAAGGAATTGAATGACGTGGCGTATATGGGTAGGTAAGGGTTGACAATGTCAATAGGGTGACAGCTGCTAATTTACATCCTATGGAATGATTGGTAGGAAATCTCGACAATACATAAAAAAATAGGTAGTTCCAGGTGAATGTAAATATCACTTGGGCTTCTCCCTTCCTTTCTTATATATATTTTTATTACAAGAATAGATTATACGGCATATTTCACGGGGATATTACTGGGGGAAATTAGCAAACGAGTGCACGTGAGGTGTTGTCAGGTGATAATTAGTCAATTCCAGGTGTATGGCACTATCACTTACCTTATTTCTTTTTTGTATATATTGTATAAGAATAGGGCATAGGGCTTATTTCAATGGATGAAATCAGTGGAAAATTCCGGGGAAGATTTGCTTAGCACAGCTCGGCCGGGCAGGCGAGAGGTGAGGGTAATGGAGGGGAGGTAGGGAGGAGAGTCAAGAACGGGGAAAAATGTTTAAATTGTCAACAATTGATGGGAGTACAGATGAGATCAGGGGTGCTGACTATTGTAGGACATTGGCAGTACTGATAGATGATACAAGCCACCACTTGTAAGCCCGGGATAATTCAAAATAACACAGAATCACAAACGTGACGCCCCACAGTATGATCCATTGCGCCCGAGCGTCACGAAAGTGATGCCCCACTGTTAAGGGGTTAATAACACATCCTCCTTCACTCTGAGTGTTAGAAACCTTTGTTATGTGCAAAAAAAGGCGCCTTTGAGTGTTACTGAAATGTATGTATAAATTAGTGTAAGTTATTTCATAAGTAACTGTAATGTTTATATAAAATAGTGAAAGCAGCCTCATAATAAGTGTACTGTAAGCACTTCATATGTAACTTGTGTCTTATGTGTTCAAGAAAAAACACACATAGTGAGTACAATTTGCAAGAGTAATTTGTTATGCGAAAAAAGACATAAATGTAAAATTAAGCATACACTTGTGTGAAAACTAGATATAATATGAATATTATTGGAAAAATGCCACTCTCACTCGAATGTCATAATGCACCCCTGCATATAAATATGCTTGAGGACAGTTCCCACAGCATCTATATACCTTCCAAGTGTGTCCCTGGGTCACTGGGGATACTTACCCATGAAGAAAACGACGATCTCCTACCTCAACTCACAGGGTGTCGGCAGGGGGTGGGGGGGGCATGAAGTCTATGGGAGGTACTCTGAACATTTCAGCCACTTGCTCGGGGACAGTTCCCACATCATCTGTATACATTCCGAGAGTGTCCTTGGGTTATTGGGGATAGTTACCCATGAAGAAAACGAAGATTTCCTACCACAGTTCACTGGGTGTTGGCAGGGGCTGATGAAGTCTATAGGTGGTACTCTTAACATTTCAGGTACTCACTGAGAGAGAACTGTTCTTGAAATCAACCTTTTAGGCTTCTGTGAGTACTTTTATGGTTGTTCTCCATGTTTTCTCATCATTCTTAACCTATCTAGAAAAAAAGGTCAAAAATTGTCCAGCACTGGGGTGTCATGAAGGTTCCAAGTTGGCTGGCAGGTGGCAGGTTAAGGCCAGCAATGGCAGGAAATACATACATAGAAGAAATTTTAATTTCAGGCATGAGGAAGTCAGCGGGGGAAAGTGATGGGGGAACAGCACAGGAATCATCTTAGGTGGAATAGGAGGAGAAACTCTGAGAAACTCTGAGAGAAAAGTTCAGCTTTATCAGTAGAAGAAATAGCTACAGAGTCATCAGAGTGGAAAAGAGGAGGGTAGGATGATTATGTAAAATTTTTAGACAGGTTTTTGACAAAGTAACAGAAGAAGCCGGAAGATTCCGAGTTGGAGAGTTCAGAGAACTGAGTATGAATCACATTATAGTAAACCCTCGATATACAGAACCCTCTTTTAACAAATTTCAGTTTCAACAACCACCTTGAGCTGGCAGAATGTTGTGATTATTTAACGAATTTTCGTTCAGTAGAAGAATGGACATGCGGTAAACACTGACAACCATGACATCCCTACACACACACACACACACACACACACACACACACACACACACACACACACACACACACACACACACACACACACACACACACACACACACGCGCACACACACACACACACACACACACACACACAGGGCATCAATCGAGGCAGACGTGCGACATCGGTGCTCCATACCGAACCAACACGGCCAGTGGCATTACCTAAATTAGTATCTTTGTATGAGTCAAGCTCTGTACCAGGTTAGACTAAATAATTTTTCATTATTAAAAGGAAAAAATAAATAAATTTAAACAAGACTTGTTCAAACAGGAAAGAGAACCAAGACGAAAGAATGCGCTGAGTCATCTGAGGTTTGTTTAGACTACATCAACATGAGGATTGTAAGTACATACTCTGTACTTTTAGTAGTGCAAAATGGATACATACTTTAGTAAAGCAAATTTGGAAAAGAAAAAGGATAAAGGTAAAAAGCAAAATGATGATTTCTACCAAGATCTGGTTGAAGTGGAGACTCACAATAGACTGGTTGAACGTGTACACAAACTAGAAATGACTTTCAAAAATGAAATTGATGAAATAAAGAAGCAGAAGCACTTGCAAAAGGAATAAATAGAAAAACTAGGAAGGGAGGCCAACAAGAAAGACACTACCATCAGTGAACTAACAGTGGAATTGAGTACACTTAGGAAGAAAATGAGTGAAATGGCAAGTACAGTAGTCAATCACGAGAGTGGTATGGAAGAGTTCAAAAATGACAGAGACAATTAGGCAAGTAAGCAGTCTTATAGACCAGAGCAGTGATATTGACGAGAAGATAACACAGATGAATGAAGCTGTGCAAAGCTACAAAAATGATGTGGAAACCACGTGTGCTGAAATGGTGAAAGTAAAGAAAGACTTAGAAACAAGGGTGGTGGAAAAAAGTATTAAAAAGGAAGTGAAAAGAATAATCCAAAACAATCCAAAGTTAGTCAGAGATTCAGTAGATATAAACAAATCTATAGTAATCACCGGTATAGAAGAGGAAGAAGTAAAAAACAAGATCACAAGAGACAAAAAGGAGATGGCAAATGTAATGAGCTTACAAAAAGAAGTATCAGAGGAAATCTGTAGTAAAGACATAGAGGAACACAAAAGGTTAGGGAAATATGAGAAAAGCAAGACAAGACCTCTAAAGGTGACTTTCCAGAGTGTAAACACTGTGGAAGAGATACTAAAAAATGCAAAGAATCTTATGGAAAAAGAGGAGTTCAAAAATGTATGGATAAAAAGATGCCTAACACAAGAGGAACTGGAATTACTGAAAGAGAAAAGGGAGGAAGCAAAAACAAAAAATAAGGGAAGATCAGAGGAGGAGAAGAAGAATTTTTTTTTACAAAGTAATAGGATTGCAGGTACGAAAGTGGTTCACAAACAGGATGGAATAAAAAGGAGGAAGGTAGTAGAACCATGTCATGACAAGTATATAAACAATATGATAAAGTTGATGTACTCAAATGTGGATGGAATGGTATCTAAATTACTGCAGATGAATGATTATGTCAGAGAAAATGAGCCACAAAAAATAATATGCCTAACTGAAACAAAATTAACACCAAGGATATCCAATGACATACTAAACTTAGAGGAATACAATATATGGAGAAGAGACAGAAATTTAAAAAAAGGAGGAGGAATTATAATATTAACTAAGAAAAATCTAAAAGTCAAGGAAATAAAACTAGATATACCATCACAAGTAGAACTGATTGCAGTAGAGATCAACACATCTGAAGGTAAAGTAATTGTAGCCAATTTGTACATGCCACCCAGATCAAATACATGGGAAAGAGATGAATATGAGGACCTGGCAGAGAGTACAATTCAGAGTTTAAGATCATTACTACATAAAATGGAAGAGAAATCGGAAAGAATTATACTAACTGAGGATTTCAATACAAATATAAATTGGAATACTCTAGATATAATTAGCCAAGAAAGCTGTTGAGACCAAAAGCTCCTGGATCTCATACAAGAGTTTTTCCTAACGCAACATGTGAGGGAAACCACCAGAAAAAGAGGACTTGATTTGCCTTCAGTGCTAGATCTAATATTTACTAGGCAAGAAAATGATATTGACAGTTTAATATATCACCCTCCACTCGGCAAAAGCGATCATGCAGTACTAAATTATAACTTCAGGATAGAATATGACATAGTAAACAGCAATGATAGTTACAAAAAGAGCCTAAACTATATAAAGGGAAATTATCAAGACCTAAAGAAGTATTTCTTAGAAGTTGATTGGGAAAATGAGCTTAAAGGGCAAGATTTAAATGCTGTATATAAAAAATTCTGTGAATTTTATGAAATAGGAGTCCAGAAGTACATCCCACAGCACAAAGAAGCAGATAAGAAAATACAGAAATGGTTTAATACAGAATGTAAAAAATCAAAAGAAAGAAGAGATTTGTTGTGGAATAGATACAGAAGACACAATAGTGAAAGGGAGTATAATAATTACAAACAGGCAAGAAACGATTATACAAGAATAAGGAGGGAAGCCCAAAAACAGTTTGAGGAGGATATAATAAAAGTAGTGATCAACCAAAGCTGTTTTACAGCTATATCAGAAGCATAACCAAAGTAAAAGATATAATACAATCAATTACGGACGAGGGAATCACTTATACACAAGAGAAAGATATTTGTGAAGTACTAAATAAAAATTTCCAATTAGTTTTTACAGAAGAAAAAATTTTTGAGAGGGACTATGTGGAACATGCATGTCCACACATACAAATAGCAGAAAAAGTAATACAGGAGGAGTTAAGTAGATTAGACAGAGGAAAAGCAAGTGGTCCTGATGAAATTTCATGTTGGGTACTACGAGAATGTGCAAAGGAGTTAAGTAAACCATTATTTTTAATTTTCAAGAAATCCTTGAATCAAGGTAAACTACCTGATATTTGGTAAAAGGCAAATATTGTCTCCTTATTCAAGAAAGGAAATAGACAAAATCCACTTAACTACCAACCAGTATCACTGACCAGTGTTGTAAGTAAGGTATTAGAAAAGCTTATAAGAAAAGCTTGGGTAAATCATCTAGAAGAACACAGTATGATAACAGAAAGACAGTTTGGTTTCAGAAAAGGAAAATCATGTGTTACTAATCTGTTGAGCTACTATGACAGAGTAAAAAACACAATACAGGAAAGGGAAGGATGGGTGGACAGTATCTATTTAGATTTCAAGAAAGCTTTTGACCCAGTACCACACCAAAGACTTTTATGGAAACTGTACCATCAAGGAGGAATTCGAGGCAAACTGTTTTGTTGGATGCAAGACTTTCTCATAAAAAGAGAAATGAGGACAGTACTAAGAGGAAACTACTCATCATGGAAAGAAGTGACTAGTGGAGTACCACAGGGTTCAGTGCTGGCACCAATCATGTTCTTAGTGTATATAAATGATATAAACAGTAACACTGGAAATGAGAGCTATCTGAATATGTTTGCAGATGATGCAAAAATACAAAGGAGAATTACTAACACAGACTCTTGTAAAGAGCTACAAGAAGAATTAAATAAACTTCATGAATGAAGTAATACGTGGCAAATGGAATTCAATGTGGACAAGTGTCATGTAATCAAGTTTGGTAAAAGTGGAAAAAGACCTGATTGGGATTATAAGTTAGGAAATAAAACCCTACACACATCAGAAAGAGAGAAAGACCTACGTGTGATTATCAATAACAGACTATCTCCGGCTGACCACATCAGCGAGAAGGTACGGAACATGTATACACTGCTTGCAAATACAGTATGAGAATAGCATTCACATACATAAATGAAGACTTGCTAAGAAGGATAATAACATCATTCATTGGACCAACCCTGGAATATGCATCAGTAGTCTGGAGTCCTCATCTCAAAAAGCACATAGACAAGATTGAAAAAGTTCAAAGGGCCGCTACAAGATGGATACCAAGCTTATGGGACATAAGCTACGAAGAAAGACTAAACTGAATCTACCAACGTTATAGGAGAGAAGGAAAAGAGGTGACATGATAATGCTATATAAGTGCATATCAGGGAAGGAGAAAATAGACATAAATGATTACTTGACATAAGGAGAAGCACCAGCAAGAGGACACTGCAAAAAACTGCATAAGAAGAGAGGTGATAAAGACGTAAGGAAATTCAGTTTCCCAAACAGAGCAATTGATCAATGGAATGCACTACCGAATGAAATAGTGTATGCCAAAACAATTCACAAATTTAAGGATATGTACGATAAATATGGTTTAAGACACGGGACAGTATGAGCTTGACTCATTCATGTAAAATACAATTAGGTAAGAACAATTAGGTAAGAACACACACACACACTCACACACACACACACACACACACACAGAGGGAGTCATCCAAGGTAGACGTCCGACATAGGCACTCTGTACCGAACCAACACGGCCAGTGGCATTACCTAAATTAGTATCTTTGTATGAGTCAAGCTCTGTACCAGGTTAGACTAAATGATTTTTCATTATTAAAAGGAAAAAAAAAATAAGTTTAAACAAGACTTATTCAAACAGAAAAAAGAACCACGAGGAAAAAATGCGCTGAGTCAGCTGGGTTTGTTTAGACTACAGCAACATGGGGAAAGTGTACATACTCTGTAAGTACATACTCTGTTCTTTTAGTATTGCAAAATGGATACATACTTTAGTAAAACAAATTTGTAAAGAAAAGGGATAAAAGTAAAAAGCAAAATGATGATTTCTACCAAGAACTGCTTGAAGTGGAGACTCACAATAGATTGGTTGAACATGTACACAAACTTGAAATGGCTTTCAAAAATGAAATTGATGAAATCAAGAAGCAAATGCACTTGCAAAAGGAAGAGATAGAAAAACTAGGAAGGGAGGCCAATAAGAAAGACACAACCATCAGTGAACTATCAGTGGAATTGAGTATGCGTAGGAAGAAAGTGAGTGAAATGGCAAGTACAGTAGTCAATCACGAAAGTGTTATGGAAGAGTTCAAAAATGACACAGAGACAATTAGGCAAGCAAGCAGCCTTATGGACCAGAGTAGTGATATTGAAGAGATGATAATACAGGTGAATCAAGCTGTGCAAAGCTACAAAAATGAAGTAGGGACCACGTATGCTGAAATGGTGAAAGTAAAGAAAGACTTAGAAACAAGGGTGGAGGAAAAAAGCATTAAAAAGGAAGTGAAAAGAATAATCCAAAACAATCCAAAGTTAGTCAGAGATTCAGTAGAGATAAACAAATATATAGTAATCACTGGTATAGAAGAGGAAGAAGTAAAAAACAAGATCACAAGAGACAAAAAGGAGATTGCAAATGTAATGAGCTTACTGAAAGAAGTATCAGAGGAAATCCGTAGTAAAGACATAGAGGAACACAAAAGGTTAGGGAAATATGAGAAAAGCAAGACAAGACCTCTAACGGTGACTTTCCAGAGTGTAAACACTGTGAAAGAGATACTAAAAAAATGCAAAGAATCTTATGGAAAAAGAGGAGTTCAAAAATGTATGGATAAAAAAGATGCCTAACACAAGAGGAACTGGAATTACTGAAAGAGAAAATGGAGGAAGCAAAAACAAAAAATGAGGGAAGATCAGAAGAGGAGAAGAAGAAATTTTTTTACAAGGTAATAGGATTGCAAGTACGAAAGTGGTACACAAACAGGATGGAAGAAAAAGGAGGAAGGTAGTAGAACCATGTCATGACAAGTATATAAACAAAATGATAAAGTTGATGTACTCAAGTGTGGATGGAATGGTATCTAAATTAATAGAGATGAATGATTATGTCAGAGAAAATGATCCACAAATAATATGCCTAACTGAAACAAAATTAACACCAAGGATATCCAATGACATACTAAACTTAGAGGAGTACAATATATGGAGAAGAGACAGAAATTTAAAAAAAGGAGGAGGAATTATAATATTAACTAAGAAAAATCTAAAAGTCAAGGAAATAAACCTAGATATACCATCACAAGTAGAACTGATTGCAGTAGAGATCAACACATCTGAAGGTAAAGTAATTGTAGCCAATTTGTACATGCCACCCAGATTAAACACATGGGAAAGAGACGAATATGAGGACCTGGCAGAGAGTACAATTCAAAGTATAAGATCATTACTACATAAAATGGAAGAGAAATCGGAAAGAATTATACTAACTGGGGATTTCAATACAAATATAAATTGGAATACTCTAGATATAATTAGCCAAGAAAGCTGTTAGGACCAACAGCTCCTGGATGTAGAACAAGAGCTTTTCCTAACGCAACATGTGAGGGAAACCACCAGAAAAAGAGGACTTGATGTACCTTCAGTGCTAGATCTAATATTTACTAGGCAAGAAAATGATATTGACAGTTTAATATACCACCCTCCACTTGGCAAAAGCGATCATGCAGTACTAAATTATAACTTCAGGATAGCATATGACATAATTAACAGCAATGACAGTTACAAAAAGAGCCTAAATTATAAAAAGGGAAATTATCAAGACCTAAAGAAGTATTTCCTAGAAGTTGATTGGGAAAATGAGCTTAGAGGACAAGATTTAAATGCTGTATATAAAAAATTCCGTGAATTTTATGAAATAGGAGTCCAGAAGTACATCCCACAGCACAAAGAAGCAGACAAGAAAATACAGAAATGGTTCAATACAGAATGTAAAAAATCAGAAGAAAGAAGAGATTTGTTGTGGAATAGATACAGAAGACACAATAGTGAAAGGGAGTATAATAATTACAAACAGGCAAGAAACGACTATACAAGAATAAGGAGGGAAGCCCAAAAACAGTTTGAGGAGGATATAATAAATAAAAGTAGTGATCAACCAAAGCTATTTTACAGCTATGTCAGAAGCAAAACCAAAGTAAAAGATATAATACAATCAATTACGGACGAGGGAATCACTTATACACAAGAGAAAGATATTTGTGAAGCATTAAATAAGAATTTTCAATTAGTTTTTACAGAAGAAAAAAATTTTGAGAGGGACTATGCGGAACACGCATGTCCACACAATCTACCAGATATACAAATAGCAGAAAAAGTAATACAGGAGGAGTTAAGTAGATTAGACAGAGGAAAAGCAAGTGGTCCTGATGAAATTTCATGTTGGGTGTTACGAGAATGTGCAAAGGAGTTAAGTAAACCACTATTTTTAATTTTCAAGAAATCCTTGAATCAAGGTAAACTACCTGATATTTGGAAAAAAGCAAATATTGTCCCCTTACTCAAGAAAGGAAATAGACAAAATCCACTCAACTACCGACCAGTATCACTGACCAGTGTTGTAAGCAAGGTATTAGAAAAGCTTATAAGAAAAGCTTGGGTAAATCATCTAGAAGAACACAGTATGATAACAGAAAGACAGTTTGGTTTCAGAAAAGGAAAATCATGTGTTACTAATCTGTTGAGCTACTATGACAGAGTAACAAATACAATACAGGAAAGGGAAGGATGGGTGGACAGTATCTATTTGGATTTCAAGAAAGCTTTTGACACAGTACCACACCAAAGACTTTTAAGGAAACGTTACCATCAAGGAGGAATTCGAGGCAAACTGTTTTGTTGGATGCAAGACTTTCTCATAAAAAGAGAAATGAGGACAGTACTAAGAGGAAACTACTCATCATGGAAAGAAGTGACTAGTGGAGTACCACAGGGTTCAGTGCTGGCACCAATCATGTTTTTAGTGTATATAAATGATATAAACAGTAACACTGGAAATGAGAGCTATCTGAATATGTTTGCACATGATGCAAAAATACAAAGGAGAATTACTAACACAGACTCTTGTAGGGAGCTACAAGAAGAATTAAATAAACTTCATGAATGGAGTAGTACATGGCAAATGGAATTCAATGTGGACAAGTGTCATGTAATCAAGTTTGGTAAAAGTGGAAAAAGACCTGACTGGGATTATAAGTTAGGAAATAAAACCCTATACACATCAGAAAGAGAGAAAGACCTAGGTGTGATTATCAATAACAGACTATCTCCGGCTGACCACATCAGCGAGAAGGTACGGAACATGCATACACTGCTTGCAAAAATGAGAATAGCATTCACATACATAAATGAAGACATGCTAAGAAGGATAATAACATCATTCATTAGACCAACCCTGGAATATGCATCAGTAGTCTGGAGTCCTCATCTCAAAAAGCATATAGACAAGATTGAAAAAGTTCAAAGGGCCGCTACAAGATGGATACCAAGCTTAAGGGACCTAAGCTACGAAGAAAGACTAAACAAACTGAATCTACCAACACTACAGGAGAGAAGGGAAAGAGGTGACATGATAATGCCATATAAGTGCATATCAGGGAAGGAGAAAATAGACATAAATGATTACTTAACATTTGGAGAAGCATCAGCAAGAGGACACTGCAAAAAACTGCATAAGAAGAGAGGTGATAAAGACGTAAGGAAATTCAGTTTCCCAAACAGAGCAATTGATCAATGGAATGCACTACCGAATGAAATAGTGTGTGCCAAAACAATTCACAAATTTAAGGATATGTACGATAAATATGGTTTAAGACACGGGACAGTACGAGCGTGACTCATTCCTGTAAAGATAGAATTAGGTAAGAAGAATTAGGTAAGAACACTCATAGATAAGATTGAAAAAGTTCAAAGGGCCGCTACAAGATGAGTACCAAGCTTAAGGGATCTAAGGTATGAAGAAACACTAGAAAAACTGAATCTGCCAATACTACAGGAGAAAAGGAAAAGAGGAGACCTGATTATGCTATAAAAATGGATATCAGGGAAGAAGAAAATAGACGTGAATGAATATATAACATATGGGGAAGCATCAGCAAGAGGACAATGCAAAAAACTGCAAAAAAGACAGGACCATAAAGACGTAAGGAAATTTAGTTTCTCAAATAGGGCAATTGATCAGTGGAACGCACAACCGAATGAAAGAGTGTGTGCCGAAACAGTTCATAAATTTAAGGAGATGTATGATGAAAATGGTTTAAGACACGGGATGGTAAGAGCTTGACTCAATCCTGTAAAGATACAATTAGGTAAGAATACACACACACACACACACACACACACACACACACAACACACACACACACACACACACACACACACATATTCCTCAACGCCCTGCAGAACATTGCATCAGTCTCTGGGTGTCTAGCATCTTGAGAGCTGCCATAAATAGAAAATTAATTGACAAAAAGAGCCATCTATACCTACTGTAGCTGTATGTTATTGTGTACGACTGTTCGGTCGAACGACGCTCTATATAAAACGGTCTTTGTTTAGTAAATGGCACAATGCCTGGGAAATTACCGAACAGGATGGTGCTAAGCTTTAACAAACTATTGGCACTAACATCAAGAGTTTGGTACAAATTAGTTCATTATATTGAAGGTGTACGGTATATTTTGCAGAGCAAAGAACAGATGTAGCATGATTCCAGCCAGAAACACCAAAGAAATGAGATTCAGGGATGAGTTGGCTCTGGTACACTTTGTAGGCCTTCTCCCTGTTGTGGACAGCATTAAAACAAGCCTGATTAAATCAAGCTGATTTATGCTTTAGTCGCAGGATATGACAAAGGAATGTATGTTTCCATGCCCTAGAGAATAACGTCTTTAACCCCTTGGGTACTCAATTCAATTGACCATACCTGCTTGAAAATCTGTATAGTATATGGAGTCAATTTTTCGACTTACAGAAGTAAAAAGTGTTATGTCCAAGGTTCAGAGCTTGAATTTACACACCTTATGCCGCAAACCATAGCATTTTAGACCAACTGGTTCATGAGCTATAGTCCGTCAAAGTTGGAAAAAAGTTAGCCTTCCAGGCGGTGCGACTCCAGTTTTCTATGCTCTCCCACCCCATTCTTCCCTCATTCCTCCCCTCTCATGACCTTCCTCACCCACTCCTACCACCCTCCTCTCTTCCTCCCTTCCCCCTCAGCTCCCTCTCCCCCCTTCAGATGTTTTCAGCTCATTTTTTTTTTTAACCAATAGCATGCAAAATAATTATGTCAGTGTTCCTCACTCACTCCCAACATCCTTCCCCCCCAACACTTCTCCCCTCCCCCCGTCTCCTTCCCTCATAGCTGTGTAGCTGTCAAAAAAACACGCGGCATGAATAGTAACAATGACATATAGTACTCTTGGGGGGGAGGGGGAATTGTAAGCGGATAGTGTACTACAGGGGGTGGGGGGTGGGTGGGGAGAGTCCTGGAGGGGTGGTACGGGGATATAGAGGTGATAAACAGACACCACAAGACAAAGAGGACAGGCAAAGAGGGAGTACAGAGGAGTAGAGGGTGGGTAAGGGGATATAACTAGGGATGTACCGGAACTAGGATATTAAGTTCCGGCCGGAACCGGAACTAGAAAATTTTTGTGGTTTAATATTATATATATATATATATATATATATATTGGAGAGAGAGAGAATTTTGTTTATTAATTTATTTGTATTATCAGTCCAATAGACCTCTCTTCCTTATCCCTGTCACTGGGCCTAACCCTCCATTCATGATCAACCCGTACTGGACGCGTGAGCAACTAACACGTCCGGTACAGGTTGAGTCATCCAGCTGAGCCTGCCTCAGTCTCCACTCCTGAGTTCCCTACAGTCTGGTGACTGGTGAACAACTGCTGAGATAGATCTAAGCAGGTATATATGTCCATTGTCCATTGTGTACAGTACTGTACAGTTTGTTGACACATGCTGAGAAATAGAATAATGGGGTTGTACTTGGTAATGTATTTTCATTTGTGCATTACAAATAGTACAGTATATAAAAAAACATATAATACTGTATTCATTAAAGACTAGGTTGTCACTCATGCATTTTCCGTTTAGCCTATTTCCAATTGATATAGGCTCTTCTTAAATTTCTTAACCACTCTTTATGGAAATACTGGTATAGCATAAGTGACTGATTAGATTTTGAATCACTCAATTATATGACTAAAATACACTTGATGCATAAAATATGTCCTTAACCATACTGTGCTATTACAATTTTTAATATTTTAAAATCATATATTTTAAAAAATTAATTCCCAATATTAAACTAAGAAGACAGTTATATATAACCAGTTAGAACATTATATATATATATATATATATATATATATATATATATATATATATATATATAGTTACATAGCCTATGATTTCGTCATCCTTTGTGTAATTCTAACGTACAGTGTGCTGCCTGTTTGATCACGAGCGTGTTCTGCCTCAGTCCCCCCCTTCTACCGTTATAGTAGAGTAAGTCGTCCTTTCTGTTGTTCAGAGCGGGATTGTCAACTCTTTGTCCCCATGGCTTCATTTGTGCATCCTTCTTACAAGTTGTATCAAGCTCTGCCGGCCCCTATATAATGAGCTCAGTCTCTGCATCATTGCCACTAAGATCTGCTCCTCATTTTGTTCACATCTCTGTCCTCCCCTGTACAGTTATTGTTGTGAGTGCTCAGGAAGTCTCCAACCATCTAGCAGCTGTGTAATTTGAGTATAACTGTTGTTGCATTTTTTCTTGTGCTGTGTAGCATAGGGTTAATTCTTAGGCCTAGTGAGTTTTTTTTTTGTAATTTATGTAAGGGTTCTTTTTGTCAGTCATTTTTGATAATATTTTGTATCTGTAATAATTTATCTTGCATTAACTGAGCATTACCCAGTGTATTTTCATCTTACCAGGGCTGACTTAGATAAATTTACTCTTGCTAATTTCGTGTTAATAGAGGCTATTGCAGTTAACCATATATTTAACCTGTTTTTTGCCATTACATTATCCTTATGAGTCCTGAATGTTTTGTTGTTAGTTTGAGCATTAAACTTTAACTTGTAATTTTACCTAACTCTTTTGTTTTGAACCTGGAACTTTACGGGACAGTAGTGATTTTTAGTATTCTCTCTTAAAGTGTACATTATCTTTCGCTGTTCCGTAACATAAATTTGGCGACCTCTCATCATGATATTCAGGATATTATCATAAGGATATTGCTTAATATTTTGTGACTGTGATATATTCATGATGTCTACTATTACTACACTTGATGAAGCCAAAGATTTTTTGTCAAATGTGCAAACAGTGTGTGATGTAGAAAACAGAACAAAGAATGAACTTAAGCTTGTTGCTCAACAATTGGGAATTGCTGTTCGCTCTTATCATTCTTAAGATCAAATTGTTGACATGATTAATGAAAGCTTGTTTAATGTAACTCCTCCAAATGAGCAAACGCAGATTGAATTAGCTAAGTTACTGCTAGCCCTGCAGGAGTCTCGTGCTAAGGAGGCGGAGGCTCGTATTCAGGAGGCACAGATACACGCACAAGTTGAACTTGCCAGGATTCAGGCAGACCATGAGTATCGCATGAAACAAGGTGGAACTGGATCATCTAGCTCTGATAATTTTGATGTGGCTAAAAATGTTAAACTTGTCCCTCCTTTTAATGAATCTGATTTAACACAGTATTTTCAGTTGTTTGAGAGGGTAGCTACAGGTTTTAATTGGCCCAAAAGGTATTGGCCAGTACTCCTTTAAACTGTTCTCACCGGTAAAGCTCAAGTAACATATGCATCTTTGCCTCAGGATAAATGTGATAATTATGATGTAGTTAAGAGCTTGATTCTTAAGGCCTATGAGCTTGTTCCTGAAGCCCATAGAGTAAAATTTAGGACAACTTACAAGCAAGATAAGCAATCCCATGTTGAGTATGCAAAAATCAAAGAAGATCTGTTAGAGCAGTGGTTAAATTCTGAGAATGTGGATTCTGATTTTGGTAAATTTAAGCAGATGATTTTGCTGGAGGACTTCAAGAGGTGTGTTAATAAAGATGTAAGCCTATATCTTGATGAGAAAAGAATAGATAATTTGTCTGATGCTGCAGTTTTAGCTGATGAATATGTTCTCACTCACAAGAGATATTCTAGAGAAAAAGGGAAAGCTGAGAGTAAGTACGTTGCCTCTACTCAGAGTACAGGTAACAGGAAAGAGAATAAAGATGATGTTTCTCAGGAAGTAAATACCAGCTCCACCTCTAGATTTCAGAAAAGTAAATGTACTTATTGTAGTAAGCTTGGTCATACTACGGAGAAATGTTTCAGGAGACAGCGTGATGTGAACAAAAAGGAGTCTTTAAATATTCAGTCAATTGGTCTAGTGTCCACTCTTGAGAGTTCCCAGAATTCTTTAACTGAGTTAACTGAACCTGCTTTGAGGGGTAACTTAAATTCTCATGATGGAGCTCCTCTTTTGAGCAGTAACGTGGGTGACACTCTCAAGAGTTCATGTGCTAATTTCCTGTCTGATGGTTTTGTCAGTCCTCTGGACAGTAATGACAGGAAATCAGTTAAAATATATCGTGATACAGGTGCTTGCCAATCCCTTATGCTGACCAGTGTTCTAGGCTCTAATGTTAATTCCTCTGATGAAACTGTAATCTTACAAGGTGTAGGGAATAATTACTTCTCTGTCCCTCTGTGCAGAGTGAATTTAGAGTCTGGTTTTGTTAATGGTTCTGTTATGGTTGGGTTGGTTGAGACACTCCCAATGTCAGGTGTAACTTTCTTACTTGGAAATGATATTGGTGGAAGTCAGGTGTGTCCAGCTCCTCAGTTGTCTAGTGAGCCAGTGGCTGCGACCCGGGATTGCGATGTCCCTGATGTGTTCCCTGCATGTGCTGTCACTAGGGCTAAGTCTAAAGTTACTGGTGATTTAGAGGATAATGATGATGATGATGTTATCCTAGCTGACACTTTTCTTGTTAATTTGGACCACTCACCAGATGAGGCAGTACCCCGTAGTGTTGATAATTTGTCTCGTCAAGAGTTGGTTGAGTTGCAGGTTGCTGACCCTGAGTTGAAAGGTCTAGCTAACTCTGCTTACAGTGAAGAAGAGTCAGCCGGTGCTTCTACTTGTTATTATGTAAAGTTAGGAGTACTTATGAGGAAGTGGAGACCCCCAACAGCATCAGCCGACTGTGAATGGGAGGTTGTACATCAAGTTGTCATCCCTCGTGTCTGTAGGCAGGATATCATTAGAGTGGCTCATGATTCCAGTTTGGGAGGACACCTTGGAGTGAGGAAGACTGTGGCACGCATTTTGAAACACTTCTACTGGCCAGGTATCTTCAGGGATGTTTCCTGGTATTGTAAGTCTTGTCACACCTGTCAAGTTGTGGGGAAGTGTAATCAGACCGAAAAGGTTGCACCTCTAGTTCCCATTCCTCCTTTTGAGGCGCCTTTCACCCGTGTGTTGGTGGATATTGTGGGTCCTCTTCCTAAGACTTCTTCAGGATTTTCTTATGTGTTGACCCTGATTGATATGGGTACTCGTTATCCTGAAGCCATTCCACTTAGAAATACTCGTATCTCTGCAAAGAACGTGGTTAAGGAAATGCTAGGGTTCTTCACAAAGTTTGGTCTGCCCAAGGAGGTACAGTCAGACCGGGGAAGTAATTTCATGTCAAATGTTTTCAAGCAGTCTCTGAAAGAGTTGGGCATCACCCAGATCACGTCTTCAGCTTATCATCCCCAGACCCAAGGAGCGTTGGAGAGATATCATCAAACACTCAAATCGATGCTCAAGAAATACTGTTTGGAACATCAGAAAGACTGGGATAAAGGTCTTCCATTCGTTGTGTTTGCTGCAAGAGAATCTCCAAATGAATCACTCGGCTTCTCACCTTTTGAACTACTGTTTGGCCATGAAGTAAGAGGACCCCTTAAGCTACTCAAGGAATGCTGGCTGTCGGAGGAAGATGACGTCAACCTGCTGGAGTATGTGATGAAGTTCAAAGAACGGTTGTCCACTGCTTTACAGCTGGCGAGAGAGAATTTAGGAGCTGCTCAGGAGAAGATGAAGACTTGGTATGATAAGAAGTCCAGGTTACGCCACTTTCAGCCAGGAGATCAGGTTTTGATTCTGCTACCAGTGCATGGGCAACCTCTTCAAGCCAAGTTTAGTGGTCCTTATTTCGTGGAGAAGAAACTCAGTGATGTCAACTATGTCATCGCCACACCAGATCGTAGAAAGAACAAGCAACTTTGTCACATCAACATGCTAAAGTTATATCACAGGCGGGACGAAAATAATCCAGTCTGCACTGTAGCTGTTCCACCCGAGTCTGCAAGTGAAGCTCTCCCATGCAGTATGAGCCTGAGTGATAGTTTGGGGAAGAATCCTGATATCATGAATGATCTCCAGACTAAGCTTTCTCATCTACCTCCCGAGGAAAGGCAAGAGTTTTCGGCATTACTGGAGGAGTACCCGCAAGTGTTCCGTGCCACTCCAGGAAGAACCACTGTGTGATGCATGATGTCGATGTTGGAGACGCAAAGCCAATTAAATTGCCTCCTTACCGTGTGAACCCAGTGAAAGTTCCTCTCATCCAGAAGGAGCTTGGCTACCTGTTGGACCACAAGATGATTGAGCCCTGTCAGAGCGAGTGGAGTTCTCCTGTCACTCTGGTCCCTAAGCCGGGTGGGTCACAGCAGCTTTGCATCGACTACAGACGTGTTAATCAGATAACCAAAACAGACACTTACCCTCTCCCTCGTGTGGAAGATTGCATAGACAAGATCGGAAAGGCTAGGTACATAAGTAAGTTTGATTTGTTAAAGGGATACTGGCAAGTACCTATGACTGAACGTGCTAGGGAGATCTCATGTTTTGTAACACTAGGAAAGACTTTTGCATGTTCTTTAATGCCATATGGTATGAAGAATGCACCAGCCACATTTCAGAAGCTCATGAATGTTGTAACAGAGGGTTTGGCAGGGTGTGTTGTTTATATTGATGATGTATTAATCTTCAGTGACAACTGGAAAGATCACCTATGCCATGTCAGTAAATTTCTTGAGCGTTTGGTTCAGGCTAATCTTGTAGCTAATTTATCAAAGTGTGAGTTTGGTCAAGCTAAAGTTCAGTACCTTGGGTATGTAATTGGTGATGGACATGTTGCACCACCAGCAGCTAAGGTTCAGGTTATAAGTGATCTTCCCAGACCTAAAAGTAGGAAAGAGCTACAAAGATTTTTGGGAATGGTGGGTTATTACAGGAGATTTGTTCTTAACATTTCAGTTCTTGTATCACCACTTACAGACCTTCTGAAAAAGGGAGTTAAATTTGTCTGGACCGATAACTGTGAATCCTCTTTCAACAAACTTAAAGCTATCCTATTAAGTCAGCCAGTGCTCGCTACTCCAAATTTTGCTAAGCCTTTTAAGATGGCTGTTGATGCAAGTGACACAGGAGCTGGGGCTGTTTTGCTGCAAGAGGATGATCAGGGTATTGAACACCCTGTATCTTATTACAGTAAGAAGTTCACTCCACCTCAAAAGAACTACTCCACTATTGAGAAAGAGCTTTTGGCCTTGATTTTGGGTTTACAGCATTTTTCAATTTATTTGTGTTCTGGTTTTGACCCCATAGTCATTTATACCGATCATAACCCACTGAAATTCCTTAGTAAGTTTAAAGATAAAAATCAGAGATTGACAAGATGGAGTCTACTTCTTCAGGAGTATTCATTAGACATACAACATGTCAAGGGGAAAGAAAATGTTATTGCAGATTGCTTATCTAGAGTTTAGACAGATTGTTTTAGAGTAATAAGAAATTTCCTTTGTAAATTTCTTTTTCTTTGTGGGGAGGTGTTACATAGCCTATGATTTCATCATCCTTTGTGTAATTCTATCGTACAGTGTGCTGCCTGTTTGATCACGAGCGTGTTCTGCCTCAGTCCCCCCCTTCTACCGTTATAGTAGGTAAGTCGTCCTTTCTGTTGTTCAGAGTGGGATTGTCAACTCTTTGTCCCCATGGCTTCATTTGTGCGTCCTTCTTACAAGTTGTATCAAGCTCTGCTGGCCCCTATATAATGAGCTCAGTCTCTGCATCATTGCCACTTAGATCTGCTCCTCATTTTGTTCACATCTCTGTCCTCCCCTGTACAGTTTTTGTTGTCAGTGCTCAGGAAGTCTCCAACCATCTAGCAGCTGTGTAATTTGAGTATAACTGTTGTTGCATTTTTTCTTGTGCTGTGTAGCATAGGGTTAATTCTTAGGCCTAGTGAGTTTTTTTTTTGTGATTTATGTAAGGGTTCTTTTTGTCAGTCATTTTTTATAATATTTTGTATCTGTAATAATTTATCTTGCATTAACTGAGCATTACCCAGTGTATTTTCATTTTATCAGGGCTGACTTAGATAAATTTACTCTTGCTAATTTCGTGTTAATAGAGGCTATTGCAGTTAACCATATATTTAACCTGTTTTTTGCCATTACATTATCCTTATGAGTCCTGAATGTTTTGTTGTTAGTTTGAGCATTAAACTTTAACTTGTAATTTTACCTAACTCTTTTGTTTTGAACCTGGAACTTTACGGGACAGTAGTGATAATTAGTATTCTCTCTTAAAGTGTACATTATCTTTCGCTGTTCCGTAACAATATATATATATATATATATCTCATATATATATATATATATATGAGATAAACTACAATATTATTTCAGCACAATCATTCTTAAGAATTATTCTTAAGCCGGGTTTATCAGGTTGATAAATTACCTAATTTTAAGTAATATAGTTTTCTAATATTCATTATTAATGGTAATATTATGTTAACAGGCCTATATATATATATATATATATATATATATATATATATATATATATATATATATATATATATATATATATATATATCGCAGATACCCAGCCAAGCTCACCATGTCATTTGTGTGGAAGTATTATAATGTTGCCGACCAAGCTGATGAGATAGCAGAGTGTCAGCTGTGTCGCAAAGGCATTAAGAGGGGGCCAAGAGGTTCTCCTAAGCTGTTTAGTACTACCCCATTACATAAGCACCTGCAAGCAAAGCATCCTAATGAATATAACCAGAAGATGGCCACAACAGATACAGCACGCCAAGAGGGTGATTCGCAACCAACCCCCAAGCAAAGAAAACTTGCAGCTATAGAACGCCAAATTTCTCTGGAAGACAGCTTTAGTCAGAAAAAGGTATGGGATATCAATGACCACCGTGCTCTGCCTATTCATCAGAAAGTAATAACAGTGATTGCCATTGATAACCAGCCATTCACCATAGTTGAAGGTCAAGGTTTCATCGAGCTTCTTGCCAATCTTCAACCGAAATATATAATTCCCAGTCGAAGGTATTTTGTAGAAGTAATGCTTCCAAAGGCATATGATGATGTGAAAACACAAATTGTAGCTGAACTACACCCAGAATATGCTGCTCACTTATCATTCCCATCTGATATGTGGACTTCACCTCACTCTGTGGAGTCATTCATATCACTAACATGTCACTGGATCACCAGTGAATTTAAATGAAAGAATGCTGTTCTTGTTGCTAAGCTCTTTTCTGACTCACAATGGAGAAAATATTGAGCATATGATTCATTCAATGATGACACAATGGGGAATTAATGATGAGAGGCAACATATCTTAGTTCGTGATGGAGCTGCAAATATGGCATTAGGTACAAGCCTGGCAGCAATAGAAAGTGTACATTGCTTTCTTCACGTTCTTAATCTTGTTCTGAAAGATGCAATTTTCAGCCAAAAGACAGTTAGTGATATCTGTGCAAAGGTGCGCCGCATCAGCACCCACTTCAGTCACTCAAGTGTAACCCACAATGAGCTTTAAAAAATTAAGTTTGAGAAGGGAATCAAAACACCACTATTCCCTGTGCAGGATGTGAGCACACGCTGGAACAGCACATACCTTATGCTTGAGCGAGCATTTACATTGAAGAGGGAAATTTTGCTGTACACTGCCGAACATGACCTTCCATTAATAAGTGTAAATGAGTGGGATACTGTGGAGGAACTCATTCGCGTGCTTCAACCCTTCTATGAAAATACAAAGCAGGTTAGCTCTGGGTATTCAACGCTTGGTGATGTAATTCCCCATGTAATTGCCCTTAAAAGATACTTACTGAAATCTGCAAGTGATGCAGGTATCGTAACTTCTAAAAGGAAATTGCTTAATGCCCTGGAGAATCGTTTGCTATCAACCTCAGATAGGCTAAACATTCTGAATGAAAGAAACTATGCATTGACTACTTTCTTGGATCCTAGATATAAGCTGAAGTTCATGAAAGATAAGAAGGAGCAAGTAAAATCATGGCTGTTAGATGAAATTCGAAGCAGTCTGGAGAAATGTAGCAAGGATAGTGAGAGCAAAGAAGAGTCTAACCTATCTATCGACGTGCCTTACGACAATGCGGATAACGACAATCACAAAAACAGTAATGAATCTCAGCCAAAACCAATGTATATACACCTTACAAGAAGAAATTCACTGTGACTTCCTGAGCTGTTACAGCGAAGATGAGGAGGAAGACGATATGCAGGAAAATTGTGCAGGTAGCTAGACTCAGATGATGGAAAGGCAACATAGTAAAGGGACTGCAGAAAGTTTAACTGATATAGCAAATGAAATTGACAAGTATGCTAATAGTGCAACAGCTCAAAAGGATCAAGACCTAATGAAATTGTGGAAAGATTCTGCTTTACTTTTTCCAATACTATCCAAAGTTGCCAGAAAGTATCTGTCATGTCCAGCATCTTCAGTCTACTCTGAAAGGCTGTTTTCGGAAGCTGGTAATAGAAACGTTCTCGTCTGCTACCTCGAACAGGAGAACTACTCCTATTTCTCCATCATAATCTTCCTCGCTTCCAACTTGCAGATCCTGGCAAATGAATGAGCTCAGTTCAGTGCAGTCACCGGCTCATTTTTCAGTTTAAACATATTGATGAAGGGAAGTGACATTTTCTTTTGCACATTGGTTGAAAAACTGAAGAATTATTGTAATCCTAATTCACAAAAAAATTCTAGTTTATGTTTGTACTGCATATTTTTTCAATAAATATTCTTAAAATATAACTACAGTATTTTAACTGCCTAATTTCTTAACAAACTAATATAAATGAAGAGTTAAGAAGAAATAAGTAAGAAAGAAATTCAAGAAGTTAAGAGTTGAGACATAATTTATAAGTAGTATGATAAATGATTGGATGTAAAATAAAAGTTCCGGTTCCGGCCAGTTATTTTATGATAGTTCCGGCCGGAACCTGAACTTTATAAAAATTGAGGTTCCGTTCGGAAGAAACCGGCCGGAATTAAGTTCCGGTGCACCTCTAGATATAACCCTCCCCAGGGAGATGAAGGGGGAGAAAGGAGAACCACGGCGGAGTGATGAAGGATGGTGGGGGAAGGGAAGGGAGGGAGCAGGAGGCAGTTAGAGGTGAGGGAGGGGGAGAGGGAACAAAGGTATGGGGGTATAGGAAGGCAGCGAGAGGGCGGTGGGGGAATCCCCACCCCCCATCATGGGTGCGGGTCCAGATCCTCCCTCCTCCCTACTCAGGACTTAGTGCTCATTGGTTGGCATCAAAATACGTCACAATCAGGGTGACGCCTAGTGTCTGCAGTTATTCCTAAAAGCCCCTCTATCGACCACATTCTGTATCTTGCGTAATCCTGAAAAAAATCTGGTGATCCTGTTGGCAATTTTTAAAACTAGAATGGCACATACCTCCACCAAGGCCTAACATGCAGTTCTTTTTAATCTAATCAAGCTGGAAAAAGAATATCCCCCCATAAAAGCATATTTAAATCCGCTAGATCTGGAATTTTCTGTTAATCTACGCCAAACTGTGTGCATTCGTAGATACCAACATCCTAAATATGCCTGCTTTCTTCATTAATGCCCTCAGCTGGATCTCTCATGTTAGATCACTTGCTAAAACTGCCTAAAAAAAACTTGGATTATTGTACAGAGTCCGTATCTTCTTCACTGATGAACAGTGAGCTATAATCTATAAGTGTCATGTGCCCTCTCAGCTTGAATATTGTTCACCCTTGTGGAATGGATGTGGAGAGGTTGCATTAAAACAACTAGACAAAATTCAGAACAAAGCTGCTGGAATTATGAACAACCCTGCCATTAAAAATAAACTACCTCCCCTGCAAGTAAGAAGGAATGTTGCCTCCCTTACATTATTTTACAGATATTTTAATGGCAAATGCTCAGACGAAGTTGCGTCCCTGGTGCCACGTCTCCATGCCTTCCCTCGTGCTACACGGGCATATGGTAGCGCTCATGAATGGAATGTCACTCAGCCATATTGCAGAACATCTTCCTATCAGAATTCTTTCATTCCTCGAACTGCGTCTCTCTAGAACTCGCTTCCCGAGAGTTGTTTCCCTCCAAATTTCAACCCACAGCTGTTCAAGTCTGTTACACGTATTTTATGAACAGAGGACACCAGTAATCTGGTGTATGGATTTTTTTTGTAATTCCTATGTTTTTCCTTCCTCCGTATGAACGTAAAAAATTTTGATTTTAGTTGGCATTTTTCGGTGTTTATTGTTTTTATGGTAGTATCGACTTATTTTTATAGTCTGGGTAGTGGAGTTTGTTGGAAAAGGGAGGCGAGAGTGTCTGATTTCGGACCTAAATGAGATACATCATCTCTTGAGTGTACAGGCTGGACAGTGAGAGTTATATTGCGATACGACCTGCCATTCACACATCGCGCAAGCTGATCAGGAGGAAGGGAAGGAAGCTCTTTCCACTCACGAAAGCATCACGTGAACACAGAAAACTTTCCTATTATGCTTGTAAAAGGCAAAGAATATGTAAAATGATTCAAATCAGTGCAACAAACCTGGGCAAATAGGTAATGATACCAAACAAAAATTAATTTTTCTTTTATTTTCATGTCTTTTTTGTTTATGCCTGTGTTTATTTATAATCGTAAACAGGGTGGTTGTGTGCATTTTGCAAGGGAGGAGAAAGATTATATTTTCTGTCTGGATCGAGGTAATGGGTGTGTGTTTAGGCATGGCCACGAGCGAAAGAATCATACACCCACTCGTTTCGGCAGCAGGTGGTCACCTGGCATATGAGGTATGAGAGCGTGAAGTGAAAGTCATTCTCATGTCCCAGATGTTCGTTCACTTCCCGAAAGTTTTCACAGTTTTCTACATGTCGCACTGCATTGAATGATCCAAACCAGTACAACAAACCTGAGCAAATAGGTAAAGACACCAAGACAAGAATGTATTTTTCTCTTATCATGTCTTTCTTGTTTGTGCCTGTATTAATTCATAATCGTAAACAGGTGGTTGTGTGTTTTGCGAGAGAGGACAGAGATGATATTTTCTGTCTGGGTCGAGATAATGGGTGTATGTGTGTTTGTTTAGGCATGGCTACGAGCGAAAAAGTCGAAAATCCACTCATCACAGCAGCAGGCTCTGAACTGCTTGATAGGGTGTATGGGAGTGTAGTGTAGGTCAGTCTGAAGACGTTCAGAATGGTCGATCACTTCCCAAAAATTTATGCCGTTTTTTATGGGCCGTGCTCAAACGAAGGCTGCGGCAATTTGTTGGCTAGAAGTCATTTGATGCCGGTGGCCACGGTGGGGTTAATGGAGTCTCTTCTGGGCCAAGGCCCATTCATCTACCAAGGTTCGTGGAAATCCATCCAGTAGTTTTTGTGTAATCTTGCTCACAAACCAACCAACCAACCAACTAGCAAATGGACAGGGGTGAAAACATAACCTCCTTGGCGGAGGTTATGAACGAGACATACTCAGATGGCTTTCTGCCATGGAAGCAATAATCAGTTCAGGGAAAATCAAGGAAGTTTTGCCTGAGGGCTTCCCAATCATCAGCTCCAAAATGTTAAAGCCACTGCTTCTTGGGAGGCTCCACAGACCTTACTGGAGCAAAAGGACAGGTTAAGGTAAAAAGGTTGTGATCAGAGGAGCCCTACAGACAAAAGAGATTTACGGCAGAAGTAGGGGGACTACTTGTAAGGAAAAGGTCAAGTAAGTCTGAACTCTCTCCAAGGTGGTCAGGGATATGGATATGGTGCTGTACAAGCTGTTCTAGGTCATCAAGGTTAGGAAAGATGTAGGCTTGTTCACCTGATGGATTAGTAATACGAGAGGAGAGCCAAGGGTGGTGGTGAATATTGAAATCTCCATGAATGGAGATTTTAGAGAAAGGGAAAATTGACAGGATGTGTTCCATCTTAGAAGTGAGACAGTCGAAGGATTTTTCATAGTCATTATAAGTACGGAAGAAGTAAACAGCACAGATATATTTAGTCAGAGAATGACAGGAAAGCTGAAGTGAGAGAGTGGATAATTCAGAAGTTTCGAGTTCAGGAACATGAAAGCAGGATGTGTCATGGCATACATTTAAAAAACAACCACTTTTGGCTTTGAAATGAGTATTGAGAAACTATCAGTCACCTCAAACAGTTAAGTCTCAGTGAGAAGGAGAAGGTGAGATTTTGAGGAAAGGCCGTGATTATTGGAAAAATGAAGAAGTAGTGAGTCAGACAGTGGTTCCAGGCATCTCGCTTGGCCATCACTAGGAAAGGGGCAGATGGTGGGGGCTTTGATGGCCCTCCCCTCTTTGTTGGGACTTTGAGGCTTTGTGATAAGATGCCCGTTTATTTATTTATTTATTTTTGATAGGAAATGTAGTGTGTAATATTCATGTACAGTAGTTTGTTATTGACAGTTTAAGGAACTTGTATTGGAAAGCAAGCTGACCTACTCTCTGTGTTACTGAGGACTTGTTCGGACTTATGTGAAAAATTTGTATACAACGGATAGAGGATAGCCCATCGGCCGTGACATACTTCATGTGGGGGTGTCTTGTAAAGGTGCGACAGTCCTCTTATAAGCAAGATTTTCAACAATGCACCAGAAAGATTCTACAAGGATAGCATGACATAAAATTTATGGGGTATTAAGGTAACGGGTACCTCACATTCCCAGCCCAGCTGCTAAGTTGCACCAGCAACAATGACCCAAAATTACACACTTAATAGTGCATTTCCTGCAATACCAGCCCAAGAAAGGCAGTCTTGGGTCGAAATTGTTTAGAATAACAGAAAATTAAATGTAAGGTCAGTAGGACGTAATGGAACAGAAGTAGGGTGACAAACAATGGTTGTAAAAATACCGCCCTGAGATCATACTGCGGGTGCAGAGCAAGCTGGCAACCCACCTGATGAGAGACTGGCAAAGGCCTGTTTACAGACTGTCTCGTCTGCCCCAGTAAGAGTCTCTCTCTCTCTCTCTCTCTCTCTCTCTCTCTCTCTCTCTCTCTCTCTCAAAGCATAGTTTTCATGTTCCTTCCAGAAATGCAATTTCTGACAATTATTTCTCCAATTTCAGTTTTTAAAAAATCTGTGGGTATCTTCACGATGCAATTCCTTAGCCTCTGATATACATTTCATGGAAATCTGTAAAAGCGACTAAAATTGCCATTTTCCCACACCACGGTGGATGTCTGCATGAACCCTTGCTGCAGCCCACGGGCTACAGTAATTGGACGGTAGTTCTTCAAGTTTTTTATGCTTTTTTTTTTTTTTTTTTTTTTTGTGAAGGAGAATAATTGATGCATTTTTTCTAAGACATGGGTACAGCTTGAACTTCCAGACATTTCGTAAATAGCTATGCTAGATCATTTACTACAAAATCACGTACATTTTAACAAGATTAGCAGTGATACCATAATGTCTGGCATTTTATCCCACTTTACTCCTCTCAAAACATTCTTTACATTATCCTGTGTAACCATTGGGTGGGTGTTTTCACAAAATCTCTGTCCAGATCTGACTCTTTTACCAAGGTACTGTTGCTGTACATTTTTAAAAATTCTCCTGTTACTCTGACCACTTCATTTCTGTTGTTTGTTACTACCCCATTCGAGCCTCTTAGAGCAAACATTTGGTATCACCTTAGATCAAGTCTCAGATTGGTTGTTTTCAGACTTCCTTCATTCGTTAAAGTTTCTTCAATTCTGCTCATGTTAAGCTTTCGAATATCTAAAATTTTCTACTAATTTATGATTTTCTTCAATTGGGCTGCTACAGTGTGGTCTATTCTTCTTCCAAGACTCATTTCCATTCTTTCCTATAGAAGTTCCTTAGTACTCTCCGAGAATTGGCTGTTGTTGTTTTGTTTTTTGTTTTTTCTATTTCTAGAACGTCTTCATTTATTGTTCTCGTAATTTTTTTGTTCATTTGGTCTGTGTCAGCATTTACTTCATCCATCAGTGGCAAATATTTATTCTGAATGAACAACCTACATTCTGCTGCCGTCTCCCCTATTGCAAAAAGGCTTTGCTGTTTCTTGCAAATTAAACTCTCCTTCTCACTTCTGTGATCAAATACTACTTGACATCTCGCTATTCTGTGATTGCGTCTTACATTGGCTTTGTCCAGTGCAGTTACATTTTCCGCTATACCAAAATGTGATTGCTTAGTGAGGATGAATTCTACCTCATATTTCTTTTCCTTCATTAGATTCATCCGAAGTACACTTCATACATTGTCTTTTGAAAGAACATGTTTATAACCACAAGACTGTTCCATTCAGCAAATTCTACCAATACACTACCTCTTGCATTTGAAAACCTATTCCAAAATGTCCTACTGCAGTCTCACCAGCTCATCTCTTGTTGATTACTGTCTTCCATCACAATTGTTGACTGGATTTTGTGCTTATTCATTCCCTTCACTACATCTTCATAAAAATTTTTCTACTTCATTATCATTATATGCCGATGTAAAGGCTTCAGATAATTTTCATCTTGTATCTTGTCTTTGTTTTAATTACTAGGCCTTCTGCTCTCTTATCATCACCCGCATTTAGCAAGGCTAGGTGATATAGTTTGTGTGTGTGTGTGTGTGTGTGTGTGTGTGTGTGTGTGTGTGTGTGTGTCTGTGTGTGTGTGTGTCCCTCCATGGGAACCACCTTTTCATGGTGGGGGGCTTGCATGCCCTGTAAATCTGGTGGGCCGTACCAGCGGAGGGAGCTCCCTCCCAGACTCAGCGGGAGAAGAGGGTTACCTATGCTGGAGGGGCCATTAGTGAGGGGTCAGAATAGATGTTCCCAGGCCCATTGCATTGTGAATTGTCCTTGGTCAGGTCAAGCCTATAGGAGTAAACCTCAAATGAAAAATCCTTAAGTGCAGTCCCACGAAAGGCAGGGCTTGACAGAGAAGAGCTCCCAGCAGACTCCTGCAACCTTGCTCAGTAGATGGTCGTCGTGAATCTTGATGCCACTGTCACAGACTGGGAAGGGCCAAATCACGTGGTGGTAAGGAGTGCACACCCTCATCGTCACACCAAACCCCACAATGTGGTCGAAATTCAAAAGAATCCCTCTGACTCTTGCTACCTGGAATATACGAACCTTGCCTGATACTGACGATGACACAAGACCATGACGTAGAACTGCCCATATTGCCCATGAACTGAACAGATATAAACTGATATTGCTGCCTTGTCTGAGACACTCCTCTCAGGAGAGGGCATCCTTAAAGAAGCAGGAGAGGAGTATACCTATTTCTGGAGGGGATACCCAGACAATCTAAGAAGAATCCATGGTATTGGCTTTGCAATCCCAAGCAACCTTTTACAGAATGTCCAAGAAACTCTTAAGGTATATCAGAGAGGCTGATGTCCTGATGCATACCACTCTCTAAAGTTCAATATGCAACACTGATTAGTGCCTATGCCCCAGTGCTTGATTCTAAGACACCGTCAAAGATTCCTTTTATTTTTCTTTGGATGCTACCATTCGATCAGTACCATCTAATGACAAACTGATCCTGCTTGGAGATTTTAATGCCAGAGTAAGAAAAGGTTATCACCCCTGCCAAAGCATTATAGGCTGCCATGGTGTTGGTGTCATGAACAACAATGGCCTTAGACTGCTTTCCTTATTCTCAGAACAAAGTCTGGTCATCACCAACACCATCTTTCAACTCAAGAATAAACACAAGACCACACTGATACACCCATGATCTAGACTTTGGCATCTAATTGACTATGTCATTGTACAGTAAGGCAGCAAGTTCAACGAGATATTATTATAACCCAAATTATGAGAGGTGCTGAGCACTCCATAGACCATAACCTTATACTCCACAAACTGCATTTCGTCATACACCCAGAAATGTGCCAAAAACACCCAGAAATGTGCCATCAAGAAACTAAACTGTAGTAGCGTAAAGGATGTGGCAATGTGTAACACCTTCCACAGTGCTATTACAGAGAAGCTCTCTCATTGCCCTCTATTTGATTAAAACAACAGTGCAAGAAACCTAGACACAGAGTGGCTACACATGAAGACACTGCTCCATAGCACTGCAGAACTAGCACTAGGCTTTCAACTCGGGGCCAAAAAGACTCGTTTGATGAAAATGCTCAGTGCTTATATAATCTTCTAGCAATAAAGAATAGAGCACATAACAACTGGTTGGCGCATCCTAGCTCCTTAATCCTAAAAACCGAAATCAAGAATCTCAGAAGTGAAACAGCAAGCAAGAGAGCTGCAAAGACTGGCTGATATTAACTACCATCATGGGTTCTTTAAGTCCATTAAAACCATCTGTGGGCCAACCAAACACGACATAAACCCTGTTCAATCAGCCGAAGGAGAGCTCCTGGAAGGGAGGCAAGCAATTCTAGAGAGATGGGCGCAGCACTTCAACACCTTACTGAACAGAAGAAATCTGGTGAAACATAATATCCTTGATAACACCCCAAATACTCCTCAAGCGGCAGATCTTGATGTCTCACCTACACTTGCAGGAACTGTTCAGCCCATTCGATCTCAAAAAATAACAAAAGCTTTGGCCCTGATAGCATAGCATCTGAACTGATGAAAGAGAATAGTTAGTTACGTCACAAGCACCTTCATAATCTCATTCTGGCTCTCTGGAACCAAGAACAATTTCCATCTGAATGGCTTACCTCTGATATTGTAATCATTTACAAGAAGAAAGGAGACAACTCAAATTGTGACAAAAGCTGAGGCATCTCCCTCCTTGTAAAGTACTAGCCAATATAATGTTATCCAGACTGATAAAACATTTGACTGAGTCAAGACTCGCTGAAACACAATGTGGATTTTGGAAGGCATGAAGTACCTGTGATATGATCTTTGTTGCCCGACAGATGCAAGAGAAATGCCACACGCAGAATAGTGATTTGTATATCTATTCATCGATCTTGCAAAAGCATTTGACACTATCAATAGACAACTTTTGGAATGGTCTTTCAAATATTGGGGTTTGAAACAACTTTTTACCATCCTAAAGTGTCTGCATAACAACGTGAGTGCTCATGTGTCCGTAGATGGGAGCAAATCCGAACCCTTCATTGTGGATGTGGACGTAAAGCAAGGATGTGTCCTGGCTCCTGTCATTTCCAACATCTATCTCACTGGAGTCACCCTTTTAAATCATCAGCAACTGAACCCTGGTGATGGAATGAAAATTCAGTTCCGTCTAAATGATAAGTCATTTAATCTCACATGTCTTCAAGCACTATCAAAAACCGGAATAGATTATTTCCTAGAGCTGCAGTATGCTGATGACTGTGCTGTCCTTGCACATAGCCCAGCAGCCCCACAACAGTCTCTCACCCTTATTTTCAGCATATACCATGCAATGGGTCTCCGAATTAATGTCAATAATACAGAAATAATGCAGCAGAGCCTCTTGCATTTCAGATAGATAACGAAAATGTAAAACACGTGGAGAATTTTACCTACCTTGGGAGTGTGATCACAAATAAACGTAACATTGATGCAGAAGTCCTTTCATAAATCAATCGTGCATCAGCCTCTCTGGGTCATCTCAGATCCAAAGTCTCTGAAATGATCCAGACTTTTTGAAAACACCAACCTGAGAAACGACACGAAGGTATCAGTTTATAACGCTGTATGCCTCTCCACCCTTTTATACGGTGCTGAATCCTGGACTACTTACCAGTGGCACATCAAACAGCTTGAGTCTTTTCACATCCGATGCTTACAGCGCATCCCAGGACTCATATGGGACGATAAAGTCCCTCACTCACAAATTATTCACCGGACAAAGTCAACCAGCATAGAAACCATGTCGGCTAAAAAACAGCTTTCACGGGTCAAACACATGTTCCCCATGAATGAGCACTGCCTTGCCCACTAGTTTCTGTATGCCCTGCAGCATGATGCAACCCAGACGGACAGAAGACGAGATAACGATTATATAAGGACAACCCTGAAGAAATGCAGCATCATACCAAAAGATCTTGAAGCCAATGGCACTTACAGAAAACAGCGGCGAGCCCTATGCAGTAGAGGAACCATTCATCTAGAAGCTTCGAACCTACCGTCTTAATGAGTAAAGTAGCCGTCGTCTTCTGTAGTAGGACAGTATTAAGTGTGTGTGTGTGTGTGTGTGTGTGTGTGTGTGTGTGTGTGTGTGTGTGTGTATTCCCAACATATCTCGAAAAGTTGTGGGCGAATTTTCCCCAAACCTTCAGTAAATAGCAGCAATATGGACGTGCAGAAGGTTATTACTTTTGATTAGAATTTGACCAAAGACTACCGAATGCCAGCCGTCATGTATTTTTTAATATGGATTGGCCTTCTTGCAAAACGCGGTGACCGAATTCTCGAGAGTTTTGTGAATTTCCTTTTAATTTGGTATGTAGGTAACATGGACCTTATCCAAACCATATTTTGAGGAGGGGGGCTATTAGCATTTGGCTGGCGAATACTTATTTTTTATACTAAAGAATTCTGCAGGATTGCCAATGAGGTATTTGTTTTATATATATATATATATATATATATATATATATATATATATAGATAGATATAGATAGATAGATATAGATATAGATAGATAGATAGATAAATATAGATATAGATAGAGAGATAGGTAGGTAGATAGATAGATAGATATACATATAGATATAGATATATATTGGCAGATATCTTTGATAATCCTCTCACATAATTCTACGCCCTTTAGGCCACCTCTGAAGGGGGTTGCCATTCACCAGCTGTTATGTCATCTGTAAGGAAAAGCACTGAATAAAGGGGTTCACACATTCAAACCAAGTCCTACAGCCTAAACCAACGAGCCCAGAACAATGGTATGACCACCCTCTAGCAAGACTGGCGGAAACCTGAAGCTATTGGGAAACTGGCTACCCAAGAGTACGGGAACCCTACACAAAGGCAATGAGATCATGTGTGTCGGGTGTGATACACCCGGGGTTAGTGTTCCAGGGTTGCGATACTAAAATTCTGGCTGCTAAAGTGATTGAATAACTGTGTGATTAACAGCTTGTATTACCTGAACCAAGAATAATACAAAATCACAGTACTTCGTATTCGGCATGTTAAGTTATATTCATACTGACCTTGATTGTGCAGTGTTGTTGTTTTAATCTCTTGGCTGTTAGTGACTGTGTTCAGAATATTATTTTCTCGTGTATGAAGTACAGGTATTGAGCATGAAGATTATATCCATACGTAGCTCTTCTCAACAGAATTGAGCCTCATTCGAATAGTCTCATCATCGTTCTCGGTTTTACTTCAGTTCATTCTTCCTTTCTTTCAATTTGCTGTAGTGTTGTATCACTTTCCCACTGCTTTTACACTGGCCAATGATCACAGTCTTCACTGAATGCATCCTTCTTAGAATTTGACTTTGCAGTAAACGATTCCTCACACTATAATCTCTCTTATACTATTCACAGTTGCAGAGTTGAACCACGTTTTCAGTTTACTCTCACTACACTATTTTATATTCAGTTTTCCGGACGTTTCTCTTTCATATACTCGCCATTTTTTAATTAAACGAAATCTGGCGTGTGTAAAATTTATTGATTAAATAGAAATTTTTTGTTGAACCTAATACCCCAAGTTCCTCATTCGTAGACACATAATGAAGGTAAATTGACTGATTAATTAATTCACATATAACTCAAGACATTAAACTACTTATTGCCTAAATAATGATCATTTGGTGGGTGGTGGTGGAAAGTGAATGGGTGGGTGGGTACAAGGCGGTGTAGGAAAGATGAGGGAGGTCAGTAAATGGAGACTGTGGTGGAAATTGGGATCAGGAATGAGGTCTTTCGAGAAATGAAAAGAGGAAATGGATTGGGAAAAGGTCCAGAGAGGTTAAGAGACTGCTCTGGACTGTAGAGCGGAACAGGGTGACCTGGTGGGGTAGAGAAGTAAAACAGACAAGGGTAGCATAGGATGAATAAATGGATATGAGGAATGCGAGTGAGGATGGAAGTAGGAAGCAAAGGCAGCAGCTGATGCAAAGTAAATTGTGGGAGTTGGGACCGGTGAAAAAGATGAAGGGTAGTTAAACGAAGGATGGACAGAACACGTCAGGAAGGAAATATAAAGGGAGGGGGAAATAAGAAAAAATGAAATTCTAGGTTGGATGGTAATGGTAGGTAGAAGCTAAGAACATGAGTGTGGAGGGGATTTAGAGAAGGGAAGGTGTTGTGAGAGGTGGACTAATGATAGCAGCAGAAGTGAGGGTTCGAAGGCAAGAAATGCCAGTCTACAGTAATATGATAATAACGACAACAACCACTGGACCAGGGTAATACAAGAATTTTGTGACAAAATTGAAAAATTGCAAAATATATGAACTTTGAAATGATTTTTTTTTTTACTTTCCTGTAAGCGAGGTTCATCAGGTCTCATTATGAATATTTAGGAGTCAAATTTAATTTTCTGTAAATGTTTTTTGTTTACTTTTATCCTCTTTATTCGCTCAAAAACTAGAAAGCCATTAATTTATCTGAGCCACGCAGTTAGCAAAGAAACAGATATGTGATGCATATAATGCTTGTGATTTTACACAAATGTTTTTGTATAATTGTGGTAGCTTATGTTAAAGCGGGACACGTGTCATTCAAGTTTTTCGCAATTTATGAAAATTTTAGACCCACAAGCTATTTTTCGGCAGTGGACTAGCTCAATTGTTGTTATTTTAATTGATGTTGTTGTTGTTGTAGCTGCCGTTCCACTAAGTCATCTTGGCATCACACATGAACAAAATAGTGTTTTGCAAATTTTGAAAAGGTGGGAGTCTGAGCATGTCGTTTGTATTATATTGGGAAATAAACGACTGAGCACAGAAAACAGAACCTGGGAAAATTAAGTATAATAAGCTGTCCACGAAGAAAAATGATGGACCTCAGTACTCACTAATTATGGCGCCAGAAGGAAGCTAAACACGATGGTTAAGTTTCAGTAATGTGTTTATTTACATGTACATTTAGTTATTTATTTCTCCATGCTACTTAAACATAACTATCCAATTTACAGAGATCCGTTGAAGTGAACAGGTCAACCTCTGAACCCTGGAATACTGCTTTATTATTATTTTTTTTTATTATTATTGTTGTTATTATTATTATTATTATTATCATTAAATATTATTATTATTATTATTATTATTATTTTTATTTTTAAACGACACGAGATGACACCAAGCCGGCGCCTCACCTCGATGGAACGTTCACCAGAGAGGATTCAGTGAAGGAATGTTGGCATACGAGAGAGAGAGAGAGAGAGAGAGAGAGAGAGAGAGAGAGAGAGAGAGAGATGAGGGTTAATTTTGTAAAATATCCAAAACCGCTGATAAGTTGGAAACAGACACATCTTTATGGAGGCAGGCAGACTTAGAGTGAGTGATTACTTCGGCCCAAAAATGGCAGATAGCTTTAACTATTAATACAAGCAAAGTACTAAACCCTGAAAATAGGAATGAAAACGCCACTAACCCCACGATCAATATTCAGTTATTTAATGTCAGTCATTTAAAAAAAATGGAATAACAGTAACAAATGATCTCAAAGCAAGCATTGTACGAGGCTATTAAGAAGACCACCAAACCAATCGGTTTCAGTCGTACTGCACTCGAGTGTAAATCAGATAATATCATCCTCACCTATCATCCTAAAGTACGACCACACTTATTGTGTTCAGTTCTGGGCACCTTATTAAAATAAATGAAAGCTATAAAATTGAGAAAGTACAACGAAGGATGAGAATGATGATACCTAATTGAGAGATAAACAATATGAGAAGCATTTGGAAGCTCTGAATCTTTATCTCAACGAAACGCAGGGTATGAGGAGATTTAATTTATGAATTCAAAATATTCAAAGGAAACGACAGTATCGATGAAGTACTTATCTATCGATAAATACTTCATGGTTGATCGTTCTAATGATACTACAGTAGATGTAATGGGCATAAAACTGACGGCAAACGATTCCAGTCACACTAAGCTAAGTATTTCATCTTCAGTAGTTTTGTAAATACAAGTGCTCATGGGCCCATCGGGCCACTCGCACTTGCTACTACGGAGGGCTCTTGCTCTGCTATAATATGCTTTAGTTTCAGCTGCGGGCAAAAAATCCTATGGAGATCCTATGCCGGGCACCGGGAGGGGCGTTTTTTGGTCAAAATGTGATCGCTCATTAAATATAGTAAAAGTATTTCAATCGTGATGGGACCAAGTTTTTTCACATCAGCGAATTTTTTGCGATTTTTGTGCCAATTTTGGTGCGATTTAAATGTGTAGTTTCGGCTGCCCAAAATACACACACACACACACACACACACACACACACACACACACACACGGCTAGTGCTATAGTATAATAGATGTGGAACAAAGTGCCCTCCAGTGTAATGAACTGTGATACATTAGTATCCTTTAAAAATCGCTTGGCTAAATATCTGTGTTTTAGCCCCCCAGCTAAGTATGTTCACTCCTGAATAATACCTTTCTAGGATATAGTCCCCCCCCCCTTTTCAGAATGATACAACCGCAGAACAACATCGAAAAGTATTGTTGATTTAATGTTACTTTCTTCTCCAGGTAGGGTGTGTAAAATAAGATTTCCTTTCCCACTTTCCTATGAAACGTCCATGGCAGCTTTCCTATACTGCATTGTATCTCTTCTTGCTATTTCTTGCCGGCTTCAGCTTCAGGGTTTGGTGGGTGGCGGGGGGGGGGGATGCTTTCCTGCTTTTCTGTTCTTGTCTATAATTCGTTAAGTGGGTGGCGGGGGGGGGGGATGCTTTCCTGCTTTTCTATGCTTGCCTATAATTCGTTGAATAATATTTATAGTTGTAACCTTTTTTACACAGAAGACACACGAAAAGACCTACAGATCTGTTATTTACTTTCATTTGTACTCTATTTTGCGGTTCCTTCTCTTTCCTCCCGTACCTCCTTTCACTTCCTCCCGTAGCTCCTTTCCATTCAAACCGTACCTGATTTCCCTTCTTCCCTATCCACCTCCAATTCGTTCCCCTTCCTCCCGCATCCATTTCCCCTTTCTGCCGCACCTTCTTCCCTTTCCAACCATACCCCTTGCCCTTCTTCCTGTACCATTTTCCCCTTTCCTTCCGTCCTTTGCCCCTTTGTGCACATCCTCACTCCTCCTTTCCTCCCGGGAAGAATAAGAAAATTCTTTTGACTGGAGAGAATATGGATAACTTTTCTTGTTTTGATATTGATTCGTCAAATCTTCACATAAACTTACGACATTAACCAGAGTTTTTTCTCCTTTCCTTCTTACTCTTTTAATAAGACTCATAAAGAAGATTCAGGCTAAGCTAAGCTTCATTTTTGAGTGGAGATATTTTTTGGCTTCCCTAATTCGAATAGCTCTGACAACTTCTCTTTTTTTGGAGGGCATATAAGGGCAATGGCTTGCTAAATAAATTTTAAAGAACTCTGACTATCCCACTGTGATTTAGTCTGCATTCATTTGCAAATTTCTCCAGAAGTTTTTGTTTCATTTACCAAATAGTTTCTCGATAACTCGGCTTTCATTTTCTTCACTTTGCATTGTAGTAAATAGTTTTCAGTTGGTAGCAACGTCAGCTTTAATGCCTCTAAATGTCTGTCTATCTGTCTGTCTATGTAGCTGTCAGTCTGTCAATCTATCCAACTATCTGTCTGTGTATCTATCTATTTATAGGAAGGTACACAACAAATGCAGCGGTATTTAATGTCAGACTCTATAATATGTACGATAATTAGTTGCGTGAATTGTTGCAGCATAAGAGGTACGCCTTTCATAACCAAGGGCCAGTGTATGGTTCAAATGGTCTAGGTCACTGACAGATTTTTCCATAATGTCCTTGTGTGTGTGTGTGTGTGTGTGTGTGTGTGTGTGAAGTTGAGCGTATGTGTCATATCTCCCATATATTGTTAGTCACAATCCTAATCTTTCTTATAAACCTTTTGCTTTCATTTAACCATCAGCCTAAATATTTTTCCTGTTGCTCTCCACATATATCGACGAATATCCTGCTGTTGACAGGACTGTGACGACACAAACAAATTATCAGATAAAGTCAAATACTCGTGTTGGTTCCGATAAGACATCATTAAGGAAGCTTTCTTACGCAGTCTTTACCTAGGTACCACAATGTTTTTATACTTGTATAAAAAGAAAAAAAGATATAATTGTTTCACAAGAGAATAAATACTTGATTAGCTTAGAATATCTTTTAACAGTTTCATTGTGCTTCTTGATAACGAAAGATATTAATTTTTGACGAGAGAGAGAGAGAGAGAGAGAGAGAGAGAGGTGGAGGGAATGGGTAGGGATAGTGACAGGTGAGAAACTGATTAAGACAGAGATGGAAATAAGCGAGGTTTAAAGAGGAGTAATTAAGACGGATACAGAGTGAGCGAGGACTGGAGAGAGAGAGAGAGTCAGCACCCTCGCTACTTGACATTTCCTCCATGATTAGCCATATATTCTCATCGCTACACTGCCTTATCTATTGTTTTGTCTTTTTCTACCACATTTCCCACTTTTCTCCCTACAGTATATTCTTTCCAACCGGAATGACCTCTGCCCTCTCGGATCTCCTTACTCGTCTTTCGTTCTTTCCTTCCCATCGCTTCTCTCATCATTCACACATTCTTTTGTACTCTCTCTTCTTCCATCTTAACTCATCCACCCCCCTCCCACCACACACTTCTCTCGTAGTTGCCCTCCCATTATTTCCTACCCTGTTCTTTCGGTCGTTGTTTGGTGTTCATCCTGTCTCATCATTTCTGTTTTTTTTTGTTAACTTACTTTTCTTGATCCCTCATTTGCTCTGCATCTCAATTTCTCTTCCTCAATAGTTCACTTTTCATCTCTCTCCTCTCCATTCCATTCCCGCACTTCTCTCAGATCTCATCCTCACCTGATCATTCCACCACTAACAGTTTCCCAACACTTCGTACCTTTACTCCATTTCTCATATATCTTATCTGTCTCCTCTTCCTACTCTTAGTCTGCCATATCCTCTACAGGTGTTTGCAGGATGAGGGTAATTATCTTCCTAGAGGCCAGGAACGGTATCGCGCGCGCGCACACACACACACACACACACACACACACACACACACACACATAAGCATTCTTTCTCTCTCTCCCTCTCTCTCGCACACACACACACACACACACACACACACACCACACAAGCATTCTCTCTCTCTCTCGCACACACACACACACACACACACACACACACACACACACATTCACTCTCTCTCTCTCTCTCAAACACACACACACACACACACACACACACACACACATTCTCTCTCTCTCTCTCTCTCACACACACACACACTCACACACACGGAGTTGAGGCACCAGAGAGACAAAATGCGTCACCTAGCTCAGCGCTGGCCACCCTTGGCCACAACTGGCCACACCTAAATAGTATCTTTAAGAGGCAAGCTTTCTTCTAGGTTAAGCTGATGATGTTCTAATCTAGTAGAACAAGTATAAACAAAAGTGTTGTGCAAATATTAGAATACCCGTTATTAGTGCAAAAATCCTCTGACACAATGCATCATCAGCTGCATGTCGTCTCCAAACAGGCTTTTAGCAGGGAGATGCAAACTTGTAAGTAGAACTTACCTAAGTGAAAATTACAAGATGATCACCATTTTTTGTAAAGTGAATTTGGAGGGAGTTAACCTGCCGCGTGCCAGTGCCGTTTTAAAACCGTCTGACATAATTCTGCCTGTGTGCCTCACCCAGTGCTGTACAATAGTGAAGGCATTTTGTAAATATTTTCATGTAAGTGTAAGTTGCAAATATTTTCTTGTAACTGTAAGGACTATATAGTGAAATCAAGTTGTAAATACCTTCTTGTAAGTGCCAGGACTGTACATAATAAAGTTAGGTTGTACCTATCTTCAAGTAAGTGTAAGATAATGCATTCACAGTGAGAAAGACACGCAAATTGTGATGGATGCTTAAGTAATAAGTAATCAGAAAAGTGTACTGAACATTGCTATACCTTCCCAGCATAAATATCTGAGTATACCTTACATAGAAAACGGCTTTCTTTCACATACGTGGTGAGCGTGAGAGAGTGGCTATACCTGTACACGAGTATGCAGGACTCAATAAAACTCATTTCCGAGCCTGGGTGAGCATTATAATGGCAAAATTCGTCATTTCCACATCAAAATCTATCATTTTAGCCAAAAAAAAAAAAAAAAGTTGAAAAATGGCTGGCACTGGGGTGACCCACAAGGCAAAAAATAACCAGGATGCGGCATGTTAAGAAAAGGGATAGAGCTAGAAAACAGAATGATGACTTCCCAGAACTTGTTGAAATGGAAACATAATAAATTAGTAGATCAAGTGAATAAACTGGAGAAAACATTTCAAACAGAAATAGAAGAAATTAAGAAGCAATTACGCATGTAGGAGGAAGAAAATGAAAATTAGAAAAGGAATTAAACAAAAAAATGACAATAAATGAGATGTCAGTTGAGGCAGGTTCACTTAGATCAGTGAAATGGCAAGTACAGTTGTGAATCATGAGAGAATCATGGAGGAGTTCAGAAATGATCATGAGAGAATCATGGAGGAGTTCAGAAATGATACAGAGACAATTACGCATGCAAGCAGTCTGACAGACCAAAGCAGTGATACAGAAGAGAAGATAACCCAGGTGAACGAAGTAATGAGAAGTTGCAAAGATGAAGTGGAAATTATAGATGCTGAAATGGTGATAGTAAGGAAAGACATCGAAATAAAAGTTGAAAAAAATATTAGAAAGGAAGTGAAGGAATTCATTAAGAACAACCCTAAACTGATCAAAGATTCAGCCGATATCAACAAATCTGTAATAATCACTGATATAGATGAAGTAAAAATAAGTAACAAAATTTCGAGAGACAAAAAGGAGACAGAGCAAATATAATGAACATATTGAAGGAAGTGTCAGAGGAAATCTGTGATAAAGACATAGAGGAACACAAAAGGTCAGGGAAATATGAGAGAAATGAGTTAAGGCCCCTGAAAGTAACCCTCCAGAGTGTGAACACTGTGGAGGAAACACTAAAAATGCAAACTCTTATGTAAAATGAGAAACTTTAAAAAGTATGGATTAAAAATTGTCTGACTATAAGAGGAATTGGGAATACTAAAGGAGATGATGAAGGAAGCAAAAACAAAGAACGAGGAAAGATAGGGGAGGAGAAGTGTTTTTTTTTTTTTTTTTTTTTTACAAAGTAACTGGATTGCAGGTACGATAAAGGTACATGACCAACAGGGAATTAAAAAAAAAAAAAAAGGAATTAGACTCAAGCTATGGCAAGTATGTAAACATGGATGTTAATTTGATGTACTTAGATATAGATGGAATGGTGTCTAAATTATTAGAGATGAAAGACCATACCAAAGAAAAGGAACCACACATTTGCCTAAATGAAACATAATTCACTCCAAAGATATCAAATGATACCCTAATATTAGAGGAATATAATATCTCGAGAAGAGAAAGAAATTTAAGAGGAGGAGGAGGAATTATAATCATAACAAAGAAAAATCTACAAGTGAAACAAATAGAACTAGATATACGCTCACAAGTAGAACTGATTCCATTAGAAATTAACAGATCTGAAAGGAAAGTAATTGTGGCAAATTTACACATGCCACCCAAAACAAACACTTGGGAAATAGGCGAATATGAAGCCCTCGCAGAAATTACAATTCAGAATTTAAGAACATTACTACATAGAATGCAATAGGAATCTAAAGGAATTTTATCAACAGGAGATTTCAATACAAATATGAAATGAAATACTCTATATGTAAGAAGCAAAGAAAGCTGTTGGGATCAAATGCTCCTGGATCTCGTCCAGGAGTTTATCCTAACACAGCATATAAAGGAAAATACTAGAAAAGGAGGACTTGATGATCCATTAGTACTACATCTTATATTTACTAGGCAAGAAAATGATACTGACAAAATAATGTATCACCCTCCACTTGGCAAAAGCGACCTTGCAGTATTAAATTACAACTTCAGGATTGCATATGACATCGTTACCAAAAATGAGAGTTACAAAGAGCCTCAGCTACAAAAAGGGCAACCACCATGACCTGAAGAAGTAATTCTTAGAAATAGATTAGGAAAAGGAGCTTAGAGGACAAGATTTAAATGTTATACATAAAAAAAAAATCAGTTATTTTTATGGAATAGGAGTCCAAAATTACATCCCTCAGCACAAATAAACAGAATGTAAAAAAAAAAAAGTCTAGTTGTGGAATAGATACAGAAGACACAATAGTGAGAGGGCATATAACAACTATAAACAGGCAAGAAGTGATTACACAAGGATAAGGAGGGAAGCCCAAAGACAATTTGAGGAGGACGTTGTAAGAAAAATTAGTGAACATCCTAAGCTATTTTACAACTAAGTCTGAATCAAAACCAAAGTTAAAGGTAAATACAGTCCACTACGGATGAGGGGATCATGTATACACAAGAGAATGATGTTTGGGAAGCACTAAATACAAATTTCCAATCAGTTTTTACAGAATAAAACAATTTTGAAAGAGATGATATGGAACATGAATGCCCACACCTATTACCAGATATACAAATATCAGAAAAAAGAAGTACAGGAAGAATTAAGTAAATCTGACAAAGGACAAGAATATGGTCCTGACGAAGTTTCAGGTTGGATTCTAAATGAATGATCGGAAGAGTTAAGTAGACTAATATATTTAAGATTCATGGAATCCTTAAGTTAGGGAAAACTACCTGATATTCAGAAGAAAGCTAACATTGTTCCCCTCTTCAAGAAAGCGAATAGAGAAAATCCACTCAGCTACCGACCAGTATCGTTGACTAGTGTAGTAACAAAGATACTAGAAAAACTGATGAGAAAAGTTTAGGAAAATTCTAGAACACAGTATGATAACAGAAAGGCAGTTCGGTTTTAGAAAGGGAAACTCATGTGTTACTAATCTATTAAGCTAACATGACAAAGTTGCAGAAACATTACAGAAAAGAGAAGGATGGGTGGACGGAATCTATTTAGATCTCAAGAAAGCATTCGACAGTAGTTTTATGATAACTGTACCATGAAGGAGTCCAGGGCAACCTGGACTTTTTGATGCAGGATTTTCTTAGAAAAGGGAAATGGGAACAGTACCAAAGGGAAATTACTTATCATTGAGGGAAGTGACTAGTGGAGTTCCACAGGGCTCATGCTGGCTTCAGTTATGTTTTTAGTATATATAAATGACATAGACAATAACAGTGGAAATAAAATCTATCTAATTATGTTTGCTGATGGTGCAAAAATACAAAGGAGAATTACTAACACAGATTCTTGAAGAGAGCTACAAGAAAAATTCTATTAACTTCATGAATGGAGCAATAAATGGCAAATGGAATTTGATGTGCTTAAGTGCCATGTAATTAAGTTTCATAAAAGTAAAAAAAGATCAGACTGGAAATACAAGTTAGGAAGTTCTATCCTACACATATCAGAAAGGAGAAGGACGTTGGAGTGATTATCAATAAAAGACACACTCTGGCTGACTACATCAGTGAGAAGACATATAACATGTATACACTATTTGCTAATATGAGAATAGCATTCACATATACAAATGAATACATAATGAGATAGATAATAACATCATTCATCAGACCAACCCTGGAGTATGCATCAGTTATCTAGAATTCTCATCTGAAAAAAAAAAAAAACATAGATAAGATTGAAAAAGTGCAAAGGGCAGCTACAAAATGGGCACCAAGCTTAAGGGATGTAAACAAAGAAGAAAGACTAGACAAACTGAATCTACCAACACTACAGGAGAGAAGGAAAAGGAAGACATGATTATGCAATGCATCTCAGGGGGAGAGAAAAACATAAATGAATATATAACTTACGGGGCACATCAGCAATAGGACACTGAAAAAAAAAAAGATAAAAAGAGAGGTGATAAAGACGAAAGGAAATTCAGTTTCCCATATAGGGGAATTGATCAGTGGAATGAACTATTGAATGAAATGGTGTGTGCCAAAACTATTCATAAATTTATGGATATGTATGATAAAAATGGTTAAATACACAGGACAGTACGAGCTTGACTCATTCCTGTACAGTTACAAGTAGGTAAGAACAATTTCACACACACACACACACACACCGAGGAGGCACCAAGGAGAGCGGATGCGGGCTGACAGCGTTCCATACCGAGTCAGCACGGCTAGTGGCATTACCTAAATTAGTACCTTTATATGAGTCAAGCTCTGTACCATGTTAGACTAAATGGTTTTCTATTATTAAAAAAAAAAAATAGAAGTTTAAGCAAGACTTGTTCAAACAGAAAAGAGAACCAAGTAGCGAAAGAATGCGCTCAATCAGCTGATTGTTTGTTTAGACCACAACTGCCCTAGGGAATGTAAAGTACTCTGTGCTTTTAGTATTGCAAAATGGCCACTTACTTTAGTAAACCAAATTTGGAAAAGAAAAGGGATAAAGGAAGAAAGCAGGATGATGATTTCTACCAAGAACTGGTTGAAATGGAGACTCACAATAAACTGGTGGAGCGTGTACACAGACTGGAGATGGCTTTTCAGAATGAGATTGATGAAATTAAGAAGCAGAGGCACTTGCAAAAGGAAGAAATAGAAAAACTAGGAAGGGAGGTCAACAAGAAAGACACAACCATAGATGAACTAACAGTGGAAGTGAGTACACTTAGGAGGAGAATGAGTGAAATGGCAAGTACAGTAGTCAACCACGAGATTATTATGGAAGAGTTCAAAAATGATACAGAGACAATTAGGCAAGTAAGCAGTCTGATAGACCAGAGCAGTGATATTGAGGAGAAGATAACAGGTGAGTGAAGCTCTGGAATGCTACAAAAATGATGTGGAAACCATGTATGCTGAAATGGTAAAAGTAAAGAAAGACTTAGAAACAAGGGTGGAAGAAAAAAACATTAAAAAGGAAGTGAAAAGAATAATCCAAAACAATCCAAAGTTGGTCAGAGATTCAGTAGATATCAACAAATCTATAGTAATCACTGGTATAGAAGATGATGAAGTAAAAAACAAGATCTCAAGAGACAAAAAGGAGCTGGCAAATGTAATGAGCTTATTGAAAGAAGTATCAGAGGAAATCTGTAGTAAAGACATAGAGGAACACAAAAGGTTAGGGAAATACGAGAAAAGCAAGTCAAGACCTCTAAAGGTTCCAGAGTGTAAACACCGTGGAGGAGATACTAAAAAATGCAAAGAATCTTCTGGAAAAAGAGGAGTTCAAAAATGTATGGATAAAAAGATGCCTAACACAAGAGGTTCTGGAATTACTGAAAGAGAAAGAGGAGGAAGCAAAAACAAAAAATGAGGAAAGATCAGAAGAGGAGAAGAATAATTTTTTTATTTTTTAAAAAGTAATAGGATTGCAGGTACGAAAGTGGTACATAAACAGGAGGGAATAACAAAGAAGGAAGGTAGTAGAACCATGTCATGACAAGTATATAAACAATATGATTAAGTTGATGTACGGTACTCAAATGTGGATGGAATGGTAACTAAATTATTAGAGATGAATGATTATGTCAGAGAAAATAAACCACATATAATATGCCTAAAAGAAACAAAATTAACATCAAGGATATCAAATGACATACTAAACTTAGAGGAATATAATATATGGAGAAGAGATAGTAACCTAAAAAAGGAGGAGGAATTATACTATTAACTAAGAAAAATCTAAAAGTCAAAGAAATAGAACTAGATATACCCTCACAAGTAGAACTGATTGCAGTAGAGATCAGTACATCGAAGGGAATGTAATTGTATCCAATTTATACATGCCACCCAGATCAAACACATGGGAAAGAGACGAATAAGAGGACCTGGCAGAGAGTACAATTCAGAGTTTAAGAGCATTACTACATAAAATGGAAGAGAAATCAGAAAGAATTATACTAACTGGAGATATTAATACAAATATAAATTGGGAATACTATAAATATAATAAGCCAAGAAAGCTGTTGGGACCAAAAGCTCCTGCATCTCGTGCAAGAGCTTTTCCTAACGCAACATGTGAGGGAAACCACCAGAAAAAGAGGACTCGATGTACCCTCAATGCTAGATCTCATATTTACTAGGCAAGAAATGATATTGACAGTTTAATATATCACCCTCCAGGATTGCATATGACATAGTTAACAGCAATGAAAGTTACAAAAAGAGCCTAAACTATAAAAAGGGAAATTATCATGACCTAAAGAAGTAATTCTTAGAAATTGATTGGAAAAAGGAGCTTAGAGGACAAGATTTAAATGCTGTATATAAAAAATTCTGTGAATTTTATGAAATAGGAGTCCAGAAGTACATCCCACAGCACAAAGAAGCAGACAAGAAAATACAGAAATGGTTCAATACAGAATGAAAAAAATCAAAAGAAAGAAGAGATTTGTTGTGGAATAGATACAGAAGACACAATAGTGAAAGGGCATATAATAAATACAAACAGGGAAGAAACGATTATACAGGAATAAGGAGAGAAGCCCAAAAACAGTTTGAGGAGGATATCATAAATAAAAGTAGTGATCAACCGAAGCTATGTTACAGCTACATCAGAAGCAAAACCAAAGTAAAAGAATAAATACAATCAGTTACTGACGAGGGAATCACCAATGCACAAGAGAAGGATATTTGTGAAGCACTAAATAAGAATTTCCAATCAGTTTTTACAGAAGAAAAAAATTTTGAGAGGGACTATGTGGAACATGCATGCCCACACATTACCAGATATACAAATATCAGAAAAAGTAATACAGGAGGAGTTAAGTAAATTAGACAGAGGAAAAGCAAATGGTCCTAATGAAATTTCATGTTGGGTGCTACGAGAATGTACAAAGGAGTTAAGTAAACCATTATTTTTAATTTTCAAGAAATACTTGAGTCAAGGTAAACTACCTGATATTTGGAAGAAAGCAAACATTGTCCCCTTATACAAGAAAGGGAATAGACAAAATCCACTTAACTACCGACCAGTATCACTGACCAGTGTTGTAAGCAAGGTATTAGAAAAGCTTATAAGAAAAGCTTGGGTAAATCATCTAGAAGAACACAAAATGATAACAGAAAGACAGTTTGATTTCAGAGAAGGAAAATCATGTGTTACTAATCTGTTGAGCTACTATGACAGAGTAACAGACACAATACAGGAAAAAGAAGGATGGGTGGACAGTATCTATTTAGATTTCAAGAAAGCATTTGACACAGTACCACACCAAAGACTTTCATGAAAACTGTACCATCAAGGAGGAATTCGAGGCAAACTGTTTTGTTGGATGCAAGATTTTCTCATAAAAAGAGAAATGAGAACAGTACTAAGGGGAAATTACTCATCATGGAAAGAAGTGACTAGTGGAGTACAACAGGGCTCAGTGCTGGCACCAGTCATGTTTTTAGTGTATATAAATGATATAGACAGTAATACTGGAAATGAAAGCTATCTAAATATGTTTGCAGATGATGCAAAAATACAAAGGAGAATTACTAACACAAACTCTTGTAAAGAGCTACAAGAAGAATTAAATAAACTTCATGAATGGAGTAATACATGACAAATGGAATTCAATGTGGACAAGTGTCATGTAATCAAGTTTGATAAAAGTGGAAAAAGACCTGACTGGGATTATACGTTAGGAAATAAAACCCTACACACATCAGAAAAAGAGAAGGACCTAGGTGTGATTATCAATAACAGACTATCTCCTGCTGACCACATGAGTGAGAAGGTACGGAACATGTATACACTGCTTGCAAATACAGTATGAGAATAGCATTCACATACATAAATGAAGACATGCTAAGAAGGATACTAACATCATTCATCAGACCAACCCTGGAGTATGCATCAGTAGTCTGGAGTCCTCATCTCAAAAAACACATAAAGATTGAAAAAGTTCAAAGGGCCGCTACAAGATGGGTACCAAGCTTAAGGAATCTAAGCGACGAAGAAAGACTAAATAAACTGAATCTACCAACACTACAGGAGAGAAGGAAAAGAGGTGACATGATAATGCTATATAAATGCATATCAGGGAAGGAGAAAATAGATATAAATGATTACTTAACGTATGGGGAAGCATCAGCAAGAGGACACTGCAAAAAACGGCATAAGAAGAGAGGTGATACAGACGTAAGGAAATTCTCTTTCCCAAACAGAGCAATTGATCAATGGAATGCACTACCGAATGAAATAGTGTGTGCCAAAACAATTCACAAATTTAAGGATATGTACGATAAATATGGTTTAAGACGCTGGACAGTACAAGCTTGACTCATTCCTGTAAAGATACAATTAGTTAAGAACAATTAGGTAAGAACACACACACACACACACACACACACACACACACACACACACACACACACGTTTTTTGTGTGTGTTTTTCATTTGTTGGTAGATAGTTACTTTTATAGGTTTGGATGTGTTAGATTATGCTGAAAGTAGAAAGATCTGTTCAGTTAGATGAAAGGCAATAAATGAAGTAATAACAAGGTGCAGTGTTTACACATTCAAGGGCCCAACAGACACCAGTTCCCGTTTGAAGACTATACACGGTGTATAGATTATCTCATACTTCATTGTGCTTATGCTCTTGAAGCCATTGTTGTTGTTCTGATCAAGATGTGTTTAAAGAGACGTGTCTTCACCCCCAGTGAGCTCTGTAATAACACATTTTGAAAATTACTTTTTTCCTTGGGACTTTTTTCGGTTTATTGCTAGGCTAAACACTTCATTAAAAGAAATAAAGAATAGACATTTTCGTTTTATTCCTGATACTTCTGTTAACACTGAATAAATAATAACAATAATTCTCTATATAGCAGTATGTGGCAGTCTCATCTGTGTCCTGATTGGCTAGCTATTATGACGTCACTAGCTCCGCCCCCATACCACATGCCACTTGGTGGGAAGGTGGTTTGTTTCTGTTTACATTTTGTATTTGTAGCAGTAGTGTGTTGTGCTGTCAGTACATACAAAGTTTATTCAAGAAACAGAAGGAAGTTTGTATCTTTTTGTGTATTTCCGCCAAACAACACAAGGTATTACGAAAGTGGCTAGATGTCTGCAAAAGAAAAGATCTATCTCGCATCAAGCAAGTAAAACCATGGCACTTTATTTGTTCAATGCATTTTTCACCCAAATGTTTTAACTTTTACCTGTCTTATGACAATGTCAAGCTGTCTTTATAACAAAGTTCGTGCCTTGCTTTAAATCTACAAAGACTAGGAAACATTCACAATCTTGTTTCGTATGAACATCATACAGATGGTTTTACCAATACTGACTTTTTTGCTTTCAGAATATTAGATTTCTATTGCAAATAAACAATTTAAGCTACCAGTACATTTTCAGTTACTCATTAAGTGACACTATGATAATACTTCTGTCAATTTCTGCATTACTTGATAGTTCTCAAGATTTTGTTGTCATAGCTGTGGATGTGCAGCATTTTCATAAGACTAGAGTGTTGGGTGTGAGAGTTCTGAGAGGGGAGGGTGGAGGTATGTCTGACCACTACCTCGTGGAGGGAAAGTTAACAGTAGGTAGGAGATGGCTGAGAGCTAGGAGGGTCAAGTGTGGCAGGGAGGTTTTGAAAGTGAGTTGGATATGTGAAAGATAATGAAAGAGCATCAGGAGAAATTGAAAGATGAGTGGAATGCAGTGAAAGATCAAGAAAATGGCAGTGTGGAGGAGGAATGGCAGTTATTTAAGAGTGCTGTGGTGGGGTATGCGGAATAGGTGTGTGGTGTGGGACATGTGGGTGGTGGTGTAAGAAAAGGAAGTGAATGGTGGTGTGAGGAAGTAAGTATGGCTGTGGCTGAGAAGAGACGTGCATATGAAGTGTGGCTTTCAGAGGAAGGATGAGGTGTCATATGAGAGATATAAAGAAAAGAGGAATAGAGCGAGATGGGCTGTACGCGATGCTAAAGTGGCAGCAGATGAGAGGTGGGGTAGGCACCTGACTGAGAATTTTCAACAGAATAAGTAAATGTTCTGGAAGGAGATGAAAAGGGTGCAAAAGGGAGAGTCTGGGAAGGAAGAGTGAGTAAAAGCAGAGGATGGAAGGATGTTAAATGAGATGGATGCAGTAAGGAAGAGACTGACAGAGTATTTTGAAAGACTGTTAAATGTAGAGGAGGAAAGGATGGCTGAGATTATGGCGGATGGAAGGGTGCAAGGAATAAATGTGTTGGGAGAGTTGAATGATTCTGTGATCACGAAGGAGGAAGTGCAGGAGGCAGTAAGGGAGATGAAAAAAGGGAAAGCTGCAGGTATGGATGAGTGTGCTGTGGTATGCCTGAAGGGTGGTGGAGCGACTGTTGTTGACTGGTTAGTAAGATTGTTGAATGTTTGCTTTGTGAAAGGTATGGTGCCAATTGACTGGGCAAGTGCTCGTGTGGTCCTGTTGTATAAAGGCAAGGGTGATAAGTATGAATGTACTAGCTTTAGGGGTATAAGTCTGTTGAGTGTTGTAGGTAAGGTGTATGGTAGTGTATTAAATAAGAGAGTTAGAGAGGGTACAGAGGGAGTGATTGGTGATGAGCAGTGTGGCTTTAGGAGAGGGAGGGGATGCGTGGATCAGGTGTTTGCTGTGAGACAAGTGTGTGAAAAGTATTTAGCGAAAGGCAAGGATGTGTTTTGGGCATTCATTTATTTAGAGAAAGTGTATGATAGAATTGATAGGGAGGCTTTGTGGACTGTTATAAGATTGTATGGACTTGATGGTAAGTTACTAAAAGGGGTGAAAAGTTTTTATGTGAATCGTAGAGCGTGTGTAAGAGTGGGAAATACTGTGAGTGATTGGTTTCCCATGAGAGTGGAGCTGCGGCAGGGATGTGTGATGTCGCCTTGGTTGTTTAATATTTATATGGAAGGTGTTGTAAGCGAGGTGAATGCAAGAGTTTTAGGTGGTGGTCTGAGTCTGGCGAATGTTGATGGTAGAGTGTGGAATCTGAAGCAGCTACTGTTTGCAGATGATACTGCACTGGTGGCTGTTTCAGACGGGAGATTGAGACAGTTGGTTGAGGAGTTTGGAAGGGTGTATGAAAGGAGGAAATCGAAAGTAAATGAGAATAAGAGTAAAGTGATGAAGTGTACGAGGTCGGTTCGATGGTAGGGGGATGAATATAGTTACAGAATGTCCAAGAAACTCTTAAGGTATATCAGAGAGGCTGATGTCCTGATGCATACCACTCTCTAAAGTTCAATATGCAACACTGATTAGTGCCTATGCCCCAGTGCTTGATTCTAAGACACCGTCAAAGATTCCTTTTATTTTTCTTTGGATGCTACCATTCGATCAGTACCATCTAATGACAAACTGATCCTGCTTGGAGATTTTAATGCCAGAGTAAGAAAAGGTTATCACCCCTGCCAAAGCATTATAGGCTGCCATGGTGTTGGTGTCATGAACAACAATGGCCTTAGACTGCTTTCCTTATTCTCAGAACAAAGTCTGGTCATCACCAACACCATCTTTCAACTCAAGAATAAACACAAGACCACACTGATACACCCATGATCTAGACTTTGGCATCTAATTGACTATGTCATTGTACAGTAAGGCAGCAAGTTCAACGAGATATTATTATAACCCAAATTATGAGAGGTGCTGAGCACTCCATAGACCATAACCTTATACTCCACAAACTGCATTTCGTCATACACCCAGAAATGTGCCAAAAACACCCAGAAATGTGCCATCAAGAAACTAAACTGTAGTAGCGTAAAGGATGTGGTAATGTGTAACACCTTCCACAGTGCTATTACAGAGAAGCTCTCTCATTGCCCTCTATTTGATTAAAACAACAGTGCAAGAAACCTAGACACAGAGTGGCTACACATGAAGACACTGCTCCATAGCACTGCAGAACTAGCACTAGGCTTTCAACTCGGGGCCAAAAAGACTCGTTTGATGAAAATGCTCAGTGCTTATATAATCTTCTAGCAATAAAGAATAGAGCACATAACAACTGGTTGGCGCATCCTAGCTCCTTAATCCTAAAAACCGAAATCAAGAATCTCAGAAGTGAAACAGCAAGCAAGAGAGCTGCAAAGACTGGCTGATATTAACTACCATCATGGGTTCTTTAAGTCCATTAAAACCATCTGTGGGCCAACCAAACACGACATAAACCCTGTTCAATCAGCCGAAGGAGAGCTCCTGGAAGGGAGGCAAGCAATTCTAGAGAGATGGGCGCAGCACTTCAACACCTTACTGAACAGAAGAAATCTGGTGAAACATAATATCCTTGATAACACCCCAAATACTCCTCAAGCGGCAGATCTTGATGTCTCACCTACACTTGCAGGAACTGTTCAGCCCATTCGATCTCAAAAAATAACAAAAGCTTTGGCCCTGATAGCATAGCATCTGAACTGATGAAAGAGAATAGTTAGTTACGTCACAAGCACCTTCATAATCTCATTCTGGCTCTCTGGAACCAAGAACAATTTCCATCTGAATGGCTTACCTCTGATATTGTAATCATTTACAAGAAGAAAGGAGACAACTCAAATTGTGACAAAAGCTGAGGCATCTCCCTCCTTGTAAAGTACTAGCCAATATAATGTTATCCAGACTGATAAAACATTTGACTGAGTCAAGACTCGCTGAAACACAATGTGGATTTTGGAAGGCATGAAGTACCTGTGATATGATCTTTGTTGCCCGACAGATGCAAGAGAAATGCCACACGCAGAATAGTGATTTGTATATCTATTCATCGATCTTGCAAAAGCATTTGACACTATCAATAGACAACTTTTGGAATGGTCTTTCAAATATTGGGGTTTGAAACAACTTTTTACCATCCTAAAGTGTCTGCATAACAACGTGAGTGCTCATGTGTCCGTAGATGGGAGCAAATCCGAACCCTTCATTGTGGATGTGGACGTAAAGCAAGGATGTGTCCTGGCTCCTGTCATTTCCAACATCTATCTCACTGGAGTCACCCTTTTAAATCATCAGCAACTGAACCCTGGTGATGGAATGAAAATTCAGTTCCGTCTAAATGATAAGTCATTTAATCTCACATGTCTTCAAGCACTATCAAAAACCGGAATAGATTATTTCCTAGAGCTGCAGTATGCTGATGACTGTGCTGTCCTTGCACATAGCCCAGCAGCCCCACAACAGTCTCTCACCCTTATTTTCAGCATATACCATGCAATGGGTCTCCGAATTAATGTCAATAATACAGAAATAATGCAGCAGAGCCTCTTGCATTTCAGATAGATAACGAAAATGTAAAACACGTGGAGAATTTTACCTACCTTGGGAGTGTGATCACAAATAAACGTAACATTGATGCAGAAGTCCTTTCATAAATCAATCGTGCATCAGCCTCTCTGGGTCATCTCAGATCCAAAGTCTCTGAAATGATCCAGACTTTTTGAAAACACCAACCTGAGAAACGACACGAAGGTATCAGTTTATAACGCTGTATGCCTCTCCACCCTTTTATACGGTGCTGAATCCTGGACTACTTACCAGTGGCACATCAAACAGCTTGAGTCTTTTCACATCCGATGCTTACAGCGCATCCCAGGACTCATATGGGACGATAAAGTCCCTCACTCACAAATTATTCACCGGACAAAGTCAACCAGCATAGAAACCATGTCGGCTAAAAAACAGCTTTCACGGGTCAAACACATGTTCCCCATGAATGAGCACTGCCTTGCCCACTAGTTTCTGTATGCCCTGCAGCATGATGCAACCCAGACGGACAGAAGACGAGATAACGATTATATAAGGACAACCCTGAAGAAATGCAGCATCATACCAAAAGATCTTGAAGCCAATGGCACTTACAGAAAACAGCGGCGAGCCCTATGCAGTAGAGGAACCATTCATCTAGAAGCTTCGAACCTACCGTCTTAATGAGTAAAGTAGCCGTCGTCTTCTGTAGTAGGACAGTATTAAGTGTGTGTGTGTGTGTGTGTGTGTGTGTGTGTGTGTGTGTGTGTGTGTGTGTATTCCCAACATATCTCGAAAAGTTGTGGGCGAATTTTCCCCAAACCTTCAGTAAATAGCAGCAATATGGACGTGCAGAAGGTTATTACTTTTGATTAGAATTTGACCAAAGACTACCGAATGCCAGCCGTCATGTATTTTTTAATATGGATTGGCCTTCTTGCAAAACGCGGTGACCGAATTCTCGAGAGTTTTGTGAATTTCCTTTTAATTTGGTATGTAGGTAACATGGACCTTATCCAAACCATATTTTGAGGAGGGGGGCTATTAGCATTTGGCTGGCGAATACTTATTTTTTATACTAAAGAATTCTGCAGGATTGCCAATGAGGTATTTGATATATATATATATATATATATATATATATATATATATATATATATATATATATATATAGAGATAGATATAGATAGATAGATATAGATATAGATAGATAGATAGATAGATAGATAAATATAGATATAGATAGAGAGATAGGTAGGTAGATAGATAGATAGATATACATATAGATATAGATATATATTGGCAGATATCTTTGATAATCCTCTCACATAATTCTACGCCCTTTAGGCCACCTCTGAAGGGGGTTGCCATTCACCAGCTGTTATGTCATCTGTAAGGAAAAGCACTGAATAAAGGGGTTCACACATTCAAACCAAGTCCTACAGCCTAAACCAACGAGCCCAGAACAATGGTATGACCACCCTCTAGCAAGACTGGCGGAAACCTGAAGCTATTGGGAAACTGGCTACCCAAGAGTACGGGAACCCTACACAAAGGCAATGAGATCATGTGTGTCGGGTGTGATACACCCGGGGTTAGTGTTCCAGGGTTGCGATACTAAAATTCTGGCTGCTAAAGTGATTGAATAACTGTGTGATTAACAGCTTGTATTACCTGAACCAAGAATAATACAAAATCACAGTACTTCGTATTCGGCATGTTAAGTTATATTCATACTGACCTTGATTGTGCAGTGTTGTTGTTTTAATCTCTTGGCTGTTAGTGACTGTGTTCAGAATATTATTTTCTCGTGTATGAAGTACAGGTATTGAGCATGAAGATTATATCCATACGTAGCTCTTCTCAACAGAATTGAGCCTCATTCGAATAGTCTCATCATCGTTCTCGGTTTTACTTCAGTTCATTCTTCCTTTCTTTCAATTTGCTGTAGTGTTGTATCACTTTCCCACTGCTTTTACACTGGCCAATGATCACAGTCTTCACTGAATGCATCCTTCTTAGAATTTGACTTTGCAGTAAACGATTCCTCACACTATAATCTCTCTTATACTATTCACAGTTGCAGAGTTGAACCACGTTTTCAGTTTACTCTCACTACACTATTTTATATTCAGTTTTCCGGACGTTTCTCTTTCATATACTCGCCATTTTTTAATTAAACGAAATCTGGCGTGTGTAAAATTTATTGATTAAATAGAAATTTTTTGTTGAACCTAATACCCCAAGTTCCTCATTCGTAGACACATAATGAAGGTAAATTGACTGATTAATTAATTCACATATAACTCAAGACATTAAACTACTTATTGCCTAAATAATGATCATTTGGTGGGTGGTGGTGGAAAGTGAATGGGTGGGTGGGTACAAGGCGGTGTAGGAAAGATGAGGGGAGGTCAGTAAATGGAGACTGTGGTGGAAATTGGGATCAGGAATGAGGTCTTTCGAGAAATGAAAAGAGGAAATGGATTGGGAAAAGGTCCAGAGAGGTTAAGAGACTGCTCTGGACTGTAGAGCGGAACAGGGTGACCTGGTGGGGTAGAGAAGTAAAACAGACAAGGGTAGCATAGGATGAATAAATGGATATGAGGAATGCGAGTGAGGATGGAAGTAGGAAGCAAAGGCAGCAGCTGATGCAAAGTAAATTGTGGGAGTTGGGACCGGTGAAAAAGATGAAGGGTAGTTAAACGAAGGATGGACAGAACACGTCAGGAAGGAAATATAAAGGGAGGGGGAAATAAGAAAAAATGAAATTCTAGGTTGGATGGTAATGGTAGGTAGAAGCTAAGAACATGAGTGTGGAGGGGATTTAGAGAAGGGAAGGTGTTGTGAGAGGTGGACTAATGATAGCAGCAGAAGTGAGGGTTCGAAGGCAAGAAATGCCAGTCTACAGTAATATGATAATAACGACAACAACCACTGGACCAGGGTAATACAAGAATTTTGTGACAAAATTGAAAAATTGCAAAATATATGAACTTTGAAATGATTTTTTTTTTTTTACTTTCCTGTAAGCGAGGTTCATCAGGTCTCATTATGAATATTTAGGAGTCAAATTTAATTTTCTGTAAATGTTTTTTGTTTACTTTTATCCTCTTTATTCGCTCAAAAACTAGAAAGCCATTAATTTATCTGAGCCACGCAGTTAGCAAAGAAACAGATATGTGATGCATATAATGCTTGTGATTTTACACAAATGTTTTTGTATAATTGTGGTAGCTTATGTTAAAGCGGGACACGTGTCATTCAAGTTTTTCGCAATTTATGAAAATTTTAGACCCACAAGCTATTTTTCGGCAGTGGACTAGCTCAATTGTTGTTATTTTAATTGATGTTGTTGTTGTTGTAGCTGCCGTTCCACTAAGTCATCTTGGCATCACACATGAACAAAATAGTGTTTTGCAAATTTTGAAAAGGTGGGAGTCTGAGCATGTCGTTTGTATTATATTGGGAAATAAACGACTGAGCACAGAAAACAGAACCTGGGAAAATTAAGTATAATAAGCTGTCCACGAAGAAAAATGATGGACCTCAGTACTCACTAATTATGGCGCCAGAAGGAAGCTAAACACGATGGTTAAGTTTCAGTAATGTGTTTATTTACATGTACATTTAGTTATTTATTTCTCCATGCTACTTAAACATAACTATCCAATTTACAGAGATCCGTTGAAGTGAACAGGTCAACCTCTGAACCCTGGAATACTGCTTTATTATTATTTTTTTTTATTATTATTGTTGTTATTATTATTATTATTATTATCATTAAATATTATTATTATTATTATTATTATTATTTTTATTTTTAAACGACACGAGATGACACCAAGCCGGCGCCTCACCTCGATGGAACGTTCACCAGAGAGGATTCAGTGAAGGAATGTTGGCATACGAGAGAGAGAGAGAGAGAGAGAGAGAGAGAGAGAGAGAGAGATGAGGGTTAATTTTGTAAAATATCCAAAACCGCTGATAAGTTGGAAACAGACACATCTTTATGGAGGCAGGCAGACTTAGAGTGAGTGATTACTTCGGCCCAAAAATGGCAGATAGCTTTAACTATTAATACAAGCAAAGTACTAAACCCTGAAAATAGGAATGAAAACGCCACTAACCCCACGATCAATATTCAGTTATTTAATGTCAGTCATTTAAAAAAAATGGAATAACAGTAACAAATGATCTCAAAGCAAGCATTGTACGAGGCTATTAAGAAGACCACCAAACCAATCGGTTTCAGTCGTACTGCACTCGAGTGTAAATCAGATAATATCATCCTCACCTATCATCCTAAAGTACGACCACACTTATTGTGTTCAGTTCTGGGCACCTTATTAAAATAAATGAAAGCTATAAAATTGAGAAAGTACAACGAAGGATGAGAATGATGATACCTAATTGAGAGATAAACAATATGAGAAGCATTTGGAAGCTCTGAATCTTTATCTCAACGAAACGCAGGGTATGAGGAGATTTAATTTATGAATTCAAAATATTCAAAGGAAACGACAGTATCGATGAAGTACTTATCTATCGATAAATACTTCATGGTTGATCGTTCTAATGATACTACAGTAGATGTAATGGGCATAAAACTGACGGCAAACGATTCCAGTCACACTAAGCTAAGTATTTCATCTTCAGTAGTTTTGTAAATACAAGTGCTCATGGGCCCTTCGGGCCACTCGCACTTGCTACTACGGAGGGCTCTTGCTCTGCTATAATATGCTTTAGTTTCAGCTGCGGGCAAAAAATCCTATGGAGATCCTATGCCGGGCACCGGGAGGGGCGTTTTTTGGTCAAAATGTGATCGCTCATTAAATATAGTAAAAGTATTTCAATCGTGATGGGACCAAGTTTTTTCACATCAGCGAATTTTTTGCGATTTTTGTGCCAATTTTGGTGCGATTTAAATGTGTAGTTTCGGCTGCCCAAAATACACACACACACACACACACACACACACACACACACACACACGGCTAGTGCTATAGTATAATAGATGTGGAACAAAGTGCCCTCCAGTGTAATGAACTGTGATACATTAGTATCCTTTAAAAATCGCTTGGCTAAATATCTGTGTTTTAGCCCCCCAGCTAAGTATGTTCACTCCTGAATAATACCTTTCTAGGATATAGTCCCCCCCCCCCTTTTCAGAATGATACAACCGCAGAACAACATCGAAAAGTATTGTTGATTTAATGTTACTTTCTTCTCCAGGTAGGGTGTGTAAAATAAGATTTCCTTTCCCACTTTCCTATGAAACGTCCATGGCAGCTTTCCTATACTGCATTGTATCTCTTCTTGCTATTTCTTGCCGGCTTCAGCTTCAGGGTTTGGTGGGTGGCGGGGGGGGGGGGATGCTTTCCTGCTTTTCTGTTCTTGTCTATAATTCGTTAAGTGGGTGGCGGGGGGGGGGATGCTTTCCTGCTTTTCTATGCTTGCCTATAATTCGTTGAATAATATTTATAGTTGTAACCTTTTTTACACAGAAGACACACGAAAAGACCTACAGATCTGTTATTTCCTTTCATTTGTACTCTATTTTGCGGTTCCTTCTCTTTCCTCCCGTACCTCCTTTCACTTCCTCCCGTAGCTCCTTTCCATTCAAACCGTACCTGATTTCCCTTCTTCCCTATCCACCTCCAATTCGTTCCCCTTCCTCCCGCATCCATTTCCCCTTTCTGCCGCACCTTCTTCCCTTTCCAACCATACCCCTTGCCCTTCTTCCTGTACCATTTTCCCCTTTCCTTCCGTCCTTTGCCCCTTTGTGCACATCCTCACTCCTCCTTTCCTCCCGGGAAGAATAAGAAAATTCTTTTGACTGGAGAGAATATGGATAACTTTTCTTGTTTTGATATTGATTCGTCAAATCTTCACATAAACTTACGACATTAACCAGAGTTTTTTCTCCTTTCCTTCTTACTCTTTTAATAAGACTCATAAAGAAGATTCAGGCTAAGCTAAGCTTCATTTTTGAGTGGAGATATTTTTGGCTTCCCTAATTCGAATAGCTCTGACAACTTCTCTTTTTTTGGAGGGCATATAAGGGCAATGGCTTGCTAAATAAATTTTAAAGAACTCTGACTATCCCACTGTGATTTAGTCTGCATTCATTTGCAAATTTCTCCAGAAGTTTTTGTTTCATTTACCAAATAGTTTCTCGATAACTCGGCTTTCATTTTCTTCACTTTGCATTGTAGTAAATAGTTTTCAGTTGGTAGCAACGTCAGCTTTAATGCCTCTAAATGTCTGTCTATCTGTCTGTCTATGTAGCTGTCAGTCTGTCAATCTATCCAACTATCTGTCTGTGTATCTATCTATTTATAGGAAGGTACACAACAAATGCAGCGGTATTTAATGTCAGACTCTATAATATGTACGATAATTAGTTGCGTGAATTGTTGCAGCATAAGAGGTACGCCTTTCATAACCAAGGGCCAGTGTATGGTTCAAATGGTCTAGGTCACTGACAGATTTTTCCATAATGTCCTTGTGTGTGTGTGTGTGTGTGTGTGTGTGTGTGTGTGTGTGAAGTTGAGCGTATGTGTCATATCTCCCATATATTGTTAGTCACAATCCTAATCTTTCTTATAAACCTTTTGCTTTCATTTAACCATCAGCCTAAATATTTTTCCTGTTGCTCTCCACATATATCGACGAATATCCTGCTGTTGACAGGACTGTGACGACACAAACAAATTATCAGATAAAGTCAAATACTCGTGTTGGTTCCGATAAGACATCATTACGGAAGCTTTCTTACGCAGTCTTTACCTAGGTACCACAATGTTTTTATACTTGTATAAAAAGAAAAAAAGATATAATTGTTTCACAAGAGAATAAATACTTGATTAGCTTAGAATATCTTTTAACATTTTCATTGTGCTTCTTGATAACGAAAGATATTAATTTTTGACGAGAGAGAGAGAGAGAGAGAGAGAGGTGGAGGGAATGGGTAGGGATAGTGACAGGTGAGAAACTGATTAAGACAGAGATGGAAATAAGCGAGGTTTAAAGAGGAGTAATTAAGACGGATACAGAGTGAGCGAGGACTGGAGAGAGAGAGAGAGTCAGCACCCTCGCTACTTGACATTTCCTCCATGATTAGCCATATATTCTCATCGCTACACTGCCTTATCTATTGTTTTGTCTTTTTCTACCACATTTCCCACTTTTCTCCCTACAGTATATTCTTTCCAACCGGAATGACCTCTGCCCTCTCGGATCTCCTTACTCGTCTTTCGTTCTTTCCTTCCCATCGCTTCTCTCATCTTTCACACATTCTTTTGTACTCTCTCTTCTTCCATCTTAACTCATCCACCCCCCTCCCACCACACACTTCTCTCGTAGTTGCCCTCCCATTATTTCCTACCCTGTTCTTTCGGTCGTTGTTTGGTGTTCATCCTGTCTCATCATTTCTGTTTTTTTTTGTTAACTTACTTTTCTTGATCCCTCATTTGCTCTGCATCTCAATTTCTCTTCCTCAATAGTTCACTTTTCATCTCTCTCCTCTCCATTCCATTCCCGCACTTCTCTCAGATCTCATCCTCACCTGATCATTCCACCACTAACAGTTTCCCAACACTTCGTACCTTTACTCCATTTCTCATATATCTTATCTGTCTCCTCTTCCTACTCTTAGTCTGCCATATCCTCTACAGGTGTTTGCAGGATGAGGGTAATTATCTTCCTAGAGGCCAGGAACGGTATCGCGCGCGCGCACACACACACACACACACACACACACACACACACACACACACACACAAGCATTCTTTCTCTCTCTCCCTCTCTCTCGCACACACACACACACACACACACACACACCACACAAGCATTCTCTCTCTCTCTCTCTCTCGCACACACACACACACACACACACACACACACACACACATTCACTCTCTCTCTCTCTCATACACACACACACACACACACACACACACACACACATTCTCTCTCTCTCTCTCTCTCTCTCTCTCTCTCACACACACACACTCACACACACGGAGTTGAGGCACCAGAGAGACAAAATGCGTCACCTAGCTCAGCGCTGGCCACCCTTGGCCACAACTGGCCACACCTAAATAGTATCTTTAAGAGGCAAGCTTTCTTCTAGGTTAAGCTGATGATGTTCTAATCTAGTAGAACAAGTATAAACAAAAGTGTTGTGCAAATATTAGAATACCCGTTATTAGTGCAAAAATCCTCTGACACAATGCATCATCAGCTGCATGTCGTCTCCAAACAGGCTTTTAGCAGGGAGATGCAAACTTGTAAGTAGAACTTACCTAAGTGAAAATTACAAGATGATCACCATTTTTTGTAAAGTGAATTTGGAGGGAGTTAACCTGCCGCGTGCCAGTGCCGTTTTAAAACCGTCTGACATAATTCTGCCTGTGTGCCTCACCCAGTGCTGTACAATAGTGAAGGCATTTTGTAAATATTTTCATGTAAGTGTAAGTTGCAAATATTTTCTTGTAACTGTAAGGACTATATAGTGAAATCAAGTTGTAAATACCTTCTTGTAAGTGCCAGGACTGTACATAATAAAGTTAGGTTGTACCTATCTTCAAGTAAGTGTAAGATAATGCATTCACAGTGAGAAAGACACGCAAATTGTGATGGATGCTTAAGTAATAAGTAATCAGAAAAGTGTACTGAACATTGCTATACCTTCCCAGCATAAATATCTGAGTATACCTTACATAGAAAACGGCTTTCTTTCACATACGTGGTGAGCGTGAGAGAGTGGCTATACCTGTACACGAGTATGCAGGACTCAATAAAACTCATTTCCGAGCCTGGGTGAGCATTATAATGGCAAAATTCGTCATTTCCACATCAAAATCTATCATTTTAGCCAAAAAAAAAAAAAAAAAGTTGAAAAATGGCTGGCACTGGGGTGACCCACAAGGCAAAAATAACCAGGATGCGGCATGTTAAGAAAAGGGATAGAGCTAGAAAACAGAATGATGACTTCCCAGAACTTGTTGAAATGGAAACATAATAAATTAGTAGATCAAGTGAATAAACTGGAGAAAACATTTCAAACAGAAATAGAAGAAATTAAGAAGCAATTACGCATGTAGGAGGAAGAAAATGAAAATTAGAAAAGGAATTAAACAAAAAAATGACAATAAATGAGATGTCAGTTGAGGCAGGTTCACTTAGATCAGTGAAATGGCAAGTACAGTTGTGAATCATGAGAGAATCATGGAGGAGTTCAGAAATGATCATGAGAGAATCATGGAGGAGTTCAGAAATGATACAGAGACAATTACGCATGCAAGCAGTCTGACAGACCAAAGCAGTGATACAGAAGAGAAGATAACCCAGGTGAACGAAGTAATGAGAAGTTGCAAAGATGAAGTGGAAATTATAGATGCTGAAATGGTGATAGTAAGGAAAGACATCGAAATAAAAGTTGAAAAAAATATTAGAAAGGAAGTGAAGGAATTCATTAAGAACAACCCTAAACTGATCAAAGATTCAGCCGATATCAACAAATCTGTAATAATCACTGATATAGATGAAGTAAAAATAAGTAACAAAATTTCGAGAGACAAAAAGGAGACAGAGCAAATATAATGAACATATTGAAGGAAGTGTCAGAGGAAATCTGTGATAAAGACATAGAGGAACACAAAAGGTCAGGGAAATATGAGAGAAATGAGTTAAGGCCCCTGAAAGTAACCCTCCAGAGTGTGAACACTGTGGAGGAAACACTAAAAATGCAAACTCTTATGTAAAATGAGAAACTTTAAAAAGTATGGATTAAAAATTGTCTGACTATAAGAGGAATTGGGAATACTAAAGGAGATGATGAAGGAAGCAAAAACAAAGAACGAGGAAAGATAGGGGAGGAGAAGTGTTTTTTTTTTTTTTTTTTTTTTTACAAAGTAACTGGATTGCAGGTACGATAAAGGTACATGACCAACAGGGAATTTAAAAAAAAAAAAAGGAATTAGACTCAAGCTATGGCAAGTATGTAAACATGGATGTTAATTTGATGTACTTAGATATAGATGGAATGGTGTCTAAATTATTAGAGATGAAAGACCATACCAAAGAAAAGGAACCACACATTTGCCTAAATGAAACATAATTCACTCCAAAGATATCAAATGATACCCTAATATTAGAGGAATATAATATCTCGAGAAGAGAAAGAAATTTAAGAGGAGGAGGAGGAATTATAATCATAACAAAGAAAAATCTACAAGTGAAACAAATAGAACTAGATATACGCTCACAAGTAGAACTGATTCCATTAGAAATTAACAGATCTGAAAGGAAAGTAATTGTGGCAAATTTACACATGCCACCCAAAACAAACACTTGGGAAATAGGCGAATATGAAGCCCTCGCAGAAATTACAATTCAGAATTTAAGAACATTACTACATAGAATGCAATAGGAATCTAAAGGAATTTTATCAACAGGAGATTTCAATACAAATATGAAATGAAATACTCTATATGTAAGAAGCAAAAGAAAGCTGTTGGGATCAAATGCTCCTGGATCTCGTCCAGGAGTTTATCCTAACACAGCATATAAAGGAAAATACTAGAAAAGGAGGACTTGATGATCCATTAGTACTACATCTTATATTTACTAGGCAAGAAAATGATACTGACAAAATAATGTATCACCCTCCACTTGGCAAAAGCGACCTTGCAGTATTAAATTACAACTTCAGGATTGCATATGACATCGTTACCAAAAATGAGAGTTACAAAGAGCCTCAGCTACAAAAAGGGCAACCACCATGACCTGAAGAAGTAATTCTTAGAAATAGATTAGGAAAAGGAGCTTAGAGGACAAGATTTAAATGTTATACATAAAAAAAAAATCAGTTATTTTTATGGAATAGGAGTCCAAAATTACATCCCTCAGCACAAATAAACAGAATGTAAAAAAAAAAAAGTCTAGTTGTGGAATAGATACAGAAGACACAATAGTGAGAGGGCATATAACAACTATAAACAGGCAAGAAGTGATTACACAAGGATAAGGAGGGAAGCCCAAAGACAATTTGAGGAGGACGTTGTAAGAAAAATTAGTGAACATCCTAAGCTATTTTACAACTAAGTCTGAATCAAAACCAAAGTTAAAGGTAAATACAGTCCACTACGGATGAGGGGATCATGTATACACAAGAGAATGATGTTTGGGAAGCACTAAATACAAATTTCCAATCAGTTTTTACAGAATAAAACAATTTTGAAAGAGATGATATGGAACATGAATGCCCACACCTATTACCAGATATACAAATATCAGAAAAAAGAAGTACAGGAAGAATTAAGTATATCTGACAAAGGACAAGAATATGGTCCTGACGAAGTTTCAGGTTGGATTCTAAATGAATGATCGGAAGAGTTAAGTAGACTAATATATTTAAGATTCATGGAATCCTTAAGTTAGGGAAAACTACCTGATATTCAGAAGAAAGCTAACATTGTTCCCCTCTTCAAGAAAGCGAATAGAGAAAATCCACTCAGCTACCGACCAGTATCGTTGACTAGTGTAGTAACAAAGATACTAGAAAAACTGATGAGAAAAGTTTAGGAAAATTCTAGAACACAGTATGATAACAGAAAGGCAGTTCGGTTTTAGAAAGGGAAACTCATGTGTTACTAATCTATTAAGCTAACATGACAAAGTTGCAGAAACATTACAGAAAAGAGAAGGATGGGTGGACGGAATCTATTTAGATCTCAAGAAAGCATTCGACAGTAGTTTTATGATAACTGTACCATGAAGGAGTCCAGGGCAACCTGGACTTTTTGATGCAGGATTTTCTTAGAAAAGGGAAATGGGAACAGTACCAAAGGGAAATTACTTATCATTGAGGGAAGTGACTAGTGGAGTTCCACAGGGCTCATGCTGGCTTCAGTTATGTTTTTAGTATATATAAATGACATAGACAATAACAGTGGAAATAAAATCTATCTAATTATGTTTGCTGATGGTGCAAAAATACAAAGGAGAATTACTAACACAGATTCTTGAAGAGAGCTACAAGAAAAATTCTATTAACTTCATGAATGGAGCAATAAATGGCAAATGGAATTTGATGTGCTTAAGTGCCATGTAATTAAGTTTCATAAAAGTAAAAAAAGATCAGACTGGAAATACAAGTTAGGAAGTTCTATCCTACACATATCAGAAAGGAGAAGGACGTTGGAGTGATTATCAATAAAAGACACACTCTGGCTGACTACATCAGTGAGAAGACATATAACATGTATACACTATTTGCTAATATGAGAATAGCATTCACATATACAAATGAATACATAATGAGATAGATAATAACATCATTCATCAGACCAACCCTGGAGTATGCATTAGTTATCTAGAATTCTCATCTGAAAAAAAAAAAAACATAGATAAGATTGAAAAAGTGCAAAGGGCAGCTACAAAATGGGCACCAAGCTTAAGGGATGTAAACAAAGAAGAAAGACTAGACAAACTGAATCTACCAACACTACAGGAGAGAAGGAAAAGGAAGACATGATTATGCAATGCATCTCAGGGGGAGAGAAAAACATAAATGAATATATAACTTACGGGGCACATCAGCAATAGGACACTGAAAAAAAAAAAGATAAAAAGAGAGGTGATAAAGACGAAAGGAAATTCAGTTTCCCATATAGGGGAATTGATCAGTGGAATGAACTATTGAATGAAATGGTGTGTGCCAAAACTATTCATAAATTTATGGATATGTATGATAAAAATGGTTAAATACACAGGACAGTACGAGCTTGACTCATTCCTGTACAGTTACAAGTAGGTAAGAACAATTTCACACACACACACACACACACACCGAGGAGGCACCAAGGAGAGCGGATGCGGGCTGACAGCGTTCCATACCGAGTCAGCATGGCTAGTGGCATTACCTAAATTAGTACCTTTATATGAGTCAAGCTCTGTACCATGTTAGACTAAATGGTTTTCTATTATTAAAAAAAAAAAAATAGAAGTTTAAGCAAGACTTGTTCAAACAGAAAAGAGAACCAAGTAGCGAAAGAATGCGCTCAATCAGCTGATTGTTTGTTTAGACCACAACTGCCCTAGGGAATGTAAAGTACTCCGTGCTTTTAGTATTGCAAAATGGCCACTTACTTTAGTAAACCAAATTTGGAAAAGAAAAGGGATAAAGGAAGAAAGCAGGATGATGATTTCTACCAAGAACTGGTTGAAATGGAGACTCACAATAAACTGGTGGAGCGTGTACACAGACTGGAGATGGCTTTTCAGAATGAGATTGATGAAATTAAGAAGCAGAGGCACTTGCAAAAGGAAGAAATAGAAAAACTAGGAAGGGAGGTCAACAAGAAAGACACAACCATAGATGAACTAACAGTGGAAGTGAGTACACTTAGGAGGAGAATGAGTGAAATGGCAAGTACAGTAGTCAACCACGAGATTATTATGGAAGAGTTCAAAAATGATACAGAGACAATTAGGCAAGTAAGCAGTCTGATAGACCAGAGCAGTGATATTGAGGAGAAGATAACAGGTGAGTGAAGCTCTGGAATGCTACAAAAATGATGTGGAAACCATGTATGCTGAAATGGTAAAAGTAAAGAAAGACTTAGAAACAAGGGTGGAAGAAAAAAACATTAAAAAGGAAGTGAAAAGAATAATCCAAAACAATCCAAAGTTGGTCAGAGATTCAGTAGATATCAACAAATCTATAGTAATCACTGGTATAGAAGATGATGAAGTAAAAAACAAGATCTCAAGAGACAAAAAGGAGCTGGCAAATGTAATGAGCTTATTGAAAGAAGTATCAGAGGAAATCTGTAGTAAAGACATAGAGGAACACAAAAGGTTAGGGAAATACGAGAAAAGCAAGTCAAGACCTCTAAAGGTTCCAGAGTGTAAACACCGTGGAGGAGATACTAAAAAATGCAAAGAATCTTCTGGAAAAAGAGGAGTTCAAAAATGTATGGATAAAAAGATGCCTAACACAAGAGGTTCTGGAATTACTGAAAGAGAAAGAGGAGGAAGCAAAAACAAAAAATGAGGAAAGATCAGAAGAGGAGAAGAATAAATTTTTTTTTTTTTTACAAAGTAATAGGATTGCAGGTACGAAAGTGGTACATAAACAGGAGGGAATAACAAAGAAGGAAGGTAGTAGAACCATGTCATGACAAGTATATAAACAATATGATTAAGTTGATGTACGGTACTCAAATGTGGATGGAATGGTAACTAAATTATTAGAGATGAATGATTATGTCAGAGAAAATAAACCACATATAATATGCCTAAAAGAAACAAAATTAACATCAAGGATATCAAATGACATACTAAACTTAGAGGAATATAATATATGGAGAAGAGATAGGAACCTAAAAAAAGGAGGAGGAATTATAATATTAACTAAGAAAAATCTAAAAGTCAAAGAAATAGAACTAGATATACCCTCACAAGTAGAACTGATTGCAGTAGAGATCAGTACATCGAAGGGAATGTAATTGTATCCAATTTATACATGCCACCCAGATCAAACACATGGGAAAGAGACGAATAAGAGGACCTGGCAGAGAGTACAATTCAGAGTTTAAGAGCATTACTACATAAAATGGAAGAGAAATCGGAAAGAATTATACTAACTGGAGATATTAATACAAATATAAATTGGGAATACTATAAATATAATAAGCCAAGAAAGCTGTTGGGACCAAAAGCTCCTGCATCTCGTGCAAGAGCTTTTCCTAACGCAACATGTGAGGGAAACCACCAGAAAAAGAGGACTCGATGTACCCTCAATGCTAGATCTCATATTTACTAGGCAAGAAATGATATTGACAGTTTAATATATCACCCTCCAGGATTGCATATGACATAGTTAACAGCAATGAAAGTTACAAAAAGAGCCTAAACTATAAAAAGGGAAATTATCATGACCTAAAGAAGTAATTCTTAGAAATTGATTGGAAAAAGGAGCTTAGAGGACAAGATTTAAATGCTGTATATAAAAAATTCTGTGAATTTTATGAAATAGGAGTCCAGAAGTACATCCCACAGCACAAAGAAGCAGACAAGAAAATACAGAAATGGTTCAATACAGAATGAAAAAATCAAAAGAAAGAAGAGATTTGTTGTGGAATAGATACAGAAGACACAATAGTGAAAGGGCATATAATAAATACAAACAGGGAAGAAACGATTATACAGGAATAAGGAGAGAAGCCCAAAAACAGTTTGAGGAGGATATCATAAATAAAAGTAGTGATCAACCGAAGCTATGTTACAGCTACATCAGAAGCAAAACCAAAGTAAAAGAATAAATACAATCAGTTACTGACGAGGGAATCACCAATGCACAAGAGAAGGATATTTGTGAAGCACTAAATAAGAATTTCCAATCAGTTTTTACAGAAGAAAAAAATTTTGAGAGGGACTATGTGGAACATGCATGCCCACACATTACCAGATATACAAATATCAGAAAAAGTAATACAGGAGGAGTTAAGTAAATTAGACAGAGGAAAAGCAAATGGTCCTAATGAAATTTCATGTTGGGTGCTACGAGAATGTACAAAGGAGTTAAGTAAACCATTATTTTTAATTTTCAAGAAATACTTGAGTCAAGGTAAACTACCTGATATTTGGAAGAAAGCAAACATTGTCCCCTTATACAAGAAAGGGAATAGACAAAATCCACTTAACTACCGACCAGTATCACTGACCAGTGTTGTAAGCAAGGTATTAGAAAAGCTTATAAGAAAAGCTTGGGTAAATCATCTAGAAGAACACAAAATGATAACAGAAAGACAGTTTGATTTCAGAGAAGGAAAATCATGTGTTACTAATCTGTTGAGCTACTATGACAGAGTAACAGACACAATACAGGAAAAAGAAGGATGGGTGGACAGTATCTATTTAGATTTCAAGAAAGCATTTGACACAGTACCACACCAAAGACTTTCATGAAAACTGTACCATCAAGGAGGAATTCGAGGCAAACTGTTTTGTTGGATGCAAGATTTTCTCATAAAAAGAGAAATGAGAACAGTACTAAGGGGAAATTACTCATCATGGAAAGAAGTGACTAGTGGAGTACAACAGGGCTCAGTGCTGGCACCAGTCATGTTTTTAGTGTATATAAATGATATAGACAGTAATACTGGAAATGAAAGCTATCTAAATATGTTTGCAGATGATGCAAAAATACAAAGGAGAATTACTAACACAAACTCTTGTAAAGAGCTACAAGAAGAATTAAATAAACTTCATGAATGGAGTAATACATGACAAATGGAATTCAATGTGGACAAGTGTCATGTAATCAAGTTTGATAAAAGTGGAAAAAGACCTGACTGGGATTATACGTTAGGAAATAAAACCCTACACACATCAGAAAAAGAGAAGGACCTAGGTGTGATTATCAATAACAGACTATCTCCTGCTGACCACATGAGTGAGAAGGTACGGAACATGTATACACTGCTTGCAAATACAGTATGAGAATAGCATTCACATACATAAATGAAGACATGCTAAGAAGGATACTAACATCATTCATCAGACCAACCCTGGAGTATGCATCAGTAGTCTGGAGTCCTCATCTCAAAAAACACATAAAGATTGAAAAAGTTCAAAGGGCCGCTACAAGATGGGTACCAAGCTTAAGGAATCTAAGCGACGAAGAAAGACTAAATAAACTGAATCTACCAACACTACAGGAGAGAAGGAAAAGAGGTGACATGATAATGCTATATAAATGCATATCAGGGAAGGAGAAAATAGATATAAATGATTACTTAACGTATGGGGAAGCATCAGCAAGAGGACACTGCAAAAAACGGCATAAGAAGAGAGGTGATACAGACGTAAGGAAATTCTCTTTCCCAAACAGAGCAATTGATCAATGGAATGCACTACCGAATGAAATAGTGTGTGCCAAAACAATTCACAAATTTAAGGATATGTACGATAAATATGGTTTAAGACGCTGGACAGTACAAGCTTGACTCATTCCTGTAAAGATACAATTAGTTAAGAACAATTAGGTAAGAACACACACACACACACACACACACACACACACACACACACACACGTTTTTTGTGTGTGTTTTTCATTTGTTGGTAGATAGTTACTTTTATAGGTTTGGATGTGTTAGATTATGCTGAAAGTAGAAAGATCTGTTCAGTTAGATGAAAGGCAATAAATGAAGTAATAACAAGGTGCAGTGTTTACACATTCAAGGGCCCAACAGACACCAGTTCCCGTTTGAAGACTATACACGGTGTATAGATTATCTCATACTTCATTGTGCTTATGCTCTTGAAGCCATTGTTGTTGTTCTGATCAAGATGTGTTTAAAGAGACGTGTCTTCACCCCCAGTGAGCTCTGTAATAACACATTTTGAAAATTACTTTTTTCCTTGGGACTTTTTTCGGTTTATTGCTAGGCTAAACACTTCATTAAAAGAAATAAAGAATAGACATTTTCGTTTTATTCCTGATACTTCTGTTAACACTGAATAAATAATAACAATAATTCTCTATATAGCAGTATGTGGCAGTCTCATCTGTGTCCTGATTGGCTAGCTATTATGACGTCACTAGCTCCGCCCCCATACCACATGCCACTTGGTGGGAAGGTGGTTTGTTTCTGTTTACATTTTGTATTTGTAGCAGTAGTGTGTTGTGCTGTCAGTACATACAAAGTTTATTCAAGAAACAGAAGGAAGTTTGTATCTTTTTGTGTATTTCCGCCAAACAACACAAGGTATTACGAAAGTGGCTAGATGTCTGCAAAAGAAAAGATCTATCTCGCATCAAGCAAGTAAAACCATGGCACTTTATTTGTTCAATGCATTTTTCACCCAAATGTTTTAACTTTTACCTGTCTTATGACAATGTCAAGCTGTCTTTATAACAAAGTTCGTGCCTTGCTTTAAATCTACAAAGACTAGGAAACATTCACAATCTTGTTTCGTATGAACATCATACAGATGGTTTTACCAATACTGACTTTTTTGCTTTCAGAATATTAGATTTCTATTGCAAATAAACAATTTAAGCTACCAGTACATTTTCAGTTACTCATTAAGTGACACTATGATAATACTTCTGTCAATTTCTGCATTACTTGATAGTTCTCAAGATTTTGTTGTCATAGCTGTGGATGTGCAGCATTTTCATAAGACTAGAGTGTTGGGTGTGAGAGTTCTGAGAGGGGAGGGTGGAGGTATGTCTGACCACTACCTCGTGGAGGGAAAGTTAACAGTAGGTAGGAGATGGCTGAGAGCTAGGAGGGTCAAGTGTGGCAGGGAGGTTTTGAAAGTGAGTTGGATATGTGAAAGATAATGAAAGAGCATCAGGAGAAATTGAAAGATGAGTGGAATGCAGTGAAAGATCAAGAAAATGGCAGTGTGGAGGAGGAATGGCAGTTATTTAAGAGTGCTGTGGTGGGGTATGCGGAATAGGTGTGTGGTGTGGGACATGTGGGTGGTGGTGTAAGAAAAGGAAGTGAATGGTGGTGTGAGGAAGTAAGTATGGCTGTGGCTGAGAAGAGACGTGCATATGAAGTGTGGCTTTCAGAGGAAGGATGAGGTGTCATATGAGAGATATAAAGAAAAGAGGAATAGAGCGAGATGGGCTGTACGCGATGCTAAAGTGGCAGCAGATGAGAGGTGGGGTAGGCACCTGACTGAGAATTTTCAACAGAATAAGTAAATGTTCTGGAAGGAGATGAAAAGGGTGCAAAAGGGAGAGTCTGGGAAGGAAGAGTGAGTAAAAGCAGAGGATGGAAGGATGTTAAATGAGATGGATGCAGTAAGGAAGAGACTGACAGAGTATTTTGAAAGACTGTTAAATGTAGAGGAGGAAAGGGTGGCTGAGATTATGGCGGATGGAAGGGTGCAAGGAATAAATGTGTTGGGAGAGTTGAATGATTCTGTGATCACGAAGGAGGAAGTGCAGGAGGCAGTAAGGGAGATGAAAAAAGGGAAAGCTGCAGGTATGGATGAGTGTGCTGTGGTATGCCTGAAGGGTGGTGGAGCGACTGTTGTTGACTGGTTAGTAAGATTGTTGAATGTTTGCTTTGTGAAAGGTATGGTGCCAATTGACTGGGCAAGTGCTCGTGTGGTCCTGTTGTATAAAGGCAAGGGTGATAAGTATGAATGTACTAGCTTTAGGGGTATAAGTCTGTTGAGTGTTGTAGGTAAGGTGTATGGTAGTGTATTAAATAAGAGAGTTAGAGAGGGTACAGAGGGAGTGATTGGTGATGAGCAGTGTGGCTTTAGGAGAGGGAGGGGATGCGTGGATCAGGTGTTTGCTGTGAGACAAGTGTGTGAAAAGTATTTAGCGAAAGGCAAGGATGTGTTTTGGGCATTCATTTATTTAGAGAAAGTGTATGATAGAATTGATAGGGAGGCTTTGTGGACTGTTATAAGATTGTATGGACTTGATGGTAAGTTACTAAAAGGGGTGAAAAGTTTTTATGTGAATCGTAGAGCGTGTGTAAGAGTGGGAAATACTGTGAGTGATTGGTTTCCCATGAGAGTGGAGCTGCGGCAGGGATGTGTGATGTCGCCTTGGTTGTTTAATATTTATATGGAAGGTGTTGTAAGCGAGGTGAATGCAAGAGTTTTAGGTGGAGGTCTGAGTCTGGCGAATGTTGATGGTAGAGTGTGGAATCTGAAGCAGCTACTGTTTGCAGATGATACTGCACTGGTGGCTGTTTCAGACGGGAGATTGAGACAGTTGGTTGAGGAGTTTGGAAGGGTGTATGAAAGGAGGAAATCGAAAGTAAATGAGAATAAGAGTAAAGTGATGAAGTGTACGAGGTCGGTTCGATGGTAGGGGGATGAATATAGTTTTGAATGGTGAGTTGCTTGGGTAGGTAGAGTGTTTTAAGTATTTAGGGTCACATGTTCCTTTGGATGGAAGAATAGATGCAGAAGTGAAATTTAGAATGAATGAAGTAGGAAAGGTGCTGGGAGGAATGAAAAAATTGTTTAGATGTTGTTCGCTTCGAATGGATATAAAGAGAAGGCTGTGTGAGGGTGCTGTGGTACCGACTGCATTATATGGGGCTGAAGCATGAAGTATGGCTGTAGCAGCGAGGAAAAGTTTGAATGTAACGGAGATTAGGTGTCTGAGGAGTATGTGTGGAGTGACACGTATGGATCAAGTGAGAAATGATGAAGTGCGAAGTAGAACTGGAGTTATTCGGGAGATGGCTGATCTAGTTGAGCAGAGGGTGTTGCGATTGTGTGGGCATATGAAGAGAATGGGTAATGAGCAATTGGTGAAAAGGATAACTAGATCTGATGTGTGAGGTGTAAGGCTAAGAGGGAGACCACAAATAGGATGGATGGACAGTTTGAAGAGAGTGTTGGATGTGAGAGAGATGTCTATTGAGCAAGGAAGAGTGGCTGTGCATGACAGAAATAAATGGAGAGAAGTTGTAAATGAATAAATGATAACACAGTCCTGAGGAGATATTCTCCCGCATTTGGTCTGATCAGCTAATCAAGTCAGGTGTGGGTAAGGGGATGGGTCTATTATGATGTGGCAGGGGTAAACCACCTCTGCTGTCGGGCCTTGCTACGGATGTCACTGATTGCACTGCGCAGTTGACCCTGGTGCAGTGAGGATCTGTCCCTTCTCCCCTTTGGGGCTAAGATGCGAATGAATTTGTTTGAATGGATAAGTGGGGAGTGTGTCGTCCTGTCTTGGCTATCTCCCTTTCCTTGGGGGAAGCAGACTAGGTATATAGATAGATAGACTGATTGTTGTTTGAATGGGCTACTGAATATACAAGTTGTCTGGTGAGTTTTGTCATGAATGTTATGTATGAAATAAATAATATATGTATGGAATATTGCATTAGTTTTCCAGTATATTTAAATTTTCTTTATTTACACGGTAAACAAAATTTTCTATGGATAAAAATAGGCCTACCGAACAATTTTGTATCACTATTGCAAAAAACGTATGTTGATGGAACTTTTTTTTTTTTTTTTTTTTTGCTTATGTTTTGAATAACACTGTGTAACAAACATAAACTAATATTTTAATGTAGATTTTTACACTATTTCTGATCAATGTCGATACGTTGGTTTTGAATACGTCATTTGTTTTTGTGTAAATCTAGAGTTACAGGAATTATGCAACAACATATGTATCTTATAAGGACAGGAACTGCAACTTCTTACCATTCCGAGAATGTTGAGAATGTCAAAGAATTTATATATTTCCAAGTGTATATTATGAATATAACTAGAAAATTAGCAAACAGCAACATCACAAGGAATGCAGGGTACAATGTATCTTGAAATGTACTTTTGATCGTGACTTTCTTCTGTATCTGTGATGACAATCATGCAACAATCCCCAAACGTAATCGCCCATCATCACCTCGTCCTACCTGCTCTAATAATATCTAGTTTCTGTCAGCAGAATGTCCTGGTGGAACTGTTCGCCATGTTCCTTGCTGACTGCACCTAAGTTGGTTTTGAAGAAATCAAGGTGGGAATGCAGATAGTGTAATTTGATTGACATTGTGCGTCCAAGCCGGTGGAATGTGCCGATCAGGCCATCGACGAGCTGTGCGGAATTTGGTCTCCTCTGGTTGCCAAGAAAACCTTCCAAAACCCCACTGAAAGCATTCCAAACGCACTCGTCATCATTGGTCATTTTACCTGGAGTTCATGATTTGCAAGCATTCTTTGAATTTTTGGCCTGGTCAATATGCCAGCCGTCACCTTTGTCATGCTCAACTTGGGAAACATTGATCGGATATGCAGAAATGCATCGCCATCCTTGTCAATGGCTTTAATTAATTGTTTCACAAAACTAGGTTATATGTGTAGCGGTGGAAGCACTCCCTTCTTTCTGGAGATCAGTGGAGCTCTTAGAACGCTGCATGAGCTTGGTGTGAGACTCTCTCTGAGAGGCCAATCTTTCCTCACAAAATGCTCTGCATTGCTCCGGCTGTCCCACAAGCATAAAAAAACATGAGTAGTTCGTATAACCACCTTGCATTCCAAAGAGGAACGAAATCATTTCGATATCCCCACAAACCTCCCAGTTGTGATCTGAGTACCTCCTCTTTGTCAGACAAATCTTCACATTCTCATAGCCATCTTTCATTTCCACAGAATGTGCAACTGGAATTGATGGGAGTTCGCCATGCAGAAGTACAGCTTTTAGGCTCTTCACGGACCTGTCACTGAAAAGTTGCCATTCTGAGGCCTTATAATCCACTCCCATGGCTTGGACCAAACCCTTAACATGAAAACAATAACACAACGGGGTTTCATCACAAAATTTGAAGAAGGATGCAAACTTGCCGTGGCGACTCCTATAACTCAACTTGCAGCTGGGATCCAACAAGTTCCATTCACTTAGACGTGATGCCAGCAGTTCAGCATTGGACTAGGTGAGTCCTAAATCTTGGACCAAGTCATCCAGTTCCTGCTGATTAGGAAAGTGTGAAGTGTCTCTGGAACATTCTTCAACATACGATTCATCATCACTTTCCCCTCCATCATCGACGATGTTCTCATGGTCAGGGACAACGTCCATGTCCGCAGGAGGACAGGAATCGCCAGTTCTTCGTTATGAGGCACCAGAGAGATCAAAGAAGGCAAATTTGGATATACAATGTTCTTTCTGTCCTTTATGCTCTTTGCACCACTTATATCAACCATGCAAAAATAACAATCTTTGTAGTGATTTGAAGGCTTTCGCCAACCTCTCAGAACTGCGAAAGGCATCTTTCTCGTTCCTCATATCCAAGCTACAAGCACAGAGTGACAGCTACCACATGTGCAGTGCAAAGCCCATTCCTTATCTTGATCGCCCATTGCCACGCCAAAATATGCTTTGTATGCACGAGCAAATTTGGTATCAAGGTGGATTTTGTGTTTGATCATCTTTAGTCCAATATATTCTCCACGTACATAACAAAGTGTATCACCTGACAGCTTGCAAGAACGTCTACTGGTCACTGTCATCAATAGAAACATCTTTAGGAACAGCTGAAAAACATGTCGACCAGCCAAACATGAGACTAGCTTATCGAATGAACTGACTCGATCTGCATTGTATGATGCAGTAATGGTCATATCAGTGACATCTGCATGGATGCAGATGGTGTGTGTGTGTGTGTGTGTGGTAAGTGATACGTCAGCCATTTCACTGGTGCGTGGTAACAAGACTGGAAACAAACAATTGTAAATTGTTGACCCTAGAAATAGACAAAGAAAACATACACCATTGGAATCAGCATGGAAAACTGAGTCTAACAATACCAACAAAACTGAATAAACAAATCAGCAACAAAGTTGCTAATGACAAAATTAACTGGACACCCTGTATAGTAACACGGATTTGCTACAGTGTAATTAACAGCATTTGGTTCTGTCGTTTAAGTTCTTATATAATCAAGGTTCTTATCAGCAATGCCTTAGCCTATGCCTTCCTTAGCGTAAAGTTTGACAAGATAAAGTCTTTCAGATTACACTTCATAATTGCAGTAAGGCATGTTGGAGTGAGGATTAGTTAGGACTTTTTTTTCTTTAGTTTTGGTTGTTTTTGTTTCTAAGCTTACCACTTTACTTCAGGTTCCTAAACTGGGTATTGCCTTTGCTAATATAACTGCATTATCAATTTTATGCCAGGTTTTTTCTCCAGGAAGCTATTGGCTTTTTATATCCCTGTGCATGTACAGATAGGATGTGGTAAAGGGGTGTGGCCAGTGCAGGCCTGAGTAAACAGTGCCAACTAGTCAATTTCCTCGAGCCCCACATGGACACACCTTTCTCTACATACACCTTGGTGGTGATGTTGTCCAGTGTTATTACAGTAAACAACACAGGCTATATATATGACTTGTGTAACTGGATGCATTCATCTCGTATGTACTGCTGACCTTTCCCCTAGTAATTATCCCTGGGGCACATTCTGCACTGCACCGGGGACTTTGTAACAACTGTTCCTAAGTGATTATGTACATTGATTGTTGCATTTCTTGTATGTTATTTGCATAGTCTTATATCGAAATAGTCTGTAACCATAGAATACGAGTTATGATATTTCTAAAGCCTCTTAGCATATGATGCTATTCACCTTTATGGATCCTTATCGAAAACACTCTTCTAACTTCACCTTTTTCTCTATCTCAGTTATTGTTTTTCTATTTTTTCCTTTTCTTCATGTATTGATCTTGTTTTGACGTTTCTCCCCTCACGTCCTTCTCCTCTTACAGCATTGCTCATGGCAACGTAATTGTCTTTCTTCTCCCTCCACATCCTCACTCACGCTTTCTTTGTCTATCGTTTCCTGTCTATCTGTCTATTGCCAGACGCCTTAATCCCGTAAGGGGTGGCCACAAACAAATCGCCTCCATGTCGCCCTTCCCTCCGCCATTTAAATGCCCTGTTCCCAGCCCACACACCCCTCTCTTATATACCTCTCCACTCCATCCCTCCATCTCATCTTTGGCCTCCCCTTCCATCTATCGTTTCCGCACTTGGAAATATTCTCTAGGTCCTTATGCCCTTCTCATACATTTTTCCCTCTGTCTACATCATATCCACATATATATTTTTTTTTCACTCCATGTATCCCCTTCCTTCTTTCACTGCATCCTTACCCCTCACATATTCTAACTCTCCAAGATATGTAGGAAAAAGATAGCGAGAAAGACACGGTGATTTTCAGTTAATTTTCATCCCATGCAACTATGCGAAGTAAATTATTACAGTAATTATAGATAATAAGGCCAACATTTTACCCCCCAAACTGCACTGTTTGCAAAGAAAGTACAAGATGATGAGCTATGCGGGAGTTTTTAGATGTGAATGAAATGGGGAAGGGGGGAGTAGGAATGAGAATGAGACCGATGAACGACGATGTGAAGAGGGGGTGAGGGAAAGGGCACAGAGAGAGATGAGAGTGGCGGTGAGAGAGGAAAATGAACTTGAAGGCCGAAAGACAGCAATGTACAAAGAGGGAAGGGAATGGTAAAGAAATAAATGTGGTGAGATACGGGAGAGGAATGTGGAAGAAAATGACACAAAATCCAGATTGAAAAACAATATCATTTCCCTCTGGTAATTCAGATTTTGGGATGCAGTAATGAATAAGACAATGGGAATATTCTACACTTGCATTTTCTTGTCCTTCCTGTAAAAATAAAACATAACTCATTAGATTTCCCTGCTTGTAAATAAGATTTGTTTTGCAGAGAATAAGAGGCGAGGAAATATTCAACAATCATATTGTCTTTCCTGTTAAAACGCATCTCAGTTATGAGAGGAATTGACTGTTGGCAAATCTGTCCGTAAAACTGACAGAAAACCGGGACGAGGAAGGGAGTGAGGTGACGCTGGGATTTGGGAGGACCTCTTAGGGAGGAGGGGCGTGTGGACAATGATGTGAGGAAACATTGGGAACGTGCAAGGAGAAAGGAGAAGGGAGGGAACTGCGGGGATGTGAGGGGACTTGGGGGATTTGTGGAGGTATTAGGGGTGCGGGGACAGCAGGGGTGTGAAGAGACAATAAGGATGTGGGGTGACCGTTATAGGAGGACTGGGGGTGTGGGGAAGAATGGGGGTAGGGCGACTCTGGGTGTTTGAGGGAATAGTTAGGGTTGGGGTGACAGTGGGATGTGAGAAGACAGTTGGGGTGTGAGGCGACAATGAAGGTGTGAAAGGACTGAGGGTGTGGGGGGACAGTTGGGACGTGGGGAGGGAAGGGAGTGGAACAGTTAAAATCGGAAGAAAACAGGAGAGAGACTGAAGGAGGACCCTCCCGTCACTGAGCAAATTACTGTCGTATTTTCTTTTCAGATTTATGGCTGGAGGAGTCCTTGGTCTATTCTTCCTCTTCTCATTCCCTTTTACTCATTTTCATTTTTCTTTTGTTCTCCATTTCTTTCCTCGTTTCGACACATTATTATATTTTCTTCTTTTTCTCATTATTTTTTCCCACAAGCCTGTCAGTGTTTTTTCCTTGCTTTTCGTTTTCCATCTTTTGCGTTCCTCGTCCATTGTTATTTATTTCCTTTCCTTTCATCATCTTCTCATTTCTTTTACTTTCTCGTCGTTTCTTTTCTTCCCCAAACTTCATTAAATTCGTCATCATCCATTTTGCGCATCATTATTTTTGTTTTCAATTCCTCCTTCATTTGAGCTTCTCATTCTCTATCTTCCTTCCTTCTTTAGCCTAACTTGGAAGTTTACTCTTATCATTTGTCCCGGATCCGTCGTCACAGTGCTCTCAGTCATCTACATTGATTTTTCATGTCCTTTTTATATCAAAGACTTGTTAAGTATTTGATTATTTTTTGGTAGGTTGAGTGCTCACCATTCACTCAATCGATGCAGTGCAAACTTTTAAGGTAACCTTACACCGAGTGGCAAACCAAACGCTTCCTTGTATATAATTCATGAAATCATTTCCCACGTTGGATGCTAATCCAATAACCAAATGACCCCTGTTGGTCTCGTGAGTAAAGACTTTCATCTGGATAGCGCCCATAAAGACTCACATTCGACGGGTGATTAAAGTTTATTGTTCACATACTGCCACTTAAGGACGAGTGAGGTTCGTCACCCTTACCCTGAAGGTCGGGACTACGTAGCCTAATACTGGGCCCTGAAACTAATGATGGCGCAGGGCAAGGACTGGATGACAAATGGATTAATATTTTTTTTTCAAGTTTATTTATGGCTTGAATGTGTGTGGTGCAGTTGTACGCCCGTCAGGCTTATACAAGTTGGCAGCTTCAGTACATACAATGCAGATATACGTTGTTTTAATTTCTGGAAGAAAGGAAACAAATTATAACACCTATGCCTGCAGTACGTGTGTTCTTATCTAATAGTTCATACATAATTGTATCTTTACAGGAATGAGTCAAGCTCATACTGTCCCGTGTATTAAGCCATTTTTATCATACATATCCTTTAATTTATGAATTGTTTTGGCACACACTGTTTCATTTGGTAGAGTATTCCAATGATCAGTTGCCCTATTTGGCAAACAAAGTTTCCTTACGTCTTTATCACCTGTCTTTTTACGCAGTTTTCTGCAGTGCCCTCTTCCTGATAATTCCCCATAGGTTATACTGTATACTCATATATGTCTATTTTCGCCTTCCCTGATATGCATTTATACAGCATAATCATGTGTCTTCCTTCTCTCCTGAAGTGTTGGCAGATTCAGGTTTTCAAGTTTTTCTTTATTGCTTAGATCCCTTAAGGTGGTACCCATCTCATAGCAGCCCTTTGAACTTTTTCAATCTTATCTATGTGTTTCTTGAGATAAGGACTCCAGACTACTGATGCATACTCCAGGGTTGGTCTGATGAATGATGTTATTATATTTCTCAGTATGTCTTCATTTATTTATGTGAAAGGTATTTTCATATTTGCAAGCAGTGCATACATGTTCCGTACCATCTCACTGATGTGGTCAGCCGGAGATAGTCTGTTATTGATAATCACACCTAGGTTCTTCTCTTTCTGATATGTGTAGGGTTTTACTTCCTAACTTATGATCCGAGTCTGGTCTTTTTCCACTTTTACCAAACTTAATTACATGACACTTATCCACATTGAATTCCATTTGCCATTTATTACCCCATTCATGAAGTTTATTTTCTTCTTCCTGTAGCTCTCTACAGGAGTCTGTGTTAATAATTCTCTTTTGTATTTTCGCATCATCAGCAAACATATTTAGATAGTTTTCATTTCCAAAGATACTGTCTATATCATTTATATACACGAAAAACATAACTGGTGCAAATACCGAGCCCTGTGGAACTCCGCTAGTCAATTCCCTCCATGATGAGTAATTTCTTAATATTGTTCTCATATCCCTTTTCTGAGAAAATCTTGCATCCAACAGTAGCCTACAGTCTGCTTCGGATTCCTCCTTGATGGTACAGTTTCCATAAAAATATTTGGTGCGGTACTCTGTCAAGTGCGCTCTCTAAATCTAGATATATACTGTCCACCCACCCTTCTTTTTTCTTTAATGTTTCTGCAACTGTCATAAAAGTTTAATAGATTAGTAACACATGATACTCCCTTCCTGAAACCAAACTGCCTTTCTGTTATCATATTGTATTCTTCTAGATGGTTTACCCAAACTTTTCTTGTCAGCCTTTCCAGTACCTTACTTTCCAGTGTGTGTGTGTGTGTGTGTGTGTGTGTGTGTGTGTGTGTGTGTGTTATTTAATAATTTAGTATCTGTGGAACATTGTTTTATGTAAATAGGAAATAAACATTTCTCCTCATATCCTTCCTTGAGTGTCTGTTGGTATACGTCCGCCTGTGCATATACATGCTCAATAAAACTAAATGAAACTTTTCCGTCTTCATATTATGTGACATCGGACATTATTTTCTGACACACACACACACACACACACACACACACACACACACACACACACACACACACTAAATGGAACTTTTCTCCCTTCACATTTTCTGAAAGTGGACAAAGCATCTGATCATAATTGTCAGAAAGGTTTTTTGAATGTGAATGCCTGCCGCTTCTTATCAATGCAAAAAAAAAAAAAAAACTATACACAACATACGAAACGCACAATCCATTTTGAACTATTTGCCCTGCGAAAAAAAAAGTAAAGAAAAGCAGAAAGATATACTTTGAAAAAAAAAAAAAAAAAATCACCAGTCACTAATGCTTTTCGAAGAGAATGTGTACTTGTGCTGATGGGTAGCTAAGTGCTAATGAGCACAACTTTGTGTGTGTGTGTGTGTGTGTGTGTGTGTGTGTGTGTGTGTGTGTGTGTGTGTGAAAGGCAATTACATTAATCACTTTTTGGGAAGTGTAACTTCCTCATTCCGACTTTTTTTTTTGTCCAGTTTTCATGTGATTTGAAAGGAAAATCATGTTTCTGCGAGTGCTTATCTTACTGGTGACACAAGGACTGTAATTCGCCGTAGCGGGAATAATACTATTTGACTACTGTGTTTGTCGATGGAGGAAACCTTTGATATTCCTATCTTGTTTCCTGTTCTTGTTTATACTTTCATGATATTGCCCATGTCTCTGACATTAACGCTTATACTCTGGGTCACGAGTTTACTCGTGATGCTGGAGGGGTTCTTGCTGCCCTGGGTTACAAGTAAACTCGCACCTGCCGCTACGTCATAGTTCTCGGATGAAAGTGATATCGACGAATACCCTGAACATTACCGCATGTCCTTTTCATGTGAAAGCTCAGAGGAGGAGATTATGAGTGACGATGCTGGAGAGGATCAGAAAAGTGACTTGTGGAAGAAATGCCGTGAGACCCTTCACATCACCACCATCACCCCAGCCTGGTACATCGAGTGCGACTACCACTTAGCTCATGTTTCGAGCTACTGTACACATGACAACAAACGGTGCCACCACCGCCGCCACCAACACAACGTATACGATATCGGCACCTCCGCCACCCGAACTACGTACGTCGGTGCATGTATTATTCTCCCCAGTTTCTTCCACTTCACCCTCCCCATCCCCTAGTGTTAGAAATCGAGCACATGGGCATGCAGACCACACAACAAGCCAGAGAGATGCACCACTGGAAATACATGGTCATCATCTAGTCCACCAACCATGTCAAGGTAAGTTGGAATACTTTGTGTGGGAGGGGGAGGGATTTCAGTCTGATCCACTTGTATATGAAGCTGAGGTAGGCGTTTAGCCATTATTACTGTGCTCTAGCACTCTATTTGTCAAATACTTTTCCTTGCATTCTTTTCACAGTCCGTGGTTCAGTTTTCGGTGAATGAATGGAATAATTTTCAGGAATTTTGCAGCAACTGGGCCGAAAAACCACATATCTGTGAACATGCGAAGATGAAAGACTGGGAAGTAACTACTGTTGAGGATATGTACTCCTGACCCATGCTCATGCCCCATGTAAAAAAAGCATGTGATGAGCGACTACTGGATCATTGATGAGATCTCTATCACACCTGTGTTTTTTAAGTAGCCTACATGCCTTGGGAAAGGTACTTCGACATCCCGAAATACCCTCATCACTGGGTCTCATCCAAACAACAGGCTATGGAAAGTTCGCCCGATTTTAGATCTCATAAATGACTCATTCATCACGTTTTTCTGGTCTCCCAGAAAATGGTAGTCAATTATTTATTTATTTTTTTTACACGGATGTCTAGCATGCATCCAGAATGTGCCGTCAAAGTGTCGCCACGTAGAAATCATGTAATTTTTGGGCTTTGTTGTGTGTTTGATCTCTGATCAGAATATTCCCAATGTTGACCCTCACGGCTTTCATGGTGCCATCATAAAGGTCTTCATGGACTGGTATTCGGAGATGGCCACATCCTATACACCAACAATAATTCCATGTTTCATGCTCTAATAAAGTATCCAACTGAACATAAAACAGGCACCTGTGGGGACCATAGGATTACTGAGGAGGCATTTCCCCACCTACCCTGCCAATGTGGGAAGATGTTGGTCATCCAGTTTTCCACAGTTCGTTAGGGGGGAAAGTGGCCTCCCGAGAAGTGGGACCGCAGGACCAATAAGCCAGTACTCAAGCAGGTTGCTATCAACGCTGCACAGAAAAATGTCATTCGTTGACAAATATAGCATGCAAATTGGTGCAATAGACTGTCTCCACAAGTCCTGTAAATGGTACAAGAATGCATTTCTATACCTCATTCACATCACACTGCTGAACTTCTTACTCTACAAGCATGATAACAAAGTCACTACATTTCGAGAAGGAATTGGTTAGGCAAATGTCTTCCGAAAACTTATAAATTCAGCCTACAGGACACAGTGCTTGGCGACAGACTGATTGGTTGCAATGGGATGTTCACCTGTCCTGTCGTTGCCTAATGTTTATAAGTATAATTCCTCCTGGTAAGAAGCACTTTGGGTGGAACCATGTTTGGTGCAATTCCCAGAAACACCCAAACAGATAGAAAATATATCTGTGCACAGAGTGTCTGGTGGCATTATGCATGATGTGCTACCATGAGCACCACATTAGCGAGACTTGACACTGGTGTGTAGGGGTGGAAGGAAAGCTGTGTGTGTTTTTTCCTTGGTTTGGCCCTCAGAGTGTAAATAGTGTACAACAGTGATATAAGTAAATTGACAGTGATGCTAGAACATACTCTGCACAAGTGACGTTTTCCGAAGGTGACATGCGACGATGGTGTGCGACTGTGACGAATAATCACAACCGTGATGTGGTAGAATAATGTGTGCAGCAGTGGCATCTGTACTCGTATGTACTTCTAGAAAAATGAGGTTTAGATGTAAGTGCCTTAAAAAAATAAATGCTTTAATTAGTAATAACATTAGTGTTGAGAGAAAGTAAGTGCCTGCTGATATGTTATTGTCATAAAGTAAGAAATAAAATTTAGTGATTTCTACAAAAATAAGTATTTAGCACAGTATGCAATAAGTGCACTAAATTATAAGTCAAATAAGGTGAAAAACATTATTTTAGAAAAAGATTGTGATTTTCATTCAGAATTTTTTTATTATTGTAAAATTTATTACATCTCGGACACCGTATTGCACTGTGCCACTCTGGAATAGCTGGAAAATGGGTGAACTTGTAAGCACCACACAAATAAGGTTTCAGGGCTGCAGCAGAGTTTGGTGAAGCTGAGCCACTGAATGGCACGTGACAGCCTGCCAAGGCTGCTGTCACCCTGAGCACCTGAACGCAGCCTCTTTGTCCCCGCAAAAGTCACCTCCATTCATCATCTCCATGCTCCTCAACGACACCACCAAGTGGTTTACAGCAACGTATATTAGAGAAAAATAGGATTATTGGGTATATCGGTAGTTTAGCAGTTGTTCTAAGTGGTGTGGTTGCTGAGATATGAGTGTGTGAAAATAAGCTCTTTGAGTAAATGTACCTGTATAGAGGTATGGTGGGTCGTTTACCCCCAACCCCAACGGAGGTGAGTTAATTATATAATTTTCATATAACTTCTTTTTCTCTCATGCCTCTCCCCTGTCTCCCTCCTTTCTCTCCTTTCTGCTCATTTTTTCATTTCCCCTATTCTTTTCGTTTCTTTTCTCCACATTTCCTTTATTCTGTACGACCTAACTATTCATATAGGTTAACCTTTCTTTTTCTCGTAATGCTTCCTATTCCCGCACTGCATCACAATGCTTCACTCTTTTTCTCGACTGATCATAATTCCATAAAACCTCCCATCCTCATGTCTCAAAACCCCATCCTCCTACAATTTTTCCATAAAACCTCCCATCCTCATATCTCAAAAGCCCCCTCCTCCTACATTTTTCCCCCCACAAAGGTCAATGTCTTGTTGCTTCTTCCTTCTTACCCCGTCTCATTTCTCCCTCTCATGTCTGAGTCTCTTTTCTCTCAGTCAGTTTTCTCTCATTCCTTGTTATTTTCCACTAGCTCCCTCTATTTCATTATTGATACCCAACATCGTCTCTCCCTTTCCAGTCCATCTACATTCCCCACACTTTGCGTCCTTTGAGAAATACCTTCCCCTCGACATTCCGCTCCGTCTTCCCCCCAACCCATGCTATACACCTTTCTTTTCCACTCCTTGTTTTCCTCACATTCCATGCCTTTCACTGTCTTCTGTTCCTCATACCTTCTGCTTTTACTTCCCCACACACATCCTCCTCCCTTCCCCCAACCTTTGTACTCACCCTACTTCCTCTCTCACCACACCACCCTCTCTCTCTCTCTCTCTCTCTCTCTCTCTCTCTCTCTCTCTCTTTACCACACCCGACTCCACCGTCCTTCCTGTACCCAGTCCTCACTCTCTGACCCAGTCTCCCCACCCAACATTTTTTTTTTGCCATCAACCAACGGCCCATGGGACAAGGTTCTTAACTATATCATTAATTCCTTCAGATAAATATAAAATTTTACACATTAGAACATATGCCAAAAATATGCTAGGAAAAATAATGTGCTCAACAACAAGAAAAATCTAACACCCTAACATCGAGAAATCTAACAAACCAATCCCTAACTTATTGTATACTAAGACATAAAGAGACAAGCAGCTAGACCTAAATAATTATTCACGGAAGACTCACACAAATGGATTAACCCGCCCCGTCCCGGCAACTTTTCGACCACTGGTACCCCCCAATCCCGGGCAATTTTCGACCTTTTTTTTTTTTGCTTAAACTTTCGCTTTTGGTCAGAAACAATGGCCGGTGGCAAAGAAAGTGGTCCCTGGGGTCCCTAATTAGCTTAACCAGGTATGCGATGGTCCCACCTGGCTCCGTGTTCTCCCTATGCGGTGTGAGCATCAAACGTTTTTTATGGTATTATAAGTTTGGGAAACCAATGAAAGTAAGTAGAAATGAATTTATTACAAACATAAAAACATGTGATAAAAGAGTATATTGGATTTTATACAAAAATAGAGCAGAAATAACCATTGTACCATCGTGAGAAACGAGCAAAATCGGCCAACTTGGTTCCCATGAATCGCTAACATTCTAAAATCATGATACATATAATTTTTTTTACTTACATAATACTTCTACAATAACATTATACCATTTTACATTATATTGAACTGTTTTTACGTATTCACAGGCCTTTTGATAACATTTAGCGTAATGCTAGCGCTAATTTACGTAGTGAGTGAACTCGCTGTGACTGATGTTTCAACTCGTATTGTGCTTTTTCTACTAACATAATCAATCAATCAATCATTTCCTGTGGCACCCTCGGGGATGCATAGGGCCTCGATGAACTCACACCACCACATCCTATCTTGTGCTAACTCCTCAAGATCTCCTCAACACTCATCTCCAGCTTCCCGTCTCATTGTCCTCACCCACGTCTCTTTTGGCCTTCCTCTACCTCTCCTACCAAGTGCCACCCACCCTGGTGTACCTCGTACTATTCCCTGTCTCCTATACACATGTCCTAGCCACTTCCATCGTGAGAATCTAACATATTCATCGATCGGCTGCACTCCTGTTATTTCTCTAATTCTACTATTTGGTATCCTTTCCCACCACTTAACTCCTAATATTCTTCTAAGTGCTTTATTTTCAAACACCAAGAATTTATTTTCCATAGTCACTGTGCTGTACCAAGACTCGTGTCCATAAATTAAGATACTCCTAACCATTACCTTATAAAGTTTGATTTTTGTATGAACAGAAAAATTGTTATTATTCCAAATATTTTTAAGCATTCCCATTGCCTGATTAGCCTTCTTTAACCTTTCCTCGAATTCAAAGTTCAAAGAACCATCCTTGGCTAAATAAGTACCTAAATATTTAAACCTATCAACTTGCTTTACAACCATACCTCCAATTACACATTCCTGCGCATTTTCCATATTCATATTGATTATTTCAGTTTTTCCACAATTAATAACCAAACCCACCTTGCGACCTTGACTCACCAAACAGTCCAACACTCTCTGCATCTCTTCTGGCCCATCACAAATCAAATCTATATCATCTGCATAATCTAAATCCAAAAGTTTCCTGTTCTCTCCCCAAAGTATACCTGCACCGGTTTCTGTTCCAACACGTTTCATAATGTAATCAATGACCAATATAAATAATAAAGGCGACAGAACACCACCTTGAATTACTCCGGACTTGACTTCAAACGAATCACTCAGACAACCATCAACCATCACTTTACAAAATGTGTCCCCATGCATGTTCATAATGACCCTCATAAACTCCTCTGGTATTCCATAATGTCTCATGATCTTCCCCATAGTCTCTCTCGAAACACTATCAAAAGCCTTTTCAAAATCAAAAAAACAAAGACTTAACGGTACTCTCATTTCATTAACTTGCTGCATCAAATGCCTAATTATAAAGATATGATCATTGCAACCACGTCCCTTTCTAAAACCAGCCTGTTCATCCCTCAGAATACCCTCAACCACTGGCTCCAACCTATTTAACAACACTCTACTGAAAACTTTCAAAGCTATCGGTGACAAAGAGATTCCCCTCCAATTACCACATTCACTCAGGTCTCCCTTCTTCGGAATTTTAACAATTACACCATTCTTCCAAACTGATGGTAGTAACCCCGTCACCCATATCTTATTGAATAGCTTGGTCAAGATCATTATTAATCTATCCCCCTCCACTTTAAACATTTCCGGAAATAAACCATCCTCCCCTGGTGCCTTGTTATTCTTTAACTGTTTTACTGCTTTCTCAACTTCTGCAAGCCTCAACTCTCCTGTTTCTATATTTAAATCTTCCTGAGCAGACGGTATATCCTCTTCTGGTGGTATTGGTCTATTAAGAACTGTCTCAAAATGCTCTTTCCATCTATTTTTAATATCTCCATCTTTGGTCAATAAATTTCCTTCCCTGTCTCTAACTGGTATTTCCTTGCGTTTACCTGCATTACCACTCAGTTCTCTAATCGATTCATATGCTATTCTTTGACTCTGTCCATCATTTTTGTTTATTAAGATTTCAGTCTCTGCAACCTTTTCATCCACACATCTTCTTTTATCTCTCCTAGCTAACCTTCTTACTTCTGAATTCAAACTCCAGTACGCAGCTCTTGCTAATTCAATCTCTCGTTCATCAACGCATTGCATCTCACTCCTCAATTTAGCCTCACCTCTCCTTTTTATCATATCCCACGTTTCCTCTGATATCCATTTCTTTCTCCTGAATCTATGTCTCCTTCCAATCGTACATTCAGCAGTCTCATGCAAAACTTTGTTCACATCCTCCCACATCTCATCTACACTTCTCTCCCCCTCTTCCAACGTTTCCAACACCAAAAACCTATTTCTGCATTCTAATCTGAATTCCTCCTTTTCTTCTCCTTCCCTTCTAAGCTTAACAATATCGTATCTACCAACACCAGATTTTTCCTTCTTCTGATTTTTAAGTTTAAACCTTATTTTTGCAATGCTGAGTTGATGGTCACTACCAATATCCGCTCCCCGTTTAACATGAACATCTAGCAGAGAACTTCTATGCCTCCTACTAATAGCGATGTGATCAATCTGATTTTTATATTTTCCACACGGCGACACCCAAGTTGTCTTGTGTATATTGCAATGCTGAAAGAGTGTGCCCCCGATGACTAAGTCATTTGCTAGACAGAAGCTTCCAAACCTCACTCCGTTTTCACTCATCCTACTACCAACTCCCATCTTACCCATACATGCCTCAAATCCCTCATTTGAGCAGCCCATTACTGCATTAAAGTCTCCAACGCAGATCAAAACATCATGTCTAGGTACCCTTCCTACTCCTTCTTGCAACTTTTCATAAAATGTGTCTTTCCTTTCATCGAGTGCATCATTAGTAGGTGCATAACACACAAACAGACTGATGTTGCCATGATTTGATTTAAACTGTGCGTATAACAATCGCTCATCTATAGGATCCCACTCACATAATGCCTTATTTGCCTTACAACCCAGTAACAATCCTACTCCCTGATAATGCATTCCATCCTGTCGGCCAGATATCAATAAACGTATACCATCCTCCAAATCCAACTTATCAACTCCAGTTAATCTAGTTTCTGTCAGAGCACAAATATCAAGTCCATAATTTTGAAAAACCTTCACTAACTCATCAATTTTACCGTCATGATTTAGCGTTCTCACATTCCAGTTACCAATTTTAATTGTATTTTTTGCATTAACAAATGAATTAGATTGTAATTGAGGCAACCGTGAGATTCTTAGCACCCCCTGCCCATTTAAGGGCTGCACGGGACTGGGGGCCATTATTGTTCTTTCAGAGTCCATCAAGGTTTCTTTGGCTAACTTCCTGAACACCTCGCCAATGTGTTGCAGTCGCAGTAGGCAGCTAACTTGCCTGATTGCCCACACCCGAAAGACCCAGCTATGCTGTAGCCAGTCACGTGCCGGCATGCTTCCCAGCCATTTCACTCTCAAGGAGTTCCTCTGCCTGAGAAAGCAACCACCCCCCTGCTCCCGAGGGCTTTTGATCTGTGTAGGTAGAGGGCGATCACTCCCTCACTAGCCATATACAGTGTATATACAGTGTATAGGCTACACTCACTAATATTATTATACACTTTTCAACTTTATAGAACTTTTTGAGATTATTTCAGGCCTTACGTAAATATATAGCGTAATAATAGCGCATAGTAACACACACGGTGAAGTCGCTATGACAACTAATTCAACTTACAACCTATTTTTTTACTTATATAATTATTCTACACTAACATTGCACATGTAAACACTTGATATAATTGATATTACATCATTTCTGAACGTAAGATGGAACTTAGCGTCATATTTGCGCGCACTTACACAGGGAGTGTTATCGCGATATCATTTGTTTCATCTTACACAAGTAATCAACTTATAAAATACCTTACTACTAACATTACAACATCATCCACTGTATATAATTCCTATCACATACTTACTGACCAGAATGTGGGTGTACTCGTGACATCAATTATGACAACTTACAGTAATGTTCAACTTATACGTTTTATTCATGCTAACATTACACCCGTTTCCACTTTATTTCCTTGCTATCACATATTTACTGACCAGATTTACACAGTGGGTGTAGTTTTGATAACAATTCTTTCCACTTACACTAATTCTCATCTTATACATTACTTTTCTGAAAAAATAACACCCGTTTCAACTTTATATTTGACTTAGCACCTACTGACTGGCCTTACCATTATCATGAGCGTCATTTCGCCTTCCCACACAGTTTCAGAAGTGTACGAGATTATGGTATTCCTTGAAACAAGGCTGAAGGCACAACGCAACATTGCACTCGACACACTCGTATCTTGTGTCTTTTCTCTGCGTTGATGGTCTGACTGTCGAGTGCTTACATACATGGCAGCGACGCTGGGGTTTACGACGGTTTGGTTCGGAAGGGATTGCGCTGGGGTAGTGGCGGGCTGCAAGACGTAGGGGAGTCTGAGCAGCACGGAGGGCGCGGGGGCGGTGTGTGGGTCTTTCCTGGGCATGCTTGGCGATTATTTCACGTGCCAGCTCCCTCACAAACCCCTCAAAGGTCTCGGATACTCCGGTGGTCATTGCGTGCAGGTAGTGGGCGTTCAGGACCGTGATGTCGAGCAAGTGGAAAAGAGTTTCTTGTACCACTTCATCGTTGTCCTGGCACAGTCAACACTTGAAATCATCGAGTCTGACTGATCAACTTGCCTCATGTTCAGATTATAGGCAAGTACAGACTCTGGTTTCCATACGTTGCGCCTCCTCTCGCTACGGTGATCCACGGAGTCTGTGCGGTGCATCAGGGGGCTGTGAACAGTTGATAGGAGGCAAACTTCCCTGTTGTGGTTCCACAGGGTTGCAAGGATGTTATTGGCCTGGAAGAAAACCACCTCATTCTTGTCAAGTTTCCTCCCTATCTTGACCATATGGCGACGGTTTCTCTTGACTGTACCACAGACTCCGGTGTCGTGTTGGTGGAGGAACCTAGCGAGAAGAGGGCTAGTGTACCAGTTGTCCAGGTACAAAACATGACCACGATGAAGGTACTCTTCTATCATTGTCTTCACCACGGCCCCAGAGAATCCTATACTCCGATCTTCTATTATATCTGTCTGTGCGCCCGTGTACAAGACTATGTCTTGCACATAACCAGTCTTACAGTCACACATAACAAAGATCTTGAACCCGAAACGGTGTCTCTTGCTGGGTATATACTGCCTAAAGGAAATATTGCCTCTCCACAACACAAGACTCTCGTCTATGACGAGGTCTCTGTAGGGATAAAATGAGGAGCAGAACATTTCCCGTAAATGATCAAATACCAGCCTAATTCTCCTCATTTTATCGGTGTTATTTGCATTGGCTGGATCATCTGCATCAAAAGGTGGAGGCGGCCGAGAATAAACTGAAATCTATTACGACCCATCACCTTTCCAAAGAAAGGTGTTAGGATGATTGGGTCCGTTGTCCAATAGGCAGGAATTTGATTTTTCTTCACCACACCCATCAAGATTACCAGGGCCAAAAATAGGAACATCTCTGATATAGTCACGGGAAAGTCATACTGTTCTGCATGCTTGCTTGTGGTTCCTAGGCGTTCACTTTCAAGGCGCTGGGATTGTGAAAATATATTCGTCTGTTCTACTATGCGCCCAACAAACGCCTCATCAAAAAACAAATTGAAAAAATCTAAACGTGACGACCCAGCATTTACACCTGGAGCCGTGCAACCTGACTGCCACTCCTCAGTGAACTGGTGAATGATGGGAGTAAAATTACTCCCATGCTCCCAGTTCCACGTGACACCACCGTCTCCAGCCACGTCACCATCGTCCCCTTCGTCAGGGTGGGGAGGTGAGGGTGGTGGGGGAGGTTGGGGAGGTGGAGAGCGGCGCCTCTCATCACTCGCACTTCTCTTCCCTCTCCCTTTTCCTTTGCCCTTTCCCTTCCCTTTCTTTCCTTTCCCCACATCCTGGGGCTGTGGGGAGGAAGTTTGTGCATATTCAGGGGCGAAAGAAGTGCTGGGGAGTGACTCAACCTCCTCTCCCCTAGGCCTACGAGCACCACGTGCTCGTGCTGCCTCCCTCACACCACTGGCCCCTTCACCCCGCACTACCCCCACACCACTCTCACTTTCACCCCGCGCTGCCGCCACAACACTTTCCCTTTCTCCCAGCAATCCCACCACACCACTTGCTACTTCCCCAGACAAAGTACTTGAACCATACCTTAGGTGTCGTCTCGCCCCACCTTCTGATCCACGTGGTGATATTTTTTCCTTTCCCAACCACTCGGCGATATCACGTCCTAGCCCTCCGTCATCCTCATCGTCCTCATCCTCGTCCTGATCAGAATCGTGATGGAGAGATACCTGTGCACGTGGTTGGGGAGCAGCCTGGCCTTCCCTTGCCTTACGGTATGTCACATACCGCGTTTTTCGGGGCGAAGGGACCTCCTCATCACTGCTACTTATTTCTTCCTCTGGCTGGACGTAATCGCGATCCACCACATCATCATCGAGTGGAGAATCACTGTCTCCAGTGAAGGCTTCCAGGACGGATGCAATTTGCTCATCTGAGAGACCTTTCCGCGCCATGTCTGACCTGGGTCACTGCTGGCAGGTGAGTGACCGAGACAAGGGCGAGCGCGGGTCACACGGGGTCTAGGACGCTGCCCGCCTGGCGGCAGGTAGGGGAGGCTTGGGTACCCGGGCGAAACGAAAATCTCCCGCGAATTTTGAAAATTGTGGAAATTATGAACCTTGCAATTGCAGGACGTTGAAGTACGTCCTCGGGACTGGCTGTGACAAAACGTGAGGACGTGGAAGTACGTCCTCGGGACGGCGCGGGTTAAATATCTCATTCAACAGCGGCAAATGTGTAATACCTCGCCATATTACTCACCTGCAATATAGGGGACATCAATATATGAAAGAGAAACAAATTAAACAGAAACTATTCCATATATATCAACCGTCGACTCAAATGTTAAAAAAAAAAAAAAAAAAAAGGGGCAAAATATTTACATATGTGCAAAACGTGGAATTCTTCACCCAACAGAACACTACTGACTGCAAATGCCAAATACTTCTTACTGCACATATACACTCATCAAATAGTGACTGTTATGACAAGCACATGGTTTAACATAGGGGACACCAATTTTAGATATGGAACTGTTGAGGGTAGAAACTATTTAATGAAAATCAATTGTCCATCCAAATTGAAGAAATAAATAAATGCATATAGTGAAGTAGTAAAAACCTCAAACAAGCATGTAAGGTAACTGTTCCTCTACCATCCCCCAGGCTGTCAAGGCCATACACTCACTTGCTCCCCCCCCTCATGCTCGATCTACCTCACTCAGCCTGTGTGCCTCACCCAGTGCTGTACATAGTGAAGGCATTTTGTAAATGTAATGCTAGGTGAAAAAGGCCCGACTCCTCGGTCCTAAAATACCTAACATGTAGCGGGATCCTCTTTCGTGACCGGAGCTTAGTGCAATGAAAGAGAGGCAGGACACAAAAACTCTAGGCAATAACCTTTTACACGTATATTCCCACAGTCAGACACAGGACAAAATACAGATATTACAACACAATAGTGACACAGAAATAAAACCTTACTTAGGATAATAGTATCTCACAGGATACTGACTTAACCACTACGGTTGCCAATACAGAAAGTCTAATTGAACAGGTGTACAGGGATCACGGGCGCGCGTGAGAGCGCGGGAGGGGGGAATTCACACAGGGGGGGGGGAGGGGAAGGACTCGTGACGAGCCAGAACAGAGTTCTAGTAATATTGGGAAAAGATACGTCTTTCTACTTCACTCTTAATATCACTCGATAGAAAAAGGGTTCTGACATTTGATTCTAGCTCTCGTTTATATTACGTTAGTTATGGGGAAGGGATGTTATAGAGGGGGAGGGAATAGCGGGACACTGAATATTTACGGTAATACAAAGGGACGGATATTACTCTCACTTTCTATGGTTTTCTGATGACAAGGGACATATGTATATTTTCACTACAGAGACTTCCTCAAGGGGAGAGTTCTTACTGTTTTCTTACGAGGGCGTCACTTATGAGTCAGAGTTCTCGAGACTCACTCACTGTTCTCATCCTTACTCACTCTCCCGTGATTTCACTCGCCCTGCTACTGAACATACATTTAGTCACTATATCGCTGTAACCTGTTTTCTAGGGCAACGTCACACTTAACATAATTTCCGTCACTAGTCTTAGGGCATTACCACACTTAACATATATTCACTCGTGTCGTGGGGACGGCGGGGAGACACGCCGGCATCTATTTGGCCGGGCTAGGGGCACCGCCAAGGAAAGGCGTGCCGAGAGGGCACGGGACGGCTTGCAGGGGCGTCTTCTCTCGTCTAGGGCTGCACGTGGCGCAAGGGCCCGTAATCTCCGAGCTGGGAGTAGGGGTGTGGCCCTCAGGGCTGGGGCCAAACAGGTCTAGGAGTCTCTGGCTCCTGTCTCGGCCAGAGGTGGAGGTCCGTCGCCGTCTCTTGGGCGTGGAGAGGTTGCGCCCGGGAGTCCTGGGGAGGGCCCGGGGAGGCTGAGGGCTGCAGTCTCCAAAATCAAGGGGCGCCATCAGGTGGGGGCTGCGGCACCGTCTTGTACTGGGGCCCAACAGGTGAGTCTTCTCCAGGGCCAGGAGTAGGGACCGGAGGCCAGGGAAGGCCGTTAGGTCTCGCGGGGTCCCTCTGGTGCTGGGAAGCCGGGCGTCTGTCTCACACAGGGGCGATGTCAGCACCTCTGTCTGGCCGTAGGGCCCGGCAATAGGCCGTGGCTGTGTGGGTGAGTCAGCACACCTCTGGTGGTCTCTCCAGAGGCCGTGGGCCCGTCTGTTCTGCAGGAGGGGGGAGCGGCAATCAGCCGTCTCTGGGGCAGCGCCTCTAGAGCAGCAATTGGCCATCTCCTTCGGCAGGAGGGGTGAGCGGCAATCGGCCGTCTCTGGGGCAGTACCTCTAGAGCAGCTATCGGCCGTCTCCTTCGGCAGGAGGAGTGAGCGGCAATAGGCCGTCTCGGGGGCAGTGCTTCCAGAGCGGCAATTGGCCGTCTCCTTTGGCATCATTTTAAAGCTGATTGTCTCTACTTTATCGAAAAACTTTTTAGTAAAGGTGCTATTGTTTTTACCCACCCCAAAAAAAACAAAAAACACAAAAGATCGACACATTAACATACAATGCTGCTACTTTTATGCATAAACTAGTACTGCAGGCCAAAAGCTAGTGAGTTCCTTTATGGTGTAAGACGAAGTTGAAATGTCTGTAGAATGATTGGTTATAAATTTGTCTGGTTATTGTCATAAAAGTAAGTTTAACTCACCGTGTCCCGGAGACGTGAATTCACGTCCTCACATGATGTGCACTCATATCCTGGAGACGTGAATTAATGCGGCAACATTGCAAGGTCCCTAATTTGCACAATTTTCAATTTTCGTGAGTGATTTCGCGAGTGATTTTTGGCACGTATATACAGGACACCTTCCTCTATTCCTCTACAAGATGCCAAGCAGGGAAAATGCCTTACACCGCATAACCTCTCCCCCCCCCTCCATGCCATTGTCTCGGCAATTCACGTGTTACCAGTGACCTGGCCAATAAAGACATTCAGGGCCAGAGTGATTCCCCAATTGATGACAATGTGGAGGACGAAGTTTATGTAGCATTAGAGGAAGAAACAGTCAAAAATGATGACCAGGTAATGTGGGAAAAAACGGTCATGAATGGTGATGAGTTAGTGAGTGAAACAATGCTTATAATGCCTATATTACTGTTTGAAAACCAATACACTCTTGTACTACATATAAATTCACACCAAGTAAATAAATAAATACTGTTTATGAGTGGATAAAATAGTTACCCTCCCATAGAACTCGTTTTCTTTGGTGCCAGCCTGTTAGAAAACCCATTCAGGTAAGGATGTACTCGTACCTAGATCGAGTATTTTACACCTCAGGTGAGTGATTTCTCTATGAATTTTCGATGTTTCTCACCAAAACCGGATATTTGAGCCAAAAAAAAAAAAAGGTCCAAAAATGTCGGGAGTGGGGCGTACCACTGCCCAGAAAACGTTGGGATGTGGCGGGTTAATAAATTTTTCAAAAAATAAATACACAGCATTTTTTTTTTTTTTAACCTGGTCCTCGTACTTCTGTGTTTTTATGTGAACAATAGACACTTGGCATCTATTAAATGCAATAACAAACAGAATAACACCAATAATACTAGGAATAATGATGTTTTACATTAATAATCTTATTAAAGAATACAGTGGTTGCGCTTGATAAAGGGTGGCGATGTAAACCCAATGATATTTTTATGGGTTTTCGCCCTTATGTCTTGGGTCATACATCACATCCACCAAGTCCAAATGAAAGTACATACTCTGAGGGACTGTGAGATGGCATTATCTCAATTTTCAACAAGGTGGTGCATGGGTATACTCTTGCATGCGAGGCCTCAGTTAGACTTATATTACATGCAAGTCATACAGCAGGCCACAAAACACCATAATTCACCACATGACAACATATTTACAAGCAAACGTTAACCTGACCCCCTAAAAAAGAAGCAAAATAGTAACCTAAGTCCACATATTAAGCCATATAAACATTTAAGAATTTTATCTTCAAAGGATTAATAGTTGCTCCAACCGCCCTTGGCTTTTATTACTTGCTGTAGGCTTGTAGGAACAAAATTTACAAGGTGTTTACAGATAGCTGGTTGGCAACGTATTCCCTCCCACACCTCCTTCGCCTTCATCTCCACTGAAACTCTGGTTTGTTCTTGCTCTTCCCAGTCATTAACCATAATCGCCCACAAATTTTCAGTATGGTTACTGTCACAGTCCTTTGATGGTCAATTAATCGGACAAACTTCAGTGTGGCAGGAACACCAGTCTTTCACTACTCGGCATGTGTGTATAGACAGTTTGTCTTGGACAAGCAATATGAAATCTGGTTTGGGAATAACATCCACCTGAATGGAGAGAAGGAGAGACGTTTCCAAGATCTTGATATATTTCACTCCGGTCAGGTATCCGACAGTGGTGACAAGGTGCCCTGTACCGCCATGCCACATCCAATTGTAGAAGGAAACACCAACCCTGCCGCACTGCATCTTGAAGACGTTTATTGCCTCGTAATGGGTGTTTACAGTCTGCCAGTAGTGAAGATCTGGTGCCGAAACAGAACTGAATGTTTTTTAATCAGTGAATATCACCTTCCTCCAGAATTCTGTTCTATGCGTTATGTGCACTTGGGAAAACTGAAACCATGTTACTTTTTGTTCTTCCATGAGCATTTGTTTAACTGCTGGAACATAGCATTTAACACCAGGTGCATAGAGACGGCGTCAAGTGGTCGATGGATGGCAAGGAAGGGCATTGAGTAAATAAGTGGGCCAGCCCGTTTTGTACTTCCACTCCTGCATATAACAGTAAATCTTATATATATATATATATATATATATATCTATATATATATATATATATATATATATATATATGTAATGATGATGGTGATGATGGAGATGATCATAATAATAATAGTAATATATATACATACCTATTAATATATATATATATATATATATATATATATATATATATATATATATATATATATATATATATATATATATATATATAATTTCCTCATCTTATCATAATAATTCTTCACTTGTATTTTTATCAGACATGGTGTTTTACTTTGTTTTTTTACTTGTTTTCGTATTTTTATCATAGACATGGTGTTTACTTTGATTTTATTGTATTTTCTATAGGTTTGAAAATGACAAACTAGTTGTCGAAACGTCACGAATTTATTAAAGATGTTCCTGATTACGTTGGTGTTTATCTCCATATTGTGACTACGCTTCCCCCATGGTGAATCTATTGCATATATATATATATATATATATATATATATATATATATATATATATATATATATATATATATATATATATATATATATGGTACTAAACACAGTTTTTTGACAACTTTGCGATTTATTAAACATATTTATTTTTACTGAACACTGATTTTGGACTATTTTGCACGTTATTATTTGTTTTTAGTATTGTTAAAGTACTGTATTCGGTTTCCGTTCATTTTTTTTTACCTCATCCTGTATGGGGTAGTCACAAATAAATCGCCTCCACGTCATCCTCTCCCCTGCCATTTTGCTGCCCTTTGCCCAACTGATATCCCTCTCACTCATTTACATCTTCATTCCATCCCTCCATCTCATCATCGGTCTCACCTTCCCACCCTGCCTCCACCTCACTCACATACACTCTCCTCTTTAGTCTTTTAGTCTCCCGCCTCTCCATATGGTAAAATCACCTCAGTGGATTTCTCCAATTACATTCAATCACATCCACATCCACACCACAACGTTCTCTCACTTCCTAATTTGCCAATAACTATATAACTAAACTGGCTCCGATCAAATAACTCAGTTCCACCGCTCATACTCCTGACTGTCCTCCTAGTCTGGAGGAATTTCACTGAACCTCGTTCCGAGACATATACAAAGTTTTATTGCATTTTTTTTTTATACATTGGACCCTACTAATGAAAATAAATAAGTGTACCCGTTGGCACTCTTGAGCATCCTGTTACATGGGCCGAAATCCAAAATGGCCGGCCCCAAAAACGAAAAATTACAATATTTGATTACTTTTGTCACTAGTTTTGTTAACATTACATTATCTAATTGTAGAAGTATTTCAAGAAATTCTAGGCATAACAAAGTATATTATATATGTGTAAATTGTGAAAAGAAAAATTCATTAATTACAGTTGCTTAAAAAAGGCACCAAATGTGATTACCGTACCCTGTTAGACTATCACCAGGTATTACCACAATATCTCATTTTCTTAACACACTATACAGGGAGAGGATGGGGAATTAGGTCTTTCTGTAAGTAAACAGATTTAATTATATTTAAACATATTTAAACCATAATCTTTTTCACAACTATAATGTTCGTATCCCTTATATCAGAATGCTAGACCAATTACGCCCTACAGAACTGATGAAAATGCTTTCCATTAAAAATATATGTCGCTTATAAATATAAAAACTGATAAACTAAACACATTTACAATTAATGTATTAAGTGTCTGTCATTTCCATGTCCATACTTTCCTCCATACTTTCCTCTTCTTCAACTGACACTTTTGATTTATTTTGAGGATTGTGGCAATCAGTTCCATGGCAAGCACAAAACAGTGAGCAAGAAAGTTGTGCTGCAGCACAACTGCAACAGGCAGTTGAACATGGGGTGCAGGATTGACATCCACACTTGATTAGTTTTAGGATATCAAGTGGTGCAGGGGAAACATCAGGTGGCAAGCCAATTGGTACTTACATGTTTGAATCAGGATCCTTGGTCCACCCATAATGAACAGGGTTCATTTCTGGTGGCTCTAGATCAAGGGAGCTTCTCCAAATTGCTGCTTGTACATGAGCTCTGCAAACATGTTCTTCAAATGCTTCTGTTGCTGGTGGCAAAGCTTTTAGCTCTGGTGCTGTGGTGAGCCGAAGATTGCCCATCTTTGATTGCCACACAGTATACTGTAAAGATGTCATGTTGTTTTCATTTGGAAAGCCATAACATGCCGCAATGAATTTTGTAGCTTCAGCAGTAACATCAGTCACCTTTTTTTGTTGCCACCCTAATCTAGTAAGTGTCTTCCCATTCTTTATTGCCATTGCTCCTTTATCAATATCCCATAAATATGAAACACTGTCACCCCCTGTACGAACAGGTAACAGTCTGTTGAGAACATCTTGATTTTGCTCAACTGTTACTTTGATATCTGCACTTGATCGTGAAGGGCTTATTCCAACCATTACCATATTGCAGGCAAGATTTTCTTGCTTATAGAAGTAGCATTGCAGGACAAATATGTCTATCTCATCAGCAACAGTTCTAATGCTGTGTCTTCCTGACCTTGCCAAATGGACAGCTTGCTACACCACAATAACATCAGCTTCCTCATGTGTAGTGCGCAAGTCAGACCTGTTTCTTCTGATTCCATTACAAAGCTCTACTGGTATTGGTTTCTTACGTGTAATCACAAGGTGTTTGTCATTGTGTGGCAGTAGATCAGTGTGCTCACACAGATACCCACAAATGAGATTAATCACCTGGGATTTATTGTGTGTAACAGACAAGCAGACCTTCTGTGGGGTCAGAGGTGTTGCCAACGACAGTCTGTAGCATCTACCTGCTTCCTTCCCAACTCTAGCTGCTCGTGTTGCCTCTTTAACGCTTCCACTGTGATATCTGTCAAAGACCAGATGTGTGTTTGCTGCTAAAAGACAGTAACGTATGTACTGCACAAACTTTAGAATATAATCTTGTATGACACCTTTGCATGGCCATATGACAGTTGCACACCCATCAAGTGTTATAGCATCAGCTGGGACCATTCTGCGATCAGATACTTTCACTTGGATTTTGACTGTCAGGGTGGCTTTAGAAGGTGACAACCTCGTATCACCTGTCTTTTCCTGGAATATTGAGGGTAAAAATGCAACCAACTCATAAGAAGGAACATCTCGTACGTTGATGTTCCAGGTGGTTTGAAGACAAAGTACTCTTGAATAGATCAATTTGGTATCATCTATCTATCTATCTATTGCCAGACTCCTTAATCCCGTACGGGGTGGCCACAAACAAATCGCCTCCACGTCGCCCTGTCCCCCGCCATTTCACTGCCCTGCTCCCAACTCACACATCCCTCTCCCATATACCTCTCCACTCCATCCCTCCATCTCATCCTCGGCCTCCCCCTCCTTCTCCCCCCTCCACCTCATTCACATACACTCTCCTCGTCAGTTTCTCACCCTCCATCCTCTCCACATGGCCAAACCACCTCAGTGTATTCCCCCTAACGCTTCCTATCACATCCACATCCACACCACAACGATTCTTTATTTCCTCATTTGTCAGCCTATCTCTCCATGTGACTCCACAGGCTCCTCTTAAATAACTCATTTCCACTACTTTCACTCTTGACTTGTGTCCTTTTAACAACGTCCAATCTTAACTTCCATACGTTAGAGTTGGTATCACAACACTGTCATGTAGTAACTTTTTCATTTCCATGCTCACTCCCCTGTTTCTTATCACGGCTTTCATGGAACCAGCAACCTTTCTTCCTTGCTGTATCCTTTCAAGCACTTGACCCTCCAAACTTCCATTCTTATTCATCACACTCCCCAAGTACTTAAACGTACTCACATTTTCCATTTCCTCACCATCCAACCTCACTGTACATTCACTGACTTCATCTTTCTCAATGACCATCACTTTACTCTTCCCTACATTCACCTTTAGATTCCGTTTCTTACACACTCTCCCAAACTCATCCACCAAGCCTTGCAGCTCCCCTTCGTCTTCACTTAACAACACAGTATCATCTGCAAACAACAGTACAGGGAGTTTCTAAACACTACACTCTCTCATTAGGGCCACTCCAACATCCTCTGCCCTACCTTGTATCTCTTTTATTACCCCATACATGTACAGATCGAACAGCCATGGAGACGTGACACATCCCTGTTTCAACCTAACCTTCAAGGAGAAAAATTCATTCAGTTCACCATCCACACGCACTGCTGCCTTAGCACCGTCATACATACTCTTCACAGCATTCAACAACTTCCCATCTACTCCATATATTTTTAATACTTTCTAAAATCCTTGTCTATCCACCCTGTCATATACTTTCTCCAAGTCCATGAAAGCTGGATATAACTTCTTTCCCTTCTCTAGAAACCTTTCCACTAAAGATCTAAGAATGAATATCTGATCTACACAACCTCTTCCCTTCCTAAAGCCTCCCTGTTCTTCTCCAACTAATTCCTCTGTTATTTCCCTAACTCTGGCAATACGTATCCTACCATGCATTTTTCCTATTACACTAAGAAGACAAATGCCCCTATGCTTACCACACACTTCTTTTTCCCCTTTACCTTTGTACAAGGGAATAATTATACCTGACTTCTAATCCTCTGGGATTCTACCTTCTTCCCAGGCCAATCTGCACATCTTCCACATCCATTCTCCTACTATCTCTCCCCCATGCTTCAGCATTTCACCACACACTCCATCAATTCCTCAGACTTTCCCCAGTTTGACTTTCTTCATTGCGTCCACAACTTCTATCCTACTGATTTCTCCCTGTCTTCTTACCTTCCTCCTTCTCCCAGCCATTCCCTAGCCACTTATACCCGCATTACTTCCATTCTCTATGTTCAACAATTCCTTAAAGTGTTCTCTCCATCTGCTCACTTTTTCTCCCTTATCCACTAGTAATCTACCATTTTTATCTTTCACTCCCATACTAACTTCACTGCCACCCTGTCTTACTCTCTTCACCTCTTTCCAGAACATTTTCTTACAGTCCTTCCACTTTACACTCAAATTCCCTCCAAATTCCTCATCCACTCTCTTCTTACTCTCTCTTACTAATCTTTTCACCTCTCTCTTCCTTTCTACATATAACTCTCTCTTCCACTTCTCAACTTCTTCCACGTCCGTATTTCTCATCCATTCATTGTATGCTTTCTTCTTTTGTGTCACAGCCTATCTCACCCCTTCATTCTTCCATGCTGTTCCTTGCACCCCCTTCCGTCATTTCTTCACCCCACACACCACATTACTTGCTGCACACATTTCTTCTGTGAATATCCTTCACACACCTTCCACGTCCCCCATCTGCTCCAATTCATATTTACCGAATCGTTCCTCCACTTCTTTCTTATATTCTGGCTTTATCTCATCCTCTTGTAACCTTTCCACTCTTCCTGCAACTACTCCTGCCTCCCGTCCTTCCCTTCTATTTTTCTATCTTACTTTGATCTTGATTTTGGCCACCACCAAGCAGTGGTCAGAAGGTCCACCCCCCAACCTCTATAAGGTCTTGCATCCATTACACATCTTCGCATCCTTTCATCCACACACATAATCAATCATTGCCTTCCTTTCATTCATTTCACCACCCTCCCTTCTCATCACTCGCCATGTATACCTATGGATCATTTGGTGCCTGAAAAGGGTATTGGCTATCACCAACCCCCTCCCGGCACAAATGTCCACTAACGCACTGCCATTCTCATTTATTTCAGCAGGCACACCCCACTCACCAACTATTCCATCCACCATCACATTCCCTACTTTACCATTCATATCACCAATCAAAAACACTCTCATTCTTCCAAACTTTTCCATGCACACTTCCACATTTGTCCAGAACTCTTCTCTCACTCTGCTTGCACGATCTTGCGTTGGTGCATACACGCACACAGTCGCCCACATTTGTATTCCAACTTTCAATCTTACCCACACAATCCTTGAGCCAACTGATCCATACTTTCTTATGTTCTTATTCCATCTTTTACTCGCAACACATGCTCCTTCTTTCACCCTCGCATTGTTACCTACTCCTGCACCTATACCCCATCCATACTCCCATTCTCTCCTCTCCATTAAGTTTCCGTTACTCCACATACATCCACTTTCGTACCCTCAAACACCTGGACAATCTCTCTTTCACCTCATCATTCGCACCCCTTACATTCCACGTCGGGATCCATGCCATGTCCTTTGTCCGGTCCTTGATCGTCATCTTTTGGTCAGTCCTTGTCTGAGGCTTCTTGTTCGTCTTTTTAGTTAGCTGTTTTCCTTGGAGGGGCACTAACCTACTTTATTTTATTTTTTTTCTTAAAGGTTGTGTTAGGAAGAATACTGCCACCGTATTCCCTGCGTGTCGTAAAAGGCGACTAAAAGGAGCGGGGTGAGGGGACTAGGGACCCCCTCCTCTGTTTTTTAGTTCCTAAAAAGAGACAGGCCAGAGAAAGGGATGGGGGATGGAGTTATCCCCGTACCCTGAAGATTGGGTCTATGAATGTGCGTGAATGTAGTACGATTGAGGCAAAAAGGGAGGAGATTGGGAGAATGTTTGTGAGAAGAAAGTTGGATGTGTTAGCTTTGAGTGAAACGAAGATGAAAGGGAAGGGGGAATCTATGTTTGGAAGTGTGAATGGAAGATTGTCAGGTGTTGATAGAGGAAGGGCAAGAGAAGGTGTGGCCTTGTTAGTGAGTCCGGAAGTACAGCAATGTGTGATTGAATGGAAGGAGGTGTCATCGAGACTGATGTGGGTGAAAGCGAAATTTGAACATTTGTGGGTGTTTGTGAGTGCATATGGGCCTGGTAGTGAAAGGGATGAACAAGAGAGGGAGTCTTTCTGGAATGATGTTGATGAGTGTCTACAGAGTTTTGGAGCGAATGTGAATGTGGTAATTATGGGAGATCTGAATGCTAGAGTGGGAAATGTAGCAGTTGAAGGCATAGTTGGTATGCATGGTGTGCCTGGAAGAAATGAAAATGGGGAACGAATGATAGCGATGTGTGTTGAGCGAGAGATGGTGATTGGGAATACGCAGTTTGAGAAGAAAGATATTTATAAGTATACATGGGTGAGACAGGAGGGTGGAAGGGTTGTTGATAGAGCTTTGATGGACTATGTGGTTGTGTCTAGGAATGTAATGGGAAGATTGTTGGATGTGAGAGTTCTGAGAGGGGAGGGTGGAGGTATGTCTGACCACTACCTCGTGGAGGGAAAGTTAAGAGTAGGTAAGAGATGGGTGAGAGCTAGGAGGGTTAGGTGTGGCAGGGAGGTTTTGAAGGTGAGTGAGTTGGATAAAAGAGAGAAAAAGATAGAGTACCAGGAGAAATTGAAAGATGAGTGGAACGCAGTGAAAGATTGGGAAAATGGCAGCGTGGAGGAGGAATGGCAGTTGTTTAAGAGTGCTGTGGTGGGGCATGCAGAAGAGGTGTGTGGTGTGAGACGTGTGGGTGGTGGTGTAAGAAAAGGAAGTGAATGGTGGTGCGAGGAAGTAAGTATGGCTGTGGCTGAGAAGAGACGTGCATATGAAGTGTGGCTACAGAGGAAGGATGAGATGTCATATGAAAGGTATAAGGAAAAGAGGAATAGAGCGAGAAGGGCTGTGCGTGATGCTAAAGTGGCAGCAGATGAGAGGTGGGGTAGGCGGCTGACAGAGAATTTTCAACAGAATAAGAAAATGTTTTGGAAGGAGGTGAAAATGATGCGAAAGGGAGAGTCTGGGAAGGAAGAACGAGTAAAAGCAGAGGATGGAAGGATGTTAATTGAGATGGATGCAGTAAGGAAGAGATGGGCAGAGTATTTTGAAAGATTGTTAAATGTAGAGGAGGAAAGGGTGGCTGAGATTATGGCGGATGGAAGGGTGCAAGGAATAAATGTGTTGGGAGGGTTGAATGATTCTTTGATCACGAAGGAGGAAGTGGAGAAGGCAGTAAAGGAGATGAAAACAGGGAAAGCTGCAGGTATGGATGGGTGTGCTGTGGAATGCCTGAAGGGTGGTGGAGTGACTATTGTTGACTGGTTAGTAAGAGTGTTGAATGTGTGCTTTGAGAAAGGTATGGTGCCAATTGACTGGGCAAGTGCTTGTGTGGTCCCGTTGTATAAAGGCAAGGGTGATAAGTATGAATGTACTAGCTTTAGGGGTATAAGTCTGTTGAGTGTTGTAGGTAAGGTGTATGGTAGAGTGTTAATTATGAGAGTTAGAGAGGTACAGAGGGAGTGATTGGTGATGAGCAGTGTGGCTTTAGGAGAGGGAGGGGATGCGTTGATCAGGTGTTTGCTGTGAGACAAGTGTGTGAAAAGTATTTAGCGAAAGGCAAGGATGTGTTTTGGCATTTATGGATTTAGAGAAAGCGTATGATAGAATTGATAGGGAGGCTTTGTGGACTGATGGTAGGTTACTAAAAGGGGTGAAAAGTTTTTATGTAAATAGTAGAGCGTGTGTAAGAGTGGGAAATGCTGTGAGTGATTGGTTTCCCGTGAGAGTGGGGCTGCGACAGGGATGTGTGATGTCGCCTTGGTTGTTTAATATTTACATGGATGGTGTTGTAAGGGAGGTGAATGCAAGAGTTTTAGGTGGTCTGAGTCTGGTAAATGTTGATGGTGGAGAGTGGAATCTGAAGCAGCTGCTGTTTGCAGATGATACTGCACTGGTGACTGATTCAGAAGAGAGATTTAGACAGTTGGTAGAGGAGTTTGGAAGGGTGTGTGAAAGGAGGAAATTGAAAGTAAATGAGAATAAGAGTAAAGTGATGAAGTGTACGAGGTTGATAGATGGTAGGGGGATGAATATAGTTTTGAATGGTGAGTTGCTTGAGGAGGTAGATTGTTTTAAATATCTAGGGTCACATGTTGTTATGGATGGAAGAATAGATGCAAAAGTGAAGTTTAGAATAAATGAAGTAGGAAAGGTGATGGGAGGAATGAAAAAAGTGTTTATATGTCGTTCGCTTAGAATGGATGTAAAGAGAAGGCTGTATGAGGGTGTTGTGGTACCGACTGCATTATATGGGGCTGAAACATGGAATATGGGTGTAGCAGAGAGGAAAAATTTGAATGTAATGGAGATGAAGTGTCTGAGAAGTATGTGTGGAGTGACGTGTATGGATCGGGTGCGAAATGATGAAGTGCGAAGGAGAACTGGAGTTGTTCGGGAGATGGCTGGTAGAGTTGAGCAGAGGGTGTTGCGATGGTTTGGGCATATGGAGAGAATGGATAATGAGCGATTGGTGGAAAAGATAACTAGATCTGATGTGAGAGGTGTAAGGCTGAGAGGAAGACCACGAATAGGATGGATGGACAGTGTGAAGAGAGCGCTGGATGCGAGAGGGATGTCTGTTGAGCAAGGAAGAGTGGCTGTGCGTGACAGAAATAAATGGAGAGAAATTGTGAATGAATAAGTGATGACGCAGCCCTGAGGGGATATTCTCCTGCATTTGGTCTGATCAACTAGTCAGATCAGGTGTGGGTAAGGGGATGGGTCTGTTATGATGTGGCAGGGGTAAACCAGTTCTGCTGTCGGGCCCTGCTGCAGATGTCACTGATTGCATTGCGCAGTTGACCCTTGTGCGGTGTGGTGCAGTGAGGATCTGTCCGTTCTCCCCTTTGGGGCTAAGATGCGAATGAATGTGTTTGAATGGATGAGTAAATGGGGAGTGTGTCGTCCTGTCTCGGCTACCTCCCTTTCCTTGGGGGAAGCAGCCTAGGTATATAGATAGATAGATAGATAAAGTTGACATGAGCACAACTGATCTTGTGAGTGGCTTGTGAAAATCTTGTGGCCATCCTTCCTCAAATGTTTTCCTCATCTTGCTGTTTAGATAAGTGGCGCTTTATGTGATACTTGGATGTGTAAAAGGAAGCACATTTTCTATGACACGTATATCTACTGTAGTTTCACTATCATGACTAAAATTTTCATGCAGACTGTCACCTCTATGCATGCTAGCTACTCGAAATCTTTATACTCCTGTATTAAGAAAAGCACTACCACCACTATCACTACAATTCATATAGTCTTTAAGAAAGCATGTGTCTTCCATCATGACCTCTTTTCATAGAAACCTGGAACAAAAAAGCTTTTGTTAAACAAAATCTACTCAACATTATAACAGAATCTTGGGTAAAAGAAAAATGCAAGCTCCTCTGAAATTTAAATAAAGCAATATGTATAATTTGATATGGAAGTTTGCTTTCTGAATCTGTAATTAAGATGTCCCTATAATATAAGCAGAATTGAATTAGGAAATATCACTCAAATGATATCTTTATTGTTTTATTGACTTTGCTGATAACAGTTTATTAACATTAAAAATTTCTTCTACCAGCACCTGAAAATGATCATAAATACTTAAAAATTGTTAAAATAAAATGTTACAATGTGTAGTTTACAAGTGATCATTTTGTTTATTGCATGTTCTGGTAGGAAAAATTAATGTTATTATTATTGTATGAAGAAAATTAAAAACTGAAAAAAGATAGCTAAACATGTTTTATTAGCATCATCATTCATCAAGGTGGCCATATTAGATTTCGGCCTCCATTTTGAAATGCTCAAGTGTGCTAGCTGGGTGCACTTTTTTATTTTAATGGTTACATCCCAATGTATCACAAAATGCAATAAAACTTTGTATATGTCTCGGAACGAGGTTCACCCGGTAATAACCATTCTGCCACCAGACTTTTCCAACATGATCCAAGCTGCACTTCCGTACGTTAGAATGGGTATCACAGTACTATCATGCACTGACTCTTGTACTTCCATGCTCTTTTCTCTATTTCGTGTTACTATCTATCTATCTATCTATCTATAGCCCGACGCCCTAATCCCGCAAAGGGTGGCCGCAGACAAAACGCCTCCAAGTCACTCTGTCACCCACCATTTGACTCCCCTCCCCCCAACTCACCCCCCCTCCCTCATATACCTCTCAACTCCATCCCTCCACCTCATCCTCGGTCTACCCCTCCCTCTCCCCCCTCCACCTCACCTACATACACCCTCTTAGTCAGTCCTTCATTTCGTGTTACTGCTCTCAGCAAACCAGCAACCTTTCTTTCCTTTTGTACAATTGGAGTCATCACGAATTCTAGTTCATGGTCACGCCCGCCAGGTGTCCATAGTGTAGCTTCCGGACAGAAAACTGAAAATGTGGACAACTCGAAATATCCATATATATGTATAGTTCTACATACTTCTGATGAACGTATTTTTCTCAATTATTTTCATAATAACATGTTACATGTATGCAGTACTGGACGATAACTGCAAGTGCTTCTTTGTCATTGTGTTCGTTGATGAGTGCGTTCGTCTTGGGATGTATTCAGTTCATACTTCATTCATTTTTCTTTAAACTAAGCAGCAACATTCAGTGAATTCGTCCAAGTATTTCACTGCAGTATGTTCCATTACATGGCAGTCATTTCCCAATCTTAGTAACACCGTATGTAGAATCTCGCACTTGTACCAAAATATGTTTCCCGGCTTGAACAATAACAAAGCCAACCCAGCTGACTGACCACGGGTGTCGTCTGCATGGACTGACATCCTGGAAGTTACCATTTCGCTCAGTGCGCGTACACCGAGTGCCCTTTTAGCTCCTGCGCTGAAAGTATCCGCATGTTATCTCAAGTATTGTGCCATATATCAACAACATTTCATGAAATACATGTGTCAGGATGATGGTTGGATGTCATACTGACCTAAAGGAAATTATAGGTCAATATATATATATATATATATATATATATATATATATATATATATATATATATATATATATATATATACAGTATGTATGTTACAGACATTGTGGAATCAGTCATTTCGTAAATTAAGGTCAGTTTAGTTTAAGTTAATTTATGTTAGGATGATCTAAGATAACGTTAGGTTGGGTAGGGTTAGTTTGGGTTTGGTTAGGTTACGTTAATTTAGGCTAAAGAGGAGGGAATGGTAACTTCCAGCATAAGTCACTCCATGCATACGATACCGGCAGCATGGTTCATCCCGTGCAGTATGGGGCCAAACTCGTTTGAAAAATGGACTGTTGTACAGCTTAAGCATTACTTAAGACAAAGATCAGTGCCTCATTCGGGATATAATAATGAAAAACTAATACAGCTAGAGAGAAACTCCTGAACATCCTGATTTACAGGATCAAGTTGAGCCAACTGATGGCAAGAGTGTAGGTGATCGAGACGGACTGTTTGTGATAATGGGAATTTATTGGTGTTCCCAGATCCCCATTTATTAACAAATTGAGATGAAATTGATAACCCATTTCCTATCCAGTCAGTAAAATGTCTTGAGCATATTGCATGGAATCCCATAGCCTTCCATCCTACATTCCGTTTACATTTATTTTCCCAGGGCTTTCGTCACTTTGGTTCCTTCTTCACTGTGGGACGTTTCGCCTAGCCTCTGACTTCAGCCACAGAAGGATACTGTCCAGCCCTCTAATGCAAGAGTTAACCATTACTCCCAGTCCTTCATTTATGCAACGGGTCAACTCTGGAACTGTCTCCCTCTGTCTGTATTTCCTGCTTCCTATGATCTCGTCTTTCAAACGCAGTGTGTCCAGGCATCTCGAAATGAATGGATCTTGAATTTGGCTCTCTCCTGTATTTTGTTTGTCTCTTGGAAGGAACAGCTTTGCGGGCTCGTTGTCTTTGGTTCCTTCTTCCTCACAAAAATAAAAAAAAATATTCTTGAATTCAACGAGCAGCCTACCACTGCACAAACAAACACAGGCATCGTCACTCCAAAAGCCTGAGAACCTCTGTGATTATGTTGACGGTCTGAGACTTAGCCTTAGAATGATAATCGTGCGCCTGGCAGCGTGGCGGGCATCTGTTTAAAGATGCCAGAGATTCCTCATTTCATATATCTTGGCCAATATATATATATATATATATATATATATATATATATATATTCACAGACAGTGACATGCGTTTATATTAACTTTTACAATCTTACCATAGTTTCTGGGTACATAGTAAGTCACTTCAGTAACCAATGGCTGTTCTGGAATGTGTGAAAGGGCCCTAAATTGCTATTTGTTAAATTTCTTTACAAATTTTGCAGTATTCGCACAAGGATGACATGTTTTTTTTAAATATTAGATACTACATCATTATATACACGTTGAATAAAGAAAATTACTTTCAAGTATAGTTTAAGCTAAGGAACAAGGAAAATAAAAATCCGTAACTGAATACTCTCTACCTCCCCTTGTCCCCATTTTCTGAGAACGACCCCATGGACACCTGGCGGGCTAGACCATGAAGTAGAATTCGTAATGACTCCACTTTCAAGCACTTCATCCTCTAAACATCTATCCTCACTCATCACACTACCCAAGTACTTAAACGCACTCACATTATCTATTTTCTCACTATCTAGTCTCATTGGGCATTCAGTGGCGATTTCTCTCGACGATCACAGCCTTACTCTTCCTTACCTTCACTTTTAGGTTCCTTTTCTTACATACTTTCCCAAACTCATTGACCAGGCCTTAAGCCCCCTTCACACCTACACGATCTTTTAACCGACCGCAGCGCGATTAGGGATCGTGCTGCGGTCAGGTAGTCATCGTTTGGCATCGCAACGCAGTCTAGCACATCGCCATGGGGTCCTGAAACTTCAGGATCTTTTAATGCTTGCTTAAAAAAATCGTGGACCTAGGCGATTGTCAAATCCATCAGAGAGCAGTCGGGGTACAATCGGGTATCATCATGATACAGTCCATTTGTAGTTCTGATAAATCGTGGTTTCATCGCCGGGAAAAAAAACCGTTAACGAGATGTGGCAACAGCGTATATACAATTGGCATAGGCGCACACAGCCATAAAATGTGTGGTGTGTGACTCCCTGAAGTTCACAGTCTAGTGTGCGTGTGCCCTGACCGTAACATACGTGTCTGTCGGTGTCACCATGGCTATAGACTGTCATGATGGCTGGCTCAGGGACTCTTGCTAGTATGGTGGTCACAGCTGATCTGATTCAAGGAGGGTTTGTTTGTGTTTGTGAGATATTCGTCCCAGTTTCCTGGGACACGGGCAAACAGAGAGCCCGTCACAGGTGCGCACTACTTGCGCGAACTTGCTTTATCGAGGTGGAGGGTAATTCCTTACCGTAGTAAGTAATATTTTAAGTGGAGCATGGGCAACAGTGCCAGCAGCGTCCCTAAAGATATCACCAGTTCGGGCTAGGGCCGAGTCGAGCTCAGACCTGAGCCTGGTGGTGGCTGGGCAGTCCAGAAGATAATGCAAAAGGGGCTCCTCACAGCTGGCCAAGCAATGTTCACACGGGTCTGGCTCCATACCCCTAATTTGCTTGTAGCAAAGAAACCCAAGACGCAATCTTCGAAGTCGGACTACAATAAAATTAGGTAGTCCTGGGGGGAGTGACAGAAGGGAATACAACGTGGCAGTAGCATACCATTTTGCAGAGCAAGAGCCCTCCGTGACCCAGAGTTGATGGTCCTCTAGGGATAGTCTTCCTATGGTGGCAGTGAGAGTGCGGATGAGGTGCGAGGGACTAGGGCGTAATGGGAATGTGATGTCTGGGAGATCGCAAGCTGAGCGCGCCGCATCATCAGCACGCTCGTTGCCACTAATTCCCACATGTCTCGGAAGCCAGTGAAGGTTAATTATTGCGCCCCTATGGACAAGGAGTGACGCAAATGTATGAATCGCTGTGAGGAGAAAGACGTTGTCATGCAGCGAGAAGGATCGTAATCTCTGAATGGAGGAAAGAGAGTCTGTGTGGATTATGACTCGATTGCGACGATGGTGGTGAGCATGGCGCAAAGCACCCAGGATGGCAGCAAGTTCCGCCTGGAAAGCGGAGATACCTGAAGAGAGTCGCCAAGCTTCCACTATTTGCCCAGAGACAAAGGCCGCTCCAGCTGCGCCATTAGGGGAAACAGAGCCATCAGTGTAGTAGATGGCTGAGTCTGGTGAGGCCAGAGCTGCCACCCTACTGAGACCCTCCTGGCGAAGGAGTGCTGGAATCAAGGAGCGGGGTTTAGCCTCCGATGGACCAAAAATATTAAAAAGGGGAGGATCCCATGGCGGTGGATCAACGTATCCAGGAAAGGGAGAGTCGGGATCTTGACAGAGGCTCGCAGCAGCTCCCAAACCATGGATGGCAGCGGCCGTGGTGCGGGCCCAGTCACGCTGAGGGGCCGGCTCGGGTGGGCGGCAGAGAAGGCGTTTTAGGAGGGCAGAGACAGGCAGGTGAGGCAGGCACTCAAGGAGGGGCATGGGGGGCTTTTTATATTGTGCCGGGGCTTCCACTGATGGTCGTCTCATAATCGCAGTGTCGTCATCCTATCGTCTTGATGCAATTGTTCTTATCCATGCACTGTCGGTGTGTAGTTGGGAACCGGAAATGACCATTATTTTTCAATTTTGTACCCATCCAGATGCAGGCATAGGGGGTTCCCAGTGCCATCTGGACACCATCATCATTCGTCTCAGTGTGTGTGTAGTGTTATCAGATTGGGTCAAAAATCGCACGATTTCATGGCGATTTCAAGTCGCTGAGCTGTCGTTATCACAATCGTGAAAGTGTGAAGGGGGCTTTACTGTTTACCTTCGTTCTCACTTAACAATACAGTAACATATGCAAAGAACATAAGAGGAACTTTCCAAATGTTGCCCTCTCTCATTTGGCCTCTCCAGTATCCTCTGCCCAACCTTTAACTCTTTTAAGACTCCATCCATATACAAATATAACAGCCATGGAGACAAGACACATCTCTGTTTCAGTCCAACATTGAAACGGATAAATTCACTCAGTTCATTATTTATATTGATGAATTTCCTACTGCACTAGGAATTTCATGCACGAATACACCTCATAATTCGCGTTTAACCCGTCACGTCCCGAGGTTTTCCGCACCTATGACATCCCCCGTCCCGAGCCTTTTTGGAAATTTTTTTTTTTTTTGTTTTGCTAAAACTTCCGCTTAGGTCGAGAAACGAAGGAAAATCACAAAGAGAGTGGTTCCCGCGGTCTATAAGTGGTCCGTACAGGTGCGGTTCCCCCCCGCAGGTATGGTGTTCTCTAACGGGCTGGATATGCGTTTACGTTTTCTGTGGTAAGGAATAATGGGAGAAATAACACACAACACCTCTATATTTATTGAATTTGAACTAATAAACAATAACAGTAACAATATAATGGATTTCAGACACATATATATATATATATATATATATATATATATATATATATATGAAAAATAAGCATTGTACCATCGCGCGAGCATAGCGAGTTTGGTCCGAGTCGTAACATGCTATATGTTAAGTGTCTGGTATGAGTCAACCTATCATTTTTTCTACTTGTATACTTCTGTTTCAATTACATTTTACCAATTACAACTGTTTGTAAGTGTTTTCAGATGTTTTCATTTATTATGATGACATGCAGCATTAGTATAGCTCACATCAGCTTAGTAAGCGCACTCGCTATGACTCGTATTTCAACATACCAAATTGTTTTATCACTTTCCAATTATTTTCCCCTTTACATAGAACCTTTCCTCCACCACTGTAAAGGTTTTCAATTATTTTCATTCATTACGAGGGCATTTAGCGATATGCTAGCGCATATTCACGTAGCAACCACGATCTCAAACACACGTGTTTCATCATCTACTTTATTTATTCACTCCACTTATAATTTCCCATTTACATTACACACGTTTACACCCCTATAATGCACTGTACATACTTACTGCCATTATTTATTCAAGTGAGCGTGAGAATATCGCCTGAAAATACCCTCGCAAGGAATGTTTCGACAAACATAATACTCACACACTTATATACTAATTCACTCACACACTTATATACTAATTATTCACTTCATCACTTGCTGACTTTTATTTTGACTAATACGTGCCTTATTCATTCAACTGAGCGTCAGGAAATCGCATCTCTATACACACGCTATGAATATTTGACTTAGAATATATATCATCACATACAATAATTTGAGCTTATATTATACCCGTAAGAATTTCCCATAATAATAATTATATAATTACGGGCCGTATTTATTGCACTGAGCGACAGAATATCGCATCATAAAACCCTCGCTATGTAAGTTTCAACTTAGGGTAGATTTATATACTTACATACAATGTTTTCACTTATGTTCTACCCGTATGCACTTTATTCTAATATTTGGAGATCAACATGACTGATAATTTCACTGAGCGTCTGTCTGTCGCATTTACGGTACCTCATAATTTCAGCGTCCTTTCGCATTCACACCATACTAAAATTGCATCAACGTGTGATATTCACTAAAACATGGGTGAATACAGAGACCCACGTGACACTGCACGCACTCATAGCGGGTGTCCTTCCTCTGCCTCTGTGTCGTGAGTCTCACCTGGGAATTACTGCACACGTGACACCTGCGTTGGGGCCTAGGTCTGTTTGGCTGGGGAGGGATAGGAGTGGGGAAATGGCGGCCGGATATTCTCTGGGGAGTTTGGGCAATATGGGCAGTGCGGGTGCGATGTTGGGGCCTTTCAACAGCATACTTTGCAAAGATTTCTCGTGTGAGCTCCCTCACAAACCCTTCAAATGTTTCCTGAACTCCTGTGGTCATGGCGTGAAGTTGGTGGCAATTCAGAGCAGTGATATCTAGCAAGTGAAAGAACAGTTTTTTATACCACTTCATCGTGGTCCTGGCACACTCTACCGTCGATATCATGGAGTCTGACTAGTCCACGAGGCGCATGTTTATATTGTAATCCACAACACACTCAGGTTTCCAAACACGACGCCTGCTCTCGCTACGGTAATCGAATGAATCACTACGGTGCATCAAGGGGCGGTGAACCGTGGACAAGAGGCTTACTTCTCTGTTGTGGTTCCACACTGTTGCAAGGATGTTGTTGGCTTTGAAGAAGACAACCTCATTCCTTGCAAGTTTCCGCCCTACCTTGGCCATGTGACGCCGGTTCACCTTTACGGTTCCACAGACTCCCGTTTCATGTGTGTGTGAAGATAAGGAGCGAGAAGAGGGCTAGTGTACCAATTGTCGAGGTAGAGAACGTGACCACGATGAAGGTAGTCTTCTATCATCGTCTTTACCACTGCTCCCGACAGTCCAATACTTCGATCTTCTATTATGTCTGTCTGTGCACCGGTGTACAAGACTATGTCTTGCACGTATCCAGTCCTACAGTCACACATAACAAAGATCTTGAACCCAAAACGGTGCCTTTTGCTGGGTATATACTGTCTGAATGAAATATTGCCTCTCCACAACACAAGACTCTCGTCTATGACGAGATCTTTATAGGGATAGAATGAGGAACGAAAGGTTTGCCTGAGGTGATGAAAGGCCAACCGAATTCACCTCATTTTATTAGTGTTGTTTGCATTTGCAGGGTCATGAGCATCATAGAAATGGAGGCGACTTAGAATTTGTTGAAACCGATTACGGCTCATCACTTGACCAAATATGGGGGTAAACATAACAGGGTCCCTAGTCCAGTAAGCAGGAATTCTATTCTTTCTTATAATACCCATCAAAAGGACCAGGGCAAAAAATAAGAACATTTCTGGAAGGGAGACAGGGTAATCATAGATCATAGAATGCCTACTTCTTGTTCCCAATCTTTCACTCTCTAGGCGCTGGGCGCTTGCAAACAGGTTTGTTTGGTATACAATCTGATCAACAAATGCCTCACTGAAAAACAGGTGGAAAAAATCCAACCTGGTGGAATTACGGTGAATTCCTGGTGCAATGCAGCCAGATCGCCCCTGCTCAGTGAAGGGGTGAATGAGGGGAGAAAAATCACTCCCATCCTCCCAATCCCACGACACAAATCCCTCGTCCCCATCAGCCCCATCACCGCCTTTGTCTTGGTGGGGAGGAGATCCTGGTTGGGGAGGTGGGGGAGAAGGAGTGCGGAGGGCTTCCCCACTGTCACTCCTCCTCCCTCTGCCTTTACCCTTTCCCTTTCCCTTACCCTTACGGCCTTGAGGAACATTAGGGGGCTGTGGGGATGAAATAGGGGAATATTGGGGAGCAGAAGACGTGCTGGGGAGTGGTTCCTCCCCACCTTCCCCCTCCATTACAACACCACGTGCTTTCTCAAGCACCCTAGCTCAACCACGTGTTAGGGGATATTGGGGAGCATAAGACGTGCTGGGGAGTGGTTCCTCCCCACCTTCCCCCTCCATTACAACACCACGTGCTCTCTCACGCAACCTAGCTCGACCACGTGTTAGGGGATATTGGGGAGCATAAGACATGCTTTGGAGTGGTTCCTCTCCACCTTCCCCCTCCCTCACAACCCCACGTGATAAGGAACGCACCCGCACTGGCCCACGTGAACCACTTCCACTATGCCGCCTCACACTATGTAGGGAGAGCAATGACTCACTCACGTCACTCTCACTTTCCCTAATCCTTCCTGGACTTTCCCTTTCACTCCCCACTCCCTCCACTTGACTTCCTAGCTCCTCAAACAGAATGCTAGGCCCATACCTGCTCATACGACGTGGTGTGCGCTCTGGTCCACGATGTGTAATCACCTCCCGTCCATACCACGTGGCAGCACATCCCACGGCTCCGTCCTCGTCCTCGTCCTCGTCCTCATCCTCAAATTCTGGTTCCAAATCACGCTGGGGATAGGGATAGGATATAGCACGTGCCTTCTTTGCCTCCTGCCCCTCTCTAGCAGCACGGTAAGTCACGTACTGCCACTTCCTGGGAGACAAAACTTCCTCATCACTGCTGGTGGTTTCTTCCTCCTCTGGCTGCACATAATCCTTGTCCATATCCTCGTCGTCCAGTGGGGAATCACTGTCGCCGGTAAAGGTGTCCAGGGCGACTTGAATTTCGCTGTCTGAGAGACCTCTCTTAGCCATGTCTGAGCAGGACCGTGGCTACCAGGTGAGTGGACGAGTGGTGGGCTAGCGCGGGTCGCGCGGGGTCGCCGAGTGTCGCCGCCTGGTGGCAGGTAGGGGAAGGTCATGCAAGGGTACGTACCGCAAATCAAGTGCGAAATTTGAAAATTGTCGAAATTATGCAAATTGCAATTGCACGACGTACTGGTACGTCGCCGGGACTGGCAAATGCAAATTGTTGCAACGTACCCATACGTCGACGGGACGGGGTGGGTTAAGCACATGTACGTGCAATTTTTTTGTGGCAAAGCCAGACATATGCATAGTCTATTTATTAATTTATAAAGGTATCTGGGTAAAAGTCTAAGAAGAAAATGGCATTTACGTACAAATGGGAAACATGACGGCTCCTCAGGCTCATTTAATTCAGATGAAGACCATTCATTCCCATATAATCTACCAAGTCAGAGTCCATCGTTGATTTTCAGAATTACAGTGGGAGAATTTTATTTTGAAATAATAATTTCTTTGCAAATCTTTCAGCTATCTACATTTGTTCCGTACCTCGTATCTAATCCTACTGATGCTTATCTTTGAGAGCTTGCGAGTGGTTGAGACTACACTGAAGCCATCATTGTACCTTTTCTGCTACGTCATTAACATATCCTAACAATTTCATGTGGGTATAGTTTTGTAATATACAGAGACCAACAAGCGAAAAGTAACCAATTATTAATTGATTAATTAACTCAAAAGTAATTGAAATAATTAGACTGAAACTCGCGTATTGCCTACCACTACTGATTTATCCCTCTCTCCTTTCCGTTACTAAAATTTCTTTTTCCCTACTCATTCATCTACAGTCTATCTGTCTGTCTGTCTGTCTCTGTCTGTCTGTCTGTCTGTCTGTCTGTCTCTCTCTATCTCTCCATTTGCCCTCCCTTCCTCCCTCCTCTCTGTCCTACCCTTCCTCCCATCTCGCCTACATCGTCTTCCTTCTTTCTCCCTCACCTCAGCTTCCCTTCGTGTTAACTTTTAAACCCGTCCCCGTTACCCTAATGAAATGTCTACTTAACCCGCCCCGTCCCGATCGATTTTCCACCACTGACTCCCCCCAATCTTGACCAATTTTGAAAAAAAAATTTTTTTTGGCTCAAACCTCTGCTTTTGGTGAGAAACATCGAAAATTCATAGAGAAATCGCTCACCTGAGGTTTAAAATAATCAATACAGGTAGCAGTACTCCATACCTTACTGGGTTTTCTATCAGAACCTTACTGGGTTTTCTATCAGACTGGCTCCAAAGAAAACGAGTTCTGTGGGAGGGTAACTATTCCACACCACTCATAAATGGTATATATTTATTTATTTGGTATGAATTTCTATTTAGGACGAGTATATTGGTTTTCACACAGTATTATAGGCAATATGAGCATTGTTTCACTCACCAAACACATCAACATACCTGACCTTTTTTTTTGGCGACATTACCTGCTCATCATTTCTGACTGTCTCTTCCTCTAATGTTAAGTAAACTTTGTCCTCCACATTGTCATTGATTGGGGACTCACTCTGGCCCAGAATTTCATACGACATGTCTTTACTGGCCAGGTCACTGGTAACAGGTGAATTGCCAAGACAATGGCATGCAGGGGGGGAGGTCATGTGGGGTAGGGCATTGTCCCTGCCTGGCATCTTATAGACGAAGGTGTTCTGTTTATATGTACCAAAAATCACGTGCAAAAATTGAAAATTGTGTAAGTTAGGGACCTTGCAATTGATGTGCATTTATATACGTCAACGGGACTGACAGTGAGAAAACGTGGACATATATATACATCAACGGGACGCAGTGGGTTAATCTCCTCTCCCTAACTTCCATATTATTGCTTCTATACTAAATTTTATCCTATGCCACTTTTCCTTTGTTTCACTTTCTTCTTTTCTCCTTCCCTTTTTCTTTCCCAGTATTAACTTTTCGGTTGTTGTTACATTTCGTTCTCTCTTTCCACCTTCTTTCTTTCCATTACTTACCCTCCCTAATCACCCTCTATCAGATGTGTAACGAAGTATAAAAAAATGTTTACCAAGACTGAGGATCAAAATACCTTTGGATGCTTTAAGAGAACCTACTGTAATCCTTTATCTAGTCGACATTCTTCTTCCTCACCGTTTTCTTTTGTGCTTTCGTTCCTGCCTCCCATTTCCATTTTTCGTCTATTCTTTTATCTCCACATACCTTCAGTTTCTTCCTCTCCCGTTCCTCATTGCCCTCCATTTCTCCGCAGTGCCTTGAGATCTCGTTGGCTCAGTCTTTCTGTCTTCCTCTTTTTGCCATTTCTCTTCGTCACCCCCTCTTGACCTCCTACCAATGCTTTCCTTCTTCCCTCTCTCCTTTTTCAGCATCACTTTACTTTCCTCTCTAACACCTTACCTCTTTCTCCAACAGCCTTACTTTCTCTATCGAAATCCTTCCTCCCTCCCTCAAAACTTTTTCTCTCTGCCTTCCTGCCTCTCTGTCTGATCCAGAGAACCATTTCTCACATAGGTATCATTCTCAAAAGAATACCTGTAATTTAATAACAATTGTTATCGCACAAGCTGCCATATCGATATACAGTACTTCAGGACCATATTAATGTTAGAGGCAGCCCATACCAGTATGTGTGTGCTGGAGTAGGGGAGGAAGGGAGGTATGAAGTAACAGGCTGAGGTTACCTGGTAAAGTAAGGCAGGGCATGAGAGTAGTCAGAGTGATGAGAGAAATATGAAGCTGACACACGGTGTGTGATGGGTGCTGAGGAACAGAATGAAGCCTGCAATATTTAGAATGTGCAGAGACAGTTATAATATGACTTTCTGGATTTTGCAGATAGAGTGGGACAGGATGAGTTACTGAGCCAGGGTGAGGCAGGTATTGCAAGGCAGTCAAGCAAGATGAATCAAGAAGTCTGCGGCAGGATGCATGTAACAGGCAGGACGTGGCAGGAAGGGTGAGGTAAAGGGGCATGCAGACAGGCAAGGTGACAAAGTACGACAGGCAACGTCAGGTACGTAGGGTAAGACAGAACAAACAGGTGCATAAAAAAAATTCAACCTCTCTTTCTCATTGACATTTTTTTCCACGAGCCACATCTGTTTCTTGCGTCTGATATTTTTTCGTGTTTTTTGCGTCTTGTCCTGTTGATACATAGACGAGAGAGAGAGAGAGAGAGAGAGATTAAAATGCAAGAACTGAAGAGCTGAAGGAAAGGATATGAAAAAAAAAAAGTACATAATTCTAGCTTCAACGAAGACATCTTAATAACCCGAAAGTTAGAAATCTCTCTCTCTCTCTCTCTCTCTCTCTCTCTTATTGCAAGCCAAATTAAAGTGACGCACCCAGGCCCATCCCAGTCTCTATTCCCGTCAAGGAATCCTGTTTTTTGGATTTGAGGCTCTCGTCGCATACCAGATTCCAGTCACATACCAGGTTCCCATATGTTCCAGACTTTCATCATGATTCCAGTTCCAATCATATTTTTAATGTTACCACAGTTCTAACCTCCACCACTTTTTAGATTCATACCATTATTTTAAATTGCTTCCACATTCTAGATTTGTGCCAAATTTCCCCTTCGTACTGGAATTATTAATTCATCAATGTCTGATATATTTACCACAAATATTCCTATAACATTAGATATTCACACAGCACTTGTGATTCTAAACGACATTTCTGTTTTATTTATTCATCATTTAATTCTCTTACAAAGCAATATATTTTCTTTCCACTATCCTTTATTTGCGAATAATTGTTACTTTTTTTTTGTTTTCTTGCATGTTTGTTTCTCACCCAGAAACACGAAGTTCTTGCATATTATGAATTCGAGAGTTGCCATATCAAAACATCATATCATATTCCTGCCACAATCCAGTACTGGTTTTCTGCTAACAGTATGCTTTCTTCTATTACAGACCGACTTCTGAGAACAATACTGTTTTGCCGCTGTATCACAATTCTCCAGAAACTGGTACTTGTTTAATCACTCTAGCTTTTTGAGACAATCCCCTAGTCATTCCCGTCATTCCTTCATTTTATTATGGATTTCCACATGATATTCCCCATTCCTGCCACATTCCGTATTTGTTACCACACTTCCTATTCTGGCAGCATATTAATATTTCTTTTTTCATCTGTACCATAAACATATCTAGATCCACAGAAAAGTTCACACACACACACTATCACTGAGATGTAAAAAAGCATAGGGTTGGTTATGAGTATAAGCTAATATTAAGAGAGAGAGAGAGAGAGAGAGAGATCCGTTTGCAGATACATTTTCATTTCTCCCCCTCTGTTTTATATTCATTCTCATCCTCTCCTCATCCTACCAATGCTGTCCTCCTCTAGTCTCCCTCCATTCCCTCGCACCTCTTCTGTCATGGGTGTTATCAGAATTTTACATTTTCGTTTTCATATTTTCTCACGGTTTTTTTTTCTCCTCGTCTATTTTTTTTCTCTTGCCAATTACAGAAGTTGAAAATAATGAAGAACAAATTTCATACCCAAGGGGTGTGGTAGAAGGGTATGATAAACAGAGAAAGGGATGTGACAAAAATGTGATGAAGTGATGTGGGAGAGAAATGAAATAGACAGATCTGGAAGAGAAATGTTAAAGGGTTATAGCAGACTGATGTGTGTGATTCAACGACAGCGTTGTAGTAAAGAGATTGTTTGGCTTGAATGTGTTGAGGAAAGTGAAACTAATTATGTACCAGCACGATGTGGAGTGATACACAGAGATCGAGGAAATTAAGAAAATCTACCGCTGGAATCCGGCATTAGCAGGTATCAGGTGAAATGTGACAATAGGAATACTAACAGAGCACAAAAAGTAATGCACGAATAGGGCTAACCTTGCAACATTGTGATGAATGGACTTTCCTTGACAGCCTTCTGTGTTAGTCAAAATAATATAATTCAGTTAACTTGCCATAAATGGTTATTATGTGATAAAAGTCATGCCACTTACTTGAGAAAACACTCTAATATTTAAAACGAATTTAAAGCAAATGCGCACTGTCTTTAGGAAGACCAAAACCGTGGCAAATAAAAAAAAAAACACTTGCCGTACGCACGAATGTCAGTGGAAATGGCTTTAAACACTAGAATCATCAGTATATAGAAAACAAAGCGACCTTGCGTCTGCAAAGTCAGATTAAGCATTATTCTACACTCACAGAAATAGTGGGGGACTCCTTGTATCTGTTCCTAGCCTCGTGCTCCTCCATTTCCAGAATATGTTTCTTTTCCCTATCAACTCTCACAACTACACAAAGCCTCGCTCTACCACCTCTCATCTTTGCCTGATTTCCTCTACTCCTGATCCTTTTCTTTTCTTTTTTTTTTTTTTTTTGGCCATCCCCACTTCCTTCTCTTACCTTGGTGGTTCTCCATTTTTCCATTCTTAATGCACCATTTTTTTCTTTAATTTTTTAAAACTTCCCCCATTCGCCTCCTCCTCTTTTGCATTCTTATGATGTTCCTTTTTTCTCTTCCTCGTTAATTTTCCGCTTATTTTCTTCTTTCCTCCCTCGTCTTCCTTTCCCACCTTTGTTTTCTCCATCTTCTGCCTCTCCATCTGCTTCATATTTAGGACAATTCAGGATCACGTTAGGCCACGTTGTAATTCAGTTTAAGCCACATAAAATTTCACTCATGCTATTTTAAACTTCATTTCAGACCACTTTCTTCTTCACTTAGAACACAATAAATTTCGCTTTAAGCCACATAAAATTATTTAACAACGGGCAACTTAAAAATGAGACTGTTTGGCAAGTCAGGAGCATAATAGGATTACTGTCTTGTCATGGAACTTTGCAAATAACTTGTGACGAGGATGGCACAAGCGAGAGAGAGAGAGAGAGAGAGAGAGAGAGAGAGAGAGAGAGAGAGAGAGAGAGAGAGAGAGAGAGAGAGTCTTTTTCCATACTTTTTTACAACTGCGTGCTTTGCATTTCCTTTCATATTACCTTCCTTTTTATTCCTTTCGCTTGTCTCTTAAATTCCATTCAGAATTAATTTTCCTTGCACTTCTGATGCTTTGCTTCTGTTTATATTCCACACATATGTATTTCGTTCATTCCTGCCATTCCCTCTTTTAGAACACGCACAGGCGGAAGCAAAACAATGAGTTTTGTAATCAGTCAGAGAATAACTAAAAGTTTGTTGAGATGAAACAGACATGGAAAGTCTACGAGTGTCAATTTTGCAGGTGTTGTATAGAGGATAAACGGATGGAAAGTGGGGGAGGAGATCTGATCTTTTTTTACAAAAACCTGATATTGTTCATGATTTACTTTTAGGGCAGTTTTGCATAGTTGATATAAAATCAATATCAACATGAATATATTAAAAACTGGAGGAAAGAAAATCATCACTTAAGATAGCTAAATCTATCTATCTATTCTACCCATTGCCAGACGTCTTAATCCCATAAGAGGTGGCCACAAACAAATCGCCTCCATGTCGCCCTGTACCCCATGTCATTGCCCTACTCCCAGCTCACACCCCCTCTCTCATATACCTCTCCACTCCATCCCTCCATCTCATCCTCGGCCTCCCCCTTCCTCTCCCTCTCTCCACCTCACTCACATATACTCTCGTCGTCAGTCTCTCACTCTTCATCATCTCCACATGGCCAAACCACCTCAGTGTGTTTCACCTAACGCTGCCTATCACATCCACATCTACACCACAACGCTCCTTCATTTCTTCATTTGTCAGTCTGTCTCTCCAAGTGACTCCATATCCTCTCTCAAATAACTCATTTCCATTGCTCTCACTCTTGACTTCTGTCCTTCCAACAAGGTCCAAGCTTCACTTTCATACGTTCGAGTTGATTTCACAACACTGTCATTTAGTAACTTTTTCACATCCATGCTCACTTCCCTGTTTATTATCACTGCTTTCAAGGAACCAACAACCTTTCTTCCTTGTTGTAACCTTTCAAGCACTTCACCCTTCAAACTTCCATCCTTACTCATCACACTACCCAAGTACTTAAATGCCCTTACATTTTCCATTTCCTCCACATCCAACCTAATTGTACATTCACTGACTTCACTTCTTTCGAAGACCATAACTTTAGGCTTCCATACATTCACCTTTAGATTCCGTTTCTTACACACTCTCCCAAACTCATCCACCAAGACTTGCAGCTCCCCTTCGTCTTCACTTAGCAACACAGTATCACCTGCAAACAACAGTGCAGGGAATTTCCAAACACTGCCCTCTCTCACTAGGGCCGCTTCAACATCCAGTGCCCTACTTTGAATCTCTTTTAAAACCCCATCCATATACAGACTGAACAACCACGAAGACATGACACATCCTTCCTTCAATCCAACCTTCAAATAGAAATATTCACTCAATTCACTATTCACACTCACTGCAGCCTAAGCACCCTCATACACACTCTTCACGGCCATCAACAACTTCCATCTACTCCATATATTCTTAATACTTTCCACAATCCTTGTCTATCCACCCTGTCATATGCTTTCTCCAAATCTATGAAGGCCTCATACAACTTTCCCTTCTCTAGAAACTTTTCCACCAAAGATCTAAGAATGAATATCTGATCTACACAACCCCTTCCCTTTCTAAGACCTCCCTGTACCTCTGCAACTAATTCCTCTGTTATTTCCCTAACTCTGTCAATATTTATCCTACCATATACTTCTCCTATTACACTAAGAAGACAAATGCCCCTATGTAAGTCAGGTATAATTATTCCCCTGTAGAAAGGAAAAGCTGAAAAAGGAGATAGCTAAATCACCACAGTTGTAAAGAGACAGTTCAGGCATTCAAGTTTCAGTAACAGCGATAACAGTAACCATGTCGGGATTGCGCTAGTTACAAATGGCACCCTGTACACCGGTTCCGCATCCCAGTTTAAAACATACTTATTAACAGACCTTTACTATGAACGTGCAAGTCTACTCTCAAACCTCCGCCAACCTTCATAGGTGTCGCGAGATCTGGTCGTTGAATATCGATATTGTCTTTTCTTCTTTCTTGTTCCTTTTCTCTTTCGTTCATTGCATCTGCCTGATTTATTTATTTGTTTATTTATTTATTTATTTATTTCCTTTTGTTTTTTCTTTCTTCCAGTCGTTTTTCCAACACGAAAAAACGTACACGAGAATGTTAAGCACCAAAATACTTCTTTACAACAGGGATATCGGTTTTCATAACTAGAGCAGCAATCGTGCCCAGTACGAGTTGTAGCCCCACTCCCCCCCCCCAAAAAAAAAAAGTCTAGCATTCATACCTTTTCTCAGAGTATGTAAAACTTCACTGATTCATGTTTCCTTATTGGACATAAGAATTTTAGGTATAGTGTATTAGTATAAGCATAAAATGATCCACAGGTATACATGGCGAGTGATGAGAAGGGTGGGTGGTGAACTGAATGAAAGGAAGGCAATGATTGATTATGTGTGTGTGGATGAAAGGATGCGAAGATGTGTAAAGGATGCAAGAGTGTATAGAGGTTGGGGGAGTGGACTTTCTGACCACTACTTGGTGGTGGCCACAATTAGAAAGCAAGTAAGATGGAAGAATAGAAGAAGGGAAAGACGAGAGGAAGGAGTAGTTGCAAGGAGAGTGGAAAGGTTACAAGAGGATAAGAAAAAGGCAGAGTATAAGAGAGAAGTGGAGGAACGATTGGGCAAATATGAATTGGAGCAGATGGGAGACGTGGAAGGTGTGTGTAAGATATTTACAAAAGAAATATGTGCAGCATGTGATGTGGTGTGTGGAAGGAAGAGAAGACGGAGGGGGGTGCAAGGAACAGCGTGGTGGACTGAAGAGGTGAAACAGGCTGTGGCACAAAAGAAGAAAGCATACAATGAATGGATGAGAAATAGGGGCGTGGAAGAAGTTGAGAGGCGGAAGAGAGAGTTATATGTGGAAAGAAAGAGAGAGGTGAAAAGATTAGTAAAAGAGAGTAAGAAGAGAGTGGATGAGGAATTTGGAAGGAATTTGAGTGTAAAGCGGAGGGACTATAAGAAAATGTTCTGGAGAGAAGTGAAAAGAGTAAGACAGGGTGGAAGTGAAGTTAGCAGGGGAGTGAAAGATAAAAATGGTAGTTTACTAGTGGAGAAGGGAGAAGAAGTGAGCAGATGGAGAGAACACTTTAAGGAATTGTTGAACGTAGAGGATGGAAGTAATGCGAGTATAAGTGGCTGGGGATTGGCTGGGAGAAGGAGGGAGGTGAGAAGACAGGAAGAAATCAGTAGGATAGAAGTTGTGGAAGCAATGAAGAAAGTTAAATCGGGGAAAGCCCCAGGAATTGATGGAGTGTGTGGTGAAATGCTGAAGCATGGGGGAGAGATAGTAGTAGAATGGATGTGGAAGATATTTACAGAAGAAATATGTGCAGCATGTGATGTGGTGTGTGGAAGGAAGAGAAGACGGAGGGGGGTGCAAGGAACAGCGTGGTGGACTGAAGAGGTGAAACAGGCTGTGGCACAAAAGAAGAAAGCATACAATGAATGGATGAGAAATAGGGGCGTGGAAGAAGTTGAGAGGCGGAAGAGAGAGTTATATGTGGAAAGAAAGAGAGAGGTGAAAAGATTAGTAAAAGAGAGTAAGAAGAGAGTGGATGAGGAATTTGGAAGGAATTTGAGTGTAAAGTGGAGGGACTGTAAGAAAATGTTCTGGAGAGAAGTGAAAAGAGTAAGACAGGGTGGAAGTGAAGTTAGCAGGGGAGTGAAAGATAAAAATGGTAGATTACTAGTGGAGAAGGGAGAAAAAGTGAGCAGATGGAGAGAACACTTTAAGGAATTGTTGAACGTAGAGGATGGAAGTAATGCGAGTACAAGTGGCTGGGGAATGGCTGGGAGAAGGAGGGAGGTGAGAAGACAGGAAGAAATCAGTAGGATAGAAGTTGTGGAAGCAATGAAGAAAGTTAAATCGGGGAAAGCCCCAGGAATTGATGGAGTGTGTGGTGAAATGCTGAAGCATGGGGGAGAGATAGTAGTAGAATGGATGTGGAAGATGTGCAGATTGGCCTGGGAGGAAGGTAGAGTCCCGGAGGATTGGAAGTCAGGTATAATTATTCCCTTGTACAAAGGAAAAGGGGAAAAAGAAGTGTGTGGTAATCATAGTGGCATTTGTCTTCTTAGTATAATAGGAAAAGTGTATGGTAGGATACTTATAGACAGAGTTAGAGAAAGAACAGAGAAATTAGTTGGAGAAGAACAGGGAGGCTTTAGGAAGGGAAGAGGTTGTGTAGATCAGATATTCATTCTTAGATCTTTAGTGGAAAAGTTTCTAGAGAAGGGAAAGAAGTTGTATGCGGCTTTCATGGATTTGGAGAAAGCATATGACAGGGTGGATAGACAAGGATTGTGGAAAGTGTTAAGAATATTTGGAGTAGATGGGAAGTTGTTGAATGCTGTGAAGAGTATGTACGATGGTGCGAAGGCTGCAGTGCGTGTGGATGGTGAACTAAGTGAATTTTTCTCTTTGAAAGTTGGTTTGAAACAGGGATGTGTCTTGTCTCCATGGTTGTTCAATCTGTACATGGATGGGGTAATAAAAGAGGTACAAGGTAGGGTAGTGGATGTTGGAGTGGCCCTGGTGAGAGAGGATAGTGTTTGGAAACTCCCTGTACTGTTGTTTGCAGATGATACTGTGTTGTTGAGTGAAGACGAAGGGGAGCTGCAAGGCTTGGTGGATGAGTTTGAGAGAGTGTGTAGGAAACGGAATCTAAAGGTGAATGTAGGGAAGAGTAAAGTGATGGTCTTTGAGAAAGGTGAAGTTAGTGAATGTACAACGAGGTTGGATGGTGAGGAATTGGAAAATGTGAGTACGTTTAAGTACTTGGGTAGTGTGATGAGTAAGGATGGAGGTTTGGAGGGTGAAGTGCTTGAAAGGGTACAGCAGGGAAGAAAGGTTGCTGGTTCTTTGAAAGCAGTGATAAGAAACAGGGAAGTGAGCATTGAAGTGAAAAAGTTACTACATGACAGTATTGTGATACCAACTCTAACGTACGGAAGTGAAGCTTGGACATTGTTGGAGGGACACAAGTCAAGAGTGAGAGCAGTGGAAATGAGTTATTTAAGAGGAGCCTGTGGAGTCACGTGGAGAGACAGGCTGACGAATGAGGATATAAAGGAGCGTTGTGGTGTGGATGTGGATGTGATAGGAAGCGTTATGAGGAACACACTGAGGTGGTTTGGCCATGTGGAGAGGATGGAGGGTGAAAGACTGACGAAGAGAGTGTATGTGAGTGAGGTGGAGGGGGGAAGAGGGAGGGGGAGGCCGAGGATGAGATGGAGGGATGGGGTGGAGAGGCATATGAGAGAGGGGGGTGTGAGTTGGGAGCAGGGCAGTGAAATGGTGGGGGACAGGGCGACTTGGAGGCGATTTGTTTGTGGCCACCCCAAACGGGATTGAGGCATCTGGCAATAGATAGATAGATAGTATTAGTATTCGTGGTAGAGATTGTTGTATAGTATACTGCTGCCTGGCCACACAATCTTGGACTAATACTCTTTCCAATACAAAATTTTTGCAAATACCACTCTCTTTGTTTACATACTGTTAGTGAGCCGGCAATTTCCAATTCTGACCATAAACTCGACATAATAATTTCCATGAGTCGAATTCCTAACAATATTGCGCAGTCGCATTGTGCGCGATCAACAGAATTGTTTTTGATATATTTGTGACATTCCCTACACATAGTCTGACCTTATGAAAAGAAATTTAAGTCGATTTTTATTACCGTTAGAGTGAATCAAACGGACATTCTCACAGACAGAAAACTACATCCACAAGTTTAGATATTTTATCTGCAGTTGGTTGCTCCCTTCCAAGAAAATGATTCCTACCAGGTGCTTGAGGATGCAAAAGTGGATATATGTGGATTGACTGAAACTAAATGGTGGTGAAAGGGTGAGAGAATGAGAATATGGTACAGGTATATGTGCGGGAGTCAATGAGAATGAGAGGGCAAGAGAGGGAGTATGTCAGATGATAAGCAAGAAGTGGAAGGAGAATATAAGAGAGTATGGAGCATTGGGTGCAAGGATTGTATGGGTGAGGATGAAAGTAGATATACAAGCATGGGCGATTGTATGTGTGTATGCCCCAACAGAGGATCGAGTGGCAAGAGTGAAAGATGAGTTTTGGGCGAGAGTAGAAGCATGTATGGACAAGTTTGAGAGGAGTGAGAGAGTGCTGTTGATTGGAGACATGAATGGCAAAGTTGGGAATGTACGAGTGGATGGAGTGGTTGGTCAGTGGGGTGTGCCAGCTGACGTAGATTGGAATGGAAGTGCTTTGGTGGACATCTGTGCTTGTAAGGGGTTGGCAGTAGCCAACACCTACTTTCGTCATAAGATGATCCACCGGTATACATGGAGAGTAATGAGGAGGATGGATGGTGAACTTGTTGAACGAAAGACAATGATAGACTACGTGTGTGTGGATGAGCGAATGAGAAGACAAGTGTTGGATGTAAGAGTGTGGAGAGGGTGGGGGAATGGAGTCTCGGACCATCACTTAGTGATGGCCAAGGTAGAGATGCAAAGAAAGTGGTTGAGGAGACGAAGGGGAAGACAGGAGGAAGCAGCTCCTGTGAGAAGAGTGGAGAGATTGCAAGATAGTGAGAAAATGACAGAGTATAAGAGCATAGTGGAAGAAAGATTGGGAAGGTATGAGCTAGAGCAGATGGAAGGGGTGGAAGACGTATGTAAGATATTCATGGAAGAGATAGGCCCAGTGTGTGAGGCGGTTTGTGGAGTGAGGAGGAGATGCAAGGGTGTGCAAGGGACAGCATGGTGGAATAATGAGGTGAAACGAGCTGTGGAACAAAAGAAGAAGGCATGTAGTGAATGGTTAGCTAGTAGAGGTAGGGGAGAAGATGAGAAAGAGAAGAGAGAAGTATATGTGAGCAGGAGAAGGGAGGTTAAGAGACTGGTGAAGGAGAGTAAGAAGAAAGTGGATGAAGAGTTTGGGAGGAATCTGAGTGTGAAATGGAGGGAGAGTAAGAAATTGTTTTGGAAGGAGGTAAAGAAAGTAGGGCAGTGTGAAAGGGGAAATAGTAGGGGAGTGAAAGATAGGAATAATAGATTGTTGGTGGAGAAGAGAGAGAAATTGAGGAGATGGAAGGAGCACTTTGAGGATTTGTTGAATGTAGAGAGTGAGAGCAGTGTGAATATAAGTGGTTGGGGAATGGAAGGAGAAGAAGAGATGAAAGGAGGGATGAAGAGATCAGTAGGGCGGAAGTAGTGGAAGGGATGAAGAAGATTAAGCTGGGAAAGGCCCCAGGAATTGATGCAGTGTGTGGTGAAATGCTTAGGTATGGGGGTGAGATTGTTGTGGAGTGGATATGGAAGTTGTGTGGATTGGCGTGGGAAAAGGGAAGGGTTCCAGAGTATTGGAAATCAAGTATAATTGTTCCTTTATACAAAGGAAAAGGGGAGAGAGAAGTATGTGGTAACCATAGGGGTATTTGCCTTCTTAGTGTGACTGGTAAAATATATGGTAGAATACTCATTGATAGGGTTAGGCATATGACAGAGGAGCTAGTTGGAGAAGAACAAGGGGGATTTAGGAAGGGAAAAGGGTGTGTAGATCAGATATTTGTTCTAAGATGTTTAGTGGAGAAGTATCTAGAGAAGGGAAGGAAAGTGTATGCTGCCTTCATGGACTTGGAGAAAGCTTATGACAGAATAGAAAGGCAAGGTATGTGGAAGGTATTAAGAATATATGGTGTGGAGGGGAAATTGCTGAGTGCTGTGAAGAGTATGTACGAGGGAGCTAGGGCTACGGTGCGAGTGGATGGTGAGCCGAGTGAGTTCTTTGATCTCCATGTGGGACTGAAACAGGGTCGTGTGATGTTTCCATGGCTGTTTAATAAATACATGGATGGGGTTGTAAAGGAGGTGCAAGGTAGGGCAGTGGATGTGGGGCTGGCCCTAATGAATGAGGGTGATATTTGGAAGCTTCCGGTGTTGCTGTTTGCTGATGATACAGTATTGTTGAGTGAAGATGAATGAGAGTTGCAAGGTTTGGTTAATGAATTTGGGACAGTGTGTAGGAGGAGGAATCTGAAAGTTAATGTAAACAAAAGTAAAGTTATGGTGTTTGAGAGGAATGAAGTCACAGAGTGTGCAGTGAGGTTGGATGGTGAGGATATGGAGAATGTGAGTGCATTCAAGTACTTGGGTAGTGTGATGAGTAAGGATGGAACTTTGGGGGATGAAGTGTGTGAAAGGGTACAGCAGGGAAGGAAGGTTGTTAGTACACTGAAAGCAGTGATGAGAAATAGGGAGGTGAGTATGGAAGTTAAGAAGTCACTGCATGATAGTATTGTGATCCCTACCCTGACGTATGGAAACGAGGCGTGGACCTTGCAAGAGGGGAACAAGTCAAGAGTGAGAGCAGTGGAAGTGAGTTACTTGAGAGGAGCATGTGGAGTGACGTGGAGGGACAGGTTGACGAATGAAGAAGTGAAGGAACGTTGTGGGGTAGATGTGGATGTGGTTGAGAAGATTAGGAGAAATACACTGAGGTAGTTTGGACATGTGGAGAGAATGGAGAATGAAAGACTAAGAGGGTGTATGTAGGTGAGGTGGAGGGAGGGAGAGGGAGGGGTAGACCGAGGATGAGGTGGAGAGGTGGAGTTGAGAGGTATATGAGGGAGGGGGGGTGAGTTGGGGGGAGGGTAGTCAAATGGTGGGTGACAGAGCGACTTAGAGGCATTTTGTCTGCGGCCACCCTTTGCGGGATTAGGGCGTCCGGATATATATATATATATATATATATATATATATATATATATATATGTATATATATATGTGTGTGTGTGTGTACGATATATATGAATTTACGTTAGTTATTATCGTAATCTTTCCTATATTCGATAATCACTAATTATCCCTTCAACCCTCCATCGTCCCTCATATATACTAGCTTCCTTTCCCTAACACGCTCTTCATCTATCGACATTTCTTTTATCTCCAGGTGTTGCTCTCTCCCTCTCCAAACTTCCGTCCCCTTTCCCCAAACCTCTCCCCTCCTGCTTTCTTCCTCATTCCTCCCTTACCCATTTCTCATTCCTAATGTCTAATTTTCAGCCAGAATTTCCACACAATTCCCCCTGAGACTTCCGCTCCCCATTCCCAGCGTCACTTACCTTCTCCCTCCTCCTTCCCTCTTCTCCCTCCTCTCTGTGTTCCTGTCAGCATCTTTCCCTGTCTCCTGTCAGGTCTGCTGCCTCCCACATTCTGAAATATTTCGAATTTCCTTATTATCAACATGAGTATTATAAGCTGTTTGTGCATTCTCTCTCTCTCTCTCTCTCTCTCTCTCTCTCTCTCTCTCAAGAAATTTCATAACTAATGGGTGTGGTAGAAGGATATGTTAAACAGAGAGAGGGATGTGACAGATATGTGATGAAGCGATGTGGGAGAGAAATTTAACTGACGGATCTGGAAGAGGAATGTTAAAGGGTTATAGCAGATGTGCGGGAGAGATTCAACGACAGCGTTGCAATAAAGAGATTGTTTACTGCCGTGATTCTTGCTATTTCATTCTAAATTACGTAAATTCCTCCCTACCTACACATTCTATCGTTTCTTTCTTCACGTGTGTTGTTCACTCTTTTATGCTTTTTCAAACATTATATTAATATCGTCCATTTACCTTTGTATCATATAGCCCTTCACTCATTGAGTCCCCCTTACCACTTATTCCTTGCATGCTAAGTGTATGTTCTCCTGTATACTGCTCTCCCTTCAACAATCCCATGCTGTCCCCCTGTGTTTCCTCCCTCACTCACACCATTTCCCAACCATCAGTATTGTTATGTCTTCCTTTCTTCCTTTAAATCCTCCTTTATTTCTCCTATCCCTCTGTAGCCTACATTGCTTCTCGACCCGCCTTCATCCTTTTCTCCTCTGTTCATAATTTTATACCTTTTCTTTTCCCTGCTTCTTCCGCTCCGCAGATCTCAAAAGTATCAGGAAAAGTGACGCCTCCATAAAACTCAGATCCTTGTGAATTCAGAACTTCCAACATTAAGTTTAACCTCTTGAAAGTAAGTCAACCAAATAATTAAGTTTTTATAATCGCACCATTGCTTAATAAGACTGCTTTTTCGCGGTGAAAAACGGAGAGAGAGAGAGAGAGAGAGAGAGAGAGAGAGAGAGAGAGAGATTATCGATTCTTTTTTTTTTTACGTGCTCGACTTCTCAGCCTGCTCCCAAGGCCCAGTAGTCCTCCAACATATCTTACACCTCTACATGTCACCACTTCGGCGCTAACACCCACAGTTCATATTGAATACATGCTAGGGCTGTCTCATACAGAACTGATGTATTGGTATTAGCGGGGGTATTTTTACGACATGTCTGCGGGTCTTCTGGTAGATCGGTAAAGTCTGCCGTAATGAAATTCAAATCCTTAAACTGTTCCCTGACCCAGCGGGGATTTGAACCTCGGTCCAGTAGGACCGCAAGCCACCTCTCTACCGATTGAGCATAAACATATGATTTGATGAGCAGATGGATGAATATGAGAAACATATTTCCCTTTCTTACCATCTCACCTGGTGAGTCAGCTAGTCAGCCATGTATCCACAACTCATTCATCCAATGACCAGTCCACCCGTCTAAGCAGATCTCCTTCCATCTATCCAATAACCAGTTCTTACAACTATCGGATCATTGGATTAATTAACATGTAAACTGAGGCAGGGGGTGTGCAGAAGAGAGTCTGTGCAGCGATGTGGCAAATTAAATGACCCTCGTAAAATTCAATGACATGTACATCATGTACTTGGGATATGTAAGGCACGTTTAGACAAGTTTTTTTTTTCCTTCACAATTCCCCGTAGTTTCAGAGATATTTTGGTCGGAAACTGCAATTAGCATAGGAAACAAGCCTAGGCATTTAAGCAGGCAGTACGGGCTGGATGGTAATGCTGAGTGCACACAGGCTGTCCGTGTCTTTTTGTCTGATCCTGAAGGGCAATCTTGACATCTCAACATGCTCTTTCTGTTCTCAAATACTACTGGTTCTGCACTGCCTATAGCAGTGCCAATTGAAGGAGGCTGTAAAATTGTACCACTTCAGGCATGCTGGTGTGTCCTAAGTTTGGTTGTGAACGCAATGATAAAAGGAGCAGGGCATTCTTTTTGGTAGGTGTGTCAGGGACGTAGGACACTGTCACTTCTTTGGTAAAAATAAAATTAATGGAGCCTGGCGGTCGATCTGTGTCATTGCCTTGATACCTCCCTTTTGTTTCCTTTCACTGTTCCCATGAGGGTCACGCCATAGTTCTCCAGCAAGTTAAGCACTTAGGGCACTGAGGTGAACCATTTCAGATTCATAATCTTTGCACAGGTCATTATCATACGTAGTTTCTGCTTCTACATCATCAGCATCTTCATCAATTCATTCTTTGTTCATATGCCCTTCAAGTTCTTCCTGAGACAACATTTTCTCTCGTTTCTTCGACATTTTAATTGGATTTTTTTAGTGTCAGTTAACAGGATCAATCTGAAAACAATTTTCACTAACTGAAAGAATAAGAGATTAGAGCACATAAATTTAATACACAAAGCCTAACATTGGGTTATTTTCACTAGACAAAAACATGTCCACTATCGCTAACGTCGGGAGGAATTCACCCAAACAGGGGTCTGTGGAAAAAACTTGGGACTTGATCTGCACGCCACACCTTGCCTGTATGTTGTTTGGGGATAGAATGAAGCTACTCAGGAAGCCATGTCTCTGCCTAGCGTATGTGACAAGAAAATGTTAAATGATCATTCATCCCAGGTAAAAATTTCCCATTGCTAGCATTCTAGGGTTAAGTCAGGTGTTCCTTACTATGAATGTTTACACCCATTCGTGCTGTGATGCACTCGTTGGTCTGTTAGCGGTGATACAGGTCTGCACGGTGTCCTTAAACATGGTTTCTCTTATGGTAGCAGAGAATAAAGTGAGACTGTGTCTCTTTTCATATTTGTGATGTAGTTGACTAACAATGACGTTTATGTTCTGAGAGGTAAATACAGCCCTCAACGCTCGCGTCACGAAATATCACACAATTACTGAGGCATTCTAGCCTTGTCAGGTCTCAAGGTGTCACACAGTCATTCCTAAGCCAGTTTTTGAAGAGTGCACCCATAAACATGGTGTCAATGTGGCATCTCATTTCAGTTAACCAAGTACATATCAGGCATCGTCAGTCATGCACTTAAAATCTGTAAAGTCTCATCGTTTGATTCCTCACCTGCCTGCTCAGGGCACACCACCTCCACCCCGACCAAGCCCCCTTCCGCCAGAGTGCCCATGAAAGGTTCTTAGTGATAACACCATAGGGTGTAAATTGGATATACTAGTCTCTTCTCTTCCAAGCCATAGGTCATCATTGGACGAGACATATCGTGTGGAGAACATGGCTACACCCAGGCTACCCACCTGTCTTAGGGTACTTTGATACCCAATGTACAGCCCTCCTGTACAGTGTATTTCTTGGGCGAATGTGATATATTTTGCTTGGTGTTTGCTCCGACAGTGTAAATAGTACACTGCATTGACGTTTGTAAAAAGTTGATGACAGTGATATTAGAAAGTATCGTGAGCAGATGACATGCATGTAACATATGACGTGCAAAGAAAGCTCACGACAGTGACATGTTATCCGTGAAAGTGACCCAGTTAAGTAGTGCGTGTAGTAGTGACATGTATATTTATGACTGAAGTGTATATTTTTTGCAAGAGTGATGTGTGTGTATATAGTAATAACGATTAATTATTTTTGAAATAAGAAGGCTTGCATAAAAGTGAATAATTGATTTTCTCAGTTCAAATCCTATTTTGATAAAGTAGGAAATAAGAATAATAGAGTCATATCAAAACAGTCTTTAGCACCGTTAGCGCTGAACACAGTTGTTTACAGTAGAGAAATGTAGTGAAAAACTTATTCTCTCTCTCTCTTTCTCTCTCTCTCTATATATATATATATATATATATATATATATATATATATATATATATATATATATATATATATATATATATATATATATATATATATATATATTTGGGAGCGTCATAAAAAAGAAATTTTGCACGCATCTCCCTGCAACCGGTCATTTACATCTACATGATGGAAAAATTCCAGTGTGAAAGTTTTACTTCGATTGAGTAATATTTACAGGTCAGGCAATTAATTGAAAGTTTCAAAAACTTTCCACCCATAACCTGTTATTTAAAATTCATTCCTACAATATCCTGGGTAGTGCTCTTGATTGTTCATGTAATTTTACATTATTTTCAGAGTACTTGCATACATCATTTACACTTTTCTTTCCTTTACAGATACAGATTGAATTTGATGGCTACAACTTGATCTAGTTCAGAAATATGGCTGGTTGGTCAGCCGTTGAGTGAGTTTCCGGGGTGAAGCTCCCTAGTTGGGGAAAGTCTTACGATTCCTGTACCATCATCATGCAGAAGAGACATCCTTGGAGGCTTGTGTGATTTTCACAGCAAAAGAAGTGTCAGTATGATTCCAGTTATTGATTACCACCATCTTCTAGTTAAGGTTAGGAAGTTACACGCTGAGCACACAAAGCTGAAAATAAGCAAAACAAGAAGTTCTGGAAAGGCACTAGAAGACAGGAAACGGTTCCAAACACATCTACATGAGCTTTTTTAAATCTCCCCAAAGGGACACACTCTGCTTGATGAAGATTAAAGAGGATCGCGATTTTCTCATAACTCAGCGCCAACTTTTGCCGACCAGGAATCATGACCTTTCTTGGCAAAAACTGGTGTAAGTGGGAAAGAGCAAAAGGAAAACCAACAGGGGAAACAAAAAATGGAAGATGTGATCCACACAAGAAAAAGCTGCCTTGGCTGCAATGGTGAAGTTTGAAATTTCGTCTAGTTGTAGCAGTCCCATGTCAGACAGTGAAGAGTCATTTGTGCCATCACCTCTCTACGAACCAGGACCATCTACCAAACGGCCGCGACATATTGCGTTGTCAGTTGCTAGGTGGCTTCAGCTCTCAACAGGACTCATGTCAGTGATCGGAGAGCAGCTCATCTCCTTATACCTTTTACATCCCATCTTGTTCATGATGTGAATGTGCTGGTGGTCAGCCCAAGCACCATCAGAAGGGAATGGAATGCTGATCGTACAGCTATGGCTGCAGAACTGAAGCTAAAATTTTGTCCCACTGTTCCTCTAACTTTTCACTGGGACAGTAAACTCATGTCTGACTGAAATGGTTGGGATGTTGTTGATCATTTATTGATTTTGGTCTCTGGCAATGCAGTAATGAAACTTACGGCAGTCATTAGATTCGTTGATGGGAAAGTAGAACTGACGGCAGTTGTTATTGGAGCAGTCCTAAAAGAATGGAATATCGAGAATCGTATCAAGTCTCTGTGCATTGAAACAACTGCAGTGAATACTGAGAGGAAAGCTGGAGCATGCCTAAGGATTGAACAGATCCTGCAAAGGAATCTTCTACAACTGGCTTGTAGACATCACATTTTTAAAATTGTGCTGGGGGCAATGTTCAATTGTTTGGCTGTAGAAAAACAAGGAAGTCCAAACATTTCTTTCTTCGTTGAATTTAGGAAGTTCTGGGAAAAGGCTCATCATGAATGAATTCCAACCTATCCTAGAAGATGAAAGAATGAGATTGGCACTTAAACCATGCACGGCTGAATTAAGCATGTGGGAGGCCCCCTTTCAAACTCCCCCAATGGCATACACCACAGACTGGTAACCTAAATCCTAATATATAAATAGGACACTTTTAGTTAGGAAATACTGAACGGGGACTATTCATCCAATGCTGTAATATGTAATGCATAAACACGAAATGAAATGAACACAAGTTGCTCTGGTGGGAGGCCCCCTCTTGGTGGGTGGCCCAGGGCCCGGGCCCCTTGGGCCCCCCCCCCTTAATCCGGCGGTGAAATCATGGCAAGATGACATCTTATCATTCACTCAGCAACAACTCCGCATCCAGCAGCCCCGAGATGATTACAAGGAACTACACGAGTTATCAGTGGTGTTTCAGGGAATAGTGCTTAATGGATGGCCAAGGCTCCTGGAGCAGTCCATCAAGCCAGAAGGAAAACTAATGTCAATTATGCTTTATTGGGGGGTCCTGTGGACCCCCCAAAGAAACGTCGACCGTGAAACTTTTGAGCTGCGATTGGGAGGCCCTCAGGCAGTACTTCTCTGATTTTCCCTGGGATGATTATTGCTTTCATGGCTGGGAGCCATCTGAGTGTGCTTTGCGCATTACGGAGGTTATTCTCACGGGCCTGGAAGCATACATTCCCTTCTAATATCCTTTGACTAATGCAAGATAGCCTTGGTTTAATCACGCTTGTTCTGATGCTGTCCACAACAAGGAGAGAGCCTATAAAAGGTACCAGAGCCAACCCACTCATGAAATACATCTTGTTTATGTTTCTGCACGGAATCATGCTAAGTCTATTCTTCGCTCTGCTAAAAATAATTTCATCCATGCTAAATGCCCTCAACTCTCCAACTCGAATTCCTCCCGCTCCTTCTGGCACTTTGCCCAAAACTTTTCTAAAAACTTTACCTCATCATCCTTCCCTCCTCTTTTCTACTCCGATGATTCTGTACCTATTCTTTCTACTGATAAAGCAGATCTTTTCGCTCAGACTTTCTCCTCCAATTCCACCTTAGACGATTCCAGTGCTGTTCCTCCATCACTTCCCCCTTCTGACTTCCTGATGGCTGACATTAAAATTTCCTCAGCCGATGTATTTTCTGCCATCACTGGCCTTAATACTAACAAGGCATATGGGCATGATGGAGCCCCTCCTGTTGTCCTCAAGAACTGTGCTTGTGTGCTTACACCCTGCGTAGGTAAACTCTTTCGCCTTTGTCATTCAACTTGTACCTTTCCTTCTTGCTGGAAGTTTGCTCTCATTCAGCCAGTCCCAAAGAAGGGTGACCATTCCCAACCCTCTAACTATCGTCCAATTGCTTTAACATCCTATGTCTCAAAAGTTTTTGAGTAAATTCTTAGTAGAAAATTTTCAAAGCACCTTTCCTATCACAACCTTTTTTCTGATCGTCAGTATGGGTTCCGTCAGGGACGCTTCACTGGCGATATTCTCACCTACCTTTCAGACTCCTGGTCATCCTCCTTTCGGGACTTTGGCAAATGCTTTGCCATTGCACTTGACATCTCAAAGGCTTTCGATCGAGTCTGGAATAAATCTTTAATTTCCAAACTGCCCTCTTATGGTTTCTATCCTTCAATCTGTGTCTTCATCTATAGCTTCCTTTCCGGTTGTTTTATAGCCGCTGTTGTAGTCGGCCATTGTTCTTCTCCTAGATTTATCAACAGTGGTGTTCCTCAGGGCCATGTCCTATCACCAACTCTCTTCCTTTTATTCATCAATGACCTAAGCAGTACATCTAACCCTATCCACTCGTACGTTGATGATTCCACCCTTCCCCTTTCCATTCGGTTCTCTTAACTCCATCTCAACAGTTACTTCAACAAGTAAGGGATGAGGCTATGGCACACCTAATGTCTGACTTGGCTCGTATCTCTGACTTGGGTAAAAATAATCTTGTTTTTAATTCATCAAAAACTCTGTTTTTTTCACCTATCAACCCGACCCAATCTTCCACAGGAGTACCCACTAATGTTTAATGATATCCAGCTCAATCCTGCATCATCCTTGAACGTGCTTGGGGTTTCATTCACTCGGGACTTGTCTTGGAAAGATCAAATTGCATCTCTCGTAAAATCTGCATTGAAGAGCCTGCGTGTGCCAAGCTGACTCCATACCTTCTTTACCCCTGCACAGTTGTTGACTTTATACACGGGTTTTATTCGCCCCTGTGTAGAGTACAACTCTCATGTGTGAGGAGGCTCCCCGCATACAGCTCTTCTCAATAGGGTGGAGTCAAAGGCTTATTGTCTCATTAACTCTCCTCCTCTTATTTGCTCCCTTCAACCTCTGTCTCTTCGCTGCACTGTTGCATCTTTATCTCTTTTCTATCGCCACTTCAATGGTCACTGCTCCTCTGAACTGTCTGCTTGCATCCCTGCACCTCTATGATGGGTGCGTAGCACCCATCTATCAACAAACTCTCATCCCTTTTTTATCCAACTGTCTAGTGCACGCATTAACCCTTGCTCCCAGTCCTTCATTTATGCAACAGGTCAACTCTGGTCCTGTCTCCATCTGTCTGTATTTCCTGCTTCCTATGATCTCCAGTCTTTCAAACGCAGTGTGTCCAGGCATCTCAAAATGAACGGATCTTGAATTTGGCTCTTTTTTATATATTTTTTTTTCTTGGAAGGAACGATTTGTGGGCTCCTGGCCTTTGGTTCCTTCTTTCTTGCATTAAAAAAAATACTGAAGCGAGAGACCATTGCCAGTCCACGAGTTGCACACAAAGCCAGACGGACAGTTTCAGGAATAGTACAGGCAACCTTTTTTTTTATGCAAGGAAGAAGGAACCAATGGCTAAGCCAGCATGAACGTTCCTTCTAAGAGAAAAAAAAAATCAATATAGAAAAGAGCCAAATTCAAGATCCGTTCCTTTCGAGATGCCTGGAGACATTGCATTTGAAAGTCTGGAGATCATAGGAAGCAGGAAATACACGCAGAGGGAGACAGTTCAAGAGCTGACCTGTTGCATAAATGGAGTACTGGGAGCAATGGTTAACTCTTGCATTAGACAGCTGAACAGAAAAAGGGATGAGAGTTTGTTGCTAGACGGGTGTTACGTGCCTGTTGTAGAGGTGGAGGGATGCAAGCAGACAGTTCAGAGGAACAGCGGCCATTGAAGTAATGATAGAAAAGAGATAAAGAGGCAACAGTGCGGCGAAGAGACAGGTTGAAGGGAGGCAGTAAGAGGAGGAGAGTTGATGAGACGAATAGCCTTTGACTCCACCCTATTGAGAAGAGCTGTATGTGGGGAGCCTCCCCACACATGAGAGTTGTAATCTAAATGGGCGAGTAAAACCTGTGTATGAAGTCAACAACTGTGCAGGGGTAAAGAAGGCACGGAGTTGGCTTAGCAAACCTCATCTCTTGGATGCAGATTTTACAAGAGATGCAACACGATCTTTCCAAGTTAAGTCCCGTGTGAATGAAACCCCAAGCATGTTCAATGATGATGCAGGATTGAGCTGGATATTGTTAAACATTAGTGGGCACTCCTGTGGAAGATTCTGATGGGCTGATAGGTGTAAAAACTGAGTGTTTGATGTATTAAAAACAACCAGATTATTTTTACCCCGGTCAGAGATACAAGCCAAGTCAAACATTAAGTGTGCCATAGCCTCATCCCTGTGTTTCTTTGTCGACAGCATTAAGTTCGAGCTTGGTTCACCGCTGATAGGACTTCTGCTATTTAGCAGAACGCTATCATCAGAAATGGAGCCATTTAGGCATTTGGAAAACACCTATGGAAAATGTTGGAAATGACAGTTGGCTTGTCAGTTTTTGTCGAAGGTGTTTCTTTTTATGATAAATGGAAAATAGTTGGACCTTGCCACCGTGTTGCTCCTGCAGATGCAGCTGGAAAAACCCCTTCAGAACTGCTCACCACCAAGACCAAGGAAATATTCTCCATACTGGAAACTGGCTCGAAATTCCTATCGGACAATCCAGAACAATGCCAGCATCGGACTCCTAGACAGCTGGAAAGGCACATGTGGATAGCCTCATGGTAATTTACGATACTACTGAGTGTGGTGTTTCGATGATCACAGAATTCACAAGTTTGGGAAGAAGCTGTTTGATGCTGTTCAACTACCTGGAGCATGCACTGCATGCTCCAGGTAGTCGAAAAGCACTGCTGACCATTCCTGAAAACAGCTAATAAGGGGAACTTGCTGGAGTAGGCCAGTATGGTAGAATAATATTCTGGGTAGTTATGTAGAACAGCAGATATACACTAAAGTAGACATGTATGAAATATATGTGCGAATATACACAGTGGCGTTTCTAGCTCCATTAAAGTGGGGGGGCAACCTGGGGGGCTGAGAAATTATCAGGGGGGGGGCAAGTAAACCCTTATGTGCATCATTAACTTTTTAATTCAAGCTTCAAAATTCAATGGGTATAGATTCCCAGAGATACATGTGATACATAGGTATACATCATGACACCGTTAGTTAGCGACACAGAGATGAGATAACACACTAACGAGTGAAGTATGCTTCGTTGGTTATTAAAATGCAGTACAGTATCACCGAGGGTAACCCAACACCCCCAGAAGGAGCCCACAGAGGAGCATATGCAGAGCGACTGGACTCTGGGCGACAGGGACATAAGTCCATCAGGGCTGCGTGCCCCTATGACCTCGAGCTCGCCTGCCACCACCATAGCAAGAAGGCGAGACTACCTTCCAGGTGAGCCGACCACCAACAACCACGGGGTGGAACTATTGCTCTAGCTCCAGTCACCATCCCTGAGATGGCCGGTAGCCGCTTAACCCACCTACAGGAGACAGCCTGCAGCCACTTTGGAGGTAACGAGGAGTCTACTGGTAGCTGCTCCTGCCTTAGTCAGGAGATGGCCAGTAGCCACTCTGAAGGTGCCCCTCAAGAGACGGCCGGTAGCCGCTCGACCCTCCTACAGGAGACGGCCTGCAGCCCTCTGGAGGTAACGAGGACACGGCCGGTAGCCGCTTTTGCCTTTATCAGGAGATGGCTGGGAGCCGCTCCGAAGGTGCCCCTCAAGAGACGGCCGGTAGGCGCTCGACCGTCCTGCGGGAGACAGCCTGCAGCCACTCTGGAGATAACGAGGAGATGGTCGGTAGCTGCTCCTGCCTTCATCAGGAGACGGCTCCAAAGGTGCCCTTGAGTCAGCCTGTAGCCGCTCCCTCCCCCAGGCTACGGCCAGTAGCTGGGCCTTAGCGAAGGCTGGTAACCGCGCCCCTAGAAGGCCACAGCCAGTAGCCGGGCCTTACGACAGGAGACGGTCGGTAGCCGCTCCTCTGTCAGGTGCTGACTCCTGCCCACAAACCTACAACCCAGAGGGAGACCCCAGCCTGGGGGAGTATTGGGAAGGCCCTGTAACTACCACCGGGCTCTTCTCACTATAGCCGGTTCCTGAGAGGACCCGCCTGATGATCCCCGATGGAGGCTGATGCCACAGCCCACTCCTGACGGCGTCCCCAACCACCGGAGACCGCAGCCCCTGGGACCTCCAGACCGCCCCCAAGACCCCTGTGCAGGACATCCCTTCACCCCGACGCCGGAGATCTTCGTCCTCCTTCTTGTGCCTGAGCAAGAGGTTCAGGCAGCTGTTCGGCCACAGCCCTGAGGGCCAGACTCCTGCCCCAAACACTGAAAGTGAGGGACCCTTCACCACCAGCAGCCCCAGACGAGAGAGAATGCCCCTACACGTGATCCCGTGGCCCCTGAATATGGAGGCCCCTGGTGGAACTCAGCCCCATCAGTAGTGAGGCTGAGTCATTCCCACCCCCCTTGTACCTGACTGCCAATACGCCCAGTCCCGAAATTGAGTGACAGTGAAAGCACAGTGTCCATGACATAGCCAAGTAAGGGCAGAACAGTGAGTTATCAGAACACAGAAAGTCAGTGAGAAAAGCATCAGTAATAATATAAAAGGGAGGTGGAATAAGTAAGATAACAATGAAACAGTGAATGCAGCAAGGCAGTGAAATAAGGGTCTGTCTCAAGTGAACACGTTATCATATAGTGAATCCGCCTCATATTAAGATCATACGGAGGCCCCAATGCAAGAGCAATAATTAAAAACATGACAGACAAACCAGTTAGCCTGCCAGCAGTGAAAATAGTGCCACAAACTCCACCAGTATACAGAACCTAGACTTTCCCAAATAGTAGTGTTTAGCTTCACTGTCCTAAGTGCTATTCTCCTTCCCTGATCTTGTCTAAGTACAGTAGTATCCCAATATCTAAACCTTAGAATTATAATGATTCAGCATAAGTGTATTTGTGACATCTGCCCATTCCACTGGAGAATTTAGCAATACACATGTAAGGTCATTACCTTGAATTTTTGTGTCCTGCCTCTCTCTTATTTGTCCAAGCTCCAGCCTAGAAAGAGAACCCAGCTACACATTAGGCGTTAGAGGGACGGGAAGCCGACCCTAAAACACCTAGCATTACACTGGTGGACAGCGGTGGTTTTTGACCCGGGCATACGAGAGAGTTAATCAGGAAATACTGGCAAAATGGCAACCAAACAGCATGTGCAATTGCCTGAATTTGACCCCGAACAGTATGATATTCACACATACCTGGCAATTAATAAACCTTTCCTAGATATCGGGTTCGAGGATGACAAGCAAAAAATCGTGATTACACTCCCGCTACTGGGCAAAGTGGCAGCTAATATCACACCCAAGATCGTCCTGGGGCTCACCTGGCAGAATTTCACGAAACTCATGATTCAGGCCATCACTCAATCACTAGGTAAAGTGGTGGCACTATCCCACTGTTTCCTACCCGGAGGCAGATGATGAAACCTGGGAACAACACACCTTTAATACTCTCCTTACAGTGCTCCCCAGCATGGTCAAGGAGCACTTTACAATCCATGACCCTACCGGAGACATGGATAAGGATATCCAACTGATATGCCCCCTCCTGACCTCCCGCCCTACACCCCAGCAAATCAGCGTGGTGAAAAAGTTCCCCACGAACATCCCAGCTCCCCCAGTCAAGCCACGTCTGCTTATGCCCCACACCAGGCCCACCCAGCACCCAGACTGCCTAAGGCGCACCCCATCCACCAGCACCCCAGTCAAAAGGAGAATCCCAACCTCATTCTGGTGAATCCCTGGGAGTTCTCTGCCTGCAGCTGCAAGTGCCCACTGCACGATATCAGGGACCAATTACAAACTGCCAGGCGAAAAACCACAACCCCAGGCTGAAGTAAAGTCTCTTCCCTGAAGAATGAGGAACCAAAGGACGAACCCTCACCCACAGAGGAAACCGAACCCAGGGAACAGGAGCCAGAGGAAGAAGAAGGAGACCCCTGGCAGTTGGATTTTTAGAACCGCCCCCGCACCTTCCCATGGTGGCGGGGGCCACTTTCCCCAAATACCGTCCCCCAGTTTACCACAAGATGAAGCTGAATGGGGTGAAAGCCAGATCCTGGTAGACATGGGAGCAGCCAGATCCTGCCTGTATAGCCACTACTTCTCTCATCCCAAGTCGACCCTTGGCTCATTATTCCCGATGGCTACTCACCTTGTGGACACGGGATGGTCCCCTGCCGATCCATGGGGAAACACGGGTCCTGCACATCAACACCCATCAGCCAACATCGTCACACCACAAGTTTATTGTGTTTGACTCTTCCTACCGCAATTAAGACAGATATCTGGGGTTCGACATACTACAGAAGTTAGGAGTCACCATTGATTGCTGCAACAGACAGCTCCAGTTCCAGAAATCACCGGACCCCCTCCCTCCCACTCGGGCCGTCTGCACCTGCACGCCGTGGCCCCGGCCGGAAGACTCCATGCCTCCCCCCCTTCTCTCCCCCCCTGGCCTCCCTTCCCTCTTCCCCCCCTCTCTTTTCCTGCAACCATTTTCTCCACTGTCACCATTCCCCTCCACCACGAAGCCTGGGTGCCCCTCAACTGGACCTCAGGTGTATCTGCCCTATTCTCCCCACTCCTACCACCCACAACTCTCTTGGCCTGCCTCCTGCCCCCAATCTTCCTTCCCCCAACCTTCCTTCTCCATCACATGGCAGTCCGAATTGCCAACCTTGTCCCCTCACCCCTCACTCTCCCTAAAGGGCTCATAATTGGAGAGATGGAGGAACCGAGCCCTGTGCCCCCTCCCCCTCCTGCTCCCCCGTCCCTCTGCCCCCCATTCCCGACCATCTCTCCACCCACCAATCAGACACACTCTGCCGTCTCCTACTGGATTTCCAGGATCTGTTCGCGGTGGGACCTGCCGATATTGGACATACCACCTACCTGACACACGAGATCCACACGATGGGCCCACCAATAGCCATCCCAGAGGAAGAACCCCAAACAGTGGGAAAAGGAAGACCGCCAGGTTCAGATGATTGAAGCCGGAGTCGTCTCCCCCTCCACCAGCCCCTGGTCCTCCCCCGTCGTCCTCGTGAAGAAGGATGGCACGATGCAGTTCTGCATCGATTACCGCCAGCTTAACGATGTAACCACCAAGGATGCTACTCCCCTCCCGTGCATAGATGACTCCCTAGATTCACTGTACAGTGCCTCCTGGTTCTCCACCCTCGACCTCCAGTCAGGGTATTGGGAGGGCCCAGTGCGACCGGAGGACAGAGGCAAAACTGCTTTCTCGACCAGCAATGAAAAACATTATGAATTTAATGTTTTACCCTTCGGCCTCTGTAATGCCCTCACCACCTTCTCAAGACTAATGGAATCTGTCCTCAGTGGCCTCACATGGGAGATCTGTCTAGCTTACTTGGACAATGTCATTGTTTTCAGCAAGACCTGGGCTGACCACCTTCAGCACCTCCGCTGGGTTTTCACTCGAATCCGACAGGCAGGCCTCAAACTCCGGCCCTCCAAGTGCATCCTGGCCGCCAGAACCGTCTCATTCCTGGGACATGTCATCTCCTAGGCTGGCATATCTCCCAACCCAGACAAGCTCCATGCCATCGCGGATATACCCCCACCACAAGACGTTCATGGAAATCGAGCCTTCCTCAGCCTAACATCCTATTACCAGCGTTTTGTGAAGAGGTTCGCTCACATTGCCAAGCTGCTCAATGACCTGATCCATAAGGGAGAACAGTTCATCTGGACTGATGAGAGACGAGTTGCCTTCCAACAATTTAAGGACAAACTCATTTCCACCCCAGTCATGGTCTTTCCTGACTATGCCCTCCCATTCCAGCTCTACACCAATATTTCCCTAATCGCAATCGGCGCTGTGCTGGCACAAGTCCAAGAGGGCCACGAGCACATCATCGCCTGCACCAGCCGTACCCTCAATCAGGCGGAAAAGAATTATTCGCCACTAAGAGGGAGTGCCTGGGCATCACCTGGGCACTCAAACACTTCTGGGCATACCTACCAGGGACTCAAGTTACTATCATCACTGATCACCAGTCCCTCCAATGGCTGCGGCAGTCTGACACCCACAATGCCCAGCTCATCAGATGGCGTAAAACCCTGGAGTAGTTCAACTATGAAATCTCGTACCACCCCAGCAAACTCCATACCAATGCGGATGCTCTCTCCCGGCTCCCCATCAATGCTGCTCAGCCGGAACCAGACCTCCTACAACAGTGGCATCGTAAGGAACGACCCCCCCTGGATCCCCCAGCATCTCTTCAAGTAGCTATATCGCCAGGGCGACCACCTGCTCACTCCATCCGGGCATATCATCCTAGCTCCTGACACCGCCCTTGACGCCCTCCGACACCTGCATACCGACAACGGCATTCACCTGGGCACAAAAAACTCCTGCAGGTCTTTATCGACACCTACTGGGCACCCAATCCCTCCACCCTAGCCAAGGAGATTATCCAATCTTGCCAAGCGTGTGCCTTGGGTATGGACATCACCCATACCGCCGGCCCATCAGGACACATTACTGCCCACCAACCTTGGCAGTTGTTGGCGATCGACATAGTGGGACCTCTACCCTGAAATCAGGCTATTGGTACACGATCACGTTCATTGATGCATACTCCAAATTCGTTGTAGCCTGCCCAGCAAAAGAACACCACGCTCTCACAGTAGCTGACGCCCTGATTCGGCACGTGTTTCCATACTTTGGTATCCCACAGGCAATCTACTCCAATAAAAAACAGGAGTTCACCAGCAAAATCTGGGAGGAGCTAGCCCACACATTCGGCAATAACATCTCGCACTTGTCCCTCTACTGACCCCAAGGAAATGCCATATGCGAATGAAACCATCGTACATTGATGAATCAACTCCGTACCTGGATAGAAGCCACCAAAGAAGACGACTGGCTCGCCCATGTAAGAATCGTACAATGGGACATCAACTGCCCCTGAGAGGACGGAATATCACCGTATGAGTGAGTGTTTGGGGAAACACCTCTCCTCCTACCCCTCTGGCAACACTTACAGCCCCCAACCTCTACTTCCACATCAAACCCACTACTCCATCTCATACGGCGGCTAACCCACCTTCAAAACAACCTGGACCTTCGCCCTGATACTGCCTCCAGCCCCTACAGGCCAGGCAACACTGTTAAGAAAGCGCAGCTCCCCATCCCCCACAAGCTCGTGCCGCGCTTCACGGGGCCCCATACCATCATTCGCGTCCCTAACCCCTACCAGGTGACAGTCAAATATCACGGCACTTCTCGCACTCTGAGAAACTGTCACGTACGCCCCTTTCATGCTCCCACTTCCCGCTCCACTTCCCTCTACCTCCTATGACCGCTACATCTCCCCCTCGCCGTCTCTCTTTCTCTCTCCCCTTTCCCTGCTGCCTTCACTTCACCCCCCGCCATGCCGCCCTGCACCTCACCTAACAGCTTACAGACACCACCAACTTACGACATCTCCCCCACCTCCTCACCACCAACCGTCCCATCCCCCACGCCCAGCACCACGTGCCCCATCCACGCACCCGCACCCCCTCAACCCACCACACCCCTGCCCCAGCCATCGCCCACCCCTGGCCCCAAATCTCCCCGCCCACCACATGCATATGCCCCCTCGACCCCGCCTGCCTCATCCCACACACCTGACTCCACCTGTGCTGCCCATGCACCCACTACACCACCACCCACTAAGCCTACACCCCACCCGACACCCCGTGCCACCTCCACTCCTACCACCCCACAGCCTCCCTCTCACACCTCACACACACGCTGACACCGCACACCCACATCACCGCCCACACCCACCTTAAAACAACCATCACATGCTCCGGCAGCCCCGCCCATCCGCCTGAAACACCCAAACTCCCACCCCACCCACCTCGCCGCGAAATCAGACTCCTTCCCCTGCCTGAAATCATTTCACACTCATGCTACACCAGGCCCAAATCCCAGCCACCTACCCTCCCCACAGACGTCACGTCGCATCACTCCAGCATAAAACCCCACACTCAATGTTCATCTCCAGCATTCAGCACAGCCTTGCACAGAAGACAACACCTACCACCATGAGGATTCGCCGAGCCGTATGGGTGCCGCCCTTCAGATGAAAACATTGAGGCTGTGGACCGCGCCACCTCCTATGACTCCTTTGCTCCCCCACCAGCCCATCCACCCTCTTCATCACCTGTGACACTCAGCTAGACGAGAATCCTGCCACCACAGCCTGGCATGCCCTACTCCAACCCCTACAGCCAGTCTACCACACCTACGACACCAAAGTCTACCACCTCCAGTTACAAAGATGTGACTTTTTCCCAAAAGACGGTGGTAAAATGCAGTACAGTATCAATGAGGGCAACACCAACACTCCCTCAAGGAGTCCACAGAGGAACACATACAGCGCAACTGGACTCCAGGCTACAGGGACATAAATCCACCCGGGCCATGCGCCCCTATAACCCGGAGCTCGCCTGCCGCCAACATAGCAGGAAAGTGAGACTACCTTCTGGGTGAGCTGACCACTGACAACCACGGGGTGGAGCTATTACTCTAGTTCCAGTCAGCACCCTGAGACGGCCGGTAGCCGCTCAACCCTCTGACAAGAGACAGCCTGCAACCGCTCTGGAGGTAACGAGGAGACAGCCGGTAGCCGCTCCTGCTTTTGTCAGGAGACAGCCAGAAGTTGCTCTAAAGGTGCCCTAAACAAGATAGCCAGTAGCCTCTTGACCCTCCTACAGAAGACGGCCTGCAGCCGCTCCGGAGGTTATGAGCAGACGGCAGGTAGCCGCTCCCGCCTTTGTCAGGAGATGGCCGGTAGCCCATCCGAAGGTGCCCCTCGAGAGACGGCTGGTAGCCTCTCGACCCTCCTACAGGAGACAGCCTGTAGCCGCTTCCACCTTCATCAGCAAACAGCCGGTAGCCGCTCCAAAGGTGCCCCTCGAGAGACCGACAGTAGCCGCTCGACCCTCCTACAGGAGACAGCCTGCAGGTGCTCCGGAGGTAACAAGGAGATGGCCAGTAGCCACTCCTGCGTTCATCAGGAAATGGCCGGTAGCAGCTCCAAAGATGCCCTTGAGTCGGCCTGTTGCCTCTTCCTCCCCCAGGCCACAGCCAGTAGCCGGGCCATGGTGACAGCCAGTAGCCGCGCCCCCAGAAGGCCATGGCCAATAGCCAGGCCCTACGGTAGAAGACAGCCGGTAGGTGCTCCTCAGTCAGGTGTTGACTCCTGCCCACAAACCTACGATCCAGAGGGAGACCCCAGCCCGGAGGAGTATTGGAGAGGCCCTATAACCACCACCAAGCTCTTCTCACTACAGCTGGTTCCTGAAAGGACCCGCCTGATGGACCTCGACAGAGGCTAACGCCACAGCCAACTCCTGATGGTGTCCCCAACCACCAGAGACTGCAGTCCCTGGGACTTCCATACCACCCCCAGGACCCCCGGGCAGGACATCCCTTCACCCTGACACCAGAGATCTTCGTCCTCCATCTTGTGCCTGAGCGAGAGGTTCAGGCAGCTGTTCGGCCCCAGCCCTGAGGGCCAGACTCCCACCCCAAGCCCTGAAAGTGCGGGACCCTTCACCACCTGCAGCCCCAGATGAGAGAGAACTCCCCTATGCGTGATCCCGTGGCCCCTGAATACGGAGGCCTCTGGCGGAACTCAGCCCCATCAGTAGTGAGGCTGAGTCATTCCCGCCGCCCTTGTACCTGACCACCAGTATGCCCAGTCCTGAAAGTGAGTGACAGTGAAGGCACAGTGTCCTTGACATAGCGAAGTAAGGGCAGAACAGTGAGTTATCAGATTACGGAAAGTCAGTGAGAAAAGCATCAGTAATAATATAAGAGAGGTGGAATAAGTAAGATAACAGTGAAACAGTGAATGCAGCAAGGCCATGAAATAAGGGTCTGTCTCAAGTGAAGATGTTACCATATAGTGATTCTACCTCACATTAAGATCATATGAAGGCCCCCAGTGCAAGAGCAATAATTAACTACACGATAAACAAACCAGTTAGCCAGCCAGCAGTGAAAATAGTGCCACAAACTCTACCAGTATACAGACCCTAGACTTTCCCAAATAGTAGTGTTTAGCTTCACTGCCCTAAGTGCTATTCACCTTCCCCGATCTTCTCCTAAGTAGTATCCTGCATGATACTAACATCCAGTATCTAAGCCTTAGAATTATAATTGTTCAGCATAACTGTATTTGTGACATCTGCCCGTTCCACTGTAGAATTTAGCAATACACATGTAAGGTCATTGCCTTGAGTTTTTGTGTTCTGTCTCTCTTATTTGTCTAAGCTCCGGTCTAGAAAGAGAACCCAGCTACACACTAGGCATTAGAGGGATGGGAAGCCGACCCTAAAACACCTAGCATTACAGTTATCATGACGACTATCAAATTCATCAACAAAAGAATCCATGTCAATTGTTTCCGTTCGAGCTCTCTCAATAGAGAGCAATGTGATGTTGGTCAGCCTGGTGTTTGTCATGGAATTTCGTAGGAAGGTTTTGACCAGCTTCATTTTTGACAAACTCTGCTTGCATGTGGCATGGTCACAGGGAGTGTGATGGCTATATGTAGCAGTCTATACATATACTCAAACGCAGCTTTGTATGGCTGCAAGAAACATAGGAGCTAAGCGATTGATGTAGGTTGTTTCTCATTTTTCGTAAGCAACTTCTTCACAAGTGGCAGTTTATGCTTCAGATCTGTGAGTGCACCGTTGATATTGTAAGCACTTGCTAACTGTTGTTGGTCATTTTCGTGAAGGAATGTTTCATGAGAGAACCGGCAGTCAATTTCGCACAGCAGGCAGTCCAGAACAGGGTACAGGATGCTGATATGCATGCAGCTCTGCAATCTCTGCCCAGTTGTCTCCATGGCTATGAAATCAGGCATATGACGGGGCTTTCTCTTGCGTTTCCTCTCAGCCGTTGATATGTTGCAATTCGAGCAGAGGTCATCTGCTTGTGAAGAATATCGTACTGACAGGTCAGACTGTCGTAATTCAGCAAGTTCATCCCTGAGGGACGAGATGAGATGTGTTGCTTTCTGGAGGTCGGCTTGCTTGTTTTGCAGCTGGTGGGAAACCTTATCGATTTTCCCGAGAATGTTGGAGAAAAATAACAGTAAGCACACGAACTCAGCATCAATTTGCGCGAATAAACCTCTTGCAGTTACTGCCCTTGCTCCTACATCCTCTGAAGATACTTGTTTGAGCAGTTTCATGACACATTCAAGTCGCAGCAGAACATTTTCACAGGACATGGCCTGACACCACCACCTGGTATCTCTCAGATGCTGAAGCTCACGAGGCAGCTGACTAGGAAACATCTCTCCTTGGATTACATGAAACATCTCATGCACAGTAGGGTTGCTGGTGAAAAAGTACAACTCTTTGAGCAAACTGAAAAATTCAGCTCCTTTAGTGACACAAGGTTAAGTCTGTGGGCATAACAGTGAACATAGTATGCACACAGAGCCAGGTCTCGGATACGCTTTTGTACTCCATTGGTGCCTCCACTTATGACTGGAGCTCCATCAAATCCTGGCCCAACTAAAGATGATCGATAATCCAGGCCGAGTTCCTCCAGACTTTTGATGATTACATCAGTGATTGATGCTGCATCCAGCGGGATCATGCGAGTGAAGGATACAAAGCACTCTTGTATGCACTGTGTTTCCTTCTCATAGAATCTAACAATTATTACTAATTGTTCCGCTCTGCTGACGTCTTTTGCCTCATCTGCTTGCACAGAGAAGCACACGCTTTGAAACTCTCTGCAGTTTCATCTCATACCATAGAGGTGAGAGTGTCAATCATCTCATTTTGTATGGCAGAGCTGGTATATTTCTCGTTTTTCGGTCCAGTCTTGACACGATTACCGGGTCATTTTTCACCATGAAGTATAGGAACCTGCGTACATTTCCGGGATTCATTTCATCATCACCCTCACGATGTTCTCTTTGTGCAATATCCTGTGTGACAGTCAACAAGATAATTTCTCTGACAGTTTTGATGTAGTGCCAATTCTCACGAATTTTCTTCTCATAAGCCTTGCTTTTATTCTAAGCAATGGAAGTTTGTCTAACTTTATGCTGTCTGTAATCTGCCCATGCAACAATGGATATTTTATGGCACTGTGACTTGAGGTGTTTCTCACTGCCACCACCTTTGCCATGGGCTTTCTTCCATCACTGGAATCCATTTGTTATGAATGCAACATCTGCGTTGCCATAACTTGGTGGTCCAAAGTGTCTACATGCAAAGCAGAACATTGCATCTCACTCTCTAGAATACTCGGCCCATTCGTATTTGTCTAGCCATGCACCTACAAATGATCGAGCATGTGAGGTACCCTCACTATGCTTAGAGTATTCCTTGAGCCACGGTTGGACAGGATTATCTCCTCTGGACTGAGAAATGTCCATTGGTGCATCAGCATCACCTCTCTTCTGCTGCTGAGATGGGCAGTCACTCGTTTGAACCACCGTCAGCGGCCTTCATTGGCTTTCTTTTTTCCACAGGCTCTCTGGGATTCTTGCAGTTGTCGGTCAATGAAACTCGTTTTTGAACCACTACGAATTTATCCATCATAGGACTTCAGAACCACTGTGACCTGCAAGCATTCCAAAAATGATCAAATTAATAAATTATTACCAATTATACAGTGTGTTATTAAACTCCACTGACAAACTTTGAGTATCGGTTGTATAGTGGAAAATAAAAAGTTTTTATTCTATACCACTTTCACTAGAATTCATAATTAAGGAGATAAATGACTTACAAGAAATGTAGCACAATAGAGTTGCCAGAACAGCCTTAAACACCGAAAGTATGATGTAACAGTTACATTGATATATCAAATACAGTAGTAGTATTAGGATTACCTGTTTACATGTTACTGAATGAATTCACTCATGTTTTTAAAGATATGTTGCTGAATAACGTGTTTTGCAGGAAACTAATACGTGCCTGAGCAATTGTTGGTAGCAAGATGTTCAAACATTATTTTCAACTTTGGTCACGGGGAACAATGTTAACCCAAGGCATCCCATCGACGTATGGGCACGTCACAACGTTTTGTCACAGCTAGTCCCATCGACGTAGCAATATGTCGCACAGTTGCAAGGTTCATAATTTGCACAATTTTCAATTTTCATGCATGATTTTTGGTACGTATACATGGGACACCTTCCTCTACAAGATGCCAGGCAGGGACAATGCCTTACCCCGGATGACCTTCCTCCCCCCCGCATGCCATTGTCTCAGCAATTCACCTGTTATCAATGACCTGGCCAATAAAGACATTTAGGGCCAGAGTGATTCCTCAATCGATGACAATGTGGAGGACAAAGTTTACGTAGCATTAGAGGAAGAAACAGTCAGAAATGAGGATCAAGTGATGTCGCCAATAAAGGTCACATATGTTGATGTGTTAGTGAGTGAAACAATGCCTATATAACTGTGTGAAAACCAATATACTCTCATACTGCATATAAATTCGTACCAAATGAATAAATAACGTTTATGAGTGGTGTGGAATAGTTACCCTCCCATAGAACTCGTTTTCTTTGGAGCCAGCCTGATAGAAAACCCAATAAGGTAAGGAGTACTGCTAGCTGTATCAAGTATTTTAAACCTCATTTTTTTTTGTTTTTTTTTATGTGTCCGTCTCTGGGCATAGGCTTCACAGCCTGCTATCAAGGCCCAGCAGTCCTCCTACATACCATACACCTCTAGGTGAGCGATTACTCTATGAATTTTCGATATTTCTCGCCAAAAGCGGAGGTTTGAGCCAAAACAAAAACAAAAAATCCAAAATTGGTCGGGATTGGGGGGAGTCAGTGGTGGAAAATCGGTTGGGACGTAATGGGTTAAAGGCAAAGCCTGTGTCAGGTGTCCGAACACTGGTTATGGGGCAGGGTTGGGCAGTGATAACTTTGGGTTGGATGATGCTCATCCAAGTAGCCAATGATACCACAAATAAATACAGCAACTGTTATTGGACAGTATGTGGATATACTAAGAGGATAGGGGAGGGGAGAGGGGATGAGAGGAGACGAACTAGTGCTCGGATTGGTACCTATGCCCCGGGTTTGGACAGCGTTTAGTTTTCATTCAGTGTCCTGTAAATCATCAGTGGTTCATATTTTTGCATTTTTGAAATTGTCCTGGGAAAATTATTCACAAAACTTCAGGTAAATATCTGAAGGCAATGCATGTCATATACTTTTACCTTTCTATATGCGAATGCGTAACTGAAAGAGAATCTGTGTAAATATAATTCACTACTTATCATTATTCACCATGGAACATTAACCCCTACCCATATTCGTTCTCCCAAACTGTGATTTCGTACAAGAAAATTCTTGTTCGGAAAGTTCATGCTTGCTGTGACATGAACTGATGAAAGCAAACGCTCAGGAGCGAGGTACAGTCCCCCTAAAAAGTGATGGCAGAGTTTCATAGATTGTTTCGGTCACGCTGCACTGCCAAACGTTCAATGGAATCTTAGTGGATGGAAAGTAAAAATTGTGCCTTCATCATGTCATGTCAATTAAAATGTATATTGCACTAAGAATATAAAATCATGGGGGCAGTGATGTATTAGAAGTTAACGCTTAGATAGGTTTCCCAATTTGAATGAATGTTAGGCTATGTATTATATACTCCGTGTGCAGCGTGCAGTATGACTCAGTGTTCAATATTCTTCCCAGGATTTCAAGTACAGATCCTATAGTTTCAAAGGCCAGTGAAGGAAAATTCTTGTAACTGCAATAAACTACCCTACTTTCAAACGCTTTGGTGATGGTATAGCAACATGGATGCCACAACAACGAAATCATTCTTAATAATGATACCCTGCCTGTGGTATCAGTAGGACCATTCCGTCTTTTATTCCTTGTTTTCCCCTCACTTATAGTAATTATAATTAGGTTAGCCTATCCCAGACTGATGCTAAATCATTTTCAGTCGTAAGGATGTATGACAGTTTTTACCCATCTCTCTTACAGTAATAGGCAATAGAGAGGGCGAAAACATTAGTTTATAAACCGTCACTGCAAAGGCACATACTTTTCGCTCTATCTTTTAATCTGGAATATCTTTCTTTTTAAATAAACCGCTATCCTGCTTAATTGGAAATGCTGATTTGGAAGTTTTGAACTCATTGTTTTGTTTATGGGCCTCTGCATTTTATTGCTCTTGCCAGTTGTTTAGCTATAAGTTGGCATTTTCGAAGGAGCTCCGATTCTCGATAAATTTTCGAGGTTTTCTCAATATTTTATTCACTTGTTGTTCTCTGGCTTATGTTAAATCTTCCATTTTTTTTTTTTTTTTTAATGGAAAACTGGTCAAATGCGTGTAATAACTACATATTTTTGAGTAAAAGTTGTCTCCTATCACGCTTGTTGATCGAACCATTTAAACTAACTTAACGTGGCTTTCCCGCTCTCTGTCGTAATCCATGGAGAAAACAAACAGAAATAAATTACTTAAAATTTTCTCCTGGCGCTGTAAAGGAAATTATTTTAAAAATAATACTGACTTATTTTAAATGTTTATTGATCTTCTCAGTCTTAAACTGCTAAAAAAAATTGTAGTCTGTCGCTATATTAAATTCGAACTCCGCAAATTATTCCAGACTCCCTGAGCGATAGTTCTGAAATTTCAATTAGTTCCGTTCAGGATTTCCTGTTATCGTAACTAACGAACTGCTTCCTACAATTTTGAAATATACAGGTACTGTAGCATTTATTTATTGTTTTCTGTAACATCATCATCATCATCATCCAGACCTCCTTTCCCATCCTAGGGCAGGGTGAGGAGTAGCAACGTCCAGACAGTCCAAGTTTGCCGAATTCAATGGGCCACGCTTCCATTCATTCATCTTTCAAGTCCCCGGAATCCTGGCTCCATCTGATACGCCGAAAACATTCACCACATTCTGTAGCTTTATTCTGTAACAATTTTACATAATAGGTGTCACCTTGTAAAGATATAGGGAAGAGTATGTGCATCATCAATGACCGAAAACTTCTGGATACTCTGCCGTCACTTCTTAGGCCGATTGTACAGGAACAGGTGTCAAAGGGGCGGGAACAAAAACTCACCGGTCGGAAATAGAAAGATAGTATTTTCCGGTAATACTATCTTTCCACACCTCAGCTGTTGGTCTAAAGCAGGGGTGTCAAACTCATGGCCCGTGGGCCAAATGTGGCCCTCGGGTTGGTCATAAATGTCCCGCGAGATGACGGTAAGATTTATCAGACCTGAAGCTGTAATTGTTATGAATGAAAATATAATATTATTACGAGGCAAAGTTCATAAGTTACCTTTTATTCATAATGGTAATTTAATTGAAATTAAAATTGCTAGTAATATCGTGTTAATAAAGGGAAACTTTTTGTAAATAAATATCACTAATCCGTTTAAAACCGAAGACACAGCCATTCCACCAGGCCCAAACGTTTTAACTGTCAGGAAAGACGGCGAAGCTGTGTACGCCAGCACTACTCTGATAAAACCTCACCGCTTTTTTTTTTTTTTTTTTTAAGCAAAACTGTAATACTTCGCTTTTTAATAACTCATTTAATCAAATTATGACTAAATATAAGCAGAATTCAGGTGTACCTTTGACATAAAGTAGGGAAACGTCAAAACCGGTAACCACCACCTCATGCCAGGCTTCGCTACTGTAGGCTATGCCGCCACGTATTCAAGTTCATGTTATGTGGGCAGTTTTATTCGATTAAAATGTAGCCCCAGGTTAATGCATACTGATACATAACCCTTGTGTTATTATTTGTCACTTTATTAAATAAAACAAATTTTACATACTCAAGGTCATTGACTAAAAACGTATTCCTGGTAAGCCAGTAAGTCCTCGTATTAAGCTGCAAACATCAGTCTTTCAAAATTTAATACGCACAGGAATGAATCTTTGCTGGCCCTCGAGACCGTAACCAAATTAAGGTTTTGAGTCTGACACCCCGGGTCTAAAGAATGTAGAACTGATGCAAAAAACGAGAAAAACGTTGTGGTAAATTTTTACAAGTGGACAATACACCTCGGAGGCAGTGTAATACATTTTTCTGGTAGTTTTTGATGCGATTCGAATGTTGTTGACCTTCATTTTTGTCGGAAATGCTTCATTTCCCCTCTTTTCCAATCATGAACTTTGATTGGACAAGTAGGTGAAATCAAGCATTCCCCCCCCCAAAAAAAAAGTAAAAAACAACTCAAATCGCATCAAAAACCACCAGAAAAATATACTGCACCACCGGTTAACGTAACGGAACAGACCAACCAAACCAAACAGACATAAAGTAATCTCACCAAATGGATTAAACCTAACCAAATGTAACCCAACATACCTAACCTATCCTAGGGGAATATGTAACGTAACCTACCAAATGTAACCCAACATACCTAACCTATCCTAAGGGAATACGTAACGTAACCTCACCAAACACACTAAACCTAACCAAACCTAACCCAACATACCTAACCTATCCTAGGGGAATACGTAACATAACTTCACCAAACACACTAAAACTAACCAAACCTACCCCAATGCACCTAACCTATCCCAGGGGAATGCTTACCCTAGAGATACAGTTGTCCAGGACGAGGGTCATTTGGCAACAACGTCATGGTTCCAGAACCTTTGAATCCATTGGTTTATGAACAATATAATTTGCCAAGCCAGAAGGTGTGTGTTGTCCCACAAAGTTCCTTTGTAGTCAGAAACACAAAAGCTACACTGTACCCGTTTCTTGTTTTTTGTGTACTTTTTGTACCGACCACAGTACCACTGATGTCTCTTTTCTAAATTTACACGATTCCTGACAGTCCGGGCAATAAACTTCCGAAGGTAATAAACCGTGTCTTCTAAGAAACTCAATACCCTCCTCAGGATCCGAGTGGAAACACTTAATCACTCGTAAATAATCGATACCACACCTGAGACACACAGCACGTCTTTCTTTTTCGGAGGCCATACCGAGAAGGATTTGAATTTTTCCATCCACAAGGAATCAAAGACCGTGGTTCAAATTCATTGGTAGAATACCATCATGTGACCTAAAGTAGGCCTACGAGTGGGTGATACAGACCTACGGGACGCATGCGCAGTCGAAGGAAAGAGAAACACACGTACGAATGCACACATTTTTAACACGGACTGGCCGAGTGAAGAGCCAAGGTATGTATTTTTTGGAATTTTACATTAAATTCATTATCTCTGATAATATCAATTTCCGAATGGGGTTATGGGGGGTTCATTATGATCCTTAGGGAATGTACTATACGTTAATGGTGCCAAAATTCCTGAACTGCGTATTGTCCACTTGTAAAATGATACCAACATCATAATGCTAATATCTTGGTGGTCACGTTCTGAATATTTATCCCAGAATTGTTTTCTGCTAATCAAACTCAGGCAGTCAGAATGCAAAAAAAAATCAGACTTGGAAAACAGACTATATCTGAGAAAGGTAAGATACAATTACCTGTGCAAAAAGTTAGCACTGAAATGAGAACAGTGCGCCTCTTGTGATGCGTTGTGTATACGCAGACCTCATGCGGCATGTCTGATCACTCTACTGTACATTACCCATAGAAACTGGTTAACACTGGTAACTAAGGCAGTGTTGCCAACTTATAATTGCAAATGACGCTACGCTCAAGCCCAAAACCTCTAGAATATCGCTAACCCTTCCATCAAAAGTCGGTAATATATTAATCACCCCCCACCCTAATATTTGTAATCCAATTACAGCAGATGTTTCTACACAATATTGACCAAATATAAGAAATACAAAATCTGTGACTGAAATGGATTATCTTAAAATCTTAAAAAGATGTTCAGATTATTAAGCGGTCAGACCTACTTAATTATACCAAGTATTCACAGTGATTTTCATCCAAGTCCTCCTCCTTGCCGTGGTCACTATAAGCATTTGTACAGCAATAACTTTAAACAGCTTATGTTTATCATAATATGCTCATCATAGATCAATAATGGAAAATTGTTGGCATTTTTTTTTCTAAGTCATACCAGGTGTACTTAGTACTATTGTAAGTACCAAATCTTGCACATGTATTTTAGTACCTAGCAAATTGGACATAACCTTTGCCTTGGTCTGAGTAAACCGCCAAGAGGGAGGTAGGATCAGGGGATGAGTGCCAGACACTTATGAAAGGGATGTGTTACATGTCCAAGCGGTCCACTTCCTCATCAAATTTATTTCCCCATTTTAAAGTCCTTTGTCATCAGATAAAAATACGTCTATGATACTATAGTTCGATGTACTATAATATGTGAATTTAAAGAACAGCTCAAAAGTCTTTCATCGTACGTTAATTAAAGAAATTGTGGTCATTCTGCCGACGAGTGTACACGATTTCTGTAGCCCATTTTATCTGGCTAGGGACTGCATGGTAGGTGATGAGTTGTGCTCGGCGCTGCGACCAGCTTGCGTCGGGGTCACGATTGTCTCTTGAAACTGGGGGGCCAAGCAGGGGGCAAGCCTATATTCTGGGGAGGCCATGGCCCCCACATCCCCCCCCCCCCCGTAAAACCGCCACTGAATATACATATGGACACATACATAGTTAATCGTTGTTGTGAAAACATTCAACATTTGTCAAGTTATTGGGCACACATTTTTTTTAAAAACTTCATAAGCGTTCGGCAACTAAACCTTTTGGGAATGGAGTGAAACTTCCATAGGATACTTTTCTCATGAAGTGGAATCGATTGACAAGCTGCTCGAAATAACTTATGAAAAAATGTTTTATACCATGTAATCATGACACACTCTAATACACACACACACACACACACACACACACACACACACACATATATATATATATATATATATATATATATATATATATATATATATATATATATATATATATATATTCCGACAGTAACGGGAATAGTGTACATATTTATGACAGATTCATATGTATATAGTATTTATAAATATTCATTTCTAGAAAAATAAACTCTACATGAGAGTGGAAGCGCATGTTAGTTTTCTTAGAGAAAGAAATAAGATTAAGAGATTTATACAAAAATATGTTTATCATAGGAAACACTATGCTCACTAACCTGCAATTTTCATTAATGGATTAATTACTCGTAAGATTAACATCCCCTGCACACCATCAACCACTGTCACTCCGGAATGGATGGAAAACAGGTCTGGTAAGCACCATACGTAGTGTACAGGATGATATGAAACACCCGGCAACTAACCCAGCCTGAAGCCACTAAGCACATCTGAACACGGCTTTCCCACACGGACAAAAGTTACTTCTGCTATTCACCTCCATACTCTTCAACAACTAAACCTAGCAGCCTTGAAAAACATGCATTGGGAAGAAAAAGAATCAGTATCTTGGTACCTAACCGAGATTTTTAGGTGATATAGTTGCTGAGGTATGTCTGTAAAAACAACCAATTTTAGCATTTTCAGTTGTTGTTTAACCGATCTTCCCTCCAAAGGCTAAGGTTAATATAATGTGCTAATATAATGGATTATATACTGTATATTATATAGTTTAATTCATAATAATATGTATATTTTTTGTGGCACGCTATGTTGGGGTAGGGCTACATTCCCCTTGCTCTTGGAATTGGTAGTTCATGAACTGGAGTGCAGTCATTCGCAGAAGAGAGATCAATCGTGAGTGCTTTTACGCATGTAATCTTGGTTGGACAATGGAATATACCGAAACCCATCTGAAACATGTCTGGGCTTCTCAGCTTGAAACATGTCCTGCACTAGCAAGAAAGGCTTTCGCTATGATGGTGTCATTTGTGACCGCTTATTTTTGTAAAAGCTGATTCTCAGGGGAGTGAAAGATAAAATTGGTAGATTACTAGTGGAGAAGGGAGAAAAAGTGAGCAGATGGAGAGAACACTTTAAGGAATTGTTGAACGTAGAGGATAGAAGTAATGCGAGTATAAGTGGTTGGGGAATGGCTGGGAGAAGGAGGGAGGTGAGAAGACAGGAAGAAATCAGTAGGATAGAAGTTGTGGAAGCAATGAAGAAAGTTAAATCGGGGAAAGCCCCAGGAATTGATGGAGTGTGTGGTGAAATGCTGAAGCATGGGGGAGAGATAGTAGTAGAATGGATGTGGAAGATGTGCAGATTGGCCTGGGAGGAAGGTAGAGTCCCGGAGGATTGGAAGTCAGGTATAATCATTCCCTTGAACAAAGGAAAAGGGGGAAAAGAAGTGTGTGGTAATCATAGGGGCATTTGTCTTCTTAGTATAATAGGAAAAGTGTATGGTAGGATACTTATAGACAGAGTTAGAGAAAGAACAGAGAAATTAGTTGGAGAAGATCAGGGAGGCTTTAAGAAGGGAAGAGGTTGTGTAGATCAGATATTCATTCTTAGATCGTTAGTGGAAAAGTTTCTAGAGAAGGGAAAGAAGTTGTATGCGGCTTTCATGGATTTGGAGAAAGCATATGACAGGGTGGATAGACAAGGATTGTGGAAAGTGTTAAGAATATATGGAGTAGATGGGAAGTTGTTGAATGCTGTAAAGAGTATGTACGATGGTGCGAAGGCTGCAGTGCGTGTGGATGGTGAACTAAGTGAATTTTTCTCTTTGAAAGTTGGTTTGAAACAGGGATGTGTCATGTCTCCATGGTTGTTCAATCTGTACATGGATGGGGTAATAAAAGAGGTACAAGGTAGGGTAGTGGATGTTGGAGTGACCCTGGTGAGAGAGGATAGTGTTTGGAAACTCCCTGTACTGTTGTTTGCAGATGATACTGTGTTGTTGAGTGAAGACGAAGGGGAGCTGCAGGGCTTGGTGGATGAGTTTGAGAGAGTGTGTAAGAAACGGAATCTAAAGGTGAATGTAGGGAAGAGTAAAGTGATGGTCTTTGAGAGAGGTGAAGTTGGTGAATGTACAGCGAGGTTGGACGGTGAGGAATTGGAAAATGTGAGTACGTTTAAGTACTTGGGTAGTGTGATGAGTAAGGATGGAGGTTTGGAGGGTGAAGTGCTTGAAAGGGTACAGCAGGGAAGAAAGGTTGCTGGTTCTTTGAAAGCAGTGATAAGAAACAGGGAAGTGAGCATGGAAGTGAAAAGTTACTACATGACAGTATTGTGATACCAACTCTAACGTATGGAAGTGAAGCTTGGACTTTGTTGGAAGGACACAAGTCAAGAGTGAGAGCAGTGGAAATGAGTTATTTAAGAGAAGCCTGTGGAGTCACGTGGAGAGACAGGCTGACGAATGAGGATATAAAGGAGCGTTGTGGTGTGGATGTGGATGTGATAGGAAGTGTTATGAGGAACACACTGAGGTGGTTTGGCCATGTGGAGAGGATGGAGGGTGAAAGACTGACGAAGAGAGTGTATGTGAGTGAGGTGGAGGGGGGAAGAGGGAGAGGGAGGCCGAGGATGAGATGGAGGGATGGGGTGGAGAGGTATACGAGAGAGGGGGGTGTGAGTTGGGAGCAGGGCAGTGAAATGGCTGGGGACAGGGAGACTTGGAGGCGATTTGTTTGTGGCCACCCCAAACGGGATTGAGGCGTCTGGCAATAGATAGATAGATAGATAGATGATTCTCATTTCTGCTTCATATGAAAATTACGTACAAAATCAGTTTGATGCTCAGCACCAAGAATCCAAGGTCCAGTGCCATAACAGAGAATATAACAACAGCAACGAAGTCACTGGCTTTACACGGCAACCATGGTCTCTCAAATCACACCATGCAATGAAAAAAATGGATGAATCATTGTTTGTAGTGAATCATGTAGTTTATGTAAGATTGTAAATAAATATTATAAACCATGATGGATCTGTTCCTGGATATCCGTGAAAATAGTATTATTCTTTCATGAAACTGGGTAAAGGTGAGGGAACTGTCTGGTGGTTTCAAAAAGGTGCAGACAGGCAGAAAAATATATATGAATCACTTCTACCCATCCTAATATCCGACTATCGAACCACAGCATAAAAAAAATTAGGGTCAAAATTTCCAGCCGTCGTGATTAGTGACCTTGTACGTCAACCCGCTTACTGGAGAGAGAGAGAGAGAGAGAGACGCAGGAGTAGTAAGTAATTTAGGAGGAGCACAAGAATCGCAAAGAGCAACAAATCAAAGGGCTATTTCGAGGAGATAATTACTATTAGAGTCGGAAAATGTATTGAAAGAGAAGAAAAAGTAAAGAAGGTAATGTAGAAATTAAAAATGAGAAGAGGTTGGAGAGGAAGATGTAATTGAAAAGAAAAATGTTGAGGAGGCAGAGAAGTAAGAAGCTTTTGAGAAGGAAGAAAATGTATGAAGAATCAAGGAGAGATAAGGCTGATCGGTAGTACCTCGTAGTCCTGTTAGACTGACAGGTGAATCAGCTGGCTCACTATTGAACATTCATGTTATCGGTCAGTCTGCCTATCCATAGCGTTTTCTTGGTTGTCTTGATTATTTCTCTGTCAAACAGTATGAGTCAGCCCTACATTCGTACCCACACTAATTTTGTTTTTGTCACTAGTTACAGTTGTGCTTTTGCCTTTGGATAGCTTACTATCTCTCGTTTATAATTCTTTGCCCTGTCCTTCCTATTTAATTTTACATCTCCCTTCTTTTCGTACTGTTTTCTTTCATTCTTCTATACTCTTCTGTACGCTGCGGCATGTGCAGAGACGGAATTAGGGAAGAGAAGTTAGCAACACATATATATAGATAGATAGGTATATATATATATATTCTAAATTCTCTTCCCTACTTCCGTCTCTGCACATGCCTCAGTTCTTAGCCTTCTTCTCACTTCCTCGTAACTTCAGATTCTAATATCAGTCACCTTTTCTTTTCCCTTTTTTTTTTTTTCTCTCATCTGAATCCTCACCTTTTCATTGTATCTCCTTCCCCATATTTCTCATTGCCATCTGTGTTACTCGTTTATCTTCTGCAGCTCTCTCTCTCTCTCTCTCTCTCTCTCTCTCTCTCTCTCTCTCTCCGTTTTTTTGTTATTTTTCCACTTTCTCCCTTCCAATCAGTCATTCCTTCTTCCATCTCCCTACGTTATTCCATTTCTCCTTGTTTTCTTTCTCATGTTTTCAATTTTTCCTGGCTTTTTCCCATTGTTCACTCCTGAATCTCTTTTTCATCCTCTCAACCTTCCCTTCTCTCTCATCTGTTCCTTCACCTTTTTTAGGTAACACAAGTGTTCCTGGAGGGCCCCTCGCACTTGCTCCTGCGGAGGGCTCTCGCGTTTATGTGCTGTTCTAGTGTAACGTTGTCACTTGGATTTTTTGCAGCTAACCAGTTGATCGTGTTATTTGCAGCTTCGGGAATGGAACTCAAGTTGTCCGAACGCAAGTCCGAAATACTTTAGTTGTACCTGTGGGCAAAAAATTCTATGGAGATCCTATGCCAGGCGCCAGGAGCGGCGTTTTTTTTTGTCAAAATGTGATAGCTAATTAAATATAGTAAAAGTTTTTCAATCGTGATGGGCACAAGTTTTTTCACATCAGCGAATTTTTTGCGATTTTTTTGCCAATTTTGTTGCGATTTGAATGTGTAGTTTCGGCTGCTCAAAACACACACACACACACACTCACACACACACACACACGCAAGCGCGCGCGCGCGCGGCTACTGCTATAGTATATTACATTTGCCACAAGAAAACTGCAGTTATCCATACTGCAGGTACTGCGGCTTTATGTATGACAGTAAAAGTTAATATCAGGAGTAATTCTGTTAAACCGTCAGCTTGCACTTAACCTAATGTACCGGTACTTGGGTCGTACTCGACTCTAAGCATCATGGAAATGGTTCTTACAATAGTTTGCTGTACAGCAACCCTTTTAGACTTTTTTTTCTACATAACTGTACCTTTCACGAATTATTACCCTTTTCACCAGGTTCAGCAGTTTCATGGATGGGGATTATTCAGGAAACCATTTTGAAAGTAGCCGTGTACTGTTGAATTTCCCTCCAGGAAAACGTAATTTTTTGCAGTGCAAACAGCTTGCACGAAAACAGATTAAAAAGGCCAGAATCCAAGAATCTAGGTAAATAAGTTCAGAAACATATCTTGCATTTTCATGCAGTTGCAGTTACGTTTACAGAGACCTTTCACGAAAGTCTTCATGTCCATTTTTCAAAGTAATCCTTCAACAGGTAAATAGTGTACTGAATTAAAATTTCTCAGCAAGTTTAGATAACATAATTTACTTTTTTTTTTTCTTTGCTAACTATACTAATAGCCTACTTACTTATGACTGTGCGTTGAGGCCTGCTCACCTTTTTTTTTTTCCCACGACTTTTCTGCCATGTTCCGTTGCAGGTAGTTTGCCCTACTGTTCAGGTCCTTAGCCCTCATCCTCACCGAGACTTTGTCCTTGGCTCTTTACTACCTGCTTTTCCTACACACACATATACTTTACTCCACCTTTACCCATAACTTCACACTCCCCCTCCTTTTATGTTCCAACCTGATCCCCTCTCTCTTACATTCACTCAGATCGTGCCTTCGGTCATTCACCTCACACATCCCTAATGCCACACATATACTGCAACCCAGTTCTCCAATTTCGTATTAACTGTACATTTACTCTTGTTCTTAATCTTACCACCACCCATTGCTCTTCCAACCCTGCACCCTCACTCTCATCTTCCCTCTCCCGTTCTCTTCCTACCCTGCTCCCATTTAAACTTCCCATAACTCACTTTAGAGAGTTTTCATTATCCTCTTCCTAACACTTTTCTGATTACATCCTTTCCTTTTTTTTTTTTTTTTTTTTCCATTTCCAGTCCCTTTCTTTTCCTTTATCTCCATTACAGCTTCCCTTCTTCTTTTCTCCCCTCAACCATTCCATAATCGTTTTCAACCTCCATCCTCCTTACTGACCTTTGTACCTTCCCCTATTATCCTTGCACTTTACTTCTTCCATCTCTTTATCCTCCCTTACACCTCCCACTCCCACTCTTTATTTTCCTTTTTTTTTTTTCTCGGTTTTTCCTATCTCCTCCCGTCACCTCCCCCTCTTCCCACACTCCCTCTCTTTCTCTTTCCCCTTGTTCCTCCTTAGTCAAATCCCGTTTCATTATTCTCAACATCCCGATTCTTCCTCTTCCCTCACTGTTTCCTATCTTTATTTTTCTATCTCATTCATTTTCTTCTTTCCACTTTGCCGGTTCTGTATCATTATTCCGTAGATTGACCTCCTACCAGTCCCTTCCTCATTCTCTTCTCTCACCTTTTCCTGTCCCTACCTTTCCCCTCTCTTCACTCCTCCCTCGTCACCCCTTCTCCCATTACTGCTCACTCTCCCCTCCCTCCCCTCTTTGCATACATTCGCAGTGACCCCTTAATACACTTCCCAACACCTCCCATAAACTGTCTGGCTACTCTACATATTTTTTAATGTTACACCTATTTATCCTTAGCGTGGTGGTGATGGAGGGAAGGAGGCAGGAAGGGAGATCACGGAAGGGAGGGGGGGGGGGATGGCTGGGTGAGAAAGGAAGGAGGGAGGGAGAATTAAGGATGAACTTCAAGGTAAAGGGGTACAAGAAAAGATACTAGAAGTCAAAGAGAGAGAGAGAGAGAGAGAGAGAGAGAGAGAGAGAGAGAGGGAATGAAAGTGGATTACATGTGAGAGATGGGCAACGAGGAATAAAGCAGAAGAGAGAGAGAGAGAGAGAGAGAGAGAGAGAGAGAGAGAGAGAGAGAGAGAGAGAGAGAGAGACAGACAGACAGACAGAATAAAAGTGGATTACATGTGAGAGATGGGCAACGAGGAATAAAACAGAAGAGAGAGAGAGAGAGAGAGAGAGAGAGAGAGAGAGAGAGAGAGAGAGAGAGAGAGAGAGAGAGAATAAAAGTGGATTACATGTGAGAGATGGGCAACAAGGAATAAAACAGAAGAGAGAGAGAGAGAGAGAGAGAGAGAGAGAGAGAGAATAAAAGTGGATTACATGTGAGAGATGGGCAACAAGGAATAAAACAGAAGAGAGAGAGAGAGAGAGAGAGAGAGAGAGAGAGAGAGAGAGAGAGAGAGAGAGAGAGAGAGAATAAAAGTGGATTACATGTGAGAGATGGGCAACAAGGAATAAAACAGAAGAGAGAGAGAGAGAGAGAGAGAGAGAGAGAGAGAGAGAGAGAGAGAGAGAATAAAAGTGGATTACATGTGAGAGATGGGCAACAAGGAATAAAACAGAAGAGAGAGAGAGAGAGAGAGAGAGAGAGAGAGAGAGAGAGAGAGAGAGAGAGAGAGAGAGAGAAATAAAAGTGGATTACATGTGAGAGATGGGCAACAAGGAATAAAATAGGAGAGAGAGAGAGAGAGAGAGAGAGAGAGAGAGAGAGAGAGAGAGAGAGAGAGAGAGAGAATAAAAGTAGACTGCATGTGAGAGATGTAGTCACAAGCTTGTAGCTGGTGGAATGTTGTAATGGGTATAGGTCTGCAAGTTTCCTCCCATCCTGAATGCTCTCTTGTTTCTGTGCTTTCTTCACCTCTTATCTCAGCACTTTTGCGCTTCGGAGATTTGGAGACCTATACCCATTACTACGTTCCACACCTTAGCCACAAACATGCATTTGTAGATGGTAGAATGCTCTTGTTTATGTTTTTCTTATATCTTATCGGTGCACGTTTGCCATTCCTACTTCTTAACAATCATTTTAGAAGAAAGTTTTTGTTTTCTAGTTTATGATCTTTTTGTGGAAGTATAATTATGCACTGAAAGTAAATGAGAATAAGAGTAAAGTGATGAAGTGTACGAGGTTGATAGATGGTAGGGGGATGAATATAGTTTTGAATGGTGAGTTGCTTGAGGAGGTAGATTGTTTTAAATATCTAGGGTCACATGTTGCTGTGGATGGAAGAATAGATGCAGAAGTGAAGTTTAGAATAAATGAAGTAGGAAAGTTGCTGGGAGGAATGAAAAAAGTGTTTAAATGTCGTTCGCTTAGAATGGATGTAAAGAGAAGGCTGTATGAGGATGTTGTGGTACCGACTGCGTTATATGGGGTTGAAACATGGAATATGGGTGTAGCAGAGAGGAAAAGTTTGAATGTAATGGAGATGAGGTGTCTGACGAGTATGTGTGGAGTGACGCGTATGGATCGGGTGCGAAATGATGAAGTGCGAAGGAGAACTGGAGTTGTTCGGGAGATGGCTGGTAGAGTTGAGCAGAGGGTGTTGCGATGGTTTGGGCATATGGAGAGAATGGATAATGAGCGATTGGTGAAAAAGATAACTAGATCTGATGTGAGAGGTGGAAGGCTGAGAGGAAGACCACGAATAGGATGGATGGACAGTGTGAAAAGAGCGTTGGATGCGAGAGGGATGTCTGTTGAGCAAGGGAGAGTGGCTGTGCGTGACAGAAATAAATGGAGAGAAATTGTGAATGAATAAGTGATGACGCAGCCCTGAGGGGATATTCTCCCGCATTTGATCTGATCAGCTAGTCAGGTCAGGTGCGGGTAAGGGGATGGGTCTGTTATGATGTGGCAGGGGTAAACCAGTTCTGCTGTCGGGCCCTGCTGCGGATGTCACTAATTGCATTGCGCAATTGACCCTTGTGCGGTGTGGTGCGGTGAGGATCTGTCCGTTCTCCCCTTTGGGGCTAAGATTCGAATGAATGTGTTTGAATGGATGAGTAAATGGGGAGTGGGTCGTCCTGTCTCGGCTACCTCCCTCTCCTTGGGGGAAGCAGCCTAGGTATATAGATAGATTGATAATTATGCATAAAGCAAGTGTTAGAATTGGATTGTTTCTTGTACAGCATGAGTTCAGCATTTCAAGCATTCATGTACATATATCATGTGAAGTGATTTCGATACTTCTCTCTTACATGCATAGCATGATATCAGCATGCATGCACACATTTTGAGCATGCATGTCCATGTACCACTCTCTTAAATCTGGTGCCAAGCTGAGAGGTTGAGAGATAGGCCTATAGGAGAAAACAATGACAAATTAAACTGAATCAAAATTACAAAACAATGACAATATTTATATTTTTTTATAATATTAAAAATTGGAGTAGAGAGTCCCATGATGCCTTGCTACCTGCACGCTAATTGGTAACCTGAGAAGGTAACGTGGTCTGCAGCACTGTCATATCACACTTGGGGCAAATACTAGATATTATGCATGTATGCGCACATGTGCAAGTGTAACACCATAGAGGCATGCATGTTCGTGTTAAGGAGAAGTCTCATGAACTACATCCCTTAGGGTTAGTTGTGAAAGTCAATAGAAAACTAACTCACTTCCCAGGACTGGCAGGTATTTAAGGTAGTAGAATGAACCGTTGTCGAAAAGTAGAGATAAAGCTGAGACTTGGAGAATAATGCGGTAATCTGTAGCTAGCTACGGAACAGTGATGCTGTTTAGACTGCAGTTGACTTCTAGAACATAGCTCCATTGCTACCGAAAGACTAAAACAAGGATGCCATCCAGTGAAAAGAAATGTTATGGTATGTTCTTTAATTGTACACGAGCTGTAGTCAACCAAAATTGCACAAAATGGTGACCACCATGAGGTTTTCAGGCAGTAATTCACGAACCGTAAGCTGAAGGCTCTTCTAAACATGAAAAGAAACATCAACACTTGACAAGAAGCATTTTGGTGTATAGTATGCTCTCGTATGCATTTTTAGGAGTTATGACTGATGAAGTTGAAAGAAAGAACAAAAACTTTATTTTTGCTGTTTAATTTCGCAACTCATATGAAGGTCAACAAGACTCTGCGAGTAGTTTTGCACTGGAATAGCGAAGGTCTCTTAGTTCATATGCTTAGAACTGGGGTTTGCTATCGTTTTCCCACAAGCGCTTGTATACCCTATTTACAGGGCGCCTTTTGAACCTGTGCCATTCCTACTTTCGGAGTGGCTACCTCACTCCATGATATATATATATATATATATATATATATATATATATATATATATATGGATGTATCTACCTATCTGTCTACATCAATATCTCTCTATCTATATATCTATCTATCTATCTATCTATATATATATATATATATATATATATATATATATATATATATATATATATGAGCCAGGTAAATCTATTATGGAAGGATATTTTTCAACACAACACATTAGGAATATTTCACAGCGCGACGCAACTCGGCAAGTGAGAGAGCAGTTTTACTCTATCCCAGACACAACACGAGCGTCTTTATATGTTGGAGAGACACACATTACACGCGTGTGTACAAATTATTTTTATACGCTTCTGACTGGGAATCAAACGCTAGACCTCTTAGATAGAAGTCAGGCACCCACGGCGTGATAAAAGCTGTGACACATGATTTTTCGGACGAATCAGGTAAATCCATTATGGAAAGATATATTTCCATCACAACACGTTAGGATTATTTCACAGCGCCACGCAATTCGGCAAATGATGGAGCAGTTTTATTCTATCCCACACACAACATGGGCGCCTTTATATGTTGGAGAGAGACACATTACACACGTGTGTACAAATATATTTATACGCTCCTGACTGGGAATCGAACCATAGACCTCTTAGATATGACACGCTTGTGTAATATACATATATATATATATATATATATATATATATATATATATATATATATATATATATATATATATATATATATATATAATCAGCAGCAGCCATAACTAGTCCACTGCTGAATAATGGCCTCCCCCAACCTTTTCCACGAATTCCTTGACTGAGCCAATCTGTGCCACGTTTTCCCTGCAAATTTCTTTATTTCATCTCTCCACCTCCTGTCTGGCCTTTTTCTGATATGCTTACAATCTCTTGGTGTCCAGTCATTCAGCCTCTCCCTCCATCGGTTATCCCTTATTCTTGCTATATGGCCTGCCCACCTCCATTTCTGTTCTTTTATTACTTCTATAATATCTTTGACTTTAGTCTGCTCTCTCACCCAAGTTGATCTATTCTTGTCTCTTAAAGATATTCCAAACACTGACCTTTCCATTGCTCTCTAAAAACGGATTAATTTGTTTTCCATTGATTTTGTCAGTTTCCAGGTGTCACAACCATAAGTTGTAGCTGGAATTATACATTCGTTTTATACTTTTCGTTTCATACAAACTGGCAAACTACTTTTCATAATGTCTCTATGCTTACTTGAAAGCTTTCCATCCAATTGTAATGCGTCTTTTTATTTAGCTGTCATGATCTTTCGTTAATTTTAGTATTTGTCCCAAAGAGTTGTACTCCTGTACTTCTTCAAGAATATCGTTGCTTATTCTGATGGCACTCTTTGGTGTTTGTGGATTAAACATTAGTTTTACTCCAGCTTATCTTCAGTCCTACTTTCAGACTTTCTCTGTTCAGGTCATTTAACATTTCATGCAATGCCTCTGCTGTTTCTGAGATTAGGACAATGTCATCTGCAAATCTTAACCTGTCACGTCCCAAGCACTTTCGCACCTCCGACACCCCCCAGCCCCGACCATTTTTGGAATTTTTTTTTTTTAGCTAAAACCTCCGCTTTTCGTGAGAAACATCGAAAATTCATAGAGAAATCGCTCACCTGAGGTTTAAAATACTCGATACAGGTAGGAGTACCTCCTTACCTTACAGGGTTTACTATCAGGCTGGCTGCAAAGAAAACGAGTTCTATGGGAGGATAACTATTCCACACCACTCATAAACGGTATTTATTTATTTATTTGGTACGAATTTATATGTAGTACGAGAGTATATTGGTTTTCAAACAGTAATATTGGCATTATAAGCATTGTTTCACTCACTAACTCATCACCATTCCTGACCTTCTTTTGCCACATTACCTGATCATCATTTCTGACTGTTTCTTCCTCTAATGCTATGTAAACTTTGTCCTCCACATTGTCATCGATTGGGGAATCACTCTGGCCCTGAATGTCTTTATTGGCCAGGTCACTGGTAACAGGTGAATTGCTGAGACAATGGGGGGGGGAGGTTATGCAGTGTAAGGCATTGTCCCTGCTTGGCATCTTGTAGAGGAATAGAGGAAGGTGTCCCGTGTTTATGTACGAAAAATCACGCGCAAAAATTGAAAATTGTGCAAATTAGGGACCTTGCAATTGCACAACATACCAGTACGTCGTCGGGACTGGCAAATGCAAAATGTTGCAACGTACCCATACGTTGATGGGACGTCTCGGGTTAAATGGTTTGGCTTTTCTCCATCTATGTTCACTCCTTTGCTTTCCCAGTCTAGCTTTCTGATAATACTTTCTAGGCATGCTGTAAAATTTTTGGCGAAATTGTATCTCCCTGACGCATGCCCTTCTCAATCTTAATTTTTTCCGAGTCCTTATGTAATTTAACTGAAGTAGTCCCCTCTTTATATATGTTTTTGAGCAGTATTACAATATTCTCATTCACTCCTTGTTCTCGCAATGAATTTATAATTGCTATGTGCTCCACTGAATCAAAAGCCTTTTCATAATCAAAAAACACCTAAGTACAGTGGATTATTATATTCTGTAGTTTTCTCAATTAGCTGATTCATTGTACTGTATGTAGATGATCAGTGGTCGAATACCCGCATCGGAATCCTGCCTGTTCACGAGGTTAGTTTTCCTGAAAAAATTTTGGTATTCTGTTCGTAAAGAATTTAGTGATGAGTTTGTAAATGGCTGATAATAAACTAACGGATCGATAGTTACTAAGATCTTTTGAGACACCTTTTTTGGAGGGTAAAATAACTATTGCATTACACCATGTTATGGGAATTTTCTTCAGTTTTATACAGTGGGTAAATAAGTGAGCAAGCCTATTTTGTACTTCTACTCCTGCATCCAACAGTAAATCTGTTATTATTCCATCTTCTCCCGGAGCCTTCCCTCTTTTCATATTTTTAAGACAAATATTTACTTAGCCTGGTGTTATTTCAGGTATTTCACCTGTGTCAGCTGAAAAGTTACTATTGTCTTTGACGCATACAGTTCTTCGTAAAAGTCTTCATTTCTCTTCACCATCTTATCTCTGCATTTATTTCACTGTTTTTTTTTTTTTTTTTTTTATAGTGATGTCATTTGTTGCTTTATTAGTGCCATTTTACTTCGGACCTGTTGCAGCCTTTTTCGATTTTCGATGGCTTCTTTGAACTGGTCCATGTTTCTCTTTCTTTTTTCTTCTCCTTGTGTTTTGTTGATAAGCTTTTTTAATTCCGCTCATTCTATTTCGTCTTTGTTTTTACGTTCATATCCTTTCGTTTATTCATAAGCTTGAGTGTCTTTTCTGAATATTTCTTGGCTTTGGTTGTATTAGGTTTTCCTACTACCTCCGCTGATTCTCTTAGCACTTTTGTTAGTCTGTCATTCAGCTCATCAATGTCACATTCAGCACTACTTAGAGCCTGAAATCTGTTCCTTATTTCCAACTGAAAGGCTGCTTTGTTTTCGTTTACTATTATTGGGCATATCTTTATATCTTTAATCATCTTTCTTTCACTTCTGAAATTGAATCTGGCTGTGCAACCCACCATGCTATGATCACTACCTATATTTACTTTGTTGATAAGTGTGACATTTGTGATCGTGTTATTCTTATCTGCGATAATGAAGTCGATTTCATTCTTTGTTTCTCCATTTGGGCTTCTCCAGGTCCACTTTCTCCCTGTTCTTTTGTGGAAGAATGTGTTCATTATTCTCATGTTAAACATTTCAGCAAAATTTACCAGCATTTCTCCCCTTTCATTCCTTTCTCCCACTCCAGATTTCCCCATACATGCACTGAAGTCTCCCATGAGTATAGTATATGTTGTCTTTTCTCTTCCATAATCTGGGAGATATCATAGAATGTTTCTATTTCTTCATCTGGGCTTACTTGTATTACTTTCAGGGTATATTTTTTGCACAGTCTAATGACAGCAAATGCTGCTCTGTCAGAAACACTGCTGAATTTAACAATGTTGTCAGCAAGATTTCTGTTAATCAGAAATCCTACACCACTAACTGTTTCATTTCCCCTTCCTCTGTAGCAAAATAGGTGGTTGCTGTCTTCAAGCTGAATTACTTTTTCTTGTTTTCTGTGGATCTTACTCAAACCTACAATACCCCAACCATTGTTTTCCAGTTCAGTCATTAGGTTATCAAGTTTGTAATCTTCTGCGAGGCCTCTTACGTTGTATGCACAGATCTTCATGGATGTCAGTTTGTTTAATATCCAAGAGTCTAATTTCCCAACACACACACACACACACACACACACACACACACATATATATATATATATATATATATATATATATATATATATATATATATATATATATATATATATATATATACAGTAAAGGTCCAAATCTTCTGCATCCAATTCCCCGGCAAATCGGACATTTCGGCAGTTTTGAGAAATAGTCCCATTTACGAAAATCTCTGATTGTTCGGCAGATATTCCTATTTTTTTTCGTCAGTCTTGGAATTTTCCATGAGGCTTGCCAGCTAGCTACCCACCTTTACCCACCTTAGTGAGTGAGTGAGTGCTAGTAACGGAACGAGTCTACCACTGCCGTGAAGCTCAGAGGCTAGCTCTTTCTCCCATACCATAAAGAGAGGTCAATCGTGTAGTGAGTCTAGCATGGGAAAGATAATCTGTTCCGCCATTCTTCTGGGTTGTTGTCGTGCTGCTGCCGACTTCTATCGATTCGTCCGTGTGCTTTGTGAACTTTGTACCGAAATATACCCGAGATTACTCTCCGAGTGTGCTGTAAGCACCTTAACATCATATTGGAGCTTGTAACATCCGAGTGGACCAGCCATGTGGTGTGAACAGTGTAAACATCTGCGTGCTTTGAAACTGGCCTCCACGAGTGGAAAGTTAACTGATGTTAGCAAGAAGCATACACATAAGGTGTTGACTATTGCTCGGAAAATTGAGCTCTTGAAAAAATTAGAGGCTGGTATGAGTAGGAAGCAGATAATGGATGAGTTTAACGTAAGCTCCCCTACCATCTACGATATTAATAAACAGAAGAACGATCAATTCAAATTTGTTTCTCAGGCCTCCGGTACGACCCAGAGGAAAGCAATGAAAAAAGCAAAGTTAACTGAGCTGGATAAAGTGCTGCATAGGTGGTTTGTGGCACAGCGTTCGGAAGGGCAGCCTGTTTCGGGGCCTTTCATCATAGAAAAAGCCAAAATATTCTAAGCTGAGATGAAGATAACAGAACCATATGTTTTCTCTGATGGGTGGCTGAGAAATTTCAAGGCTCGGCATGGCATCAGGCAGTTGGATGTGAGTGGTGAATCAATGTCTGCTGATGCTGATGCCGCCGAGAAGTACAGTGAGACGTTCTGTAATCTCATAAAAGACCATGAGCAGCTTTGCCAGATATATAATGCGGATGAGATAGGCCTTTTTTATAAGAGCATCCCTGAAAGGACTCTAGCAGGGGCAGGAGAAAAGGCAGCCAAAGGATTAAAAAAAAAAAAAAAAAAAACAAGGAACGTTCAACGATGTTAGTCAAAGTCAAAGTCAAATGTTTATTTAGCCATAGAGATTACAATAGTTGACATAACACTGTCTACTAGCGGCTGAGCCTTTTGAGAGTCCAGGAACTCTCTTTAAAGGCACCTTGTTTTTCTTGCACTTTTGGGAAACATCAATTGTCTAGTAAGGCTAAAACTACGATTTTACTAAATCAGCTGTATGACTTTTAAGTAATAATGGTCATCCCCGAATGACAATAGTTTTAAGATTTTAATAAAGGTATATACAAGATAGCACTACAACAAAACGGAGTTAATTTTATATTAATACCAGTAATAATAGTAACAATAATAATAACTACCACAATAACAATAATAATAAATAATAATAATAATGAAAGTCAACTAATTTAAAAAATTAGTACTTTGATAGTAAGTAGGATTTAAAGCAGATTTGAAAGATACAGCCTCGCTTAGTTCCCGAATGGCCATTGGGATACCATTCCAAACTTTGGGTCCCTGATAAGTGATATGTGACTGGGACTGGGTTGAAGCCATGAGCGGTATTTTTAGATTACAGTTATTTCGGAGATTATACCGATCATTCATATTAAAATCAAAGTAACTGTTAAATGACAGGTTGTGCAGAGACTTGTAAACAAACAAAGCAGTGCAGTAGGACTTTATATCAGGCAATTTTAGGATACCCAATTTCTTGAAAGATGGATTAGTGTGGTCATATTAGCGTAAGTTTTCCATTATACGGACCGATTTCTTTTGGGCTATAAAATAAGCGGTTTAACTGTGTCTTATAAGCACCACTCTATACATTGTTACAATAAAACAATAAAGGAAAAATCAAGTAATAAATGAGCTTAAAAGACCGTGTTAGTTGATTACGAATTTGGTACATGATACCACACTGTTTGCTGATCTTTGTATGGAGATACTGGATATGTAAATGCCATGACAAACGTTCATCAATTAAAACACCAAGGAATTTTATACTGTCCACTCTTTCAATTGACTGGGCACCTATGTAGATGTTCGGTTGATTTGCAGTGCTTTGTTTCCTTTTAAATGTAATGAGATTTGCTTACGTTTAGCGTGAGTTTGTTGCTTGTTATCCATTTTTTAATATCTGTTAGGCTGCTATTTACAACATTTGATAGTTCATTGAGATTTTGGTGGCTTGCATAAAAGGTACTATCATCAGCAAATAGTACTGGCCTCATATGTGAGGTAGCGTACACGATGTCATTTATGTACAAAATAAACAAGAGCGGTCCTAAGACCGACCCCTGGGGAACTCCAGATTCTACTGGCATATAGGTAGACTGGCACTGTTTGTATTGCACGAACTGTTTGCGATTGGCTAAGTAGGTAGCAAACCATTGATTTGAAGTGCCTCGTGTACCATAGTGGTTAAGCTTCTTTAGTAATATAGAGTGATTAACCATATCAAATGCCTTGGCCAGATCTAGAAAATTTAACACCCATAGTAAATTTATTTTCATCAAAAGAAGCCAGCACGTCCTTGGTGAATGACAGCAAAGCACTCTCGGTAGACAATTTTTCCCTAAAACCAAATTGTGAATCAGTGATAATGTTGGTGGTGGTGCAAAATTGAATTAACCTACCACAAACCAATTTCTCTAATATCTTTCTGATTGCTGGCAGGATTGAGATAGGACGATAATTGCTTAACAGCTTACGATCACCAGCTTTAAAAACTGGAATGACTTTGGCCAATTTCAACATGTCAGGAAACTTTCCAGTCTCAAAAGATAAATTAAAGAGGAAGACAAGTACAGGAACTAGATAGGCCATTATTTCCTTAATGATGGACATGGGGATATCATCATATCAGGGACCAACATTCCGTAGATTTTTTTTAGTCTGAGTAACTTCGTGTTCAGTAGTAGGTGACAAAACGAATACACTGTCTTGCCTATTCCGTAAATATGAATAAGAATTAACCTCAGACTCTCCAACAGACTCAGCAAGTTTCTTACCAACACTGACAATGTAATTATTAAAATGGTCAGCTACATACCTCATTATTGTTTACTAAATAAAAGCAATTATTTCTTCGTCGTGAAGAAGGCTTATTAACCCGCCCAGTCCCGGCCACTTTTTGACCACTGGTACCCCCCAATCCCGGGCAATTTTTGACCTTTTTTTTTTTTGCTAAAACTTTCGCTTTTGGTGAGAAACATCGAAAATTCATAGAGAAATCGCTCACCTGAGGTTTAAAATACTCATTACAGGTAGGAGAGCCTCCTTACTTTCCTGGGTTTTCTATCAGGCTGGCGCCAAAGAAAACGAGTTCTATGGGAGGATAACTATTTCACACCACTCATAAACGGTATTTATTTATTTACTGTTACGAATTTATATGTAGTACAAAAGTATATTGGTTTTCAAGCAGTAATATAGGCATTATAAGCATTGTTTCACTCGCTAATACCTGACCTTTTTTTGCCACATTACCTGATCATCATTTCTAACTGTTTCTTCCTCTAATGCTATGTAAAGTTTGTCCTCCACATTGTCATTGATTGGGGAATCACTCTGGCCCTGAATTTCGTACCGTGGCATGACCTGGCTATACTGGCCAGGTCACTGATAACAGGTGAATTGCTGAGAAAAGGGCATGCAGGGGGGGGGAGGAGGTCATGCTGGGTAAGACATTGTCTCTGCCTGGCATCTTGTTGAGGCAGGTGTCCCGTGTATACGTACCAAAAATGACTCGCGAAAATTGAAAATTGTGGAAATTATGAACCTTGCAATTGCAGGACGTTGAAGTACGTCCTCGGGATTAGCTGTGACAAAACGTGAGGACGTGGAAGTACGTCCTCGGGACGGCACGGGTTAAGGATAGAGTTTATTATACACCATGTTTTTTTTACTGTTACCTATATTTTCACTTATTTTATTCTTATGGTAATCTGACTTTGCCTTTCTGATTTTAGCTGTGATATCATTGCGCAGTCTGCGATACTCTGCACCGTACTTAATGGGTTTCTTGGCACACTTTCTTTGAAGCTTGTTTCTTTCTCGGATCATCTGCCTAATATCTGCAGTAATGTAGGGCTTATCAGCATGTTTAGATTTATTTTTTGTTTTAACGGAAACTGGTTATGAAATATATTAGAAAGTAGGAGATTAAAATTACAATAACCTACGTCTGGGTCTTTAGCACATAAAACAAGGTCCCAAGACACTTGACTAATTTTTTCTTTAAATGTATTTATACTACTTTCGTTAAAGTCTCTGTACTGGAGGACAGTCTATTCACCTTTCGGTAAATATGGTACGGATTTGAACACCGATACAACAGGAAAATGATCAGAAATTTTATTATATATAATATTGCTTGTGAAGCAGTTTATGTAGTCATTAGTCCATATATGATCTATTAGTGTGGCGGATGTTAAAGTTACGCGTGTGGGTTTATTAATAGTGTTATAAAAATTATGAGAATAGCACATAGATAAAAGGTTACTGACATGTGGGTTTGTTTTACTTTAAAACAGGTCGATATTAAAATCACCTCCGATGTAACAAGATTTACCTTCCGAGCTGACTAAATCAATAATGTAGTGAAAGTCGTCAAAGAACCTTTTTTATTAGTGTTTGGGCGTTTGTAAATAATCCCTAAGACTATGGAATTAGTACTAAGATAAACTTCAATAAATATGGTTTCAATATGTTCTTTCTTAAATATCAAGTTATTTCGCACGTTACATGAAAAATGTTGTTTTATAAACAAAGCAACTCCTCCACTGTTTCGAGAACAGTTATCTGCGTAGACACTGTAGTTTGGGATACTAAAAAGATTCTCAGTATCATCCGTTAACCTTGTCTCGCAGAATCCTAAAGCATCAAAATGAAATTGAATAGGATTTATGCACTGATCCAAAAATTCGTCAAAATGCAGTGGTAGGCTTCCTATATTATGCCAAAGCAATGAAAAAATATTTGTAGACTGATTTATGTGCGTAAAAGGTGACTCAGCGAAATAGTATTCAGTTGTTGGGAGGTTCACATTACGAAAATTTAGCATAAAATTATCCGGATCATTGACAGATGTATGATTATCATTATTGAAATTTAAGGGAGAAGAGCACATAGTATCAAGGCTATCCAACGAAAAACAAAGTTCTCTACTATCAATTACGAAAAGTGCGCATAATTCTGCGTCATCTAAATTGTGAAATGGTAGAACATGGTTATCCATATTTAATAGTTTGTAACAACAGGGTTTTACTCATTACAAAATTTTAGGACCTGTTTATACCTAACCTGCTTCTAGTTTGTCTTGTTTTAGGTGATGAGGCAATCCCAGGGTCAACTCCACCAACTGTCCCTTCTGCGTCGTCTGAGTACGTTTCTCTGGCTTTCCGGTTATTGACACTACTCTCGTTTGTTTCGGCGGCCGTTGTGCTGACTTTATTAGCACGACTTGGGGTGGTTGGCTGGCGAGAGTGTGTCAACTGCTTAAATGGCGATGGTAACTTAGTAGGTGAAACGGGAGTGTTCAATCGTTGAGGTAAAGTTGGAGTTCTTTCCTTCGTGGTCTGTTCCTGAGGGGATGGGGTGCGGTGCCATTCCTTACGTTGGGGTGTTGTAGGGCAAGGGGCCTGGGTGAGATTGGGGTCGGCAGGGCAAACTGAGAGGGGACAGCCTGAAGAGTTTGATCATACTTTCGTCGGTCCCGGACCACCAGAGTCCTGTAGTTGAAATAGACAAATTTTCCCTGCTTTCTGGCTTCGTGACAGGCAGGCATCTGTGAACGACAAGCCTCTAGTGATCCAGGACATAGATCCTCATTTATATAAATGCTTGTCCCCTTCAATTTCTTCCGGTTCTGTAGCACTTGCTCTCTATCTGAATACTGGGAAAACCTTGCAACAATGTCCCTCTGTTTGTATGAAGCCTTTCCAATTTGGTGAACTCTATCAAATTTCGCACTGATGTTTAGGTGCTTCGACAATATGAGTTCCACTTTGCGTTGACACTGCTCCCATGTTTCGCCTGGCTCTTCTGCGATCCCAGTGAAGCGAAGATTGTTTCTACGTCCTTGATCGTCCAAATAGTCGAGCCGTTGCGAGACCTCACCGTGTTGTTGCTTACGTTTGTTGTTATCGTCGGTCAGTTGCTTCACGTGGGTAATGAGGTCTCGTTTTACAGTTGTTTCATTGTTCAGTTTAGTTTCCAGATCGAGGAGTTGATTTTGAGTATATTCCAAGCTGTGAGTTAATTCCATTAATTTTTGCTCATAGTGCTTCTGGTGGTTTTTCATATCTTATTTAAGTCTGGCAATTTCATTATCACTCTCCTGTTTTTGTTTAGCCAAAAGTCCTAGTATCTCTTCTTTGTCCATGGTGGAAAAATCTAAGAGTCGGCACAGCTGAGAGAGCAGCACAACCTTCCTCCACCACGTCCAGTGTGTTCAAATGCCTTGGGAACACACGAGCTGAAACTTTTTATTGTGGGGAAATATAAGCACCCGAGGGCATTGAAAAATGTCCAGCATTTACCAGTTTGGTATGATGCACAAGGAAATGCCTGGATGACTGCAGCAGCTTTTTCGTACTGGTTCCACCACCACTTTGTTCCAACAGTGAAAGCTAATTTGGTGAAAGGGTTTGCCTACTGACTCTAAGGTCATCCTCTTACTGGACAACTGCAGGGCTCATCCTCCTACCAGTGAATTAGTGAATGGGAATATTTTTTGTTGTAAGTCTGCCCCCAAATGTGACATCATTAATTCAGCCAATGAACCAGGGAGTCATCCAGAAAATCAAGACTTCTCTCCGTGCTGCTTTTCCTAGACAGCTGTTGAATTCCACGCTTCCAGTGCATTGAATTCCAAAAGCAGTTCACCATCAAAGATGCACTTTTCATGGCTGCCTTAGCCTGGCAAGATGTGGAGCAGGGAACTTTGCAAAGATGCTGGAGAAAGCTGTGACCAGGTGCAATGTTCCAGGAGGAACAGGTTGACACAGAGGAGTTTGTTGGCTTTAGGGACAAGAGGTTAAGTGACTACAAAAATATTGTGCAAATTGTTCAAGGTGCCCCACAGTCCCATACCCTAAGCTCATTGACCGATGGTGACTTTGCTGAGTGGGTGGAGCAAGACACTGATACACAAGTTGTTCAACAGCAGACCAATGAGCAACTACTTATGAGTGTGATATATCCTGAGGCCATAGAGGCCCAGGAAGTTGAAAGTGATGATGAAATGGAGGAAAATGAGCAGGATAAGGTCACCTGGAAGGAAGCAGCAGAGGCCTGTGAAAAATTATTACGGTGTGTTGAGGGCTCATCTCATTTTAACGGTGGTGAAGTGATGCAGAATCACATCATGTTCAGGGACTTCCAGACTAAAAGGGCAGCATCTGTGAAGCAGGCAACCTTATTTTACCTCTTTAAAAAAGCTGCCAAGAAAGCTACATCCTCTCCTGCTCCCTTCGCTCCATCACCGACAGCAGTCTCTGAACCTCAAGCTCTACTGCCGCAGCAACAGGGAGAAGAGTCCTTAGAGCCTGTTGCAGGGCTCTCTGCTGCTGGGGACTTCTCCCAGCAGTAGCAGATTCCAATCAACCCCTTCTATTGTACATATGTAAATATGGAACCTACTATAAGTTTAGGTAAGTGTATGTGAACTTGTAGGACTACTGTACCATTACATTTATATATGTTCACTAATTTCATAATTTTTCATATTCTAGTTCTGTATTCATTACAGTATTGTACAGTATCATACAGTATACAGTACTCTCCAAACACATTTGTAATGATATGAGTAGTGATGATACTGTTCACCAATACATACAGGGTACTCAGTGGGTAGGGTTTTTGATTATTTGGCATTTTTTTTATATTTTTCGGCAGTAGACTGGTCCCATAGATGCCGAAAAATCGGACTTCTACTGTATATATATATATATATATATATATATATATATATATATATATATATATATATATATATATATATATATATATATATATATATACACATATAGACATATATATATACACATATAGACATATATATATATATATATATATATATGTATACATATATATATATATATATATATATATATATATATATATACACACACACAGAGGTGGGCACCCAGTACACAGAAAGTACCGTCAGTACCGGTACTTTCCTAAAATTGTTGTGTCACTACCGGTACTGAGTACCGACTCAGTACTCGGTACATGAATATGAATAAAAAAAAAAAAAACTTGCTCAGTATTGATTTATATTTTTTTGTTACCACATTGATCAGCTAGTCAGGTCAGGTGCGGGTAAGGGGATTGGTCTATTATGATGTGGCAGGGGTAGACCAGCTCTGCTGTCGGGTCCTGCTGCGGATGTCACTGGATGCACTGCACAGTTGACCATTGTGCAGTGTGATCCAGTGAAGATCTGTCCCTTCTCCTCTTTGGGGCTAAGATGCGAATGAATGTGTTGAAATGGATGAGTAAATGGGGAGTGTGTCGTCCTGTCTCGGCTACCTCCCTTTCCTTGGGGGAAGCAGCCTGGTTATATAGATAGATAGTTACCACACTGAAGACCCAGAGACCAATCTTGTCAGCACAGCCAGACCTGAGAAGAGATAAAAGATGTCAGACGATTGTCAGTCACATTAATTATGGGGTGACTAAAGCATTAGGTTTTGCTGCCGTTCAGTCCTTTTCTTTCAATACTTAGATCGCTAAACTTTAACTGGCCACTGTAATTCACATTCTTATACATCTAGTTTAGTGTTTATCAAAATAAACACAATTTTATGACTACATCGTGTCATTATATGCACAATAATCTGATTAATAATTACACAGTGCACTTCAGTTTTCTTTTCCAGTGTTGCCCTTGAGGAAAACGAGCACTCCAAAATGATAGTCATTGTGTCCCGTTCATTTTGGTTTGAGCATGTTCTTCCCCAATGAAAACTGACGTTCCACAGCAGCACTGGATAGTATTGGCGTGTTATAAGTTACAAATAAGTCTCTGAAATCCTTGCAAGGAAAGCAATCCTTGTTGATTTTATGTTTCTGGGGTTTCTCCAAAAATTCCTTTACGAGCTTTATACCAGTCTCCCTTTTCTTCCTCCCTTTATAGGGGTTCGAAAAACTCTTCCTTGACATCCTGCTCATCATCAGTGGTGCTGCTCTCCGCGTCCTCTAGCTTGCTGTCCAATAGTGACACCATCTTCTCCACTGTCCTCCTCATTTTCTCTATCTCGTAGGAGGCAGACTCAGGTAACCACGATAGCTTGAGTCGGGGATGAAAGGCAGCAGCAAGCAGGCAGTCAGTGTCCTTGAAATGATGGCCGAACCTGCCTTCCACACCTCCAATCACTGCGTTCACTAGAGGCTAGCACACCGTCAGATCGGCGCTTTCATTCACCTCTTTTAATTTCTTGAGGCACATGGCCAGGGTCGGCAACAGCATTCCCATGTAGGCTTTCTCCTTACTTTTTTTTTTATCGCACGATAAATGAACATGGATAAATAAAATGAACCGGTACCGAGTACCGACAAAATATGCTTAAAAATGTACCGTCGGTACCAATTTCGGTACATGGAAAAAGTAGTGTCACTACTGCAACCGGTACTCGAACTGTAACTCGGTAATGTAACTCGGTACTTTTGCACCTCGGTACTGCACACACACACACACACACACACACACACACACACATATATATATATATATATATATATATATATATATATATATACACAGTAGGAAGAGAGAGAGAGGGAGAGAGAGGCCTTGATAAGAAACAGAGGCTTGAGTGTTGCAGCTGCACGAGGCTTACATGAGGGAGTGTTAGTGCCAACTTTAACATATGAGTGTGAGACTATGGTGTGGCATGAAAATGATAAGTCAAGAGTAAGAGCAGTGGAGATGGGACTGCTGAGGAGTGTATGTGGTGTACAGAGGGTGGATAGGATACGAAATAATGTGATTCGTGAAAGGTGTGGAGTGAGGAAGTCGGTGGACACCAGAATCGAAGAGAGTGTCCTGAGATGGTATGGTCATGTGGAAAGAATGAATAACTGTAGAGTGGTGAAAAAGGTATACCTGAGAGAATTTGAAGGAGAGAGGAGGCGAGGTAGGCCAAGGAGAAGTTGGAGAGATATGGTGGATGAGTGTTTGAAGAAGAGGGGTTTGGAAGTCGGTGAGGCTAGGGAACTAACAAGAGATCGAGCTGGATGGATGAATGTCGTGAGAAGTGCATGATCAGGGATTTTGCCACCCCATGTGAGCATGGCACCGTCCGGATTGGCTCAATCGGATAGGTTTGTATGAAGCTGCAGAATGTGGTTAATGTTTTTGGCGTATCCAGTAGAGCCAGGATTCCAGGGGCTTGAATGATGAGTGAATGGAAGTGTGGCCTATTTGGATTGGGCAAGTTTGTGCTGTCTGGGCATTGCTACTCCTCACCCTGCCCTTGGTGGGAAAGGAGATCCGGATGATGATGATGAATATATATATATATATATATTATATATATATATATATATATATGCAGAGCCTTCACTGTGAAGATATGTATGCAAAATAACCACAGGAGAAATGAAAGGAGCGACTGTGAATACTTTCGTATATTACATCTTCAGAGTGACGCAGAAACGTAAAGGGTTGAGGTCTTTTATGCACACCCGCAGCAGGGAGTGGCACACAGAACAAAGGATGACCTGAATATTTACCTGCGGCTATATTTATGGTCACCTGCAGCAGGGAGTGGCACACAACAAAGGATGACCTGAATCTAAAAATGGGTGATGCACAGAACAATAGGTACCTTTCCTTTTTCTTTCTTAGGGATGCACATGACAGAGGAGGAGGGAGTAGGAAGGGAGGAAAGGGGAGGGGGAGGGAGGGGGAAGGGGAAGGGGAGGAGGGGAAGGGGAGAGGGGGAGGGAGGACGAGGGAATAAATACTGCTGCTTAACTTAAGACCTAGAGGATTAATGCTAGGTGTGTTCCACACAGGTGTGACTACACTACCAAGAGATGACAGGGAACAATCAGTTGTTAGTCTGGGGGATACTGCTTTAAAATTAATTCAGTTAACAATTTATCACATTTAAAATGACCATACCTCATGTTTACAGTCTTTTCATATGTGCCAGAAATTAGACAAGAATCTATTACATTTCTTTCATCTAAGATTTTTGATTTTGCTAGAATCTTGGTGCCTGCCCAGTCAGTATGGTGATCACTGGATGCTTTGTGCTGAAATACACCACTGCTCTGTTGGGCTGTCCTTACACTGTATTTATGTTTTGCGATTCTAGTTTCCAAATCCTTTCCAGATTGTCCTATGTAAAATTCGTTGCAGCTTTTACACGGGATTTTGTAAACAACGCCTGAATGACTGAAAGGGCTGTTCTTGATGATTTTTTTTTTATGGTGTTCTCATATTTGAATACTGCTTGTACATTAAGTTCCCTCAGTATGTGAACAACATCAAGAAAATTTTCACGGAATGGGAGAACAAGGGTTCTTTGAATATTCTGGCGATCTGGCTTATTAGTTTTCCTTTCAAGGAATCGTTTCTTGGCTGTATTGTGGCACTGGGTTAGTATACTGTCACGAATCAATTCGCGACATTTCCTTTTTGTGAGAAGCCACGAACTATTAGTGGAAAACTCACTGTGTATCGCTCAGTTAACCGTTTCTCTCTCCATTCCGGGGTATACTTTTCAAATAATTCGTCACCGTTTTCAAAAAGTGACCGATTTAATGCACGTCACTAAGTGCGCTACTGAGCGATACAATTATTTCTTTATCGTTTGCCTCTGCTTCATTCAACCGTTAGCCACGCCTTCTTCCGGTGGCCTGTGCGTACTGCTTATGCATTATTTGAATTCAGTCTTGTGATTGATGTGACGGAGGAAGGACCTGTGCCGCAGTGTGAGAGGTCAGCTAGTACCCAAACTCCACTTCACAGTTAGTCCAGTCTTCCCACCCATCTGGTGATACGCAGCATTCATCGACTATAGTATTTCTTTTGTGTATTTTCTAGTTATAAGAGTTTAATTAAGGTGTTTTTCCCTAGGCGTAAGTATTTAGCTATTGCGTGAGTGAGTGAGCGAGTGCGTCTCATTGATTTGATTTGAAATGTAATGTTAAATTTATTTTTTTGTAATTAATAAATTTAACAGTTCCTTTCTCGAGCTTAATGTAAAGTAAAAATCTAGTTTCATTTTTCCATAATTAAGCATATTTTCCATATAGCTCCTAGCTTGCATAAACGTTTGCTTTCATAACTGGTACTTAGACCAGTCTTGTCGTATTAACTTAAAATCCGTTGTGCCAGGAGTTAATGCATCAGCAAGAACCTGATGTTATTATTATTAGTATTAGTTATTTATTGTCAGGGGTGATGTAACTTTCTCCAGAGGCTAACAGTACAGTAATTCAGCAATTGTGAGTAATTAGTCTCTGCTGTGTACTGTTGAGAAAGTTTATAAATTCTCGTTCTTAGAGAATCGTGCACAAGCCAGCGTAAAGTAATCGTTGCTTGATGTAGCAGAGACAATCATTGTCTCTGCGCTTCAATATTATTGAATATAAATATCAATTTAAATAATATTAACCATTTATATCAAAATTACCCTGATATTATAAAAACCCCGTGACAATTGGCGACCTCATTCCAGGATATTAACTCCTAGCTCTAAAGCTATTCACGAGATAGTGCTCACTCATTCATATTTAGGTATTTATCATTAAAGTTTATAGGCACAAGCTTACTGGTGTTTACCCTTAATTTAGCAAGTGAATTTTGCTTTATTAATCAATAGAATACTTAACTCTAGTTTATTCTTGGTAACGCCAGACGATTTTATTCGCTCCTGGGAAGTCGATTGCATCTATTGTGTTTATTATTGAGTCTTCCCAGTCATTTACATTTTTTATTTATTCTTTGCCAGTTAACTGGATAAGACTGGTCACCACTAGCTTGTGTCTGTACTCTTTACTTGTGTTTATTAGTATTCGTCGCTAAGCAGTCAGTACTCAATTTCGGTTTTGCTTAATAAATTAGCGCCATGGCTACTACTGTATTTTTACAGGAAGCCAAAGATATGGGTCTTTCGGACCCAACCGAAATTAAAGAGTATATACTCTCACGGCATAATCAGGAGCAGCAGCGCGAGAATGATGCCCGTGAAGAGCGTAAGATTCAGCGCGAATGCGAGCGAGAACAGCGCGAATGCGAGCGAGAACAGCGCGAATGCGAGCGAGAACAGCGTGAGGAACGTGAAAGAGAGCGTGCTTATGAACAAGAGCAGCGTGAGAAACAGCGCGAATACGAGCAGAAACAACGCGAGCTCGAGTTAGAAAAAGAGCGAGAACAGCGCGAATACGAGCAGAAACAACGCGAGCTCGAGTTAGAAAAAGAGCGAGAACAGCGCGAATACGAGCGTGAACAACGCGAGCGAGAACGAGAACATGAACGTGCCGAACGTGAGGCACGAGAAAAACATGAACTTGAAATGATGAAGCTCAAGCGAGATTCCTTGGCTTCAGACACGTCTGGTGCAGTTGGTCAAAGCTCCACGAGCGTTCCCCCTGCACATGTCCTGGCGACCCCACGCATCAAGCTTCCTTCATACAAGGAAAGCGAGCGAATCGAGCCGTACATAGCTCGTTTTGAGGACATGGCAGACTTATATCAACTGGATGAGGCAGCTAAGCGGCTTCAGTTTCTTAACCTATTTGAGGGCCCTGCCCTCGATATTCTCCACAGAATTCGTGGAGACAATCTCACATATGAGATGATGAAAGCTGCACTCATTAAGGCGTATGGTCTCACAGTAGACGACGCCAAAGTTCAGTTCATGCGAGCTTCGTCTCCAAGACAAGGAGACAGCTGTTCAGTTCCTCGATCGTCTCACAGCTTACTTAAATGAGTGGATGGAGAAAGATGAAACTCCTTCCACGCGTGAGGGATAATTGACCTTATGCTGCGTACACAGCTAGAGAGGTCGTGGCCTGCTGAGCTCATAGCACAGCTTAAGATCTGCCAGGTGAAAGATGCCAGCCAAATGGCAGAGAAGGCTGACGCATTCTTTACTGCATACGGGTATCAAGCTCGTAAGCAAAACACCTGGAGCAGAAAAGATACTGCCAAGTCTGGGAAGCCGTCTCAGACTGAATCCCAGCACCAAGGCCGTTCTCAGAGTAATGGCCAAGGTCCAAAACCGCAGTGGAAGGACCAGGGGCAAAACACTCAGAAACTTGAGTGGAAGAGGTACAACAAGTACCCTAACCAGCAGCAGTATCAGCCACGCAACCGAACGTCGGGACAAACTTTTTCACCACCAGCTCAAAAGAGGCAGGAAGCGAACACAGCCTTCATTCCTCAGCAGCAGCACGGTGGTCACGTCCCTACCAGTGTGGGTACTTCCCCACAGTTCACTAGTCCCACAGTGACAGTGAACCCCCCTCCACAGATGGCCAATGTTCCATCTTCTCAAGTATATAACCCTCAAGGCACAATGTTTGCCACATCAATTCAGCAGCCTCATGAGTGGCTAGCTGCTTCCTCCACAGGCCCTCCCACAGGTGACAGTACCTTCCTTGTTCAGCCAGGGTTTGTGGGAGACATTCCTGTGAAGGTCCTGAGAGACAATGGTTCCTCAGGTTGCTCTGTCAAGCAGAGTCTAGTTCGGCCTGAGCAGTATACAGGTCGACAGATCCATGTAAGCCTTATTGATGGATCAGTGAGATTGTTCCCTGAGGCATGTATCCAGGTGGCATCTCCATTTTATACTGGTACGACACTTGCAGTTGTCATACCAGAGCCTCTATTTGACTGTATAGTAGGCAATATTAAAGGAGTCAAGGATAGTTGCTCCGATGATGACGCTACTCAGACTTCGGCTGCTGCGGTAACACGAGCCATGACTGAGGCTCCAGACTGTGTCACCCCAGTGATCATTGAATCGCCGCAAGATCTGATGTGCAGTCAACTTGTTGTACAAGAACAACATTCTGACCCGACACTTGCTGCCGTGCGGAATAAACAAAAGGGTCGAGTGATTAAGTATTCACGGGGAGGTCGAGCCAAGTTCCTTCGCAAACAAGGACGGCTCTACCGTGAGTCACGAACACCCGAGGGCGAGGTTCGACTGCAGTTTGTCGTTCCCGCCAAGTACCGCCCAGCAGTGTTACAATGGGGTCATTGTCCAGCCTCAGGAGGTCACCTGGGCAAAAGGAAGACCCAGGGCCGTATCCGAGCTGGACTTTTTTCTGGCCAGGGATGGGACGGGACATAGATAGTTTTGTCCGTTCTTGCAGTGTGTGCCAAAGTATCACCACTAATCAAGGACATGCCCTTCCTGTGCCATTTGTAACTACACCTGTAATCTCTGAGTCAGTTGAGAGACAGGGTAGTGGTGAAGTGGGTGCAGACCTGACGTCTCACCCATTGGCCCCACAGGACACATTATGTCCGGGGCCTGTACATACATATTATGTACCGTAAGTTAAGGGGGAAGTTGAGAGGCGACTTGAGGCTATGGAAGACCCAAGTTTGCATAAGGATTCTCAGCTTCCCGGTACTAATATATGTACCGTAGGTTAAGGGGAAAGTTGAGAGGCGACTTGAGGCTATGGAAGACCCAAGTTTGCACAAGGATTCTCAGCTTCCCAATACTATTATAATATTGTATTGTAGGTTAAGGGGGAAGTTCGAGAGAGAACTCCGCAGAGGCGACTTGAGGCTATGGAAGACCCAAGTTTGCACAAGGATTCTCAGCTTCCCGATACTAATATAAGTATTATAGGTTAAGGGGGAAGTTCGAGAGAGAACTCCGCAGAGGCGACTTGAGGCTATGGAAGACCCAAGTTTGCACAAGGATTCTCAGCTACCCGATACTAATATAAGTATTGTAGGTTAAGGGGGAAGTTCGAGAGAGAACTCCGCAGAGGCGACTTGAGGCTATGGAAGACCCAAGTTTGCACAAGGATTCTCAGCTTCCCGATATTAATATAAGTACTGTAGGTTAAGGCACAGGTTGAGGACCCGTGTGTGGTTCGAGGCTATGGAAGACCCGAGTTTGCACAGGGATTCTCAACTTGTCGAAACATAATTGTGTGCTATAATTAATGGCGACCTCGAATGTACGTCGTAGCACTGACTGCTAGGCAGAGAGAGTAATTGTAATTTAATAAGAATTTTGTCTCATTGACACTTTTGATGCTCCACCTCAATTGGTTTTGCAGGTTCAGCAATGGGTGTAGCAGTTTAGCTGTGCGGGCCAGCTGATCGTCTGCCGCACGCTGCCGCCTCTTCTCCTCTGCCTTCGTCGTCGCCATATTATTATTTACTATGTCATTTTACACGTAGGTACAGTTACACTACAACTGTCACACCTACACTGTGTATTACATACACCACGCTACACAACAATTAGTTGTCAGTGTAAATGTAGCGAATTTTCGCTCAGTTTGACCTGAGTACAGGATTTTCACCGTCGTCACGGAGTTTTTCCCTCAAGCTTGCTTCTATTAACGTAAATACGAGGTTTTTTCGCTCACTGGCGACTGCGATTTTCTCCTGTAGCAGGATAGCACACACACCACAGTGTGAATCTTGTGTGACTGAGTTAGGATTTATATATATGTATATTGAAATCTTTCTTCTGAAGGAAGAAAGATTTAATTTTCATGGGCGTAATGTCACGAATCAATTACATTTCCTTTTTGTGAGAAGCCACGAACTATTAGTGGAAAACTCACTGTGTATCGCTCAGTTAACCGTTTCTCTCTCCATTCCGGGGTATACTTTTCAAATAATTCGTCACCGTTTTCAAAAAGTGACCGATTTAATGCACGTCACTAAGTGCGCTACTGAGCGATACAATTATTTCTTTATCGTTTGCCTCTGCTTCATTCAACCGTTAGCCACGCCTTCTTCCGGTGGCCTGTGCGTACTGCTTATGCATTATTTGAATTCAGTCTTGTGATTGATGTGACGGAGGAAGGACCTGTGCCGCAGTGTGAGAGGTCAGCTAGTACCCAAACTCCACTTCACAGTTAGTCCAGTCTTCCCACCCATCTGGTGATACGCAGCATTCATCGACTATAGTATTTCTTTTGTGTATTTTCTAGTTATAAGAGTTTAATTAAGGTGTTTTTCCCTAGGCGTAAGTATTTAGCTATTGCGTGAGTGAGTGAGCGAGTGCCTCATTGATTTGATTTGAAATGTAATGTTAAATTTATTTTTTTGTAATTAATAAATTTAACAGTTCCTTTCTCGAGCTTAATGTAAAGTAAAAATCTAGTTTCATTTTTCCATAATTAAGCATATTTTCCATATAGCTCCTAGCTTGCATAAACGTTTGCTTTCATAACTGGTACTTAGACCAGTCTTGTCGTATTAACTTAAAATCCGTTGTGCCAGGAGTTAATGCATCAGCAAGAACCTGATGTTATTATTATTAGTATTAGTTATTTATTGTCAGGGGTGATGTAACTTTCTCCAGAGGCTAACAGTACAGTAATTCAGCAATTGTGAGTAATTAGTCTCTGCTGTGTACTGTTGAGAAAGTTTATAAATTCTCGTTCTTAGAGAATCGTGCACAAGCCAGCGTAAAGTAATCGTTGCTTGATGTAGCAGAGACAATCATTGTCTCTGCGCTTCAATATTATTGAATATAAATATCAATTTAAATAATATTAACCATTTATATCAAAATTACCCTGATATTCTAAAAACCCCGTGACATATACTTTGTGCTATTTTAGCTTCTTTCCAATGCTCTGAATCATTTTCAGTTCATCATCTAAAAATTCTGGGTCTGAAATTCTATATGCTCTTAAGTACATGGATATGAACACAGGTCTTTTTACATTAATATGATTGTTTGAATAGTAATGCACATATGACATAATATTTGTACGGTAGGTTTTCTGTATACCTTAGTCTTCAAAAGATTTTGGTCCCTGATAACTTTTACATCCAAAAATGGCAAATCATTATCCATTTCCATCGATGGAACTAACGAATTTAATTTCAGGAGAAATTCATCAGTGGGAAGAATGTTAGGCCAGAAGCACAGGATATCATCAACGTATCGGAGGCAAACTATGTTTTGCTCCTTTATGGAGGTCAGTAAATGTTTCTCAATGTAGTCCATGTAAATATTTGGCAGAACTGGGGAGAGGGGATTACCCATGGCCATACCAAATTTTTGTGCGTAAAATTTGCCTTCAAAGGTAAAAGATGAGTTCACAATGCACAATTTAATTAGCTTGATAATGTTTTCAGAGGGAATACCATCAATGTTACTACCCAGAATTCTTGGTAGGAAAGTTAAAACATCATCAACAGGGACATTTGTGAATAATTTAACATCAACGCTGACTAATTTGTAAAGGTACATGACATGTAGAGATTTTAACATTCTTACCAAATGATCATTGTTTTGTACAAATGAATCAGAGATAGTGTCTACAACAGGGGACAACAGAGTTACAAGCCACTTGGAGAGCTTGTGTGTCATTGAGCCTATAGAGCATACAATTGGCCTGATGGGGTTGTTTGGTTTGTGGATTTTAATCAAGCCATACATATATAGTGCAGATCAGGGTTGGCAAAAAAAAAAAACACTTTTTTAAAAAAGCACAACCCACCTGCTTTTTTTTTCTTTTTTTTTTCTTTTTTTCACAAAATACTCCAAAAAAATGGGCAAAAGTGTTTTTTTTTTTTTTTTTCAAAATTTACTTTAAATTTAAATTAAATAATGTTTCCGTTATACATAATTATGAAGAGCCCAATAAAATCTTATTTTTCACACAGTTATTTGAATGAAGGAAATGAACACAATCATATTTTGACCTGCTTGGCCACTATCCATGGGCTGCCTGCTACACAGCAAAACATTCTTCAACATCAGAGGCTTGAGAGCACTGCAGAACTCATGAACTGGCAAAGATCAGTCCACACTACACAATAGTAGGAGAAGGAGTCATTTGCCTTGCTACTCTACTTTCTTTTGTAATTATATAATTACATTTCTCAATCTTCTAAATAATAATTAATGAAAATTCTATTGCATAAGTGATTTCACACATTATCATAAAAGTAATAATAGCTTTTGGTAACCAAATATCTTAGCCTATAAAATACACATGTTTTAAACAGAAAGCAATGTTTATATTTCTATAGAATTATTGATATTTGGTAATGATATGAGACAACATATAGTATAAGTTAACTCCAGTAATATAACAAATTTTTTATATAACAAATTTACCTCACTTTAATAAAACTAAAAACCATATTTATCAAAAAAAATTTATTCTTAATTTTAAAACTTTTAAAATTAGAGACAGGTGGTTCTGGCTGTAAAGTCTGCTTTCACCACATTACACGTGGACATATAAAAACTGAATCTGCTGAGAAGGAAAGCAATGTAAAAATATTCTTGATGAAGAAAACTTTGACCTGATTCTTTTGAAATTTCAGTAAGGAATAATGTTATTATTTTTCAGGAAATATTATTATTTCATATTGGTAAGTCATTTAGAAGTGGTGTCATTTTTATTTTATCATTGGGGCAAAGAATTGCATTCTTATTTGAAAAAAAAAGTTCTTTTGTTATATTGGTTGGATAACATGACAACAACCATAATTTACTGTGACACAAAAATATTATCAATTCAAAAGGAAAGGATATGGGTTATAAAAGCCATTAGAAAAATAGAAGTATATGAATAGTTCTGAAAAAATCTAAGAACAACATTCATATTTGCAAAGAGCATGTTATACTTATGTTGGTGATGAGAAATGTAATATTTTTTTTTTTTAATCACTAAGATTATACTTCCAAAATATTATAAATACCGGTAGCCTACTTGGTGATGTTGTGGGGGCGCTCACCATCCACTCACTCGATGTAGTGCTGCTTTCCTCTCCTCCATCCTTCTTTCCTTCCATCCTCTTCTATCCTCCTTTCTTTCATTCTTTCCTTGTCCTTCTCCTATGGGTAACTTTACACTCCCTCTTCTGTCTTTCTTTCCTTCATTCTTTCCTCTTCCTTGTGCCTGTGGGTGACTCTACACTGAGTGACAAGCCAAATAGTTTCCTGTACACCAGGAAACCATTTACTATGCTGGGTGGTAACCATATAACCAAATTTTGGCACCTGGTGGTTTAGTGGGTTATTATTGCGCTCCAGTCGGATTGAGCCGGTGAAGGTTTATATCCAAGGGATGGTTGGGGTTGATTGTTCATGTAATGCCACTTAGGGATGAGTGAGGATGGTTACTCTCATCTTAAATGTCGGGGCCAGCTGCCTAGCCCTGGGCTTCTACGCTCCTCATGGGGCAATGTAGGATTGGATGATGGATGGATGGATGGTGATGTGTTTTTTTAACCAGTGAAACAGAATATGATTAAGTTAAGCATCTGTTATTTACTTCTGATCGTGTGCAAAAATATAACCATTTAAGCAGATAAAACTGAATGTCTTATTAAATACATTATTAAAAAAAAAACAGTAAAGTGGGCAAAATAGTGTTTTTTTTTTTTTTATAGTGGGTTTTACTGGAAAAATCCTGGTGGGTAAAACCGGGATACCCACTTTGGTACCAACCCTGGTGCAGATGGATTTTGCACAGAGAATTGTGGCAAGTATTTACATGGAATACTTTGAGAAACATTTACTGACCTCCGTAAAGGAGCAAAACATAGTTTGGCTCCAATACGTTGATGATATCCTGTGCTTCTGGCTTAACATTCTTCCCATTGATGAATTTCTGAAATTAAATTCGTTAGTTCCAAAATGTTTTGAATACTAAGGTATACAGAAAACCTACAAATACTATGTCATAAGTGCATTACTATTCAAACCATCATATTATTGTAAAAAGATCTGTGTTCATGTCCATGTACTTAACCCGCCCCGTCCCGACGACGTATGGGTACGTCACCACGATTTGCATTTGCCAGTCCCGGCGACGTACCAGTGCGTCGTGCAATTGCAAGGTACCTAATTTGCACAATTTTCAATTTTCGCACGTGATTTTTCGTATGTATACACGGGACACCTTCCTGTATTCCTGTACAAGATACCAAGCAGGGACAATGCCTTACACTGCATAACCTCCCCCCTCCCCCCATCATGCCATTGTCTTGGCAAAGGACCTGTTACCAGTGACCTGGCTAGTAAAGTTATTCAGGGCCAGAGTGATTCCCCAATCGATGACAATGTGGAGGACAATGTTTACATAGCATTAGAAGAAGAAACAGCCAGAAATAATGATCAGGTAGTGTGGCAAAAATAGGTCAGGTATGGTGATTAGTTAGTGAGTGAAACAATGCTTATAATGCCTTTATTACTGCTTGAAAACCAATATACTGTCATACTACATATACATTCGTACCAAGTGAATAAATAAATACCGTTTATGAGTGGATAAAATAGTTACCCTCCCATAGAACTCGTTTTCTTTGGTCCAGCATGTTAGAAAACCCACTCAGGTAAGGAGGAACTCCTCCCTGGATTGGGCACTTTAAACCTCAGGTGAGCGATTTCTCTATGAATTTTCGATGTTTCTCACCAAAAGCGAAGGTTTTAGCCAAAAAAAAAAAAATCGAAAATACCTCGGGACTGGGGGATGTCGGAGGTGCGGAAAACCTCGGGACGTGACGGGTTAAGAGTATATAGAATTTCAGACCCAGAATCTTTAGATGATGAACTGAAAATGATTCAGAGCATTGGAAAGAAGCTAAAATATCCACAAAGTATACTAACTCAGTGCCACAATAGTCAAGCAACGATTCCTTGAAGGGTTAACTAATAAGCCAGATCGCCAGAATATTCAAAGAACCCTTGTCCTCCCCTTCCATGAAAATTTTCTTGATGTTGTTCACATACTGAGGGAACTTATGGTACAAGAAGTATTCAAATATGAGAACACCATAAAAAAAAAAAATCAAGAACAGCCCTTTCAGTAATTCAGGCGTAGTTTACGAAATCCCGTGTAAATGCTGCAACAAGTTTTACATAGGACAGTCTGGAAGAGATTTGGAAATTAGAATCTCACAACATAAATACAGTGTAAGGACAGCCCAACAGAGTAGTGGTTTATTTCAGCACAAAGCATCCAGTGATCACCATATTGACTGGGCAGGCTCCAAGATTCTAGCAAGATCAAAAAGCTTAGATGAAAGAAATATAATACATCTTGTTTAATTTCTGGTACATATGAAAAGACTGTAAACATGAGCTATGGTCATTTTAAGTGTGATAAATTGTTAACTCAATTAATTTTAAAGCAGTATCCCCCAGACTAACAACTGATTGTTCCCTGTCATCTCTTGGTAGTGTAGTCACACCTGTGTGGAACACACCAAGCATTAATCCTCTAGGTCTTACTGTAAGTTAAGCAGTAGTATTTGTCCCCTCCTCCTCCTCCTTCCTCCCATCTCTTCCCTTCCCCCTTCCCCTCCCCCTCCCTCCCCTCCCCTTTCCTCCCCTGCTACTCCTTCCTCCTTTGTCACGTGCATCCCTAAGGAAGAAAAAAGAATGGTACCTATTGTTCTGTGCATCACCCATTTTTATATTCAGGGCATCCTTTGTTGTGTGCCACTCCCTGCTGCAGGTGACCATAAGTATTGCCGCAGGTAAAAATTCAGGTCATCTTTTGTTCTGTGTGCCATTGTCTGCTGCGGGTGTGCATAAAAAGACCGCAACCCTTTACGTTTCTGTTTCACTCTGTCTGAAGATGTGATATACGAAAGTACTCACTGTCACTACTTTAATTTCTTCTGTGGTTATTTTGCATACATATCTTCACGGTGAAGTGAAGTCTCTGCACACACACACACACACACACACACACACACACACACAAACATATATATATATATATATATATATATATATATATATATATATATATTGTTACATAGCCTATGATTTCATCATCCTTTGTGTAATTTTAACACACAGTATGCTGCATGTTTGATCACGAGCGTGTTCTGCCTCAGTTCCCCCCTTCTACCGTTATAGTAGAGTAAGTCGTCATTTCTGGAGTTTAGAGCAGGATTGTCAACTCTTTGTCCCCATGGCTTCATTTGCGCGTCCTTCTTACAAGTTGTATCAAGCTCTGCCGGCCCCTATATAATGAGCTCAGTCTCTGCATCATGGCCACTTAGATCTGCTCCTCATTTTGTTCACATCTCTGTCCTCCCCTGTGCAGATATTATTATTGTGAGTGCTCAAGAAATCTCCAAATATCTAGCAGCTGTGTGTAATTTGAGTATAACTGTTGTATTTTTTCTTGTACTATGTAGCATAAGGTTGGTTCTTAGGCCTAGTGAGGTTTTTTGATTAATGTTGGGTTTTATGTCAGTCATTTTTGATAATAGTTTGTATCTGTAATAATTTATCTTACATTAACTGAGCATTACCTGGTGTATTTTTATTTTATCAGGGCTGACTTAGATAAATTTACTCTTGCTAATTTCGTGTTAATAGAGGTTATTGCAGTTACCCATATATTTAACCTGTTTATTTGCCATTACATTATCCTTATGAGTTCTGAATGTTTTGTTGTTAGTTTGAGCATTAAACTTTAACTTGTAATTTTAACTAACTCTTTTGTTTTGAACCTGGAACTTTACGGGACAGTAGTGATTTTTAGTATTCTCACTTAAAGTGTACATTATCTTTCTCTGTTCCGTAACATAAATTTGGCGACCTCTTATCAGGATATTCAGGATATTATCATAAGGATATTGCTCGATATTTTGTGACTGTTACTTATTCATGATGTCTACTATTACTACACTTGATGAAGCCAAAGATTTTTTGTCAAATGTGCAAACAGTGTGTGATGTAGAAAACAGAACAAAGAATGAACTTAAGATTGTTGCTCAACAATTGGGATTTGTTGTTCGCTCTCATCAGTCTAAAGATCAAATTGTTGACATGATTAATGAAAGCTTGTTTAATGTAACTCCTCCAAATGAGCAAACGAAGATTGAATTAGCTAAGCTACAGCTAGCCCTGCAGGAGTCTCGTGCTAAGGAGACTGAATTTCAGGCCCGTTCTAAAGAGGCTGAGGCACAAGTTGAAATTGCTAGGATTCAGGCAGACCATGAGTATTGCATGAAACAAGGTGGAACTGGATCATCTAGCTCTGATGATTTTGATGTGGCTAAAAATGTTAAACTTGTCCCTCCTTTTAATGAATCTGATTTAACAAAGTATTTTCAGTTGTTTGAGAGGGTAGCTACAGGTTTTAATTGGCCCAAACAGAATTGGCCAGTACTCCTTCAAACTGTTCTCACCGGTAAAGCTCAAGTAACTTATGCATCTTTGCCTCAGGATCAATCTGATAATTATGATGTAGTTAAGAGCTTGATTCTTAAGGCCTATGAGCTTGTTCCTGAACCTATAGAGTAAAATTTGGGACAACTTACAAGCAAGATAAGCAATCCCATGTTGAGTATGCAAAAATCAAAGAAGATCTGTTAGAGCAGTGGTTAAATTCTAAGAATGTGGATTCTGATTTTGACAGATTTAAGCAGATGATTTTGCTGGAGGACTTCAAAAGGTGTATTGGTAAAGATGTAAGCCTATATCTTGATGAGAAAAGAATAGATAATTTGTCTGATGCTGCAGTTTTAGCTGATGAGTATGTTCTCACTCACAAGAGATATTCTAGAGAAAAAGGGAAAGCTGAGAGTAAGTACGTTGCCTCTACTCAGAGTACAGGTAACAGGAAAGAGAATAAAGATGATGTTTCTCAGGAAGTAAATACCAGCTTCACCTCTAGATTTCAGAAAAGTAAATGTACTTATTGTAGTAAGCTTGGTCATACTACGGAGAGATGTTTCAGGAGACAGCGTGATGTGAACAAAAAGGAGTCTTTAAATATTCAGTCAATTGGTCTAGTGTCCACTCTTGAGAGTTCCCAGAATTCTTTAACTGAGTTAACTGAACCTGCTTTGAGGGGTAACTTAAATTCTCATGATGGAGCTCCTCTTTTGAGCAGTAACGTGGGTGACACTCTCAAGAGTTCATGTGCTAATTTCCTGTCTGATGGTTTTGTCAGTCCTCTGGACAGTAATGACAGGAAATCAGTTCAAATATATCGTGATACAGGTGCTTGCCAATCCCTTATGCTGACCAGTGTTCTAGGCTCTAATGTTAATTCCTCTGATGAAACTGTAATCTTACAAGGTGTAGGGAATAATTACTTCTCTGTCCCTCTGTGCAGAGTGAATTTAGAGTCTGGTTTTGTTAATGGTTCTGTTATGGTTGGGTTGGTTGAGACACTCCCAATGTCAGGTGTAACTTTCTTACTTGGAAATGATATTGGTGGAAGTCAAGTGTGTCCAGCTCCTCAGTTGTCTAGTGAACCAGTGGCTGCGTCCCAGGATTGTGATGTCCCTGATGTGTTCCCTGCATGTGCTGTCACTAGGGCTAAGTCTAAAGTTACTGGTGATTTAGAGGATAATGATGATGATGATGTTATCCTAGCTGACACTTTTCTTGCTAATTTGGACCACTCACCAGATGAGGCAGTACCCCGTAGTGTTGATAATTTGTCTCGTCAAGAGTTGGTTGAGTTGCAGGTTGCTGACCCTGAGTTGAAAGGTCTAGCTAACTCTGCTTACAGTGAAGAAGAGTCAGCCAGTGCTTCTACTTGTTATTATGTAAAGTCAGGAGTACTTATGAGGAAGTGGAGACCCCCAACAGTATCAGCCGACTGTGAATGGGAGGTTGTACATCAAGTTGTCATCCCTCGTGTTTGTAGGCAGGATATCATTAGAATGGCTCATGATTCCAGTTTGGCAGGACACCTTGGAGTGAGGAAGACTGTGGCACGCATTTTGAAACACTTCTACTGGCCAGGTATCTTCAGGGATGTTTCCTGGTATTGTAAGTCTTGTCACACCTGTCAAGTTGTGGGGAAGTGTAATCAGACCGAAAAGGTTGCACCTCTAGTTCCCATTCCTCCTTTTGAGGCGCCTTTCACCCGTGTGTTGGTGGATATTGTGGGCCCTCTTCCTAAGACTTCTTCAGGATTTTCTTATGTGTTGACCCTGATTGATATGGCCACTCTTTATCCTGAAGCCATTCCACTTAGAAATATCTCAACAAAGAACGTGGTTAAGGAAATGCTAGGGTTCTTCACAAAGTTTGGTCTGCCCAAGGAGGTACAGTCAGACCGGGGAAGTAATTTCATGTCAAACGTTTTCAAGCAGTTTCTGAAAGAGTTGGGCATCACCCAGATCACGTCTTCAGCTTACCATCCCCAGACCCAAGGAGCGTTGGAGAGATATCATCAAACACTCAAATCGATGCTCAAGAAATACTGTTTGGAAGATCAGAAAGACTGGGACAAAGGTCTTCCATTTGTTGTATTTGCTGCAAGAGAATCTCCAAATGAATCACTGGGCTTCTCACCTTTTGAACTACTGTTTGGCCATGATGTAAGAGGACCCCTTAAGTTACTCAAGGAATGCTGGCTGTCGGAGGAAGATGACGTCAACCTGCTGGAGTATGTGATGAAGTTCAAAGAACGGCTGTCCACTGCTTTACAGCTGGCGAGAGAGAATTTAGGAGCTGCTCAGGAGAAGATGAAGACTTGGTATGATAAGAAGTCCAGGTTGCGCCACTTTCAGCCAGGAGATCGGGTTTTAATTCTGCTATCAGTGCATGGGCAACCTCTTCAAGCCAAGTTTAGTGGTCCTTATTTCGTGGAGAAGAAACTCAGTGATGTCAACTATGTCATCGCCACACCTGATCATAGAAAGAACAAGCAACAATGTCACATCAACATGCTAAAGTTGTATCTCAGGCGGGACGAAAATAACCCAGTCTGCACTGTAGCTGTTCCACCCGAGTCTGCAAGTGAAGCTCTCCCATGCAGTATGAGCCTGAGTGATAGTTTGGGGAAGAATCCTGATATCATGAATGATCTCCAGACTAAGCTTTCTCATCTACCTCCCGAGGAAAGGCAGGAGTTTTCGGCATTACTGCAGGAGTACCCGCAAGTGTTCCGTGCCACTCCAGGAAGAACCACTGTGTTGATGCATGATGTTGATGTTGGAGACGCAAAGCCAATTAAACTGCCTCCTTACCGTGTGAACCCAGTGAGAGTTCCTCTCATCCGGAGGGAGCTTGGCTACCTGTTGGACCACAAGATGATTGAGCCCTGTCAGAGCGAGTGGAGTTCTCCTGTCACTCTAGTCCCTGAGCCAGGTGGGTCGCAGAGGCTTTGCATCGACTGCAGGCGTGTTGATCAGATGACTAAAGCAGACGCTTGCCCTCTCCCTCGTGTGGAAGATTGCATAGACAAGATCGGAAAGGCTAGGTACATGGGTGGGTTTGATTTTTTAAGGGGATACTGGCAAGTACCTATGACTGAACGTGCTGGGGAGATCTCATGTTTTGTAACACTGGGAAGGGCTTTTGCGTGTTCGGTGGTGCCATGTGGTATGGGGAGTGCACCAGCCACATTTCAGAAGCTCATGAATGTTGTAGCGGGGGGTTTGGCAGGGTGTGTTGTTTGTATTGATGATGTGTTGATCTTCAGTGACAACTGGAAGGATCATCTGTGCCATGTCAGTAAATTTCTTGACCGTTTAGTTCAGGCTAATCTTGTAGCTAATTTATCAAAGTGTGAGTTTGGTCAAGCTAAAGTTCAGTACCTTGGGTATGTGATTGGTGATGGACATGTTGCACCACCAGGAGCTAAGGTTCAGGTTATAAGTGATCTTCCCAGTCCTAAAAGTAGGAAAGAGCTACAAAGATTTTTGGGAATGGTAGGTTATTACAGGAGATTTGTTCTTAACTTTTCTATTCTTGTATCACCACTTACAGACCTACTGAAAAAGGGAGTTAAATTTGTCTGGACCGATAACTGTGAATCCTCTTTCAACAAACTTAAAGCTATTCTATTAAGTCAGCCAGTGCTCGCTACTCCAAATTTTGCTAAGCCTTTTAAGATGGCTGTTGATGCAAGTGATACAGGAGCTGGGGCTGTTTTGCTGCAAGAGGATGATCAGGGTATTGAACATCCTGTATCTTATTACAGTAAGAAGTTCACTCCACCTCAAAAGAACTACTGCACTATTGAGAAAGAGCTTTTGGCCTTGATTTTGGGTTTACAGCAGTTTTCATTTTATTTGTGTTCTGGTTTTGACCCCATAGTCATTTATACCGATCACAACCCACTGAAATTCCTTAGTAAGTTTAAAGATAAAAATCAGAGATTGACAAGATGGAGTCTACTTCTTCAGGAGTATTCATTAGACATACAACATGTCAAGGGGAAAGAAAATGTTATTGCAGATTGCATATCTAGACTTTAGACAGATTGTTTTAGAGTAATAAGAAATTTCCTTTGTAAATTACTTTTTCTTTGTGGGGAGGTGTTACATAGCCTATGAGTTCATCATCCTTTGTGTAATTTTAACGCACAGTATGCTGCATGTTTGATCACGAGCGTGTTCTGCCTCAGTTCCCCCCTTCTACCGTTATAGTAGAGTAAGTCGTCATTTCTGGAGTTCAGAGCAGGATTGTCAACTCTTTGTCCCCATGGCTTCATTTGCGCGTCCTTCTTACAAGTTGTATCAAGCTCTGCCGGCCCCTATATAATGAGCTCAGTCTCTGCATCATGGCCACTTAGATCTGCTCCTCATTTTGTTCACATCTCTGTCCTCCCCTGTACAGATATTATTATTGTGAGTGCTCAAGAAATCTCCAAACATCTAGCAGCTGTGTGTAATTTGAGTATAACTGTTGTATTTTTTCTTGTACTGTGTAGCATAAGGTTGGTTCTTAGGTCTAGTGAGGTTTTTTGATTAATGTTGGGTTTTATGTCAGTCATTTTTTGATAATAGTTTGTATTTGTAATAATTTATCTTGCATTAACTGAGCTTTACTTGGTGTATTTTCATTTTATCAGGGCTGACTTAGATAAATTTACTCTTGCTAATTTCGTGTTAATAGAGGCTATTGCAGTTAACCATATATTTAACCTGTTTATTTGCCATTACATTATCCTTATGAGTTCTGAATGTTTTGTTGTTAGTTTGAGCATTAAACTTTAACTTGTAATTTTACCTAACTCTCTTGTTTTGAACCTGGAACTTTACGAGACAGTAGTGATTTTTTGTATTCTCACTTAAAGTGTACATTATCTTTCTCTGTTCCATAACAATATATATATATATATATATATATATATATATATATATATATGTATATACAGAGAGAGAGAGAGAGAGAGAGAGAGAGAGATAAGATAGATAGATATACTGTAGATAGATAGATAGATAGATACGTATGGTATATATATATATATATATATATATATATATATATATATATATATGTATATATATATATATATATATATATATATATATATATATATATATATACTGATAGATAGATATAGATATAGCCTTTTGCCTATGTCAACTTATGCCTTTCCTCTTGATGGAAGTTTCCTCTCATTCAATCTGTTTCAAGCCCTTTAACTATCGCCCATTTGCTTTGACATACAGTATTTTATAAGTTTTTCAGACTCCTCTAAAAAAAAAAGAAAATAAGAAGAAAATAATGCACCATTCCTATCACAACCTTTTTTTTGTTCGTCAGTATGTGTTTCACCAGGGATACTCCACTGTCGACCTTCTCAACGTCCTTTCAGACTGGTCATCCACCTTTCGGAACTTTGGCGAAAGCTTAGCTATTACACATGGAATCTCACAGGCTTTCGATCGAGTCTGGTATGAATCTTTAATTTTCAAACTGCTCCTTTACAGTTTTTGTACTTCTATCTGTGTCATGATCTCAAGCTTCCTTTCTGGTCGTTCTATAGCCGCTCCTGTCGAAGGCCACTGTTCTTCTCTAGAGCTATCAATAGTGGTGTTCCTCAGGGTTCTATCCAATCACCAACTCTCTTCTTGCTGTTCATCAATGACCGAAGCTGTACATCTAACCCCATCCACCAATACTCTGATGACTCAACCCTTCACCTTTCCATTTGCTTCCCACAGCTTCCATCTCAGTAGTTACTTCAACAAACAAGGAATGAGGCATGGCACATCTGATGTCTGACTTGACTTATATCTCCAATTGAGGTAAAAGTAATCTTGTTGTTTTTAATGTTTCAAATCTCAATTCTTATATCTTTCAAACCATCAAAATCCTCCTTAAGAGTATCCTCAAATTTGTTAGAGTATCCCACTCAATCCTTTATCATCTTTATATATGCACGGAGTTTCATCCTTTCGGGAAATTATCATGGCATGATCATATTACTTCTTGTAAAACCAACTTCCAAGAGATAAGATGTGCTAAGCCGACTCCGTGCCTTCTTTACCCCTGCACTGTTGTTGACCTTATACATGGGTTTTATTCGACCCTGTATACTGTAGTGTACAACTCTCATGTGTGGGGTGGTTCCCCACACACAGCTCCTCTCAACAAGGTGGAGTCAAAGGGTTTTCGTCTCATAAACTTACTTCCTCTTACTACTTCTCTTCAGCCTCTATCTCTTCGCCGTACTGTTGCATCTTTGTCTCTTTTTTGCCAGTACTTCAATGGTCACTGCTCCTCTGAACTGTCTGCTTGCATCCCTCCACCACTACGATTAGCGGGAAGCACCCGTCTGCCAACAAAATCTCATCCCTTTCTGACCAACTCTCCAATGCAAGAGTTAACCGTTATACTTCCAGTCCTTCATGTATGCAACAGGTCAGTTCTGAAATTATTGTCTTCCTCTTTTTGTGTTGCCTATTGCCTATGACCTCCTGCCTTTCAAAAGCATAGTGTCCAGGCATCTCAAAATGAATAGACCTTGAATCTAGCTTTCTGTTTTTCTTGGAGGGAAATATCTTACAGGATTCTGGCCTTTGGTTCCTTCTTCCTTGGATATATACAGTATATATATATATATATATATATATATATATATATATATATATATATATATTGTTACGGAACAGAGAAAGATAATGTACACTTTAAGTGAGAATGCTAAAAATCACTACTGTCCCGTAAAGTTCCAGGTTCAAAACAAAAGAGTTAGGTAAAATTACAAGTTAAAGTTTAATGCTCAAACTAACAACAAAACATTCAGGACTCATAAGGATAATGTAATGGCAAAAAACAGGTTAAATATATAGTTAACTGCAATAGCCTCTATTAACACGAAATTAGCAAGAGTAAATTTATCTAAGTCAGCCCTGATAAATTGAAAACACTGGGTAATGCTCAGTTAATGCAAGATAAATTATTACAGATACAAAATATTATTAAAAATGATGGACATAAAGATCCCTACATGAATTACAAAAACTTCATTAGACCTGCAAATTAAACTTATGCTATACAGTACAAGAAAAAATACAACAGTTATACTCAAATTACACACAGCTGCTAGATGTTTGGAGATTTCTTGAGCACTCACAATAATAATATCTGTACAGGGGAGGACAGAGATGTGAACAAAATGAGGAGCAGATCTAAGTGGCAATGATGCAGAGACTGAGCTCATTATATAGGGGCCAGCAGAGCTTGATACAACTTGTAAGAAGGACGCGCAAATGAAGCCACGGGGACAAAGATCTGAAAATCCCGCTCTGAATAACAGAGAGAACGACTTATTCTACTATAACGGTAGAAGGGGGGGACTGAGGCAGAACACGCTCATGATCAAACATGCAGCAACTGTGCGTTAAAATTACACAAAGGATAAAGAAATCATAGGCTATGTAACACCTCCCCACAAAGAAAAAGAAATTTACAAAGGAAATTTCTTATTACTCTAAAACAATCTGTCTAAAGTCTAGATAAGCAATCTGCAATAACATTTTCTTTCCCCTTGACATGTTGTATGTCTAATGAATACTCCTGAAGAAGTACACTCCATCTTGTCAATCTCTGATTTTTATCTTTAAACTTACTAAGGAATTTCAGTGGGTTATGATCGGTATAAATGACTATGGGGTCAAAACCAGAACACAAATAAAATGAAAAATGCTGTAAACCCAAAATCAAGGCCAAAAGCTCTTTCTCAATAGTTGAGTAGTTCTTTTGAGGTGGAGTGAACTTCTTACTGTAATAAGATACAGGGTGTTCAATACCCTGATCATCCTCTTGCAGCAAAACAGCCCCAGCTCCTTTATCACTTGAATCAACAGCCATCTTAAAAGGCTTAGCAAAATTTGGAGTAGCGAGCACTGGCTGACTTAATAGAATAGCTTTAAGTTTGTTGAAAGAGGATTCACAATTATCGGTCCAGACAAATTTAACTCCCTTTTTCAGTAGGTCTGTAAGTGGTGATACAAGAATAGAAAAGTTAAGAACAAATCTCCTGTAATAACCTACCATTCCCAAAAATCTTTGTAGCTCCTTCCTACTTTTAGGTCTGGGAAGATCACTTATAACCTGAACCTTAGCTCCTGGTGGTGCAACATGTCCATCACCAATTACATACCCAAGGTACTGAACTTTAGCTTCACCAAACTCACACTTTGATAAATTAGCTACAAGATTAGCATGAACCAAACGCTCAAGAAATTTACTGACATGGCATAGGTGATCTTTCCAGTTGTCACTGAAGATTAATACATCATCAATATAAACAACACACCCTGCCAAACCCTCTGTTACAACATTCATGAGCTTCTGAAATGTGGCTGGTGCATTCTTCATACCATATGGCATTACTGAACATGCAAAAGTCTTTCCTAGTGTTACAAAACATGAGATCTCCCTAGCACGTTCAGTCATAGGTACTTGCCAGTATCCCTTTAACAAATCAAACTTACTTATGTACCTAGCCTTTCCGATCTTGTCTATGCAATCTTCCACACGAGGGAGAGGGTAAGTGTCTGTTTTGGTTATCTGATTAACACGTCTGTAGTCAATGCAAAGCCGCTGTGACCCACCTGGCTTAGGGACTAGAGTGACAGGAGAACTCCACTCGCTCTGACAGGGCTCAATCATCTTGTGGTCCAACAGGTAGCCAAGCTCCTTCTGGAGGAGAGGAACGTTCACTGGGTTCACACGGTAAGGAGGCAATTTAATTGGCTTTGCGTCTCCAACATCGACATCATGCATCAACACAGTGGTTCTTCCTGGAGTGGCACGGAACACTTGCGGGTACTCCCGCAGTAATGCCGAAAACTCCTGCCTTTCCTTGGGAGGTAGATGAGCAAGCTTAGTCTGGAGATCATTCATGATATCAGGATTCTTCCCCAAACTATCACTCAGGCTCATACTGCATGGGAGAGCTTCACTTGCAGACTCGGGTGGAACAGCTACAGTGCAGACCGGATTATTTTCGTCCCGCCTGTGATATAACTTTAGCATGTTGATGTGACATAGTTGCTTGCTCTTTCTACAATCTGGTGTGGCGATGACATAGTTGACATCACTGAGTTTCTTCTCCACGAAATAAGGATCACTAAACTTGGCTTGAAGAGTTTGCCCATGAACTGGTAGCAGAATCAAAACCTGATCTCCTGGCTGCAAGTGGCGTAACCTGGACTTCTTATCATACCAAGTCTTCATCTTCTCCTGAGCAGCTCCTAAATTCTCTCTCGCCAGCTGTAAAGCAGTGGACAGCCGTTCTTTGAACTTCATCACACACTCCAGCAGGTTGACGTCATCTTCCTCCGACAGCCAGCATTCCTTGAGTAACTTAAGGGGTCCTCTTACTTCATGGCCAAACAGCAGTTCAAAAGGTGAGAAGCCCAGTGATTCATTTGGAGATTCTCCCGCAGCAAATACAACGAATGGAAGACCCCCATCCCAGTCCCTCTGATGTTCCAAACAGTATTTCTTGAGCATCGATTTGAGTGTTTGATGATATCTCTCCAACGCTCCTTGGGTCTGGGGATGGCAAGCCGAAGACGTGATCTGGGCGATGCCCAACTCTTTCAGAGACTGCTTGAAAACATTTGACATGAAATTACTTCCCCTGTCCGACTGTACCTCCTTGGGCAGACCAAACTTTGCGAAGAACCCCAGCATTTCCTTAACCACGTTCCTTGCTGAGATATTTCTAAGTGGAATGGCTTCAGGATAACGTGTAGCCATATCAATCATGGTCAACACATAAGAAAATCCTGAAGAAGTCTTAGGAAGAGGGCCCACAATATCCACCAACACACGGGTGAAAGGCGCCTCAAAAGGAGGAATGGGAACTAGAGGTGCAACCTTTTCGGTCTGATTACACTTCCCCACAACTTGACAGGTGTGACAAGACTTACAATACCAGGAAACATCCCTGAAGATACCTGGCCAGTAGAAGTGTTTCAAAATGCGTGCCACAGTCTTCCTCACTCCAAGGTGTCCTGCCAAACTGGAATCATGAGCCACTCTAATGATATCCTGCCTACAAACACGAGGGATGACAACTTGATGTACAACCTCTCATTCACAGTCGGCTGATGCTGTTGGGGGTCTCCACTTCCTCATAAGTACTCCTGACTTTATATAATAACAAGTAGAAGCACCGGCTGACTCTTCCCTACTGCAAGCAGAGTTAGCTAGACCTTTCAACTCAGGGTCAGCAACCTGCAACTCAACCAACTCTTGACGAGACAAATTATCAACACTACGGGGTACTGCCTCATCTGGTGAGTGGTCCAAATTAGCAAGAAAAGTGTCAGCTAGGATAACATCATCATCATCATTATCCTCTAAATCACCAGTAACTTTAGACTTAGCCCTAGTGACAGCACATGCAGGGAACACATCAGGGACATCACAATCCTGGGCCGCAGCCACTGGCTCACTAGACAACTGAGGAGCTGGACACACTTGACTTCCACCAATATCATTTCCAAGTAAGAAAGTTACACCTGACATTGGGAGTGTCTCAACCAACCCAACCATAACAGAACCATTAACAAAACCAGACTCTAAATTCACTCTGCACAGAGGGACAGAGAAGTAATTATTCCCTACACCTTGTAAGATTACAGTTTCATCAGAGGAATTAACATTAGAGCCTAGAACACTGGTCAGCATAAGGGATTGGCAAGCACCTGTATCACGATATATTTGAACTGATTTCCTGTCATTACTGTCCAGAGGACTGACAAAACCATCAGACAGGAAATTAGCACATGAACTCTTGAGCGTGTCACCCACGTTACTGCTCAAAAGAGGAGCTCCATCATGAGAATTTAAGTTACCCCTCAAAGCAGGTTCAGTTAACTCAGTTAAAGAATTCTGGGAACTCTCAAGAGTGGACACTAGACCAATTGACTGAATATTTAAAGACTCCTTTTTGTTCACATCACGCTGTCTCCTGAAACATCTCTCCGTAGTATGACCAAGCTTACTACAATAAGTACATTTACTTTTCTGAAATCTAGAGGTGAAGCTGGTATTTAATTCCTGAGAAACATCATCTTTATTCTCTTTCCTGTTACCTGTACTCTGAGTAGAGGCAACATACTTACTCTCACCTTTCCCTTTTTCTCTAGAATATCTCTTGTGAGTGAGAACATACTCATCAGCTAAAACTGCAGCATCAGACAAATTATCTATTCTTTTCTCATCAAGATATAGGCTTACATCTTTACTAATACACCTTTTGAAGTCCTCCAGCAAAATCATCTGCTTAAATCTGTCAAAATCAGAATCCACATTCTTAGAATTTAACCACTGCTCTAACAGATCTTCTTTGATTTTTGCATACTCAACATGGGATTGCTTATCTTGCTTGTAAGTTGTCCTAAATTTTACTCTATAGGCTTCAGGAACAAGCTCATAGGCCTTAAGAATCAAGCTCTTAACTACATCATAATTATCAGATTGATCCTGAGGCAAAGATGCATAAGTTACTTGAGCTTTACCGGTGAGAACAGTTTGAAGGAGTACTGGCCAATACTCCTTGGGCCAACTAAAACCTGTAGCTACCCTCTCAAACAACTGAAAATACTTTGTTAAATCAGATTCATTAAAAGGAGGGACAAGTTTAACATTTTTAGCCACATCAAAATCATCAGAGCTAGATGATCCAGTTCCACCTTGTTTCATGCGATACTCATGGTCTGCCTGAATCCTAGCAAGTTCAACTTGTGCGTGAAACTCAGCCTCCTTAACATCAGCCTCCTTAGCACGTGCTTGAAATTCAGCTTCCTTCACACGAGCCTCCTGCAGGGCTAGCTGTAACTTAGCTAATTCAATCTGCGTTTGCTCATTTGGAGGAGTTACATTAAACAAGCTTTCATTAATCATATCAACAATTTGATCTTTAGAATGATGAGAGCGAACAGCAATTCCCAATTGTTGAGCAACAAGCTTAAGTTCATTCTTTGTTCTGTTTTCTACATCACACACTGTTTGCACATTTGACAAAAAATACTTGGCTTCATCAAGTGTAGTAATAGTAGACATCATGAATAAGTAACAAGTCACAAAATATCAAGCAATATCGTTATGATAATATCCTGAATATCCTGATATGAGGTCGCCAAATTTATGTTACGGAACAGAGAAAGATAATGTACACTTTAAGTGAGAATGCTAAAAATCACTACTGTCCCGTAAAGTTCCAGGTTCAAAACAAAAGAGTTAGGTAAAATTACAAGTTAAAGTTTAATGCTCAAACTAGCAACAAAACATTCAGGACTCATAAGGATAATGTAATGGCAAAAAACAGGTTAAATTTATAGTTAACTGCAATAGCCTCTATTAACACGAAATTAGCAAGAGTAAATTTATCTAAGTCAGCCCTGATAAATTGAAAACACTGGGTAATGCTCAGTTAATGCAAGATAAATTATTACAGATACAAAATATTATTAAAAATGATGGACATAAAGATCCCTACATGAATTACAAAAACTTCATTAGACCTACAAATTAAACTTATGCTATACAGTACAAGAAAAAATACAACAGTTATACTCAAATTACACACAGCTGCTAGATGTTTGGAGATTTCTTGAGCACTCACAATAATTATATCTGTACAGGGGAGGACAGAGATGTGAACAAAATGAGGAGCAGATCTAAGTGGCAATGATGCAGAGACTGAGCTCATTATATAGGGGCCAGCAGAGCTTGATACAACTTGTAAGAAGGACGCGCAAATGAAGCCACGAGGACAAAGATCTGAAAATCCCGCTCTGAATAACAGAGAGAACGACTTACTCTACTATAACGGTAGAAGGGGGGGACTGAGGCAGAACACGCTCATGATCAAACATGCAGCAACTGTGCGTTAAAATTACACAAAGGATGATGAAATCATAGGCTATGTAACAATATATATATATATATATATATATATATATATATATATATATATATATATAATATATATATATATATATATATATATATATATATATATATGTTATATATACATAAATATAAATATGAATAAATAAAAATAAATAAATGAAATATATATATATATATATATATATATATATATATATATATATATATATATATATATTGGAGAGACACACATTACACGCGTGTGTACAATTTTTTTTTTTCTTCCACTTCTGATTTTTTTTCTAGAAGTCTTGTGTTCGATTCCCGGTCAGCAGGGTAAAAAACAAATATGTGTGTATACAGAGAGAGAGAGAGAGAGAGAGAGAGAGAGAGAGAGAGAGAGAGAGAGAATGAAATATGGCAGAATTATAAGCAGAGTAATTAAGAAAAATGCAAGAAAATAAGGGGAATGCACGAGGGAAGGAAAAAGCAAGATGGGGAGTGAATAACGGTGAAAAGAAAGGATTACAGGGGGAAAAGATGATGGATGAGGGAGAAGGATCGGCAAAAGAAATGACTGAAGAAAATGAATGCTACAAAGTGTAGGGGAAATTATTAGGTCAAAGAGAGGAAGTAGGAGAAAAATGAGTGAAAGGACGTAGGATGAAAGGACTGGTTAGAAAGAGAAGACATGGGTTTTAAAGACAGAAGAGTGGAAATATGTGAACACAGAGAGGAAATGGAGACAGAGAGGGAGAGAGACTGGCTTAATCAAAAAGGAAAGAAGGGAAGTTAATCTTTTAGCTGCGATTATCTTTTTGGGAGGACTGTGGGGATGGCTGTGACTGTTCTTCCCGAAAACCATACGAAGTTTGTATATTTCATCCTAAATAATTCCTGATGGCTAAAAGCCATCTGGGTGTGCCGTGCCTATTATGGAGGTTATTCTCCCGGTCATGGAAACATACATACCATTTTCATATCCTTTGACTAATGCAAAAAATAACGGTTTATTCATTTCTATTTTAATGCTGTCCAAAACACGGAGAAGGCCTACAAATGGTACTGGAGCCAATCACTCCTGAATCTCATTTATGTTTCTGGATGGAATCATGCTAAATCTGTCCGTCGCTCTGCTACAAATAATTTCATTCGTACTAAATCCTCTTAACTCTCCAACTCGAATTCTTCCCGCTCCGTCTGGCACCTTGCCAAAAACGTTTCTAACAACTTTACCTCATCATCCTTCTCTCCTCTTTTCTACTCTGGTGACTCTATAGCTTTTTCTTTTACTGATAAAACAGAACTCTTTGCTCAGAATTTCTCCTCCAGTTCCACTTTAGACAATTCCGGGGCTGTTCCTCCATCACTTCCCCCTTCTGACTTCCTCAAGGCTGACATTAAAATTTCCTCAATTGATGTAGTTTCAGCCATCAGTAGCCTCAATACTAACAAGACTTATGAGCCTGATGGGGTCCCTCCTCTTCTGAAGAACAGTGTTTCTGTGCTCACATCCTGCCCAGGTAAACTCTTTTGCCTTTGTCTATCAACTTGCACATTTCCTTGTTGTTGGAAGTTTGCTGTCATTCAGCCTGTCCCAAAGAAGAGTGACCATTCCAATCCCTTAACTATAGCCCAGTTGCTTTAACATCGTGTGCTTCACAAGTTTTTGAGTCAATTCGTAAAAAAAAAGAAAAAAGCATCTTCCGTATTAGAACCTTATTACTGATCGTCAGTATGAAGTCCGCCAGGGACACTCCACTGGCAATCTTCTCACCTACTTTTAAGACTCCTGGCCATTCTCCTTTCGGGACTTTGTCGATAGTTTTGCTATTGCACATGACATCTCGAAGGTTTTCGATCGTGTTTGGCATAAAACAATAATTTTCAAACGGCCCTCTTACAGTTTCTACTCTTCTAGCTGTGTCTTCAGCTCTAGCTTCCTTTCTAATCGTTCTATAGCTGCTGTTGTAGACGGTCACCGTTCTTCTTCAAAAGCTATCAATAGTGGTGTTCCTCAGAGTTCTGTCCTATTACCTTTAATGTATCAACGATATTCTAAATTGTACATCTTACGTTATCCACTCTAAGCAGATGACTCCACCTTTCACCTTTCCATTCACTTCCAGTAGTGTCCTTTTGAGCAGTTACATCAATAAACAATAGATGAGGCTGTGTTACACTTGGCTTATATATCTGATTGGGGTAAAAATAGTCTTGTTGTTTTTAATGCATCAAAAGCTCTTACATCTATCATTTAAAGAAAAGCATTCGGGAGCCGAATGCTAATCGTCCACCAGAATATGCTGTTGGCCAAGTCCTAGATTCAGGCCATATCTTGGTACCCTGAACGTTTCATGTTGATAGCTCAAGCAATTCATGAGATATAATGGTGCTAATGGCGGGTGATAAGAACTAGTTGGCCTTTGGCAGTCATTATGATGACCTTAACCTTGACCGTGAGTGCCAATTTTCGAACTCGTCCAAGATTTTGGCCATATCGTCATACCCTGAAGATTTCATATTGATAGCTCAAGCTATTCAAGAAAAATAATGGGAACCAACACACACACACACACACACACACACACACACACACACACACAGAAGCAGGCAAAAACATTATCGCTCCTCCTTCTAAAGGCAGGCGATAACCAGACAATATCTTCCATGAGAGTCGCCTCTAACTTTTAACAATATCCAGCTCAATTCTACATCATCTTCAAACATACTTGGGGTTTCATTCTCTCGGGATTTATCTTGGAAAGAACATATTACCTGTTGTAAAATCTGCTTCCAAGAGATTAGGTGTGCTACTCTGACTCCATCTCTTCTTTTTCCCTGCACAGTTGTTAAGTTTATTCACAGGTTTTATTCACCCCTTTGCAGAGTACAACTCTCATGTGTGGGGAGGCTCCACACATAAAGCCCATCTCATCAAAGTGGAGTCAAGGGCTTGTCTTCTCATTAATTCTCCTCTTACTCTTACTGGCTGCCTTCAACCTCTGTCTCTTCTCTGCACTGTTGCATCTTTGTCTTTTCTATTGCTTCTTCAATGGTCATTGCTCCTCTGAACTCTCTTCTTACTTCCCCCAACCACTAGGGCAGGTACGTAGCATCCATCAGGCAACAAAGTCACATCCCTTTTCTGTCCAACTTTCTAATGCAATAGTTAACCGTTACTCCAAGTCCTTCATGTATGCAACAGGTTATCTCTGAAACTGTTTCCCCATTGTTTGTATTTCCTTCGGCCTATGAGCTATACTTTTTTTTTTTTTCAAACAGTGTGACCAGGCATCTCAAAGTGGACGGATCTTGAATTTGGCTCTCTGTTTTCTTGTTTTTGTTTGTTACTTGGAGATAACAATTTGCAGGCTCATAGCCTTTGGTTCCTTCTTCCTTGCATTATAAAAATATTCTCACTGAATTAAGGCCAATGACAGACTGGATGATCCCTAGGAGGGATCAATGTGATCCATGTGACCATCTCAGCAAGCACCAGTCAAACAGGGCAGTCCACCCAAGGTGGATGGAAAGTAGATTACAGGGAGAGCTTGAGCTCTCGTTTCGTCATCCCTCAGTATAAGTTTGCTGAACGTTTTGAAGTTTTCAGTAAAACAGAGAGTAGGCCAATATGCTCTCCTACACAAGTTCCCATAAGTGTCAACACCAGATTAAATGCACATTACAACTTACACTTCCTTTTCAGAAATCAAGAAAAATGGCATTGCAATACCAAGCCCCAAAGTCTCCGCCTCTCTCCCAGTAACAGCCATGTGAGATGCCAAGAACCACTGTCTGACTCACTCCATATTAAATTTTGAAACATTCATGGCCTCTCCATTAACTTCTCTCCGCTGTTCAACACCCCTCCTTCTCTAATCCTCACCTCCTCTTCCTCACTGAGACTCAACTGTCTGAGTTGACTGATAGCAAACCCTTCTCTGTATCCTCCTACTTTCTCTACACTCACTTCAGAGCCAAAGGTGGGCGTTGTATATATGTTCCTGAAAGTGAATAATCTGAATTCCCTAGTGTCTGGCTTCAGTTATCCTGTCATGCTCTGACTAAATATATCTGTGCTGTTTGCTTATCCACCAGTTCTGCTGACTATGAAGAACTCATTGACTGTCATACTTTAAGATGAAACACATCCTATCAACTTCTCGTCTCTGAAATCTCCATTCTAAGGTGATTTCATTGTTCACTGTCTTTGGCTCTCCTCTTCTTCACTGAAATCTCCATTCTAAGATGATTTTAGTGTTCGCTATCTTTGGCTCTCAACTTTCACTGTTCCACCTGGTGAACAGATCTATGAGGAGTGATCAAAATGTTCGATGAATGGTTCTGCTAAACAGATATGTGTTGAATTATGTGAGGATTGTTGGTGGTTGTTATATCATCCACCATCCTCACATGGTACTGCTAAACAGAAATGTGTTGAATTATGTGAGGATTGTTGGTGGTTGTTATATCATCCACCATCCTAGATGCCACCAGCCACTGGACACCACAACGGCACAGCCCAATGTGCTGCGGCAAGACATAGAATGAGGTCATGTCTGCTGCATCTGATGCATTTGGGGATATGTTGCAGTTTGAGCAACGTGCAAACATGAAATTTTGCTTTAAGCTTGGCAAGACAGTGACGGAAAGACAAAACATGTTTGTGATGGTGTATGAAGATGAAGCTGTGGGGAAGAAGACTGTTTTCAAGTGGTTTCAACTGTTACGAGAAGGAAATTAGTTGTTGAATGATGACAAAAGGAGTGGTTGACCGTTAACATCGCAAACAGAGGAGAACAACACTGACTTGCATCTGAACAGACCAACATCCAATCTTTCGTGAAATTGCAGAAGAGACTGGTCTTTCCTTTATTTCCATTCAGGCCATACTTACAGGTGATTTACAAATGATGTGTTACCAGAAACTTTGTTCCACGTGTCCTGACAAATGACCAAAAGGAATGTCTTGTCTTCATTTCTTCCAGCCTGTTTGATCGATGTGTTTCTGATCCAGTGTTCTTATCCACTGTGATAACATGTGATGAGTCATGGGTTTATGGATATGATCCAGAAACCTAAGCCGATAGCTCCCGGCAGAAGACACCATTGTCACTAAAACCCCCTCAAAAGCACATCAATCGTGGTCACAAGTGAAAGTCATGCTGTTCGCTTTTTTTTGACGAATGGAATGGTGCACAAAGAATTTCTCCCCATAGGTGCAACTGTTTATGCAGCTTTCTATCTTGATGTTTTGAATGTCTGTTTGAGGCAATCAGATCCAAACGTCATGAGATGTGGAACAGCAGGTGGCTGCTCTTCCACAGCAGTGTGTCCTTTCACACAGTGCACAGTATCCAGACATTTCTGGCAGGGAAAAACTTTCCACTCGTACTCGTGCTGCATCCACCTTATTCACTTGACTTGTCACTTTGTTACTTGTGGTCGTTCCCAAAACTGAAGCGCATAATAAAAGCAAGTCATTGTAAACGATTGAAGACATCCAATCCAAGACAGCAACCCTTCTGAAGGAGATCAAGAAGGAAGATTTCCAGCATGTTTCAGGCAGTGACAGGAATGGTAGGGAACAAGTTGTGTGTGCAGGAGTGGAGTACTTTCAAGGGAATGTCTAGTTTATGCACCTAATGTACAATAAAATACATAAAATACTGTTTTTGTAACATTCAGGTAACTTTTTTATCACTCCTCGCACATCTTGTTTTATCCATAATGCCCTAAAGCAGCTTGTACAGCACCCTACCTGTCTCCCTGACCACTTTGGAGGGAGTTCCAAGATACCTTACCTGTTCCTTACAACTAATCCTTGTGCTAACATTGTTAACCTTTTCTCTCTGGCTCCTCCAATCACAGCCTTATCCCTTTAACCTGTCCTATCGCTCCAGCAAGGCCAGTGTACCATCCCAAGAAGCAGCAGCTGTGAAACTTTGGAGCTGCTAATTGGGAGACCCTTAGCCAGTACTTCTTTTATTTTCCCTGGAATGATTATTGTTTTCATGGCCAACAGCCATCTAAGTATGCCTTGTGGATTACGGAGGTTATTTACTCTGGCACTGAAGCATACCTTTCTTTTGTCCTGTGAATAATGAAAAAAGAGAAAACTTTGGTTTAATCACGCTTATTCTAATGGTGTCCACAACAAGGAGACAGCCTACAAAAGATACCGGAGCCAACTTACCTCTGAATCTCATATCTTTTATTTCTGCCTGGCATCGTGCTAAGTTTGCTCTTTGCGTTACCAAAAATAATGTCATATGTACTAAGTGCTCTAAACTCTCCAATTCAGTTCTTCCTGCCGCTTCTTGCACCATGCTGCAAACCTTTCTAACACCTGTACCTCATAAGCCTTCCCTTATCTTTTCCACTCTGATCCCTCTGTAGTTGTTTCTTTTGTAGCTGTAGCCGAGGCATTTCCAAAAATGTTAGATTATAGGGTTGTATGAGGAGAGAATTTTCAAGTTGGTCTTGTCGTGGATGGTAGGAGAAAGACAAAAGATGAGTCTGGGGTTTGATTGCAGTTTTATTCTCAAGAGGAAGTTATCTTGACAAGAGAAGTACTAAGGTGAGGGCGATCAATGCTAGCTAATGCCTTGTCCTCTACTCCTGCCTTTCAGCCATGCCTCTCCTGCTTCCTATCGTGTCCCAACCCCTTTTGCGCTGTCCCTCCAAAATCCCTTGTACATGACTGGTTAGGTTAGATCATATGTGTTGACATGTGTATTCGTGTGGTGGTGTTCCATCAGGTGTGTACTGTGAGTCACAGTGGACTGTGTGCGAAATTCTCTAGCTAGAATCTCCACTGATGTTTCCTCCAGCTTTCTCGAATTTAGGCACAACTTTCCTCAAACCTCTTTATCACATGTTAACAGCATATATGTCACTAGCTATTATGTAGTGTGTTATGATATCTTAGTGTTCTGACATCGCTCGGTCATGCAACGCAGTTGTACCTATGACAGCAGGTATTAAAAATTTACATATTCTGTTATAACATATTAATAGATGGTATTCATCACAATGTAGTAAAGACACAATAATATTGTAGAAACATAACTTATTGTAGCAATATATTGTATGGAGTAAATACATGACAGTAAAAATTGAACGTAGAACACTGCATTTTAGTGATATAATGTATATTATTACCTTAATCTGTCCTATCACTCCGGTACGGCCTGTGGACCCTCCAAAGAAACGTCGACTGTTGCATTTTGAAGCTGCAGATTGGGAGGCCCTCAGCCAGTACTTCTTTAAGTTTCCCTGGAATGATTATTGCTTCCATGGCCGGGAGTCAACTGAATGTACCTTGCACATTACAGAGGTTATTCCCTCGGGCATGGAAGCATACATTCCCTTCTCATATTCTTTGACTAATACGGGAAAGCCTTGGTTTAATCGTGCTTGTTCTAATGCTGTCCACAACAAGGAGAGGGCCTATAGAAGGTACCAGAGCCAACCCACTCCTGAATCACATCTTTTTTATGTTTCTGCCCGGAATCGTGCTAAGTCTGTTCGTCACTCTGCTAAAAATAATTTCATCCGTACTAAATGCTCTCAACTCTTCAACTCGAACTCTTCCTACTCCTGGCACTTTGCCAAAAACCTTTCTAACAACTTTATCTCATCATCCTTTCCTCCTCTTTTCTACTCTGATGGTTCTATAGCTATCCTCTACTGATAAAGCAGATCTCTTCACTCAGACTTTCTCCTCCACTTCCACCTTAGACGATTCTGATGCTGTTCCTCCATCACTTCCCCCCTTAGACTACCTCATGCCTGACATTAAAATTTCTTCAGCTGATGTATTTTCTGCTATCACAGGCCCCAGCACTAACAAGGTACAGTAACCTCTCAACTAACACGAGTTTAAAAAACGCGTTTTTGTTTTAACATGAGCAAATATTTGAGGAGATATGTTTAACTAACAAGGGTTTCTCGATTTAATGTGACTTTACACGTATGTGATGGTTTGAAATTAGCTGCACGTGCCTTGGACAGTCCCGAGCTCATAGATCGTGTGTGGCAGTTTATGCATAAATACAGTTTTTTATTTGTCTGTTGCATAAACAGGTTTTATTCAGACTATAATATTCGAAAATGAAATTTGGCCCCCTTCTGGGCAATTTTGCTCGTTTTCGGACAAAATTTGGCCAGGAAAGTGATGGCAGATCTAAATTGTTACAACTTGATGCTGCAGAACAAAAAGAAAACCACTCAGACCAAGATAGAGCAGTTCTTTATGAAGACAGAAAATTTAAGGTAGTTATCTTCATCACCAGTAGCACGGGAGTCCGAGGAAGAGGAGGAAGGACAGCAGAGTGAGGAGGGACAACAAATTTAGGGTGGGGAGCGGCGGGAGGTGGGGTAGCGGGGTGAGGAGGGACAGCAGCAGACGATGAATGATGCATAGATGACGTGAGGCTGTGTGTTGTTATTGTTTGTGACCTACTTACTGTAATAAAAATGTTGCTTTTACTGTAGTGTTTTCATGACCTACTAATGCATTAATAATGTTGAGGAACTTTCACAATGCCGTGAATGAAGCAGAACCGAAAGAAAATCCACGTAAAAACGAAAACAGTATGTATTTGGGGAGAAGTAAACAACGCTTCGGCCCAACTAGGGCTCAAATGTTTATTTCTCCTGAAATATACTGTTTTTATTTTTTACGTGGATATTCCTTCAAATTAATATTCCTGCTTTTAAGTTTAGAGTAGCATGATTCCCCAAACGGGTATACTTTCCCAGAGACCAGGAAAGTAACCCCCAATATGACCATTGTTTCTTATGGGAAAATTATGTTTAAAAAACGCTTTTTTAACTAACGTGACCTCTCCAGGAACCTAACCCTTGCGTTATTTGAGAGGTTACTGTATATGGGCCCGATGGAGTCCCTCCTGTTGTTCTCAAGAACTGTGCTTCTGTGCTTACACCCTGCCTAGGTAAACTCTTTCATCTTTATCAACTTGTACCTTTCCTTCTTGCTGGAAGTTTGCTCTCATTCAGCCAGTCCCAAAGAAGGGTGACAATTCCCAACCGTCTAACTATCGTCCAATTGCTTTAACATCCTGTGTCTCAAAAGTTTTTGTCAATTCGTAATAGAAAAATTTTAACCCGAGGTGTCCTGTTGACATATGGATACATTGCAACATTATGTAACTGCCAGTCCCAACAACGTACTGGTACGTCGCGCAATTGCAAGGTTCATAATTTGCACAATTTTCAATTCGCGCGTGATTTTTGGTACGTATACAGTACACGGGACACCTTCCTCTATTCCTCTACAAGATGCCAGGCAGGGACAATGCTTTACACCACATAATCTCCCCCCCCCCACACGCCATTGTCTCGGCAATTCACCTGTTACCAGTGACCTGGCCAATAAAGACATTCAGGGCCAGAGTGATTCCCCAATCGATGACAATGTGGAGGACAAAGTTTACATAGCATTAGTGGAAGAAATAGTCATAAACGATGATCAGATAATGTCGCCAAAAAAGGTCAGGTATGTTGATGAGTTAGTGAAACAATGCTTATAATGCCTATATTAGTGTTTGAAAACCAATATACTCTCGTACTACATATAAATTCGTACCAAATAAATAAATACCGTTTATGAGTGGTGTGGAATAGTTACCCTCCCATAGAACTCATTTTCTTTGGAGCCTGCCTGATAGAAAACCCAGTAAGGTAGGGAGGTACTGCTACCTGTATCGAGTATTTTAAACTTCAGGTGAGCGATTTCTCTATGAATTTTCGATGTTTCTCACCAAAAGTGGAGGTTTTAGCGAATTTTTTTTTTTTTCCAACATAGCTCGGGATTGGGGGGGTATCAGAGCTGCGAAATCGGTCGGGACGTGATGGGTTAAAGCATCTTTCCTATCACACCTTCTTTCTGATCATCAGTGTGGATTCCGTCAGGGACGATCCATGGGCGATCTTCACACGTACTTTTCAGACTCCTGGTCATCCTCCTTTTGGGACTGTGGCGAAAGCTTTGCCATTGCACTTGACATCTCAAAAACTTTCGTTTGAGTCTGGCATAAATCTTAATTTCCTAACTGCTCTCTTATGGTTTCTATCCTTCTATTTGTGCCTTCATATATAGCTTCCTTTCTGGTTGTTCTATAGCCGCTTTTGTAGACGGCCATCATTCTTCTCCTAGATCTGTCAACAGTGGTGTTTCTCAGGGCTATATCCTATCACCAACTCTCTTCCTTTTGTTCGTCAATTACCTTCTAAGCTGTACATCTAACCCTATCCACTCGTACACTGATGACTCCACCCTTCACCTCTCCACTCGGTTCCTGCAACGTCCGTCTCAGCAATTACTTCAACAAACAAGGGATGAGGCAATGGCACACCTAATGTCTGACTTGGCTCATATCTCTGACTGGGGTAAAAATGATCTTGTTTTTAATGCATCAAAAACTCTGTTTTTTCTCCTATCAACCCGACACAATCTTCCACAGTAGTTCCCACTAATGTGCCACCTGACCGAAAATAAAAAAATAGAATTTTGTGCTGAGATTTTTACACAATACACTAGATTATATAAGGATCATTTTGGCCAAATTTGAAGGTGATTGAAGCAGAACTTTTTGTATAGGCCCTTGTTCCTTTTTTTTTTTTTTTGCAGAAGCCGTTTTGAGTACTTCCTATAGTTGTTATAGCTTTCTTTGTATTTATATTATACACCATTTCTTTTATGCAAAATGATATATAACTATTCTTCTACATTTGTAAACAGTGTTTTGCCGATTGCTCCATTCTGTATATCTACTGATTTTTTTTTTTTTTTTATAGACTGAACAAATATATATATATATTTTATTTTTATTATAAGAGATCATAAAAGATACTATAAAAGATACTAATATGTCATTAGAATGGTGTTTCTGTGTGAAATTTTATTACATCTATTGCTGTTTTGAGTACTGGAAACCGTTTGGGAATACATTCACAGGTTATGAAGTTACACCATATTGTTATCAAATAACTTACATTTCAAGAAATCAGCAGCTGAAGTTTTCACACAGAACCAAAGTTCTTCAACCAAAACCATTGTATGTGTTTGATATGGTATATCTACATTGTTTACAGCTTGTTTTGAGTATATAGTGTTACGGAACAGAGAAAGATAACGTACACTTTAAGTGAGAACACGAAGAGTCACCACTGTCCCGTAAAGTTCCAGGTTCAAAACAAAAGAGTTAGGTAAAATTACAAGTTAAAGTTTAATGCTCAAACTAACAATAAAACATTCAAGACTCATAAGGATAATGTAATGGCAAAAACAGGTTAAATATATGGTTAACTGCAATAGCCTCTATTAACACGAAATTAGCAAGAGTAAATTTATCTAAGTCAGCCCTGATAAAATGAGATACCAGATAATACTCAGTGAATGCCAGATAAATAATTACAGATACAAACTATTATCAAAAATGACTGACATAAAGAACCCTACATGAATTACAAAAACTTCACTAGGCCTACAGATTAAACTTATGCTATACAGTACAAGAAAAAATGCAACAATTATACTCAAATTACACACAGCTGCTAGATGTTTGGAGATTTCTTGAGCACTCACAATAATAATATCTGTACAGGGGAGGACAGAGATGTGAACAAAATGAGGAGCAGATCTAAGTGGCAGTGATGCAGAGACTGAGCTCATTATATAGGAGCCGGCAGAGCTTGATACAACTTGTGAGAAGGACGCGCAAATGAAGCCATGGGGACATAGAGTTGATAATCCCGCTCTGGACAACAGAAAGGACGACTTACTCTACTATAACGGTAGAAGGGGGGGACTGAGGCAGAACACGCTCGTGATCAAACGTGCAGCATACTGTGCGTTAAAATTACACAAAGGATGATGAAATCATAGGCTATGTAACACCTCCCCACAAAGAAAAAAGAAATTTACAAAGGAAATTTCTTATTACTCTAAAACAATCTGTATATGGCATTACAGACCATGCAAAGGTCTTTCCTAATGTTACAAAACATGAGATCTCCCTAGCACGTTCAGTCATAGGTACTTGCCAGTATCCCTTTAACAAATCAAACTTACTTATGTACCTAGCCTTTCCGATCTTGTCTATGCAATCTTCCACGCGAGGGAGAGGGTAAGTGTCTGTTTTGGTTATCTGATTAACACGTCTGTAGTCAATGCAAAGCCTCTGTGACCCACCTGGCTTAGGGACTAGAGTGACAGGAGAACTCCACTCGCTCTGACAGGGCTCAATCATCTTGTGGTCCAACAGGTAGTCAAGCTCCTTCTGGATGAGAGGAACTTTCACTGGGTTCACACGGTAAGGAGGCAATTTAATTGGCTTTGCGTCTCCAACATCGACATCATGCATCAACACAGTGGTTCTTCCTGGAGTAGCACGGAACACTCGCGGGTACTCCTGCAGTAATGCCGAAAACTCCTGCCTTTCCTTGGGAGGTAGATGAGAAAGCTTAGTCTGGAGATCATTCATGATATCAGGATTCTTCCCCAAACTATCACTCAGGCTCATACTGCATGGGAGAGCTTCACTTGCAGACTCAGGTGGAACAGCTACAGTGCAGACTGGATTATTTTCGTCCCGCCTGTGATATAACTTTAGCATGTTGATGTGACATAGTTGCTTGCTCTTTCTACGATCTGGCGTGGCGATGACATAGTTGACATCACTGAGTTTCTTCTCCACGAAATAAGGGCCACTAAACTTGGCTTGAAGAGGTTGCCCATGAACTGGTAGCAGAATCAAAACCTGATCTCCTGGCTGAAAGTGGCGTAACCTGGACTTCTTATCATACCAAGTCTTCATCTTCTCCTGAGCAGCTCCTAAATTCTCTCTCGCCAGCTGTAAAGCAGTGGACAGCCGTTCTTTGAAATTCATCACATACTCCAGCAGGTTGACGTCATCTTCCTCCGACAGCCAGCATTCCTTGAGTAACTTAAGGGGTCCTCTTACTTCATGGCCAAACAGTAGTTCAAAAGGTGAGAAGCCCAGTGATTCATTTGGAGATTCTCTTGCAGCAAACACAACGAATGGAAGACCTTTATCCCAGTCTTTCTGATGTTCCAAACAGTATTTCTTGAGCATTGATTTGAGTGTTTGATGATATCTCTCCAACGCTCCTTGGGTCTGGGGATGGTAAGCTGAAGACGTGATCTGGGAGATGCCCAACTCTTTCAGAGACTGTTTGAAAACGTTTGACATGAAATTACTTCCCCGGTCGGACTGTACCTCCTTGGGCAGACCAAACTTTGTGAAGAACCCTAGCATTTCCTTAACCACGTTCTTTGCTGAGATATTTCTAAGTGGAATGGCTTCAGGATAACGAGTAGCCATATCAATCATGGTCAACACATAAGAAAATCCTGAAGAAGTCTTAGGAAGAGGGCCCACAATATCCACCAACACACGGGTGAAAGGCGCCTCAAAAGGAGGAATGGGAACTAGAGGTGCAACCTTTTCGGTCTGATTACACTTCCCCACAACTTGACAGGTGTGACAAGACTTACAATACCAGGAAACATCCCTGAAGATACCTGGCCAGTAGAAGTGTTTCAAAATGCGTGCCACAGTCTTCCTCACTCCAAGGTGTCCTGCCAAACTGGAATCATGAGCCACTCGAATGATATCCTGCCTACAAACACGAGGGATGACAACTTGATGTACAACCTCCCATTCACAGTCGGCTGATGCTGTTGGGGGTCTCCACTTCCTCATAAGTACTCCTGACTTTACATAATAACAAGTAGAAGCACCGGCTGACTCTTCTTCACTGTAAGCAGAGTTAGCTAGACCTTTCAACTCAGGGTCAGCAACCTGCAACTCAACCAACTCTTGACGAGACAAATTATCAACACTACGGGGTACTGCCTCATCTGGTGAGTGGTCCAAATTAGCAAGAAAAGTGTCAGCTAGGATAACATCATCATCATCATTATCCTCTAAATCACCAGTAACTTTAGACTTAGCCCTAGTGACAGCACATGCAGGGAACACATCAGGGACATCACAATCCTGGGACGCAGCCACTGGCTCACTAGACAACTGAGGAGCTGGACACACTTGACTTCCACCAATATCATTTCCAAGTAAGAAAGTTACACCTGACATTGGGAGTGTCTCAACCAACCCAACCATAACGGAACCATTAACAAAACCAGACTCTAAATTCACTCTGCACAGAGGGACAGAGAAGTAATTATTCCCTACACCTTGTAAGATTACAGTTTCATCAGAGGAATTAACATTAGAGCCTAGAACACTGGTCAGCATAAGGGATTGGCAAGCACCTGTGTCACGATATATTTGAACTGATTTCCTGTCATTACTGTCCAGAGGACTGACAAAACCATCAGACAGGAAATTAGCACATGAACTCTTGAGAGTGTCACCCACGTTACTGCTCAAAAGAGGAGCTCCATCATGAGAATTTAAGTTACCCCTCAAAGCAGGTTCAGTTAACTCAGTTAAAGAATTCTGGGAACTCTCAAGAGTGGACACTAGACCAATTGACTGAATATTTAAAGACTCCTTTTTGTTCACATCACGCTGTCTCCTGAAACATCTCTCCGTAGTATGACCAAGCTTACTACAATAAGTACATTTACTTTTCTGAAATCTAGAGGTGAAGCTGGTATTTACTTCCTGAGAAACATCATCTTTATTCTCTTTCCTGTTACCTGTACTCTGAGTAGAGGCAACGTACTTACTCTCAGCTTTCCCTTTTCCTCTAAAATATCTCTTGTGAGTGAGAACATATTCATCAGCTAAAACTGCAGCATCAGACAAATTATCTATTCTTTTCTCATCAAGATATAGGCTTACATCTTTACTAATACACCTTTTGAAATCCTCCAGCAAAATCATCTGCTTAAATTTACCAAAATCAGAATCCACATTCTTAGAATTTAACCACTGCTCTAACAAATCTTCTTTGATTCTTGCATACTCAACATGGGATTGCTTATCTTGCTTGTAAGTTGTCCTAAATTTTACTCTATAAGCTTCAGGAACAAGCTCATAGGCCTTAAGAATCAAGCTCTTTACTACATCATAATTATCACATTGATCCTGAGGCAAAGATGCATAAGTTACTTGAGCTTTACCGGTGAGAACAGTTTGAAGGAGTACTGGCCAATACTCCTTAGGCCAATTAAAACCTGTAGCTACCCTCTCAAACAACTGAAAATACTTTGTTAAATCAGATTCATTAAAAGGAGGGACAAGTTTAACATTTTTAGCCACATCAAAATCATCAGAGCTTGATGATCCAGTTCCACATTGTTTCATGCGATACTCATGGTCTGCCTGAATCCTAGCAAGTTCAACTTGTGCGTGAAACTCAGCCTCCTTAGCACGGGCCTCCTGCAGGGCTAGCTGTAACTTAGCTAATTCAATCTGCGTTTGCTCATTTGGAGGAGTTACATTAAACAAGCTTTCATTAATCATGTCAACAATTTGATCTTTAGAATGATGAGAGCGAACAACAATTCCCAATTGTTGAGCAACAAGCTTAAGTTCATTCTTTGTTCTGTTTTCTATATCACACACTGTTTGCACATTTGACAAAAAATCTTTGGCTTCATCAAGTGTAGAAATAGTAGCCATCATGAATATATCACAGTCACAAAATATCAAACAATATCCTTATGATAATATCCTGAATATCCTGATATGAGGTCGCCAAATTTATGTTACGGAACAGAGAAAGATAACGTACACTTAAAGTGAGAACACGAAGAGTCACCACTGTCCCGTAAAGTTCCAGGTTCAAAACAAAAGAGTTAGGTAAAATTACAAGTTAAAGTTTAATGCTCAAACTAACAATAAAACATTCAGGACTCATAAGGATAATGTAATGGCAAAAACAGGTTAAATATATGGTTAACTGCAATAGCCTCTATTAACACGAAATTAGCAAGAGTAAATTTATCTAAGTCAGCCCTGATAAAATGAGATACCAGATAATACTCAGTGAATGCCAGATAAATAATTACAGATACAAACTATTATCAAAAATGACTGACATAAAGAACCCTACATGAATTACAAAAACTTCACTAGGCCTACAGATTAAACTTATGCTATACAGTACAAGAAAAAATGCAACAATTATACTCAAATTACACACAGCTGCTAGATGTTTGGAGATTTCTTGAGCACTCACAATAATAATATCTGTACAGGGGAGGACAGAGATGTGAACAAAATGAGGAG
>NC_136991.1:16461836-16559336 GCF_032717465.1 Coenobita brevimanus
GAAGAACAAGCAAGATTTAGAAAGGGTCGAGGTTGTAATGATCAGATTTTTATTGTAAGGCATCTAATGCAACAAGCTAATGAGATGAAAATGCCACTTAGTATGTGTTTTGTGGATTTTGAAGAGGTGTATGATAGTGTTTCACGCGGAGCTATGTTGAAAATTATGAGATTCTATGGTATACCAGAAAAGTTTGAAAATATTATTAGAAGCCTGCATGAAGGTACTTTTTGTAAGGTAATGATGGGTGGTTCTTTGAGTGATCCATTTGAAGTTAGGTCAAGAGTGATTCAAGGAGTTCTTTCACCATTTCTGTTTGTTTTGGTTATGGATTATGTTATGAGAAAGGCTGTAAGGAGAACAGGTGCAGGAATTAATTGGAAAGAAAATAAGAAGCTGATGGATTTGGACTGTGCTGATGATATTGTACTGATTTGTGGAAGTATTTACGAGATGCAGAGGATGCTTGATTGTCTGGTGAAGGTAGGAGAAAAAGAGGGATTGATAATAAACTGTGGAAAGACTGAAGTTATTAATATGCAAAATGCCGGGAAGAGTGACTGAGAGCAGCACAACATCCCCAGGAGGAGCCTACAGAGGAGCAGACAGAGCGCGATCCGACCCTGGGCGACAGAGACATAAGTCCGACCAGGCCACGGGCCCCTATTACCCGGAACTCGCCCACCACCACCACAGCAGGAAAAGGAGACTACCTTGCGGGCAAGCTGACCCTCGACAGACTCGAGGTGGAGCTACTTCTGTAGCTCCAAGCAGCACCCTTGTGAGGGTCAGCAGCTGCGCTCTTTGTGAGAGAGCCATTAGCCACTCTGCCCTTCAGGAGGTGGCTGGTAGCTGCTCCCCCTCAAGAGTCACAGCCTGTAGCTGGGCTGAGGCGACGGCCAGTAGTCGTGCCCTTAAAAGGCCACGGCCTGTAGCCGGGCCACATGGCAAGAGACAGCCAGTAGCCGCTCCTCCGTCAGATGCTGCTCTACTCCCCTACAGGAACCAGGGATGGCTGGCAGCCGCGCTAGGGAGAGAAGGGTACGTCCCCTCTCCTCCTGTAGTTGCTTCAGAGAACAGGACACAGGCGACGGCTGGTAACCATGCCCGTCGGCAGGAGACGGCCAGTAGCTGCTGCTCGTCAGCACATCGTTCTCTCTACGGGGATAAGGTAACAGCCGGTAGCCACGCCGACAGTCAAGTGACGGCCAGTAGCCGCACTTTGCCTGCTCCCCCATCAGGGAGTCGGGCCTGGGCGATGGCCGGTAGCAGCGCCTACAATGAAGGGATGGCTGGTAGCCACTCTCGATTCATTGCCCACGAGAACCCAGCGACGGCTGGTAGCTGCGCCGGGGAGGAACACCAAAGCTCCTCACCCCCTGTGACTCTGCTATGAGAGGGTCCCCTGCCATCAGACCTGCCGACAGATGGGGGTGCAGATGACCCTATTGTCCTCCACCAGAGAGGCAACCTGCAGGAGGAAAGCCTCAGTCCCGAGAACCTGTGGAGAGGCCCTGTACTCTCCCCAGGGTTGTTTACTGCCTAACCGGCTCCAGAGGGACCCTGCCTGATGGACTCCGATGAAGGTCGATACCACAGTTCCCCCTGACGCCATCCCCGAAGGCAGGAGACCGCAGCCGATGGTCCCCGGAGGCCATCCCCAGGAATCCCGGGCAATGCCTCTCCCTACCCCGATGCAGACGACCCTCGTCCTCTGCCAGGTGCCTGAGCGAGCACTTCAGGAGGCTCTTCGGCCCCAGCCCTGAGGGCTGCACTCCGGTTCCCAGCCCCGAAAGTGAGGGGCCCTTCGCCGCCCACAGCCCCGGACGAGAGAGGATGCCCCTACGAGTGATCCCGTGATCGTTGTATTCAGAGACCACAGGCGTGACTCAGCCCCCAACAGAAGTCAGGCTGCAAGCTCTCCCGCCGCCCCCTAACCACGCCGCCACCCTACCCAGTTCCGACAGTGAGTGACAGTGAAAGTGCAGTGACAGAATAACACTGACCTAAAACATCGGGCAGTGTGTCATATTACTAGAGCGAAACTAAGCCTAAGATCTGTTAGTGCTGAGGCAGCTACAGTGGGGCAAATAGTGAAACAGTGAGGAAATAAGGAAAACTCAACAGTGACTCCAGTGAACATTTGTCTCAGCCCTAGCAGCATAATTCCCCCTTACCATAAGACCTGTGAACAAGCTGCCCCTTTCTAAGAACAGTGTAAACTTCCCTCAAAGAGACAGTGATCAATTCCCCTGTCCAAAGACCTTAAGTGCTGTTCATTGTGCTATTCACCTTTTTACCCTGAACTATTGTCCACATAGTATCTTGCTTGATACTACTGCCCACGATCTCTGTATATGACTTGTAATTGCCAAGCACTCCTGTTTTGTGACATCTGCCTGTTCCACATCTAGAAATTTTCAATGCACGTGTAAGGTTGTTGCCCTGAGTTTTTGTGTCCTGCCTCTCTCTTATTTGTCTAAGCTTCGGTCTAGAAAGGGAACCCAGCTGCACACTAGGTGTTCAAGGGATGGTAAGCTGATCCTTAAACACCTAGCATAACAATATGATTGTGGAGAACCAAATTGATTGTGTAATTGGGAATAATGTGGTGAATAATGTAGAAAATTTTAAATATCTGGGAACGATTGTATCATCTAATGGATCATTAAACAAAGAAATTGAGGAGGGCACATATATAGAAAAGAATGCAGTTTAACCCACCGCGTCCCAGAGACGTGAATTCACGTCCTCACATGATGTGCACTCATATCCCGGAGACGTGAATTAACGCGACAACATTGCAAGTCCCTAATTTGCACAATTTTCAATTTTCGCAACTGATTTCGCGAGTGATTTTTGGCACATATACATGGGACACCTTCCTCTATTCCTCTACAAGATGCCAAGCTGGCTCAACCGGTAGAGAGGTGGCGTGCGGTTCTAACGGACCCAGGTTCAAATCCCGGCTGGGGCAGGGAACAGTTTAAGGATTTGAATTTCATTAAATCAGGCTTTACTGATCTACCAGAAGACCCGCCGACATGTCGTAAAAATACCCCCGCTAATACCAATACACCAGTCCTGTATGAGACAGCCCTAGCATGTATTCAATATGGACGGTGGGCGTTAGCGCCGAAGTGGTGATATGTAGAGGTGTATGGTATGTAGGAGGACTGCTGGGCCTTGATAGCAGGCTGTGAAGCCTATGCCCAGAGTCGGACACATAAAAAAAAAAAAAAAAAAAAAAAAGCAGGGACAATGCCTTACACCGCATAACCTCTCCCCCCCCCCCGCATGCCATTGTCTCGGCAATTCACCTGTTACCAGTGACCTGGCCAATAAAGACATTCAAGGCCAGAGTGATTCCCCAATCGATGACAATGTGGAGGACAAAGTTTACATAGCATTAGAGGAAGAAACATTCAGAAATGATGATCAGGTAATGTGGGAAAAAAAGGTCATGAATGGTGATGAGTTAGTGAGTCAAACAATGCTTATAATGCCTATATTACTGTTTGAAAACCAATATACTCTTGTACTACATATAAATTCGTACCAAGTAAATAAATAAATACTGTTTATGAGTGGATAAAATAGTTACCCTCCCATAGAACTCGTTTTCTTTGGTGCCAGCCTGTTAGAAAACCCAGTCAGGTAAGGAGGTACTTGTACCTAGATCGAGTATTTTAAACCTCAGGTGAGCGATTTCTCTATGAATTTTCGATGTTTCTCACCAAAAGTGGATGCTTGAGCCAAAAAAAAAAAAAAATGTCCAAAAATGTCGGGACTGGGGCGTACCACTGCCCAGAAAATGTCGGGATGGGGCGGGTTAATACAGGATGTTCCAGAGTGGACTGCTAGAGAAAGAAGAGGTAGAGGTAGGCTGAGGGAAATCTGGTTGAGGACAATGAAAACAGAAGCAGGAGAGGAGTGTTGGTGGGACTTGAAGGAGATGGCAAGAGACAAATATTGGTGGAGAGAGTTCATCGAGGCCCTATGCATCCCGTGGGATGCCACAGGAAAAGATTGATTGATTGATTGATTTTGATAAATGACTCCACCATTTCTTCCTCTGACATTGATAACTGTTTCTTCACTTTTTTGTATCTATCTTGCAATTCATGCAAACAGAGTTTAGGATAATCGTCATACAGGCAATTTTTCACCTAGTATCTCGTACGGTAATTTTTTGTCTGTCCTGTAGATAATGAAATTGGGTGTGTCTCCCATAGACTTGTTAATGCACATTTAAATGATGCCTCCACTCTGGAAGTCGTATCATCCCAGCCTGCATAATTTTCACTAAGAATGTGTCGTAGCACATCCAACACTTTTTTGTTTTGTCTCTACCAACCCATTGGATGCTGGGTGGTAGGCTAAGACATTAATCTTTTTTATATTGTATTGTTTACATAGCCTTTTAAGATTTCAGAATTAAACTCACCTCCATTATCACTTATTAATACCTTTTGTACGGTGAATATACAAATAATATGGTCTATGTTACCCTTGCCACTGTTTCTGCTGTCTTATCCTTAATTCGGACCAACTCACATATCTTGAGAAATGATCTACAGCAACAAAGCAGTGGTGTAGCATGCTGAACTGCCACCCGGGGCGGACGAGGTGAATGCCGCTCCCATTTGACCTTCCACTTGAATGACTCATGGGGCGTGAGTCAGAGTGCCGCCCAGTGGCTAAAACTATTCAAATGTGCCAAGTTTCAGTTAATTTACTTAGACGACCAACGTTTTACCGCATTTCACCTCATTTAAATTTTTACCTAATCTTTTATACAAGACTTACCTCGACCTCAATCAATTTTATTCATCTTCCCAGTCATCCTTGTTGTTTTATAGGAATAAACTGATAAGATTACAAATAAAATCATGTATTAAATGTGTAATACGTAGCAAATAGGTAATTAAATAACTCGTTCTTTTTATATGAGTTTCCAAATTTTTGCTAAAACATAAATTAGGCATAATTCATATATTTTTCATTCACATGGGTAACTATTTGATAACATGTCTGAAACTGGGAGACATTCACTTTTATTTTATCACATTCATGACTTCACACAAACTCTAATCCTCTGCTTGTGGGCCCCTGCATTTGTAAAAGCAGAAATAACTTCGTTGAAGTTGATCGATTGTACAATCTGCCTTCCAATCGAGAGAACTGCAAGACTAGAAAGCCGCATCTGACTCATTGTAGATCTGAGATATGCCTTGATGAGGTTCAGTTTTGAAAAACTCTGTTCACAGCTTGCAACATTCACGCATAGTGTCAGCATTATGCAAAGTGCAAGGCTCAGATTGGGTACCGACTCATCAAAACCTCACTTGAGAAGCCACTGCAGCAGCCCCAATGGTGTCACTTCAGTATCGTCCTGGCCAGTTTGGTGTCGTATACCAGCTGCGCACTTCACATGGTGTCGAAGACAACGCACTTATTTTGGCAACTCATCAGCATTCATCTCATCATAGATCTGCGCGAGTTCTCCTGACTTACGATTCACATAAGTTTCATCTTCAGTGTTGAGCAGACTATGAAGTCGTAGAAAGCCAAACTTGGTGCTGATAATGTTCAGCTATGTGAATTTTCTTGTCATTTCAGCCGTGATGCAGTCTATGATGCTTAACATCTCTCGCCGCAGCACCTTGATGTGTGGGATCTGTTCATCACTCCATTCCCCAGGCAGTAGTTTGAGCTTCCGAATCCGTGATGATGTAATGTCCAGTTCTTGGCATTTGTTGAGAGTATACTTTAACACTGAGTCTGGTATTGTATTCCGAATAGTTGCGATAAAGCATTCGGTCTTGCTGCTGATACTTCAGTGCAAAATCTTTTCTGCTGAAGAACGTGTTGGACGATATCAATCTCGGAGAGAACCTTGCACCAGAATTTCAGGTAGCAGATGAAGTTGACCTGCATCATACTACAGAGAACAAAAGCAGCTCCTCTTGTTGCAGAACTTTCGTGTGCAGATTGAACAAGTTCTTCAATACATTCCATAATCGCTTCCAAATGGTGATTGAGGACAAGGACTTTGTCACTGCGAGTACTCCAACACATATTGAGTATTCTCTTCAACGTGACTGGTATTTTGCCTTGCAAATTTATGCATCAGTTGGCTGAGCTAGCTAAGTAGTTATAAACCACTTCGACGGTTCAAAAAACAGGATAGAGTTCACAGTTTCACTAGCGGCGTGAACTCCCACAAGGTTCAAACTGATTTGGTGCATGGAATGAATTCAGCTTTCGGATTTACCTCTTTTATTTTCTGCTGTGCGCCATTATGGATCCCCGCCATAGTCGCGGCGTTGTTGCCTTCGTTGCGGTGTTGTTGTAGCCTTGTCTGCGACAGTCAGCTACATCGATTCCATCATTAATAAGGTTTTCCAGGATCAGTGAGCTCAATTCAGCAGCTCATTTTTGCTTGCTACATGATATGAAACCCATTACTCTACGACATGTACTTGACCACAATCAGTATGAACGTACCGAATTATTTCAGACATTTGATCAGTGTGCCACAGATCTGGAGTGCAGTCATACTATCGTAATTGTAGGTATAATACAGTATATCGTAGTCGTCATTGAGCTATTGTAACAGTGTGTTGATTTGTAGGGATTATACGACAGGAGAAAATGTTCATTGTACTTGTCGTCGATGGCAGGATAGAGATAAAGATGAGTTTGAGGATTGATTGTTTTTTTATTTTCTTCAAAGGGATTATCTCAAAAGTAGCACAGAGTAATAGTGGGTGAGTCTCACAGAGTGTACTGGTGAGAGATGCTGGCTAACCTGTGTGCTCTCCTCCTGCCTTTCACATCGTGCCTCTCTCTCTCTCTCCCCCTCCCTCCCTCCCTCCTAAAACCCTTTCTGCCCTGTCTCTCTCATTTCCCCTGTATATGACAAGTTGTGTCATGTGTAAGGCATAGTTGTGTGGAACTTTCCCGAGCCTGGGGACTTTCCGCTCAGGCATCACACCTTGCTGTCTGTGCCATTCCCGTGACAGAATGTGCAAACACCATATCGTCCAACCCTAGGCATGACTTTCATCTAACCTCTAGATTAAAAATTTACGTTACTAGCTATTATGTAGTCTTATGATATTTGAGAGTCCTGACATTTTCACACCCGATTCTCACAGCACATATAAGGACTCACAAGGGAGGATAAAGTTCCTCACTCACAAAGTCTTCAACGGACAAAGTCAACCAGCATAAAACCATGTTGACAAATACACAGCTCAGATGTGTTGGACTCGTGTTCTGCATGCCTGGGTTATCGCCTTCCCCAACGGGTTCTGTGTGGCCAACTTTCTGCAGCACATCGCAACCCAGGTGGACAAAAGAAGAGATACAAAAATCATATAAGGACAACCCTGAAGAAACGGAACATCATACCAACAAATCTTGAAACCAATGCCGCTGACAAAAAACAATGGCTAGCCCTCTGCAATGAAGAAACCATTCATCTAGAAGTAGCTCAGAACCTGGCCAGACAAGAGTGTAAACAACATTCACAACCAAAACAGTCCCCCCAGCAAACCTGGACGTGACATGCCAACTGTGTGGCAAAGTTTGCTGAACCGGAATTGGTTTGCACAGTCACACTCGTTGGCCCCAAAAACTGATAAACACACCATCTTACTGAGTATAGTAGCCGTCGTTTTCTGTAGTAGAAGGACAGCTTCAAGTACTGTAAGGCTGTTTTAGTAGTGATGGTGGTAGTTGGTTGCAGAGGTGATTGTTATGATAGTGTTGAATATGTTCGTGATGCTAATGATGTTGGTGATGGAGATGGCGATCCTGCCCAGTATGGAAACTACTGATAATTATAAACTTTTGTGATAGTTTAATGACCTTTGGGATAATTACTCCAATTTATGTGGTGATGATTATAATTAGCCTTCGGGTTAGGGTCATTAGAGGCAAATTGCAATCAACAAAAAATATCATAAAATGCTTAATGTGAGAACAAATCATATAAAACAAATTTGTGGGCAATGAACTGTAAAAATTAAAGATGCTAATATGGATCAAAAGTAAAGGTCAAAGAAAAACAGGAAACAATCGAGAGGAAAAGGATTGTAAGAACAAAAAGACAATAATTCACCACTCAGGAAACAGGAGAAAGATAGACTAAATGACGTCAAAGAGTAAAGAGTCACCAAATGAGAAAATAATTTCTTAAAAAAAAAAAAAAAAATTTCATTTTATGAAGACAAAGAAAAAAACTCTGTCCAAGCAGTGTCGCACGAGATTCCAACATTTGCAGCAGCAGCAGCAGCAACAACAACAACAACAACAAAACAATGACAAAGTAAATCTATTGGATGAGAAAGAAGAAAACGCGGATAGGTCAAATGAGGATTGCAGTAAAATGTTGAATGAAATAATCGGAGAGAAAAAAGAAATCGAATTCGTACAATTTTCACCTGAATCCAGAGAGAGAGAGAGAGAGAGAGAGAGAGAAATACTGACGTGACTGAGAAGACTGAGTTAGTGCAGATACATCAGAATAAGAAATGTATAAGAAAAAAGTAATATACGTAAGAGGACCGCTGGAATTCCGTGGTGTATGAACCAAATAAGAAATGACACCAAAACCATAAGCTGAGATTAAAACAAATCCCATTTCGCTGGATTTTTTTGCAATCTTCGTACATCGATTTGTCTGTGTTTTGCATTCTTCCTTCCTTCTTACTTTCTTCCATCATCTCCTCTTCCCTGCCTCTTTCTCATTGCCTTCCTCTTTCTTTAATATAATCTTCTCAACTCATATCTTAAAGATATTAATCGATATCTGACCATTTCCACGTATGTTCTTTCCCTTTTCTATTTATGTTTCCAATCTCACAAACATGATTATTTAAGCTTTGTTTGTCCCTCTTCCTGCCCGTTATCCCTTCGTCGCTCCATCCCTCACTTCTTTGTTATTCACTTTTGTCTTCCTTCTACACAATTGCTATCCATCTTCATCACCGGCTGGCCTCCTTATCTTGTCTCCTATAGGTTTGTCTTTATTTTTCCTCTTTTCATCACTATCTTTTTTTGTCCTGCATCCATCGGTTACCTTCCTCCTTAACTTCTTCCTTTCAATAGCTTCCCCCTTTCTCTGTTTTCTTACTACTTTCTTCCCTCTCTTCCTTCCCTGTATCGTTTTCTTTCCTCCTTTTCTTCTAGTCTGTCGTTTTCCACCTCCTCTATCCTTCTGTTATTTTTTCTTTCTCCGCTCCTTCTGTCGCATTCCTCCTCCTCTTCTCTCTCGTCGCTTTCCTCCTCTTCTCTTCTTCCATCTCTTCCCCCCTCCTCTTCTTTCCTATCCATTGCCTCCTTTTCTTCTCTCTATTGAATTTTACGTCCTGTGCACCCGTCCCCTCTTCCTTTTTTTCATTTCGCCTTTCCTTTTTATACTCGGTATCTCACCTTCCTCTCACCTTGCCCCTCACCTAGCCCCTCTCCTCATCTCTTTTCCTTTCATACTGCTCAGTCTCCTTCCTTAGTTAACTTCCTTTTCACCCAGTACTGTATCAAAGTTCTTGCGGGCCTTCTAAAATTTTATCTTTCCCCTTCTTGCCTATCACCTTGCCCTAACATTCTTTCCCCCTAGCAGTTACCTCGCATCCATTTATGTTTTTCTCATTTCCTGTCCCCACATTTTTCCCTTCACATAGGAAAATAGAAAGTGAGGGCAGGTGTTGACGATGGGAGAAAGAGTTGGTTTTTGAGGCAAGAGAAGGAAGGTAGGTGTGTGCTGGATGGGGGCAGGGAGGGAAGGAGGGATGGCAGGTGTGTGGGAAGAAAAGCAACAAGTAAGAGATAAAGTGGCGAACTTAGCATCTCTCTCTCTCTCTCTCTCTCTCTCTCTCTCTCTCTCATTAAGTCTAAAGTTTTTCGAAGAAACTTGTTCTTTAATGCTAAAATTCTGGTGTGTGTGTGTGTGTGTGTGTCTGTGTGTGTGTGTGTGTGTGTGTGTGTGTGTGTGTGTGTGTTCTTACCTAATTGTTCTTACCTAATTGTATCTTTACAGGAATGAGTCAAGCTCGTACTGTCCCGTGTCTTAAACCATATTTATCGTACATATCCTTAAATTTGTGAATTGTTTTGGCACACACTATTTCATTCGGTAGTGCATTCCATTGATCAATTGCTCTGTTTGGGAAACTGAATTTCCTTACGTCTTTATCACCTCTCTTCTTATGCAGTTTTTTGCAGTGTCCTCTTGCTGATGCTTCTCCATATGTTAAGTAATCATTTATGTCTATTTTCTCCTTTCCTGATATGCATTTATATAGCATTATCATGTCACCTCTTTTCCTTCTCTCCTGTAGTGTTGGTAGATTCAGTTTATTTAGTCTTTCTCCGTAGCTTAGGTCCCTTAAGCTTGGTATCCATCTTGTAGCGGCTCTTTGAACTTTTTCAATCTTGTCTATGTGCTTTTTGAGATGAGAACTCCAGACTACTGATGCATATTCCAGGGTTGGTCTAATGAATGATGTTATTATCCTTCTTAGCATGTCTTCATTTATGTATGTGAATGCTATTCTCATATTTGCAAGCAGTGTATACATGCTCCGTACCTTCTCGCTGATGTGGTCAGCCGGAGATAGTCTGTTATTGATAATCACACCTAGGTCTTTCTCTCTTTCTGATGTATATAGGGTTTTGTTTCCTAACTTATAATCCCAATCAGGTCTTTTTCCACTTTTACCAAACTTGATTACATGACACTTGTCCACATTGAATTCCATTTGCCATGTACTACTCCATTCATGAAGTTTATTTAATTCTTCTTGTAGCTCTTTACAAGAGTCTGTGTTAGTAATTCTCCTTTGTATTTTTGCATCATCTGCAAACATATTCAGATAGCTCTCATTTCCAGTGTTACTGCTTATATCATTTATATACACTAAAAACATGATTGGTGCCAGCACTGAACCCTGTGGTACTCCACTAGTCACTTCTTTCCATGATGAGTAGTTTCCTCTTAGTACTGTCCTCATTTCTCTTTTGATGAGAAAGTCTTGCATCCAACAAAACAGTTTGCCTCGAATTCCTCCTTGATGGTACATTTTCCATAAAAGTCTTTGGTGTGGTACTGTGTCAAAAGCTTTCTTGAAATCTAAATAAATACTGTCCACCCATCCTTCCCTTTCCTGTATTGTGTTTGTTACTCTGTCATAGTAGCTCAACAGATTAGTAACACATGATTTTCCTTTTCTGAAACCAAACTGTCTTTCTGTTATCATACTGTGTCCTTCTAGATGATTTACCCAAGCTTTTCTTATAAGTTTTTCTAATACCTTGCTTACAACACTGGTCAGTGATACTGGTCGGTAGTTGAGTGGATTTTGTCTATTTCCTTTCTTGAATAAGGGGACAATATTTGCTTTTTTCCAAATATCTGGTAGTTTACCTTGACTCAAGGATTTCTTGAAAATTAAAAATAATGGTTTACATAACTCCTTTGCACATTCTCCTAATACCCAACATGAAATTTCATCAGGACCACTTGCTTTTCCTCTGTCTAATCTACTTAACTCCTCCTGTATTACTTTTTCTGCTATTTGTATATCTGGTAGTATGTATGGACATGCGTGTTCCACGTAGTCCCTCTCAAAATTTTTTTCTTCTGTAAAAACTAATTGGAAATTCTTATTTAGTGCTTCACAAATATCTTTCTCTTGTGTATAAGTGATTCCCTCGTCCGTAATGGATTGTATTATATCTTTTACTTTAGTTTTGCTTCTGATATAGCTGTAAAACAGCTTTGGTTGATCACTACTTTTATTTATTATATCCTCCTCAAACTGTTTTTGGGCTTCCCTCCTTATTCTTGTATAGTCGTTTCTTGCCTGTTTGTAATTATTGTACGCCCTTTCACTATTGTGTCTTCTGTATCTATTCCACAACAAATCTCTTCTTTCTTTTGATTTTTTACATTCTGTATTGAACCATTTCTGTATTTTCTTATCTGCTTCTTTGTGCTGTGGGATGTACTTCTGGACTCCTATTTCATAAAATTCACAAAATTTTTTATGTACAGCATTTAAATATTGTTCTCTAAGCTCATTTTCCCAATCAACTTCTAAGAAATACTTCTTTAGGTCTTGATAATTTCCCTTTTTATAGTTTAGGCTCTTTTTGTAACTATCATTGCTGTTTACTATGTCATATGCTATCCTGAAGTTATAGTTTAGTACTGCATGATCGCTTTTGCCGAGTGGAGGGTGATATATTAAACTGTCAATATCATTTTCTTGCCTTGTAAATATTAGATCTAGCACTGAAGGTACATCAAGTCCTCTCTTTCTGGTGGTTTCCCTCACATGTTGCGTTAAGAAAAACTCTTGTACGAGATCCAGGAGCTTTTGGTCCCAACAGCTTTCTTGGCTATTTATATCTAGAGTATTCCAATTTATATTTGTATTGAAGTCCCCAGTTAGTATAATTCTTTCCGATTTCTCTTCCATTTTATGTAGCAATGATCTTAAACTCTGAATTGTACTCTCTGCCAGGTCCTCATATTCGTCTCTTTCCCATGTGTTTGATCTGGGTGGCATGTACAAATTGGCTACAATTACTTTACCTTCAGATATGTCGATCTCTACTGCAATCAGTTCTACTTGTGATGGTATATCTAGTTTTATTTCCTTGACTTTTAGATTTTTCTTTGTTAATATTATAATTCCTCCTCCTTTTTTTAAATATCTGTCTCTTCTCCATATATTGTATTCCTCTAAGTTTAGTATGTCATTTGATATCCTTGGTATTAATTTTGTTTCAGTTAGGCATATTATTTGTGGTTCATTTTCTCTGACATAATCATTTATCTCTAGTAATTTAGATACCATTCCATCCACATTTGAGTACATCAGCTTTATCATCTTGTTTATATACTTGTCCTGACATGGTTCTACTACCTTCCTCCTTTTTCTTCCATCCTGTTTGTGTATCACTTTCGTACCTGCAATCCTATTACTTTGTAAAAAAAATTTCTTCTTGTCCTCTTCTGATCTTCCATCATTTTTTGTTTTTGCTTCCTCCCTTTTCTCTTTCAGTAATTCCATTTCCTCTTGTGTTAGGCATCTTTTTATCCATACATTTTTGAACTCTTCTGTGTGTGTGTGTGTGTGTGTGTGTGTGTGTGTGTGTGTGTGTGTGTGTAAGATCTCTTTGCCCCTTCACTATTTCTCTTGAATTTAATTCGCCATTTTTACTCATTCTTTTCATAAACGATAATCGAAAGTATAATAATTAAAGTGAAACCATAGAATAACATTCATTTTTAATATTTTATTGTCATAATTTGGAGTGAGTTAAATCCTCATTCTCTTTGATTATGTTGACCATAAAGAGGCCAGGTGGACTAACCTGATGTAATTGACAGTGTGTAGAGAATATAGGGTGAGACTGACTATGAGAGTGTATATGAGTGAAGTGGAGACGCATCGGAAGAATGAGAATCGCAGGGTGAAGTAGGATGGATTAGGGAGGTGCAAGAATGAATGTAATGTGAGGTAGAGGAAGGGCCGCCTGATATCACAGGAAAGGGTGTATGGAAACGATTTGTTTGTGTCTGTCCTTCCTGGGAATAAGGTGTCTGGCTGTAGATATCCATATAGACAGAATTATTAATTCCATCACTAATGCATCAAAGAAGGCAAAATTTTACTGTTCATGGAAATGGAACACCAGTTTTGTATTTTTGCCCCTAATAATCCAAAAAATAGATGATTGTAACATACTGTATATGGCTGCCTGGCTCAGGGGAGTAAAGCCTCTTCCACCTTCCTTTCTCCCAGCCTATTGTCTGTGTTGGTCGGATCTGGATTTTGTAATACTTTCTGTCTGCCTGTCATGTAGGATGCTGATGTGTGTGTGTGTGTGTGTGTGTGTGTGTGTGTGTGAGAGAGAGAGAGAGAGAGAGAGAGAGAGAGAGAGACTTAACCGGCTGCTGTTCGTTTTAGATCTTTGTTAGCTTGAATTTTAATTTATGTTTTTTATTTTTCTGTATATATGTTTTTTATATTTGCTCCTAATTTTTACCTGTCACTGATATTTGTTGGATCAGAGCATGAAGTTATTATCTGTGTGTCGGTCTGTGTTGCTATTCTTCTAGTGTTGCTGCACCGATTGTGTTTGCTGTTTGTTGTGATGTTGCTTTTTATTATTTTCAGTGCTCTGGTGCTTTTTTTCAGGTAGTTGGCAGTTTAAGTTTTTTTCATATTCATTGTTTAAATGACGCAATGTATGTACTTGTACCTCTGTTACTATTTGCTAACCTGTTGAATAATACAGTATGTATTTGATGGCGGTTGTAGAGTTTTTGAAGTGTGTTCTGTTGTGAAATGTGTTCCGTTGCGAAGTGTTCTGTTGAGTAGTGTTTCTTTTGCCCTCTTTAATTTTTTAAAGTTTCTGTGGTAAACTATTGAGTTTCATTTTCCAGTGCATGTCGACTATTGACCTGCAGTATTGCAGTGGATTATATTACAGGCATTCTTCTGCTGTATAATGATGGTGTTGGGTAATGCAATTTTTTTTTATATATTTCCATTTTCATATATGATTTAGCTTTCCATGTTGCCTTAAACACTGGATCAAAGAGTGTCTCATCAGATGTTTGTGCTGCACGTTTTGTTAGCCTTGTGTCGTGAACTATGTTACATTTTTTTCGTGGTCCTACTATTTTCCAGCTTCATGTGTTCTGGGATTCAGAAGTCGTTTGAATGTAAGGTGAAGGAAGTTTCAAAACGAGTAAAGTCTGCCAAGTTTAAATTCATGACTTTTATAGACCATCGAGAATATTTAACTCACCACGTGCCAGTGCCGTTTTAAAATGGTCTGACATACTTCTGCAGCCAGTGCCAGTGCCGTTTTAAAACAGTTTAAAATAAAAGACTTCACTATGACCGCATTTTTCAAGATTTGCGGATAAAAATTGGCAGAGATGTATGGTAACTGTTCCTCTACCATCCCCCAGGCTGTCAAGGCCATACGCTTACTCGCTTCCCCCCTCACGCTCACTCTGCCTCGCTCTGCCTGTGTGCCTCAACCGTTGCTCTTCATAGTGAAGGCATTTTGTAAATATTTTCATGTAAGTGTAAGTTGTAAATATTTTCTTGTAAGTGTAAGGACTATATAGTGAAGTCAAGTTGTAAATACCATCTTGTAAGTGCCACGACTGTACAAAATAAAGTCAGGTTGTACCAATTTTCAAGTAAGGGTAAGATAATGCATTCACAGTGAGAAAGACACGCAAATTGTGATAGATGCTGAAGTAATAAGTAATCAGAAAAGTGTACTAAACATTGCTATACCTTCCCAGCATAAATACCTGAGTATACCTTACATAGAAAATGGCTTTCTCTCACGTACGTGGTGAGCACAAGAGAGCGGCTATACCTGTACCCGAGTATGCAGGACTCAATAAAACCCGTTTCTGAGCCTCGGTGAGCATTTTAATGTGAAATTCGTTGTTTCCACATCAAAATATATCATTTTTAGCAAAAAAAAAAAGTCGAAAAATGGCTGGCACTGGAGTGACCCATAGGGCTAAAAATAGCCAGCATGCGGTGGGTTAACTTGCTATGGGTGATGAAAGAATGATTATGGGAGGAGAGTGGACCATGTTTTTGTTTACATTTGTGTGTGTGGGGGGTGATTTGAAATATGCATACATGCGGTAGTGTGAATGTATAATGATTATAGTCTCTCTCTCTCTTTCTGTCTCTAACTCTCTCTCTCTCTCTCTCTCTCTCTCCTTCACACACACACACACACACACACACACACACAAACAAATGCAAACACAGAGGCACACTACTAATATACATAAAGGTAAAAGGATGTATTACTTCATACACAGAGTCACTGGGTCATGAAAGGTAAACATATACACAGAGACAAGGAAGCAAAATGGTGCAGGTACATTTCAAATAACGATTCTCATTACCATAGATAAACAAGCCGGTAGGCGACAATGGCAAGCTCTAAGAGGACCAAGCTTCGTTAGCGACCAGAAGTGAGTGTCGATGCTAGAAGCCATTTCTATATGGATGTTCACCAGAGCAACATTCTGCCCAAGAATAATGGCCCCGTCTTAATCTTAGGAGCCATAATATTTCACACGAGTAAGGTCGTAATTGCACTCTGTCAGTCCATGGAATAGCCCACTTTTCCTATTTCCAAAGAAGGGATGACAGTTTAGACCAGTAGTAATCATAAAGTAAATTCTGTCACTGTACTCGATCGTTTTCCATTGCCACTTTTAACTGATTTGTTAGAGTCACTAGGTGAGAACAACGTGGTCTTTACATCTCTTGACCTACTCAGTGGCTACTGGCAAGTAGAAATGGAAGAATCATTTCGTCCTGTAACGGCATTTCGCACCCCTTCTGGACATTTTCAGTTTAAGAGGCTGCCTTGTGGATTAAGGAATGCCCCTTCAGTATTCATGAGACTCATCCATTCAGTTTTCAGTGGCATGATAGGCCACTCTCTTTTTGCACACTTGGATGATATAATTGTAGTGAGTAAGTCTATGTCTGAACATTTAGCTAAGCTTCAACAAGTATTTGAGTGCCTTCAGATGGCTGGTCTGAAGATTAACCACAGTAAATGTGACTTCCTAAGAAAGAAAATTAAATTCCTTAGGCATGTAGTTGATGCTGTGGCTATTCGTACTACTGAAGATAAGATTAGGGTGGTCATCAACTTCCCAGAACCTATCAGCACTGATGATGTAAGGAGTTGGTTACTACCAACGATTTATTATAGGATATGCACAGATCGCTGCTCCTCTGACTCAGTTACTAAGGAAAAATGCAACTTCTGTGTGGACTAAAGATCAGTCACAATCCTTCGAAGAACTGAGAATACCCCTTGTAAATGTCCCAGTTTTGGCCTTCCCTGATTATAGAAAACCCTTTCTTCTGTGCACAGATGCGTCAGACACAGGAATTGGTACAGTATTGATGCAACTAGATCAGGCATCAAGGAACCATGTAATAGCATATGCTACTCGATCCCTCAACCCCGCAGATCGTAAGTACAGTGTTACGGATTTGGAAACCCTAGCAACGGTCTGGTCCCTGAAACTTTTCAGGGATATAGTATATGGTTACCCAGTGCATATGCAGACCATCTCCCTCTATGTGATTTGTTCAAGGGATGAAACCTTACAGGTTGGCTAGCCCGATGGTCAGTCATCATCCAGGACTTCAACATTTCAGTACGTGCCAAGGAAATCGAATGTAGCTGCAGACGCACTTTCATGCCATGGAGCAGCAGCAATCGCATCTTATCAGCCTAATGGAACTGCTAACACCACATTACTATCTGAGGTTGTTCAAATTTGTCAGTGCAAGGACCCTGTATGGTCATAGGTAATTTATTTCCTAGAATCGGGAGATGATTCGATCTTACCTGATCTGCTAGTGCCAATAGATGAGTTCTTGTTAAGTGGTGGTATCCTGTACAGGAAAACATTACTTACGGGAAAGGATATACCCAATAGCGAGGTACACCAACTCGTTGTCCCTACTGACCTAATACCTGCAGTACTTCCAATTGTTCATGACACTCCTCATGCATCTCATTCGAGGAAAGATCGATGTTTGAGACAAACACGTCTCAGGTACTATTGGCCAACTATGCTTTGAGATATTAACGTGCACTGTGACTTGTATTTCTTGCAACCGCCACAAAAGATCAACCGTATCACCTGCACTTCTCTTGCAATACCCAGTTCCTTCATGCCCGTGGGAAACTATGGACCTTCTTATATTACCTCTTTCAGAATCTTGCACAGAGTATTTATTTGTTGCAGTTGACCACTTCTCACGCTACTGTCTCCTTGTCCCTCTAAGACCGCAAAGAGTGTTGCACATATCTACATAGGCCATGTCATTTCCCCATTCACTACACCCACTATAATTATTATAGAAAATGCCACAGAGTTTAACAACAGTCTCCTGGTCGAAATCTGTAAGTAGTACAAAACAAATGCAATGTTGTTCCTAACCATCCAGCTTGAAATGGCCTCATAGAGTGCCATAACCATAAATTTTGGAGTGTTTAAGACATCTAGGATCACACAGTGCATCCTGGGATGAATGGATACCCCAAGTTGCAGCCTCTATAAATAGCTCCATCAATGCCTCCATTGGCGAATCTCCCTTCTTTGTCTTATATGGGTCCGATAGAGACCTCTCCTGTTCCATGTTATCCTCAAGGTCTGTTCCCATCGATAATGTGGATGACTATGTAAAAGTGAAAATGTCAAATTTCCAGAATATCCATCAGTATGTGCAAGCAAATCTGGTTTCATCTCAGGAGAGCACATTGCAACGCCAGCATAAGTCTACCTCACCTATCAATATCAATATTGGAGATCTGGTATTTGCTCATTTACTTACACGCACCTCTAAATTGGATGACAAATTTACAGGCCCACACCACTTAATAACTCGACAGGGTAACAAGTTTGAAATACAGGAATTGTCAACTAGAGATACCAAGTGGGTACATGCGGACATCTTAAGCGTGCATCGCAAGGCATGGTGTTGGAAGTCACTTGCACAACCTACCAGTGCTTCTCCTTTTCCTTCTTTATCTATTCCTCAGCCTGACCCCTCTTCACACACACATTCCTCTCCTTCAGCCAATGAATATCGATCGAACTAGCGTTCCGCACACAAACCTGTTTCATGCATATTCACCTTTTCGTAACAATTTCCATTGATTCGAACTTATTCCATTGATTCGAACTCATTTTATAGGTAAGATGTTTGGTGTCTAACTGCTAGCAGTGCTGACCCTAACAGGGTCCGGCTTGGGTGAGGGTGATGGTTGAGTATGTCCCCGGGCCTTGGTCAGCTTAGGAGGCGAGGTAATGGTGTTAGAAGACATAGTTCCCGTGCACTACGATCTTGAGCCCCTGGCCGATGTAGTCATCACCCTGCCTCACTACGCATGCCAGCTGGATGAAAAACAGACCCTACTATCGACAACTGTGGGAAAACACATCCCAGATAAGTCCTGGTACCCTCTTTATCTACCAATTTCTTGGAAAATGGAGCATATCAAAGAGAGGTTCTCTTAATTAAATGACACATTTTCCAGTCAGGCACCTGTAGGTCGTTCACGTGCGAAATTCTAAGCAGCTTAATTGAAGTTGCAACAGCTTGTAACCTCCGTGATTCCAAATCCGGCCTTGCTTAATTAGCTGGTGCCCGTGAGTCTCAAAATCGAGTAATAAAGGTTCAACACACTATGTTACAGAAGATCACAGCCCACTTAAATGAGGTTATATACACTCAAAACAACTTCACAGGATTTCTAAAGAGGCAAATTTCAAAAATTAATATTGTTTCCAAGCTCCTTTATGTCAAACTACATATGGACAACCTTCGACTCTCCATAGACTCTCTTCTCTCACAAGTCTCTGGCTTAGTTCGTACTCTAGTCAATGCTGTCGATGGTCGTGTCACTGCTGACTTTGTACCTGTCTCTGATCTTCGTTCTGTATTCGAATGGGCGCACTCTACATTTAACTTGTTTCCAGAGCTTTCATTCTTCTCTCTAGAATTCTGCTATCCAGTACTATAGGCCACCTTCCTCGCTAAGGACATTGTAGTTCATATTCCTCTTCGTTCTGCCATCACATTCAACCTCTTACAAATTATTCCTTTTCCCATCTCGTTCAATGACTCCTTATTGCATGCCTCTGTTCTCTTGTAGTGTTTTCTCCTGTCCCATGATCGTCTTTCCATTGCTTTCCAATCCTCCAGTGTTCTCGCCAAATGTTCTTTCCTTACACCTACGTCTCATCTTTGTGCTGCCTACCTTGTGGCTATTTTTCCTAGTAGCGCCACACCCTGTGAGTCTGCCTTGATTCGAAACCATTCTGTACACTCTGCCTGTTCCTTCATTCCGACTCCTAACCTTCCAGTGCATCACGCTCATGTGAACCACATCCAGTACTTCTTCTTCATTGTCCCCATCTCTATCAGTATCATGTGTCCTGGAACTTTTGTTCGTTCAGTGCCTGCTAGTGGTCTCTATAAGGCACCAGAATCTGTCGTCACCTATACCACTCGTTATTATCAGGTCGTACGCAATCACACATATGAGATCTTTCAACCCATCAACATGACTTCCATCATCCCTTTTGGCAGTCTATCCATCACCTCTGCCAACTTGTGTATGATTACCTTTCTCAACGAGAGTGATTTCGTAGTGGATTAGTTTTCCCTGGCTTTCAGCCGTTCATGGGTACATCCGGTCTTTGTATTTCCCCCAGTGGCCCTTTTTTATTTGATTCACTCTGACCATTTGAGCAGTGCATTGCTGTGTTAGGAAGATGGAGCGCAGACTATATGAAATCCGATTCGCAACAGAGATAGTACAACCACCACAGGAGGTTGAAGCTGACCGTACTTAGTGTCCTCTCATATGACTATTAAAAGTGCAAAACGAATCATATAACAACTATGGAAGGTAAACAGACAAATGCGCAAATTAAAACAAGTTGAAGGTACACTGACTACATTGAAATATTAATGAAATACAGTTGGAAAAAGAACAATGATAAAGAACAAGAGCACAGACCATAATCAAAATAACAACACATAAAAACAAATAGAAAACAATTTGAATAGTACTCAGCGGTGACACAATTAAAATATAAAAGAGAGAAAAAAAGAAAGAAAAGGACAACATATATACAATTGACTTCACCGAGACGATACCTGTGTGCTCACTTGTTGAAATATCACTGTTCCATGTATTCTTTGATTATTATATCTGTGTACAGTGGACTTCAACTCTTAAGTGATGACAGCTGCTAAGCTATATTATTGTTAGAAATACTATCTCAACTATATATATATATATATATATATATATATATATATATATATATATATATATATATATATATATATATATATATATATATATATCCACTGTATACATATTACTCTTCCATTTACATATTGCTGGATTTGTTACCTGACTTAAATGGCCATGTATTGTATATAATGACTTCCTTTTACATCATACTACTGATCTTGGACCATTCTGCCCTATAATCCTTATTCTAAATACTTATATACCTACAGTACTTAAACTCACTCCCATCAATAATTATATAAATAAACACACTGTATTATAATGACTCATTGTGTCAGGAGACACTATTTAAATTAAACTGGGGGAGTATTGTAATCATACAATGTAACTGTAACCATGCTATGTGACCATACCTTATAACCTTATATATATATATATATATATATATATATATATATATATATATATATATATATATATATATATATATATATATATATATATATATATATATATATATATATCACATTCACAATATCTTTAACTTGCAAACTAGAGCCAACAGTATGTGTACGTGACCAATAGTGTATGTATCAGCCGATTTCAAAAACTGCATAGCCAGCAATGCCTGCTGCCAACTCCTTCACCCTCATTGGGCTCAGTGGGCAGTTGGAGGGCTGGTATAGAACGGGTTGGACCTGTGGTTGTCTTCTCCAAATAAACTTCCGTTGTATGTACATCAAGACCTGTGGATTACTCCCCACTGGGGATATGAGAGGGGGTGAAACACTCCAGTGCAACATTCCATCCAGAAATCATGGCCCTGGTTCAATAATCTTCGGAGCCTTAGCATTTCATGTGAACGTAGTCGTGATTTTAGCTAATTTCTCTATTTTCACATTTGATGACCTTTGACCCCTGACCTAACCAATGTAGCACATAGATGTACGATAGAAAGCTGTAGGACTAGTCAATGTCTACAAGCATTCAAGCTTTCATTTAATTCCATCAAGCCTCTAGAGGACTTGGGGGGCATTTTTGAAAACTGCTACTGGATGCTAGGGATGCTGACGCCAATCTTCGTAGGGTTGCCACTCGAACACTTGAGGAGAGAATGGAGAAATGGATGACACATTTCTGATAGGGAATGACCACAAAATTACGCCTGAAGAAGCCACAGCTTTCTGCGCACTTTAATAATACTTTTACAGCTCAAAATGTCAATAGTGGAAAAAAAGCTGTTTTTTGACCTTTGCTACGCAACGAGTATTTGCCTATTAACCAGTACCTTGCGGACATAACTAGGTCAAAGGTTTGTCACAGTGTCCAGGTTTGGTTGGACTCAGGTTATTCGGAAAAGTATAAGTGCCTGTCATAATTAAACAAGAAAGAAAGAATACAAGAAGAAAGAAAGACAAACCAGTAGGCAACGATGGCCAGCTCTAACCGGACCAAGCTTTGTCAACAAATAGAAGTGAGTGTCCACACTAAAAGTCATTTTGTATGGAGGTACTCCAGGGCAACATTCCACACATTAATCATGGCTCTGGCTAAATAATCTTCGATGCCTTAGCATTTCGTGTGAGCAAGGTTGTAATTTTAGCATTTCTCATATTTTCTGCACTTGATGACCTTTGACCCCTGACCTGGTGAACAAGGGTCGTGCATGTACAAAGCACAATTGTATTGCTCATTAACACTCGCTGTCTTTTGGATGCAGATGCGCGTCAAACCTGAAAGTTTCCAAGCAGCTCTTTAGATGCAGATCTGCATTCAAACAAAGAAATATTAACCATAAATCAGGAATTGCATCTAGTGTCTGGAAATTTGGTCTGATATTAGCCTGACTGGCTTTCCAGTTTGGTGATACTGTTTTAATTCACAGGAAAAGTCGATAACGTGATCAAGAAATGCTTAAAATAAGTGGAATAAAGATTTTGATGTGCTCTTTCAAATTATACTCATAACCATTTTACTTTATGGAATATCACTTTCCATATTCTTTAATCTAATTCTTCTAGGTCTCTGCTTTCTAATGGTATAAAACAAATCCGATCCAAATGTTTTGAGGGTGATGAAATGATCAAAATAGGAAAAACTAAAGGGCACGGATTTGGCAGAAACAGTCTTATGCCCTCATTCAATTTATACTCGCCATAACTATTCTACTTTATGCAGTATCACTTCTTTATTCTTGTATATTACTCTACAAGTTCTGGGTTTTCTAGCAGTATAAAAACAAATCTGTTCCAAGTATTTTGGGGTGAAAAAATGATCAGAACAGAAAAAATCGAGAGCGTGGCAGGGAAGGAGGGAGACAGGGCGAAGTGAGGGTAAAACTAGAGGATTCTGCTGGCTGGAGCGGGGTCGGACCGCGAAAGTGTTAATGTCTATAAACATGCAAAGTTTTATTCAATTCCATCCACTCTGTGGAGCTAGGAAACTTGAAATTCGCAGAGTGGCCAACCTACACGTTCTAGGTGGTGCTGCCAGTGACTGGATGTGAGTTTCGACACTTAATGTCATTTTTGTATGGTGGTACTCCAGTGCAACATTCCTTCCAAGAATCATGGCAATTGCTTTATAATCTTCAGCGTCTTAACATTTCATGTGAGCATAGTTGCGATTTTAGCTATTTTCACCATTTTTGCATTTTTTACCTTTGACCCCTGACCTGGGTAATGTGGTACAAAGGTGTACAATAGAGAGTTGTAGTACTAGTCAATTTCTATAAGTAGGCAAAGCCAAGATGAAGTAAGCCAGAGCAGCCTTAGGTTTTAACAAAGATGTCTTGGTTCATTTTTACTGTCATTGTCATATTTGGGGGAGGCAATGGCTCTGTTGGTAGAGAGGTGGGCTGCAGTCCTACTAGACCCAAGTTCAACAGTTTAAGGATATGAATATCATAAGTCAGACTTTACTGATTTACCAGAAGAACCGCCGACATGTAAAAATACCCTTGCTAATACCAATACACAAGTCCTGTATGAAACAGCCTTAACATGTATTCAGTATGGACGGTGGGTGTTAGCTCGAAGTGGTGACACGTAGAGGTGTATGATATGCAGGAGGATTACTGGCCCTTGGGAGCAGGCTGTGAAAACATATGCCCAGAGTTGGACACATAAAAAAAAAAATCATTTACATTGAGCTGCTGGGGAGCCGGAGGGGCATACTTGAAATTTGTAATTGGTTGTTTGGGACGTTGAGGCCAATCTTCGCTGGGTTGCCACTCCAAAACTAGAGAGAGGGAAAAATGGATGGCACACTTCTGATAAAGAAAGACCGCGGGAATATGCATAAAAAGTCAGAGCTTTCTATACCCATTATTAATGCTTCTAAAGTTCAAAACATAAAAACTTCGAAAAAAAAAAATATTTTTTATTTTTTTTTGGTCTTTGCTAGGCAACGAGTGCCTGCCTAGCAACCAAAACCTTGCGAATACAACTAGTAGGCTGGTCATTGTGTTAAAGTTCAGTTAGAATCGATTCATTCTGAAGGGTAGAAAATGTCCGACACAAACAAGAAAGAAATAAAGAAATGTGATTAACAATAACGGCAGCATAGAGCTGGCCAAAAAAATGCAACTAACAATAAGGGCAGCATGGAGCTGGCCATAAAACTGATTAATGGCAGCAAGTGACAGAGAACTTTAGACGCATATATAGGTAGACAGACTGAAATGTGTTCACTTTCAAACATCAAAAAAGATACACACCAGAATAGATAGTTTAGTAGTTGTTAAAGTAACGAAGTATTACACACACACACACACACACACACACACACACACACACACACACACAAGCTTCCCTCTTTTTGACAGTCACCTTCAGAATACAGAACAATTTGTCTAAAATGATTTGTTGACAAGCTCCATGCTACCCTCATTGTTAGTGGCGTTTCCTTTCTTTCTTGTATTCTTCAGTTTCCAGAGTGGAATCTGAAGCAACTGCTGTTTGCAGATGATACTGCATTGGTGACTGATTCAGAGGAGAAATTGAGACAGTTGGTAGAGGAGTTTGGAAGGGTGTGTGAAAGGAGGAAATTGAAAGTAAATGAGAATAAGAGTAAAGTGATGAAGTGTACGAGGTTGATAGATGGTAGGGGGATGAATATAGTTTTGAATGGTGAGTTGCTTGAGGAGGTAGATTGTTTTAAATATCTAGGGTCACATGTTGCTGTGGATGGAAGAATAGATGCAGAAGTGAAGTTTAGAATTAATGAAGTAGGAAAGGTGCTGGGAGGAATGAAAAAAGTGTTTAAATGTCGTTCGCTTAGAATGGATGTAAAGAGAAGGCTGTATGAGGGTGTTGTGGTACCGACTGCGTTATATGGGGCTGAAACATGGAATATGGGTGTAGCAGAGAGGAAAAGTTTGAATGTAATGGAGATGAGATGTCTGAGGAGTATGTGTGGAGTGACGCATATGGATCGAGTGCGAAATGATGAAGTGCGAAGGAGAACTGGAGTTGTTCGGGAGATGGCTGGTAGAGTTGAGCAGAGGGTGTTGCAATGGTTTGGGCATATGGAGAGAATGGATAATGAGCGATTGGTGAAAAAGATAACTAGATCTGATGTGAGAGGTGTAAGACTGAGAGGAAGACCACGAATAGGATGGATGGACAGTGTGAAGAGAGCGCTGGATGCGAGAGGGATGTCTGTTGAGCAAGGAAGAGTGGCTGTGCGTGACAGAAATAAATGGAGAGAAATTGTGAATGAATAAGTGATGACGCAGCCCTGAGGGGATATTCTCCCGCTTTTGGTCTGATCAGCTAGTCAGGTCAGGTGCGGGTAAGGGGATGGGTCTGTTATGATGTGGCAGGGGTAAACCAGTTCTGCTGTCGGGCCCTGCTGTGGATGTCACTGCTTGCATTGCGCAGTTGACCCTTGTGCGGTGTGATGCGGTGAGGATCTGTCCGTTCTCCCCTTTGGGGCTAAGATGCGAATGAATGTGTTTGAATGGATGAGTAAATGGAGAGTGAGTCGTCCTGTCTCGGCTACCTCCCTTTCCTTGGGGGAAGCAGCCTTGGTATATAGATAGATAGAGATTCTTCAGTTCATTCTTTTATATCTTTTTGAATTGTGGCATGATCTACCCTTGAGAATTAGCCGATTCCGATCAAACTTGGACACACTGACCTGCCCATGACCTAGTTGTATCCTCAGTGTTGCCTAGCAATGGAAAAAAAAAAAACTTTACTGTACTTTTCACGTTTTGAGCTGTAGAAGCATTATTAATGGGTGTAGAAAGCTCTGACTTCGTTAGGTGTAATGTTAAGGTAATTCCCAATTGGAAGTTTGCCATCTATTGTTCCCCACCCGTCTCTATTTTTCGAGTGGCAACCTCACTAAGACTGGCCTGAGTGTCCCTAGCAACCAGGGCCAGTTTTCAAAAATGCCCCTCTAGTTCCCCAGAGGCTTGAGGGAATTGAATGAAAGTTTGCATGCTTATTGACTTTGACTAGTGCTACAATTTTCTATGTACACTTATGTGTTACATTGGCCAGGTCAAGGGTCAAAGGTCATCAAATGTGAAAACGGTGAAAATAGCTAAAATCGTGACTTTGCTCGCTCGAAATGCTAAGGTGCCAAAGATTATTAAGCCAAGGCCATGATTCTTGGGCAGAATGTTGCATTGGAGTACCTACACACAAAAATGGCATTTAGTGTCGAAACTCACTTCCATTGCTGGCAGCCCCACCTAGAAGTTGTACCTCTGGTGGGCTATTCCACGAATTTCAAGATTCATAGCACCATAGTGGATGGATGAATTCGAATATAACTTTCCATGCTTATAGAAGTTAATGAGGACTATAGGTGTGCTTTGTACATCCATGAACTATATCCACCAAGTCAGAGGTCAAAGGACATCAAATACAGAAAATATGTAAAGCCCTAATATTACGACCATGTTCAAGCAAAATGCTCAGGGTCCTAGGATTATTAAGCCAGGGCCATGATTCTTGGGTGGAATGCTGCACTAGTGAGCCTCCATACAGATGTGACTTTTAGGATCGAAACTCACTCCCAGTCGCTGACAAAGCTTGGTCCACTTAAACCTGGCCATTGTCACCTATGGGCTTGTTATCATAGAATTTATTGCCAAAATGCACTTATTAATTAACCCCGGATAGGTAACCTTCTGAAACGGTCCTTACTGAGGTAACCTGGGGTAGAATCAACCTGACGAAGGAAAAAAATTGTGGAAAAGTAGTTCTTTGTGTGTGTGTGTGTGTGTGTGTGTGTGTGTATATATATATATATATATATATATATATATATATATATATATATATATATATATATATATATGAGTAAACTTTCACCCTTATACTACCGTATGGTTTGTTTTGAGTTGAATATTAAAAATATTTTTGAAAAACTAATGATAAAATCCATTTTCCAAAAATTTGAAATTAAATTAGTTCCAAGTTGAAGCTGAGACAGGTCCAATCCCTGTAGTGGCACAGATAAATGAAGGGTGGAACCCAAGGATGAAAAGTAATGTCTGGATAAGAGGGAAAAAATTGGGTCACACTATAGGTAATCTGAGGTAGTTTCTACCCCAAAAACTGCTTGGGGGGGGTCCATATCTAGGGAACCTATAGGGGGAGCAACTTGACCCCCCCCCCCACTTCAGTGATGTCTGGATGGGCAATTAAGCTACTGAGTGGCCCAGGCCTGGGTGACATGTGACATCGATATGACCAGCATAAAAAATTATGTCTTGGGATAGAAAACTCCCCAGGTTACCTATCTAGGGTCAAGAAACTAAGCCAAATGTGTGTGTGTGTGTGTGTGTGTGTGTGTGTGTGTGTGCACTTTAAGCTTGTAGTCACTTGTAACTCAAAGATTTTTAATTGTAAAAATTATATTTGTTAAGAGCACCAAAAGTAACTTTAAAGGAGGGAAAATAATTTTCCCCCCGAACCGAAGAACCCCAAATTTATGTACCATTTAAGGTTTCATATCTCAAAAGTGATGAAACAATAGATATTAAAAAGCAGCTAAATGATATTGAATTATTAACTCTGAAATGATCATGTGTCGTCCACATGTTACATTACCACTCTGAATCTTGCAGCAGTTGTTCATTAAAATTAATTGCTTTAAAATAAAGGAAAGGCAGTACTAACTGTTAGAGAAAGAGACGAATAATGATGACAAATGACTGGTCGAACTGAAATATAATTGAAGTGGCCAGGGAATTGTTTCAGTTTTTGTTGGACGCTCTGCTCTCTCTCTCTCTCTCTCTCTCTCTCTCTCACACACACACACACACACACACACACACACACACGATTACAAAAAGCAAGTTTATCCATTTTCTCATTAGGAAATTTAGTAGAATCTGCATCCCTTTATTAGTCTTTTCTCCTGGTCTCTATTTACACAGTCATTTTTCGTACTTTTTACTTTTTGTTTATATAAAATAATGGTAACTGTTGAAGTTCATTGTTTTCCATTTACTTGTTTTGATATTCAACTTGTTGAGGAAAATAGTGAATTTTCACTCATCTTCTACTTCTTAGTAGATGAATTTCATATGTAACCATTTTATCACTATGCCGATTTTAATCATGGTGTTTTTGCATTTCAGACACCATTGCTTATATTTCACTTGAATCTCAACATTGTACTTAGACATACTGTAGTCTCATTCCATTTCTTTGAAATACAAATTATTTCTGGTAAGAGCAGATTCACAGCTAAGACAAAAGAAAAGAATGATACTACAAATCGCCAAGAGAGAGAGAGAGAGAGAGAGAGAGAGAGAGAGAGAGAGGTCACACTGGTGTTTCTCATGAGTTAATTGAGCATAACTGGGAGTTAAGTGACTTGGATTGAACTCTGAAACAGTCCGCCATATTATACCTCCCTCACTCACACACCTAACGTAGGAGACATGACACTGCATCACCACCCTCATACCTATTGAACGTGGGGCAATGGAAGGGTCATTGCTGCTTCATTTTACTTCTCTTGGAAAAGTATTAGCCTTGACTTTTATTAGGGTGATATTTTTTTGTCAGTTTAATGTTGTTGGTTTCCTGCTATATACATGTTTTCCAAGAACTCTTCCCAAAGCGTAAATTTGTTGAAATTTTTATATACCGTCTCTCTCTCTCTCTCTCTCTCTCTCTCTCTCTCTCTTTGAGTGTGTGTGTGTGTATATATATATATATATATATATATATATATATATATATATATATATATATATATATATATACACATTAGGGTTATAACTTTTTTATTTTTTGCAAATGAAAGGTAGTCTGTATCATAAATTGATGAACTGTTGTTTAAAAACAAAGAAAAAAGCCCTTGGTCCTCTTAGTTTAAAAAAAAGGTCACCCCTAAATAAAAATTAAAAAATGGATTACCATATACAGTATTTAATGTTTCAACACGCAAGTTTTATCGCTTTCTTAATCTTTATATAGATTTTTTATAACGTTATTGACTTGCACAGAATATTTTAGAACGGTGTAGAACTTCTAGAACAGTTTGTAACGTTCTAGTATTTTTTTTTTTTACGTGTCCGACTCTGGGCAAAGGCTTCAGGGCCTATTTCTTGGGGGCAGTGACCTATCCCAAGGCCCAGTAGTCCTCTTACACCTCCATATGTCACCACTTCGGCATTGATACCCACATTCCATATTGAATACATGCTAGGGCTGTCTCATACAGGACTGGTGTATTGGTATTAGCCGGGGTATTTTTATGACATGTCGGTGGGTCACCTGGTAGACCAGGAAAGTCTGCATTTTAGGAAATTCAAATCCTTTGGTTTAACATTGTTTAGAACATTCTAGAATAATGTAAATATTATAAAATGGGAAGCAGTTTCCAACATCTAAAAGTTATCTTCGCAATTTGCAGGTGAACAGTCAGCAAAATAATTGCTTAATATGTTACTGTTACATATTAAATACTTTTGTTTTTCGGATAAGCATGATGTCGCACAAAAGAAGTGATACTGTCGTATAGAAGAACAAGTATGTCTGGACCAATAATTTAGTGTGGTTCCAGCAGTCACATAGAAGAGGAATTGTGCCTTTAGAAGAATACTCATCAGAAGAAAATGCAGAATGTCAAATAAAATGCAAGTTGTTGGACGTTACCAATTTCTTGGAGCAAAAATCAAATTAAGAAAAGAACAAATAGTCGAAATTCCCAAGGAAGTTACAAAATTATGGGAGAATAAATTGAACTTTCCACCTGTGTCAGTTCAAGCAATATAAGGAAAGCCTGACAAGGTGCTAAAATCTTACGATGAATGTGTCAAGAAGGGAAACTATGATGTCCTACATGAACTTTTTGATATCACAAAAGTAAATGGTCAGTGGTTATCCACTGAAGATAAAACAGCTCTTCCACCTACAAGTGCAAAGCAAAAGAGAAGTGGGCTTAACAGGTCAAGCTGCATGAAGGGAAATCATTAACCATTCAATAAGAAGAAAACTGCATGAGGAACCCATTATACCATGAACCTCTTACGATCTTTCATCTAGTTGTAGTTGCACTGAATCAGATGACAACGAATATATGGATGAAGATGAGTCTAATCATGCACCAGCCGGAAAACACAACAGAAGTAAAGCTGCAACTCACTTGGTGACATCCGCTGGAGTATCGACAAATAAAGCTGCTAAAATATGCAAACAATTGCCACATGATGATCCAGCTCCAAGTCAAGCAGCAATTTATAAGTCAGTATACAAAGAGGCTGCTACACTGAAGGAGGAAATGCTTGAAAAGTTACAGTTGGAAACATGGTCTTTACATTTCGATGGAATGCAGATTGATGAAAATGAGTACCAGGTAGTATATACTACTTAAAAATGAAAGAACCGAAATAAAATTGGATGCACGGCATTTGGAAAATGGCAAAGCTGAAACTATTGCTGAAGGAATTGCAAAAGTTATTGATGAATACAATTTATGGCATCCAGTAAGAATGATCATTGTTGATACTGTACAACTAGCGTTAACACTAGGAAGAAGAGTGGAGGTGTTGTCAGATTACAGCAAATGTTCTTGGATAAGAGTTTCAGCAAACCACAATTTATCGGTTGTCAGCATCATATTCTGGACAGGATACTCGGTTTGGTGATGGACGAAGAACTTAGCACTAACACCAATTCTCCAAACATCGAATATCCATTTGTGTCTCAACTAATAGTTATGAAAAACTAAAATCACAGTTTGTTTATGGAACAGAAGAAATCCTAGATAAGACAAGATGGAGTGACGACATGAAGTTTTGTACCATTTAACACGAGTGTTTAGATTCTTTGAAGAAAAAGGGCATTTTCCTTTGATTAACTTTCACAAAATTCCAAACATCAGTAATGCGAGGTGGAATTCAAGAGCAATTCTCGCTATCCCTGCATTCATTATAATACCTACAACAAGGAAGAGTTTGGAGAAGATATGCAGATTCATATCGTATAAATGGGCAAAGTACAGGTTTACTAATCAGATGTATACATGTAAATATACACTCGCAAAAATCGATTTTTTTTATATTTCGGGTTGACCCTTTTTTAAAACTGAGAGGAATAAGGGCTTTTTTCTTTGTAATTAAGCAAAGGTTCATCGACTTGACGTAGCCTACAGGAACATAAGGTTGTAAAAATATTATAACCCTTATAATATATATATATATATATATATATATATATATATATATATATATATATATATATATATATATATATATATATATACCAAGTGGCTTAGGCTGTCTGGTAGATTGTATGATTGTCTGTAGGGTGAGAAGTGCTTGTAAGTGTATTATATATATCTACCAAGTGGCTTAGGCTGTCCGGTAGAGATTGTATGCAAGGTGAGAAGTGCTTGTAAGTGTACTGTATTTTATGTATATATATATATATATATATATATATATATATATAATAGGTGTTTTAGGCTCGGCTTCCCGTTCCTTAAACACCTAACACGTAGCGGGGTTCTCTTTCGAGACCAGGGCTTAGGACAAATAAGAGAGAGGCAGGACTCAAAAACTCCAGGCAATAACCTTACACCTGTATTACTCAGTCAGACAAGGGACAACAGCAGATGTTCAAGCACAATATTTGGTTGATCATAAACTTATATCTAGATAATGTAATTAGTATCTCACAGGATACTTTGGGTGAATATACTAAAATTACACTAGAGGCGGAGTATTCAGAATTAGTACAGTCCAAAGTCTCTGAGTGCGTGGAGAAGTTAGAGGTGATGCTCACTAGGGGAGGGTGTAAGGCACTAGGGTCTAATTATGATTATGGTAGTATGAGGCGGAGTTTACTGGTAGCGTGTTCACTTTATTACTTTCAAGTGGGAAGGGACTTTTGGTTAATTATTATTACTAACTTCGCGGCTTGGGTATTTCTCTTATTGTGATATGATGGTTATAATGCATTGGTCTTTCTCACTAGCACTTAGGTTCGTGATTGATTATTCGCTGTTCTGCCTGGTTACTGTTAGACCATTATTATGCTAGTTCTGCTTGAAACACTTGGTCCAGCACTATTAATGCACTATTCCTCCTCGCCACTGTTGCACTACAGTATTGTAACAGTCACTGTCTAGTGGGTCACTGGGCGGTAGTGAGACAATCCGGCTTTATTTCTGCCGGGGCTGGGGCACCGCCAGGGGAGGCCGTACCGAGAGGGCATGGGATCATGCGCAGGGGCGTCTTCTTTCATCCGGGGCTGCAGGTGGCAAAGGGGCCCGTATTCTCCAGGCTGGGGACAGGAGTGTGGTCCTCAGGACTAGGGCCGAACAATTGCCTGAATCTCTCGTTCAGGCTCTTGACGGAGGTGGTGGTCCTCCGACGTGGAGGTGTGGGGAGTTCCCGCCCAGGGGTTCTGGGGAGGGCCTGGGGTTCCCGAGGGCTGCAGCCCCCAGAGCTGGGTGGCACTGACAGGGAGGAGCTGCGGCACCAGTCTGCATCGGGGTCCGTCAGGTGGGTCTCCTCCAGGGCCAGTCGTAGGGAGAAGAGGCCGGGGGAAGCTATAGGGTCTCTCCAGTACTCCTTTACGTCCTCTGCATCAGGGGTCAGGGAACTCATCTCACGCTGGGGCGGCGGAGCGGCTCTCTGCTGCTTCTGGCCGTGGGGCCCGGCTACTGGCCGTGGCTTCCCAGGGGCGTGACCACAAGGCACCAAGGCCCGGCTACTGGCCGTGGCCTGAAAGGGTAACTGCCAGCAAACCCAGGGACACCTATGGAGAGATTACCAGCCGTCTGATGAAGGCGGGAGAGGCTATAGGCTGACTCCTTCAGGAGGGGTGGAGAGCGGCTAAAGGCCGACTCAGGGGCAACACCTTCGGAGCGGCTACTGGCTTTCTGACGAAGGTGGGAGCAGCTACAGGCCGACTCCTTCAGGAGGGATGAGGAGCGGCTACAGGCCAACTCAGGGGCAACACATTCGGAGCGGCTACCGGCCGTCTGAAAGGCAGGAGTGGCTACAGGCCGACTCCTGCAGGAGGGATGTGGAGTGGCTACAGGCCGACTCAGGGGCAACGCCTTCGGAGTGGCTACTGGCCGTCTGACAAAGGCGGGAGCGACTTCAGGCCGACTCCTTCAGGAGGAGGTTTGGAGCGGCTACCGGCCGTCTCCGGAAGGACACCTTCTGACGAAGGCGGGAGCGGCTAACGGCCGTTTTCTGGTTACCCTCAGGTCGGCTACTGGCCGATTCCTTAGCAAGTGGCGAGCAGCTACTGGCCGTTTCAAGAAAGAAGACACCTTCAGAGAGGCTACAGGCCAACTCCTTAGGGGCACTGGCAGGACCTGGACAGACAGCTCCACCCTGAAGCTGGTTGGTGGAAGCTTGCCCGGAAGGTAGTGCAGGATTCCTGCAATGGTGACGGTGGGCGGGCTCCGAGTCATAAAGGCGTACGGCCTGGGCGGAGTTGGGCCGTTGTTGCACCGAGTCTCGGTGCGCTGCTGCTGCTCCTCCGTGGGGTCCTTCTGGGGGTGTCTGGGAGTTCACGGGGGCACTATGTTGAATTCCTGGTGGAGATGATTGGACGTTCCAAGGGACACTATGCTGTATTTCAATATATATATACCGTGTATATATATATATATATATATATATATATATATATATATATATATATATATATATGTATATATATATATATATATATATATATATATATATATATATATATGTATATATATATATATATATATATATATATATATATATATATATATATATATTGTTACGGAACAGAGAAAACTGTCCCGCAAAGTTCCAGGTTCAAAACAAAAGAGTTAGGTAAAATTACAAGTTAAAGTTTAATGTTCAAACTAACAACAAAACATTCAGGACTCATAAGGACAATGCAATGCAAAAAACAGGCTAAATATATGGTTAACTGCAATAGCCTCTATTAACACGAAATTAGCAAGAGCAAACTCATCCAAGTCAGCCCCGATAAAATGAGAATACCGGACAATACTCAGTGAATGCAAGATACATTATTACAGACAAAATATTATCAAAAATGACTGACATAAAAACACATGAATCACAAAAACCTCACTAGGCCCACAAATCAACACCTCATGCTACACAGTACAAGGAAAAAATGTAATAACACTCATACTCAAATTACACAGCTGCCAGATGATTGGAGACTTCCTAAGCAATAATAACAACTGTACAGGGGAGGACAGAGATGTGAGCAAAATGAGGAGCAGATCCAAGTGGCAATCAATGCAAAGACCGAGCTCACCATATAGGGGCCGGCAGAGCTTGATACAACTTGCAAGAAGGACGCACAAACGAAACCATGGGGACAAAGAGTTGACAATCCCGCTCTGAACAACAGAAAGAACGACTCACTCCACTATAAGGGAGGAGGGGGGGAGTGAGGTAGAACACGCTCGTGATCAAACATGCAGCATACTGTACGTTAGAATTACAAAAAGGATGATGAAATCATAGGCTATGTAACACCTCCCCACAAAGAAAAAGAAATTTACAAAGGAAATTTCTTATTACTCTAAAACAATCTGTCTAAAGTCTAGATATGCAATCTGCAATAACATTTTCTTTCCCCTTGACATGTTGTAGGTCTAATGAATACTCCTGAAGAAGTAGGCTCCATCTTGTCAATCTCTGATTTTTATCTTTAAACTTACTAAGGAATTTCAGTGAGTTATGATCGGTATAAATGACTATGGGGTCAAAACCAGAACACAAATAAAATGAAAAATGCTGTAAACCCAAAATCAAGGCCTAAAGCTCTTTCTCAATAGTTGAGTAGTTCTTTTGAGGTGGAGTGAACTTCTTACTGTAATAAGATACTGGGTGTTCAATACCCTGATCATCCTCTTGCAGCAAAACAGCCCCAGCTCCTGTATCACTTACATCTACAGCCATCTTAAAAGGCTTAGCAAAATTTGGAGTAGCGAGCACTGACTAACTTAATAGGATAGCTTTAAGTTTGTTGAAAGAGGATTCACAGTTATCGGTCCAGACAAATTTAACTCCCTTTTTCAGTAGGTCTGTAAGTGGTGATACAAGAATAGAAAAGTTAAGAACAAATCTCCTGTAATAACCTACCATTCCCAAAAATCTTTGTAGCTCTTTCCTACTTTTAGGTCTGGGAAGATCACTTATAACCTGAACCTTAGCTCCTGGTGGTGCAACATGTCCATCCCCAGTTACGTACCCAAGGTACTGAACTTTAGCTTGACCAAACTCACACTTTGATAAATTAGCTACAAGATTAGCCTGAACCAAACGCTCAAGAAATTTACTGACATGGCATAGGTGATCTTTCCAGTTGTCACTGAAGATTAATACATCATCAATATAAACAACACACCCTGCCAAACCCTCTGTTACAACATTCATGAGCTTCTGAAATGTGGCTGGTGCATTCTTCATACAATATGGCATTACAGAACATGCAAAAGTCTTTCCTAGTGTTACAAAACATGAGATCTCCCTAGCACGTTCAGTCATAGATACTTGCCAGTATCCCTTTAACAAATCAAACTTACTTATGTACCTAGCCTTTCCGATCTTGTCTATGCAATCTTCCACGCGAGGGAGAGGGTAAGTGTCTGTTTTGGTTATCTGATTAACACGTCTGTAGTCGATGCAAAGCCGCTGTGACCCACCTGGCTTAGGGACTAGAGTGACAGGAGAACTCCACTCGCTCTGACAGGGCTCAATCATCTTGTGGTCCAACAGGTAGCCAAGCTACTTCTGGATGAGAGGAACTTTCACTGGGTTCACACGGTTAGGAGGCAGTTTAATTGGCTTTGCGTCTCCAACATCGACATCATGCATCAACACAGTAGTTCTTCCTGGAGTGGCACGGAACACTTGCGGGTACTTCTGCAGTAATGCCGAAAACTCCTGCCTTTCCTCGGGAGGTAGATGAGAAAGCTTAGTCTGGAGATCATTCATGATATCAGGATTCTTCCCCAAACTATCACTCAGGCTCATGCTGCATGGGAGAGCTTCACTTGCAGACTCGGGTGGAACAGCTATTGCAGACTGGGTTATTTTCGTCCCGCCTGTGATATAACTTTAGCATGTTGATGTGACAAAGTTGCTTGTTCTTTCTACGATCTGGTGTGGCGATGACATAGTTGACATCACTGAGTTTCTTCTCCACGAAATAAGGACCACTAAACTTGGCTTGAAGAGGTTGCCCAATGACCGGTAGCAGAATCAAAACCTGATCTCCTGGCTGAAAGTGGCGTAACCTGGACTTCTTATCATACCAAGTCTTCATCTTCTCCTGAGCAGCTCCTAAATTCTCTCTCGCCAGCTGTAAAGCAGTGGACAGCCGTTCTTTGAACTTCATCACATACTCCAGCATGTTGACGTCATCTTCCTCCGACAGCCAGCATTCCTTGAGTAGCTTAAGGGGTCCTCTTACTTCATGGCCAAACAGTAGTTCAAAGGGTGAGAAGCCCAGTGATTCATTTGGAGATTCTCTTGCGGCAAATACAACGAATGGAAGACCTTTATCCCAGTTGTTCTGATGTTCCAAACAGTATTTCTTGAGCATCGATTTGAGTGTTTGATGATATCTCTCCAACGCTCCTTGGGTCTGGGGATGGTAAGCTGAAGACGTGATCTGGGAGATGCCCAACTCTTTCAGAGACTGCTTGAAAACATTTGACATGAAATTACTTCCCTGGTCTGACTGTACCTCCTTGGGCAGACCAAACTTTGCGAAGAACCCTAGCATTTCCTTAACCACGTTCTTTGCTGAGATATTTCTAAGTGGAATGGCTTCAGGATAACGAGTAGCCATATCAATCATGGTCAACACATAAGAAAATCCTGAAGAAGTCTTAGGAAGAGGGCCCACAATATCCACCAACACACGGGTGAATGGCACCTCAAAAGGAGGAATGGGAACTAGAGGTGCAACCTTTTCGGTCTGATTACACTTCCCCACAACTTGACAGGTGTGACAAGACTTACAATACCAGGAAACATTCCTGAAGATACCTGGCCAGTAGAAGTGTTTCAAAATGCGTGCCACAGTCTTCCTCACTCCAAGGTGTCCTGCCAAACTGGAATCATGAGCCACTCTAATGATATCCTGCCTACAAACACGAGGGATGACAACTTGATGTACAACCTCCCATTCACAGTCGGCTGATGCTGTTGGGGGTCTCCACTTCCTCATAAGTACTCCTGACTTTATATAATAACAAGTAGAAGCACCAGCTGACTCTTCCTCACTGCAAGCAGAGTTAGCTAGACCTTTCAACTCAGGGTCAGCAACCTGCAACTCAACCAACTCTTGACCATACAAATTATCAACACTACGGGGTACTGCCTCATCTGGTGAGTGGTCCAAATTAGCAAGAAAAGTGTCAGCTAGGATAACATCATCATCATCATTATCCTCTAAGTCACCAGTAACTTCAGACTTAGCCCTAGTGACAGCACATGCAGGGAACACATCAGGGACATCACAATCCTGGGCCGCAGCCACCGGCTCACTAGACAACTGAGGAGCTGGACACACTTGACTTCCACCAATATCATTTCCAAGTAAAAAAGTTACACCTGACATTGGGAGTGTCTCAACCAACCCAACCATAACAGAACCATTAACAAAACCAGACTCTAAATTCACTCTGCACAGAGGGACAGAGAAGTAATTATTCCCTACACCTTGTAAGATTACAGTTTCATCAGAGGAATTAACATTAGAGCCTAGAACACTGGTCAGCATAAGGGATTGGCAAGCACCTGTATCACGATATATTTTAACTGATTTCCTGTCATTTCTGTCCAGAGGACTGACAAAACCATCAGACAGGAAATTAGCACATGAACTCTTGAGAGTGTCATCCACGTTACTGCTCAAAAGAGGAGGTTCATCATGAGAATTTAATTTACCCCTCAAAGCAGGTTCAGTTAACTCGGTTAAAGAATTCTGGGAACTCTCAAGGGTGGACACTAGACCAATTGACTGAATATTTAAAGACTCCTTTTTGTTCACATCACGCTGTCTCCTGAAACATTTCTCCGTAGTATGACCAAGCTTACTACAATAAGTACATTTAATTTTCTGAAACCTAGAGGTGAAGCTGGTATTTACTTCCTGAGAAACATCATCTTTATTCTCATTCCTGTTACTTGTACTCTGAGTAGAGGCAATGTACTTACTCTCAGCTTTTCTTTTTTCTTTAGAATATCTCTTGTGAGTGAGAACATATTCATCAGCTAAAACTGCAGCATCAGACAAATTATCTATTCTTTTCTCATCAAGATATAGGTTTACATCTTTATTAATACACCTTTTGAAGTCCTCCAGCAAAATCATCTGCTTAAATTTGTCAAAATCAGAATCCACATTCTTAGAATTTAACCACTGCTCTAACAGATCTTCTTTGATTTTTGCATACTCAACATGGGATTGCTTATCTTGCTTATAAGTTGTCCTAAATTTTACTCTATAGGCTTCAGGAACAAGCTCATAGGCCTTAAGAATCAAGCTCTTAACTACATCATAATTATCAGATTGATCCTGAGGCAAAGATGCATAAATTACTTGAGCTTTACCGGTGAGAACAGTTTGAAGGAGTACTGGCCAATACTTTTTGGGCCAATTAAAACCTGTAGCTACCCTCTCAAACAACTGAAAATACTTTGTTAAATCAGATTCATTAAAAGGAGGGACAAGTTTAACATTTTTAGCCACATCAAAATCATCAGAGCTAGATGATCCAGTTCCACCTTGTTTCATGCGATACTCATGGTCTGCCTGAACCCTAGCAAGTTCAATTTGTGCCTGAGCCTGTACCTGTGCCTCGTGAATACGAGCATTTGCCTGAAATTCAGCCTCCTGAATACGAGCCTGAGACTCCGCCTCCTTAGCATTTGCCTGAAATTCAGCCTCCTTAGCACGAGCCTCCTGCAGAGCTAGCTGTAACTTAGCTATTTCAATCTGCGTTTGCTCATTTGGAGGAGTTACATTGAACAAGCTTTCATTAATCATGTCAACAATCTGATCTTTAGAATGATGAGAGCGAACAGCAATTCCCAACTGTTGAGCAACAAGCTTAAGTTCATTCTTTGTTCTGTTTTCTACATCACACACTGTTTGCACATTTGACAAAATATCTTTGGCTTCATCAAGTGTAGTAATAGTAGACATCATGAATAAATCTATCTATCTATCTATCTATAGCCCGACGCCCTAATCCCGCAAAGGGTGGCCGCAGACAAAACGCCTCCAAGTCACTCTGTCACCCACCATTTGACTCCCCTCCCCCCAACTCACCCCCCCCTCCCTCATATACCTCTCAACTCCATCCCTCCACCTCATCCTAGGTCTACCCCTCCCTCTCCCTCCCTCCACCTCACCTACATACACCCTCTTAGTCAGTCTTTCATTCTCCATCCTCTCCACATGTCCAAACCACCTCAGTGTATTTCTCCTAATCTTTTCAACCACATCCACATCTACCCCACAACGTTCCTTCACTTCTTCATTCGTCAACCTGTCCCTCCATGTCACTCCACATGCTCCTCTCAAGTAACTCATTTCCACTGCTCTCACTCTTGACTTGTTCCCCTCTTGCAAGGTCCACGCCTCGCTTCCATACGTCAGGGTAGGGATCACAATACCATCATGCAGTGACTTCTTAACTTCCATACTCACCTCCCTATTTCTCATCACTTCTTTCAGTGTGCCAGCAACCTTCCTTCCCTGCTGTACCCTTTCACGTACTTCATGAATAAATCACAGTCACAAAATATCAAGCAATATCCTTATGATAATATCCTGAATATCCTGATAAGAGGTCGCCAAATTTATGTAACGGAACAGAGAAAACTGTCCCGCAAAGTTCCAGGTTCAAAACAAAAGAGTTAGGTAAAATTACAAGTTAAAGTTTAATGCTCAAACTAACAACAAAACATTCAGGACTCATAAGGACAATGCAATGGCAAGAAACAGGCTAAATATATGGTTAACTGCAATAGCCTCTATTAACACGAAATTAGCAAAAGCAAACTCATCCAAGTCAGCCCCGATAAAATGAGAATACCGGACAATACTCAGTGAATACAAGATACATTATTACAGATACAAAATATTATCAAAAATGACTGACATAAAAACACATGAATCATAAAAACCTCACTAGGCCCACAAATCAACACCTCATGCTACACAGTACAAGGAAAAAATGTAATAACACTCATACTCAAATTACACAGCTGCCAGATAATTGGAGACTTCCTAAGCAATAATAACAACTGTACAGGGGAGGACAGAGATGTGAGCAAAATAAGGAGCAGATCCAAGTGGCAATCAATGCAAAGACCGAGCTCACCATATAGGGGCCGGCAGAGCTTGATACAACTTGCAAGAAGGACGCGCAAACGAAGCCATGGGGACAAAGAGTTGACAATCCCGCTCTGAACAACAGAAAGAACGACTCACTCCACTATAAGGGAGGAGGGGGGGAGTGAGGTAGAACACGCTCGTGATCAAACATGCAGCATACTGTACGTTAGAATTACACAAAGGATGATGAAATCATAGGCTATGTAACAATATATATATATCGCTCACCACCTACTCACTCGATGTTGTGCTGCCCTCGGGTATCTGCCCATTCCTCTCCTCCATCCATCTATCCTTTCATCCTCTTTTTTTTTCTTTCCTTCATTCTTTCCTCGTCCTTCTACCTACAGGTGACTTTACAATCCCTCTTCTGTCTTTCTTTCCTTCATTCTTTCCTCTTCCTTCTGCCTGTGGGTGACTCTACACTGAATGACAAGCCAAATGATTTCCTGAACACCAGGAAACCATTTACTATGCTGGGTGGTAACCATATAACAAGAATTTGGCACCTGGTGGTTTAGTGGGTAATTAGGGCGCTCCAATCAGACTTAGCTGGTGAAGGTTTATTTCCAAGAGGTGGTTGGGGTTTATTGCTCACGTAATGCCACTCAGGGATGAGTGAGGCTGGTCACTCTCATCTTAAACGTCAGGACGAACTTGCCTAGCCCCGGGCTAAGCTCCACATGGGGCAATGTAGGAATATATATATAAATATATATATATATATATATATATATATATATATATATATATATATATATATATATATATATATATACCATGAGTCATTGCAAATCCTCTGCTGAACAAAGGGCTCCTCCAACCTTCTCCAGGATTTCCTTGACTGAGTCAGCCTCTGCCACGTTTTGCCTGGTAACTTCTCTATCTCATCTCTCCGCCTCCTGCCTGGTCCTTTTCTGCTACGCTTACACTCTGCTGGAGTCCTGTCAGTCAGCCTCTTGTTTCATCAGTTATCCCTTATTCCTGTTACATGACCTGACCACCTCCATTTCTGTTGTTTAATAACTTCTTTAATGCCAATGACTTAAATTTGCTCTCTCGCCCAAGTTAATCTTTTCCTGTATGTTAAAGATATTCCAAACACTGACCTTTCCATTGCTCTTAGAGAACGGATCATTTGATTTTCCATCGATTTTTTAGTTTCCAGGTCTTACAGTCGAACTTTATAGCTGGAATTATACATTCATTATATGCTTTTCGTTTCATACAAACTGACGAGCTAATTTCTATGATATCTCCTTGTTTACCAAAAGCTTTCCATCCAATTGTAATGCGTATCATATTTCGATATCATGATCTTTCATTGGTTTTAATATTTGCCTCAAGGAGTTGTACTCCTCGACTTCTTCAAGAAATTCTTTACTTATTCTGGTGACGTTCTTTGGTGTATGTGAATAAAACATTAGTTTTACTCCGGCTTATCTTTAGCCCTACATTGAGGCTTTCTCCATTTAAGTCACTTAACAATTCTTGCAGTGTATCTGCTGTTTCTGAGTTTAGGATAATTTCAGCTGCAAATCATCAATGGTTTAGGTTTTCTTCATGTATTTTTACTTCATTGTTCTGCAAGTCTTGTTTTCTGAATTACTATCTTGGCATTCTGTAAAAATAAGTGAAACTGTTATTTCCATGACGCAAACCCATCTCAGTCTTAATGTTTTCTGAGTCTTTATTCAATTCACCTGTAGCGGTTCCCATTTTCCATATGTTTTTGGGGAGTTTTATAATATTCTCATTGTTCTCTCCTTGTTCTCGCTATGAATACATAGTTGCTATGTGTTCCACAGAGTCAAAAACTTTTTCGTAATAAAAAAAAACCTGACTACGAGTACAGTGTTTTTTTTTTTCCTTATTTTGTAACAGTCTCAATTAGCTGATTCATCAGCAGTGGAATACCTACTCTTGAATCCTGCCTCCGAACGAAGTCTTTCTCCAAGAAGTGTTGTTATTCCGTTCATATGGACTCTAGTGAAGGGTTTATTAATAATTCGTCTTAAGCTAATTGGTCAATAGTTTTTAAGATCTTACTAATCGCCTTTATTGTAATGCAAAATTCATCTTTTGGTAATCTTCTTTTCTTATACACTGAGTAATTATGTGGGTAAGACTGTTTTGTACTTGTACTCATGTATCCGAGAGTAAATCTGCTACTATTCCGTTTTCTCCTGGGGCCTTCCCTGTTTCATATTCTTAAGAAAAATGTTTATCTCGTCTGGCGTTACTTCTGACACTTCACTTGTGTCAGCTGAACAGTTAGGTATTTGTACAATTGTCTTTGATGGAATTATAGTCCAATATAAAATTCTTCAATTCTTCACCACACACACACACACACACACACACACACACACACACACACACAGACACACACACACACACACACACACATATATATATATATATATATATATATATATATATATATATATATATATATATATAAATATATATATGCAACTATATATATCTATATGTATATCTATATATATATATCTATCTATCTATCTATCTATATATATATATATACATATGTATATATATATTTATATCTATATCTATCTATATATATATATATATATATATATATATATATATGTAATCCGTTTAAGACCCGGACACCCAAGTGCTGGGCACCGCAAGTCCCAGACATTGTGGGCCTGGGTCCAAAAATGGTCAAAAAACGTCAAAATGCCAAAAAATAAAGAAAAGCCTATATTTTTCCATCCTTACTCTAACTATGTCGCACAGTGACGAACAGCTGTGTGTGCTTATAGTTCCGGCGACGTCCATTAGAGCGCCCTTGCATCCTCTCCAGTTCCCGCCTACCTGCTGTTGTGACTGCATGCTCGTCGCCATGGCTATCCACGTGCTCGCTTTTGTGGTGGACAGTGAATAAGCTGCAATACCTTGCCACTAGACCACATGAGAATTTACAGTGTTGTGCAGTGTTAAGAATTTAGAATTTAGTGTGTAAAGGATGAAGTGCAGAGTGCAACACTGGCATGTTGCAACTGGTGTTACTCAGGTAATAACAGAATGTGCAGTATTATAAAATTATAATTCATAGTGCAAAGGATTAAGCGCAGTGCAATGCTGGATTGCTGTAAGTGCTTCAGGAGCACCTTCACCATTGTCAGAGCCATAGAGGAGGTGGGTTAATCATCGTGGTGGGCAAGGACGTGTTGTAAGTACCCTCTACACTGCTAAATATTTTCCATACTCCTAAAATTTCTCATTCTTAGCTTCATTTTCATTTACTTCATGGTTTCTGTCCCTTATTTGTGTGCATAGCGTCTTAAAATGAGGAGTAGACTGTAGCACCAGTCGAGGAGGGCAGTACTCCCAAGGTGGATGGAAAGCTGATGACAGGGAGAGCTGGAGCTCCCGTTTCATCAGCCATCGGGACTAGTTCCCGACCATCCCCCATTGCTGAACTTTTTCAGTGTCTCAGTAACACAGAGAGTAGGCCAGCATGCTCTCCAGTACAAGTTTCTCTAACTATCAACATCAAACTACATGCACATTACACACTACACTTCCTATTCAAAATTTAAAAATAAATAATCATGGCTTGGAATCACACAGCCTCAGAGTCCCTGTGGGGGGGGGGGACCATAAGTGCCCCCACCTTCTGCCCCTCTCCCGGTGACGACTCAAGCTGCTTGGAACTACAGTCTGACTCACTTCTTCTTCCTTTCTGCAACATTCGTGGCGTTTCCTCCAACTTTCGCTCAGTTGAGAACCACCTCTCCTCTAAACCTCATCATCTTTTCCTGAGACACAGCTGTCTGAAGCAACTGACAGCAAACCCTCTTCTGTATCCTCCAACTTTCTCTATACTCATTTCAGAGCCAAAGGTGGCTGTTGTGTATATGTACTCAACGACTTATCTTGCTCGTGTTCCTGAACTCGACTCTTCTGAATTCTCTACACTCTGGCTTGGGCTTTCCTGTCATTCTCTGACTAACTATATCTGCAATGTTTACTTATCCCCTAATTCTACTGACTATCAAAAATTCTTCGACTATCTTACTTCTACGATGGAACACATTCTATCCTTTTCTCTTTTCTCTGAAATCTCCATCTTAGGAGATTTCAGTGTTCCCTACCACCTTTGGCTCTCCTCTCCTTTCACTGATCGACCTGGTGAACAAGCCTACACCTTTTATATCCTTAATGACCTAGAGCATCTTGTACAGCAACCTACCTGTATCCCTGACCGCCTTGGCGAAAGCTCCAACATACTTGACCTCTTCCTTACAACTAATCCTTCTGCTTACACTGTTAACCCCTAGGGTATGCATTTCTACAGCCTCGACTGCCCCACAGGATGCAAAAACAGGCCTATTTTTTGTCTTTCTCAAAGGTTAAAAGTTTTATGCCTGATTTGTAGTTTTAATTTACACTCCTGGAAACGCGAACCCCACCCTCCTAGACCCAATAGTTACCGAGCTATGGCCCGTCAAAGTTGATAATAGTTACCTGTCACGGCTCTAGCGAGAAAGAAAAGATGCCGCTCGCACCTGTTTTCTTCACAAAAATACGTACAAAAATACCAAAGTAGTTTTTGTGGTGTGTATCGATGTTATGAACCATTGTAATGTGCTTAGAAAAAAATAAAATAGTGACAAACCCCCCAATAAATACGATAAATAGTACAAATTTCCTCCCCTCCTCTCCCCTCCCCATACCTCCGATCCCCTCCCTCCCCTTCCCTTCCCTCCCCTCCTCTTTCCTCTCCTCCCCTCGCCTAACTTCCCTTCCCCCCTTCCCTCCCCACCGGACTGTCAAATCTAGCTAGGGAAAATGGTCACGAACCCCCTAATAAAAATATGATAAATAGTAAAAATTATCCTTCCCTTCTCTCCCCTCCCCATACCTCCAGTCCCCTCTCTCCCCTTCCCGTCCCTCCCCTCCACTTTCCTCCCTTCCCTTCCCTCCCCTCGCCTAATCTCTCCTTCCCCCTTTCCCCTCCCTCCTTCCCTCCCCTCCGAGCTGTCAAATCTAGCTAGTTTTCGTTTCCTTTCTTTTCGTTTTTGAAGGCTCCAACATGTTTGCATGCATCGGCATAAAATATCTTTTTCGAGTGGGTTTCGAATAAAGACAGCTAAGGTAATTATGGTGTGCATATCTGTATGCAAAGGCATGAATAAATTACGGGTAATGATTCAAGGATGCGCCATAAAGCATAAAAAATCCGCAATATTCGAGGCTGGGGAGGTAAAGATACTGTGTGCTAGGGGATGGGGGTGAGGGTAGGGGGTTGGGGTGGAGGGTTGGGGGTGGTGGTGGGAGGTGGTAAGCCCAGGAGGGGGAGTATGGGGATGGAGGGATGGAAGGAGACCACCACAAGACACAAAGGAAGGGACCCAGTGGAGTGCATAGACATGGGGGGAGAGTAGGGGGGAAATACCCTCCCCCAGTTATGGGGGGATCCAATCGGAGGGGGGGATGCATGAGGAGGGTGTGGGAGTGGTGGTGGTGGTGGTGGTGGTAAGAGCGGTCGGAAATAGGGTAGCAACAAGGTAGTGGGGTAGAGGGACATGGTGATAGGGAAGTGAGGGGTACACCCCCCCACCGCCTGGGTACGGGCCTGGGTCCCTCCTCCAGTGTGTCCAGCACTTAGTTCTGATTGGTTAGAAGCCATCTGCATCACAGTTGAGGTGGAGCCAGCTGCCGCCAGTTTTTTGTGGATGTTGCATGATCAGTGTTGCTCGTCCTTTTAAGAAATTGCGCAAAAAGCCCAATTGATGAGATCAGTACTTTAGGGGTTAATGCTCTGTTGGGCTTCTCCGATCACAACCTTATCACCTTAACTTGTCCTATCGCTCTGGTACGGCCTGTGGACCCTCCAAAAGAAACGTTGTCTGTGGCACTTTGGAGCTGCGGATTGGGAGACCCTCAGGCAGTATTTCTTTGATTTTCCCTGGATTGATTATTGCTTCCATGGCTGGGAGCCATCTGAGTGTGCCTCGCGCATTACGGAAGATATTCTCTTGGGCATGGAAGTATACATTCCTTTATCATATCTTTTGACTAATTCAAGAAAGCCTTGGTTTCATCACGTTTGTTCTAATGCTGTCCACAACAAAGAGAGGGCCTATAAAAGGTACAAGAGCCAATCCACCTCTGAGTCACATCTTTATACGTTTCTGCCAAAATCGTCTGTTCTTCACTCTGCAAAAAAATAACTTCATCCGTACTAAATGCTCTCAACTCTCCAACTCGAATTCTTCCCACTTCTTCTGGCACCTTGCCAAAAACCATTCTAACAACCTTACCCCATCATCCTTCCCTCCTCTTTTCTACTTTGATGGCTCTGTAGCTATTTCTTCCACTGATAAAGCAGATCACTTCGCTCAGACTTTCTCATCCAATTTCACCTTAGTCGATTCCGGTGCTGTTCCTCCATCACATGCCCCCTCTGACTTCCTCATGGCTGACATTAAAGTTTCTTCAGTTGATGTATTTTCTGCCATCACAGGCCTCAATTGTAACAAGGCATATAGGCCTGATGGAGTCCCTCCTGTTGTTCTCAAGAACTGTGATTCTGTGCTTACACCCTACCTAGGCAAACTCTTTCGCCTTTGTCTATCAGCTTGTACCTTTCCTTCTTGCTGGAAGTTTGCTTTCATTCAACCAGTCCCAAAGAAGGGTGACCATTCCCAACCCTCTAAATATCGTCCAATTGCTTTAACATCCTGTATCTCAAAAATTTTCGAGTCAATTCTTAATAGAAAAATTTTAAAGCATCTTTCCTACCACAACTCTCTTTCTGATCGTCAGTATGGGTTCCGTCAGGGACGCTCCATTGGCAATCTTCTCACCTACCTTTCAGACTCCTGGTCATCCTCCTTTCGCGACTTTGGCGAAAGCTTTGCCATTGCACTTGACATCTCAAAGGCTTTCGATCGAGTCTGGCATAAATCTTTAATTTCCAAACTGCTCTATTACGGTTTCTATCCTTCTATCTGTGCCTTCATCTCTAGCTTCCTTTCTGGTCGTTCTATAGCTGCTGTTGTAGACGGCCATCGTTCTTCTCCTAGATCTATTAACAGTGGTGTTCCTCAGGGCTCTGTCCTATCACCAACTCTCTTCCTTTTATTCATCAATGACCTTCTAAGCTGTACGTCTAACCATATCCACTCATACGCTTATGACTCCATCCTTTACCTTTCCATTTGGTTCCTGCAATGCCCATCTCAGCAGTTACTTCAATAAACAAGGGATGAGGCTATGGTGCACCTAATGTCTGACTTGGCTCGTATCTCTGACTGGGGTAATAATAATCTTGTTTTTAATGCATCAAAGACTCAGTGTTTACACCTATCAACTCACCAAAAGGTGTACCCACTAATGTTTTATAATATTCAGCTTAATCCTGCATCATCCTTGAACGTGCTTGGGGTTTCATTTACTCAGGTCTTGTCATGGAAAAATCATATTACATCTCTTGTACAATCTGCTTCCAAGAGATTAGGTGTGTTAAGCCGACTCTGTTCCTTCTTTGTCTCTGCACAATTGTTGACTCTATACGTGGGTTTCATCCGCCCCTGTGTGGAGTACAACTCCCACGTGTGGGGAGGTTCCCCACATACAGCTCTTCTCAATAGGGTGGAGTCAAAGGCTTTTCGTCTCATTTACTCTCCTCCTCTTACTGACTCCCTTCAACCTCTGTCTCTTCGCCACACTGTTGCATCTTTATGTCTTTTCTATCGCTACTTCAATGGTCACTGCTCCTCTGAACTGTCTGCATGCATTCCTCCTCCTCTATGACGGGTGCATAGCACCAGTCTAGCAGCAAAATCTCATTCCTTTTCTGTCCAACTCTCTAATCCAAGAGTTAACCGTTACTCCTAGTCCTTCATTTATGCAACAGGTCAACTCTGGAACTGTCTCCCTCTGTCTGTATTACCTGCTGGCTATGATCTCCACTCTTACAAACGCAGTGTGTCCAGGCATCTTGCAATGAACGGATCTTGAATTTGGCTCTCTCGTGTTTTGTTTTTCCTTGGAGGGAACAGTTATTGCGGGCTCGTGGCCTTTGGTTCTTTCTTTCTCACATAAAAAAGAAATAGGTGCTGTGCATGTCCAGTAGGGAGTTATTTAGATGGATTTCAAAGTTAGGTTGGGTTGGGCTCTATAAGTACCTGTCCAGGGACATTTTTCCCCAAGTCCCAGACAAAACCAAGTCCTGGACATACCTTTGGCTCTATTATGTCGGATCTTGGAGCAATTACTGCACACACACACACACACACACACACACACACATATATATATATATATATATATATATATATATATATATATATATATATGTGTGTGTGTGTGTGTGTGTGTGTGTGTGTGTGTGTGTGTGTGTGTGTGTGTGTGTGTGTGTGTGCAGTACACAAATATATATATTCAAGAGCCACGTTGTTTGTTTGTATGTCCTTCAACCACGACCAAACCATGGGGCAGAGAACCCCAGACCCACAGAAATACTGAATCATGGTTACCCAAGGATGGTTTCAAGCGGGTCATAATTCAAATCTGGGTCATTCGAGGTCACCGAAAGAGTGTTTGCCTTTTTGGCCCGAGCAACGCCGGGTGCCCATGAAACCCAATTTTTGGCAAGGAGACTAATTTGATTTCCCGTTCTGACATAGGCTGTGAAGTTGACCTCCGAAGTCATTTGAGGTCGCTGGTTGGAGGCCACTTGAGGTCTCCGGTAATACACGCTCATAGGACTGGACCCAGCAGCCCAGTTTTTGGCATAGAGACTCACATAACGTCCAGTTCAGACCTAGCACATGTGAAGTTGGCCTTCGAGGTCATTTGAGGTCACTGGTAGTAGTAAACGAGTGGGCACAAATACTCTGCGTTAGTCTGCAAAAGCTAAAATAGAAAGCTTCAGGTCTGTCTGAAATAGAAAGAACAGATAGGAGTAGAGTTATGAAGACTTTATTGTTTGTGTTTGTTCCATGTTAGTTTTTTCTTACTATCATACTTTTCACTTTTACCATTTATCTTCCCGTTTTGAGTAGGCTACATAGATTTGTCTAAGACAGTTTTACTCCTTCTGAAATGCATTGTATACTGTTGACTCTCTGTCTGTCTGTCTGTCCATATGCTTGTCTGTCTGTCTGTCTGTGTCTGTCTGTCTGTCTGTCTGTCTGTCTGTCTGTCTCTCTCTCTCTCTCTCTCTCTCTCTCTCTCTCTCTCTCTCTCTTTCTTTCTCTCTCTCTCTCTCTCTCTCTCTCTCTCTCTCTCTCTCTCTCTCTCTCTCTCTCTCTCTCTCTCTCTCTCTCTCTCTCTCTCTCAGTTTCCGGTTTCCTTCTTTCCAGTCATCGTTCGTTTCCTTGTATCCTAAGATTGTTTCTTTCTTCATGTTTAAATTAGAAGATACTAAAAAGATGGATAATAAACTATTCGATAAACTCTCCGTGTTTGCTCATCCTTTCATTGCCTTTTTGCACCTGCTTTCTCAACAACATATTCTCCATGCATCCTCCTCCTCCTCCTCCTCCTCATTCTCATCCTCATCCTCATGATGATGTTCATCATCATTATCTTTTAATCAACTTTAAACCATCAGTATCAATCTTCTCAACTCTCCACTTTTTTCCCCGCCAATTTTGTGCTTATACTTTGTTCAATTTTTCTTGTAATTTTCTAAGATTTCTTTTAGCACGTGTCCCTGTCTTTCATACTGTATGCTGCCAGTCATTTTCCCTCATATACCTCATCTCTTTATGGTTATGAATCTCTTGTTTGTCCATTTTTTCTTTTTTGTTTAATTTTCTTCTGATTTCGGCATTTGCTTTTTCTTTTGTATTACTTTTAGTACCTAAATATTCCGGTTTCCTTTTTCTTAGCCGTATTGTTCACATCTCTTTCCTAACACCTATATATAATTCTGCATTAGTTGAAAACATCGTATATGCAACGATTTTACTATTAAAATACCTTCCTCATTCCTGTTTCTTAATTTTCCTGAAACCATTATATGCTTTTCCAATAAGAACACTGGCTATTCCCATTTTCAATTATTCCGCGTACAGATTCCACCATCTACCATCAACTGTCCATCATGTTTCCATAACACATCTTCCTCTTTCCTACGTATATATATTTTTTCCCCCTTTCCCTATAATACTGAGTGCACTTTCCTCGGGCCTTTATCGTGTCCATCATCTTCATCCCTGCTATCGTCCGTCTCTGTCATTAACCTCCTTCCTTATCCCCTTTTTATCTACGTCCTCCTTCACCAGGCCTGAGAGGTGCTGTAGGTATGCGGTCTCATTATCTCAATTTGCTCAGACATTACCAGGAAAATTACTGCCATGGTTCCACCTTCACCATCCTACTTATCCTCTCCACACTTCCTGCCTCTCTTCTTTGGTGTAAATTTCTTGTATTTCTAGCTCTTAGGTATTCATTCTGTCATTCATTCTGTCATTCACTGTCTGTATATTTCTGTTTGATTCTATCTCTTTGTCTTTCTTCCACTCTCTTTCTCTGTTGCTGTCTGTCTGCAAGTCTGTCTGTCTGTCTGTGTCTGTCTGTCTGTGTCTGTCTGTCTGTGTCTGTCTGTCTGTGTCTGTCTGTCTGTGTCTGTCTGTCTGTCTGTCTGTCTGTCTGTCTGTCTCTGTCTCTGTCTCTGTCTGTCTGTCTGTCTGTCTGTCTGTCTGTCTCTCTCTCTCTCTCTCTCTCTCTCTCTCTCTCTCTCTCCCCCATCTTGTTGGGGAGATAATGTCAGAAGTCTTTAGAGGCAGAACTAAGAGAATAGAGGAATATGATGAAGGAGGAAAGGCGGTTAACATGGTGGAGAGGCTGCAGTAAAAAGAAGGCGAACAGGCACATGAAGGAGGAAGGAAGAGCTATAAATTTATTATTAAGTTGGAGGGAAAATGTGATGCAGGGCGAGAGAGATGGACAGTACATAGAAAGTACAGAGAATAGGAGCCCTCTTGGTCCATAACGAGGTTATCTGCTGGAAAGGGGCTAATTCTGCTAAGTTTAACTATCAAATATAAATACCATGCTAGTTAAAAAGAACAAGCATGGAAATTCTATAGGAGAGGCAGAAGAGGAACGACTATGCACTAAGTAATCTTTATTCTATAGATGTGTAAAAGAAAAGTAAACACAATCGCCGAATATTCTCCTTATTAAGCAAAGATCTCACATCCATCGGCATCACTTCAACCTGGAAATAAACAACGCTAAGTTAGTTACAGCCTTTGGTCTCAAAATATTTCTCTAGCCGAATAATATGAGTATCAATTGTTTTTGCACTAGCTGGTGTCGCTGGTAGCCTATTCCAGTATTCCACTACAAGAATATCAAAACCTTTTTTCTCTTAATCAGCGTTATATCTCGTGCTTTTTTAATTTCATTCCATAATATTCTGGACACAGTATCATTTTCAATTTGGAACAAATGATCATATCTTACATCGTCAAATTTCTTAAGATTTTTAAAAATTATTATCAGAGTCGTCGCTTATCTGCCTCTGCATTGCACTCTGTCGAGCTTGTCTTCGTCCATAAGATTCGGGAACCATTTCTGTACACAGTATTCACGGTGTCGTCTAAATAATGATGTATAAAGATTATAAATTACATCATGCGATATATAATCAAAGTTCCTTGTGATGAAACCGAATATTTCTTTTGCCTTCATACTGGCTACTATACAGTGCTTTGTGTTTTTGAGGTAGGCACTGATAATAGCTCCTAAATTACTCTCGTCGTTTACTTCCGTCAGTGTGGTATGGAGCATGTGGTATTTATCTGACATTTTCACTCCAATTTATTAACTTATCCAGAATGGTTTGTATATATTCACAGTCTGCTCTTGTAATTACTTTATCTTCAAAATTCTTTGCAACTGGAAAGTTTGCTACCTTTGAAATGAGTTAATTTACTAGGTAATCCATATAAACAGTGAAACGACCTGGTCCCAGAACTGACCCTTGAGTAACTCTGCCTGTTAATTCCAGCCAGTCTGATGATTTTCCATTTATTACTACACACTGCTCACGATTCGTTAACCATTCACCGATACATGAACATAATTTGTCAGAGAGGTCGTGAGCTTTTAGTTTTCTAATCATTTTTAATGGGGAAGTATATCAAGTGCTTTCTATATATCTAGGTAGATGACATCCAATGGGATTTATGTGCTCCAGTTTTCATATTTGTTTGAAAAAATTCAAACAGATTTGTAAGGCATGTTCTATTATTAGGAAACCCGTTCTTATTCTTTGTTGTAAGATTATTCTTCTTAAGAGACACAATAATTTAATCTCTGACTTTTTTTTTCTTTTCGGAATTTTGCGTAGTACTGATGTTAGTCTTTTTGGGTAGTAATCTACGACCCGCTATTTATAGTTTTTTTTTTTTTTTTATCATTGATACATTGGCAAACTTCCATTAAGTACTCTACATTAGGTTAGTGATTTATTGAATATTTTAAATTCAGGGCATGTTAACTCTCAGTAACATTCACCCAGTGTGGGAGGGGATATCTGATCTGGACAAGTTCATTTATTTGCGTTGAGATTCTGAAGATAACTTCGCACTTCGTGTCCTGTCACTTCGTTGATTGAAAACTTATCATCTTCTGGTCCTGAGAGAACCTATTGAGGGGTGATGTTTCCAATATTTCCTTTGGTGAAAACACTGTGAAATGAGTCGTTCAGTATTATTACTACTGCCTGGTTCTCATGGACGAGATCGCCTTCTGATCTTAGATGAGAGTCTGTAATATACTTTCCTTTTTTCTGACACTCATCATAATGATGAAATATTATAGGATCTATTTTTATTCACGAGAAATTCTCGCCAAATAGTCTTGTTTATTTTTCCGAATGTTTTTCTTACAATGCCATGTTAATTTAGAATATTCAGTAGAATCATCGTGGTTTCCTGTAGGTTTATACAGTTTATATGCTCTTCTCTCAATTAATTCTTCACTATTCCTAGATATCTAGTCCGGATTATTAGGGCATTATTTCTTCAGGTAATACTCTGTATACTTTTTGTTAGATAGAAATCAATCGATTACTTACTATTTCCCACATTCCTTCAGTGTTACCCACCTGGAGTAACTTAATCCAGTTGGTGTTCGATATTTCCTTTCTCATATTATGGAAGTTACCTTAGTTTGGAACTAAAAGGCTTTTTATGCTGGTCTTTCAGGTTACAGTAAGAACCCTTTCCCACATACACGAATTTGAGCACGAACCGCTACAATGAGGGTTCGTAGCCTGTTCGGCACTAGGTTCAGCACTCTTCGGAATGAGTCGTAGAGTATCGTGATGAGTCGTGACGGATTATGGGGCTGAAAAAAAAAAAATCGACCATGTTCGAAAATTTTGACTTTCTCGTAGCAACTGAATATATCGTAGCTCTTAGCAGGTGCATTGTAGCTGCTTCGTAGCATTTAGTAGTACATCTTAGGACATCGTAGAAAGGTCGTGTCAAATCGTAGCGTATCGTCAAACCCTAGAAATATTGCGAAATATCACGATGGTGCTATGATGCATCACGATTTTCTACGAAACATTTACGACTATCACAGACCTTCTTTTAACCCCAAAAGACCGTTCATCAGTCCTGTCCACATCAATTTAGTAGAAGTCAAAAATAATGGGAAGAGGTTGTCATGCCTCTTTGATGACGTAAATGGAAGCTAGCAAATGGGAACAACAACATCTGGTGGCGTCTGGCATGATTGGTTCCCCTAGATATGGTGGGAGGGCCCCTTCCCCCGAACCCATTGGCTATCTCTCAACCTCCTTCTGTCCAATTGGATCCTCGTCTCACTGTCTCTTCCAATCCAAATTTCCCCCATACCCCCTCTGTACCATTGTGGGGCATATTCCCTCTCTATTGAGGCACCCCCACCCCCCTCTAGGGGTCCCCCACATCCACTCCACCTAACTCTGCCCCATTGATTCCCCATCTGACTGTCACCTCCCACCCAAATCACCCCCAAACCCTCCCTACTCCATGGTTGGTGTGTGAAGGCAGGCTTTGCTCCTCTACTGTTGCCCCCCCACATCCCCTTTTCCTCCCTACCCACCATCTCTTCACAATGATGTAAGGCGGCACTGGATTACCAAGCAGCGCAGACATCACGTCAATGCGTCATTGACTTACAAGCTATTGCCCTCGACCTGTTTTATGCAATGGAATGTTTATTATACACACACACACACACACACACACACACATATATATATATATATATATATATATATATATATATATATATATATATATATATATATATATATATATATATATGTATGTATATATATATATATATATATATATATATATATATATATATATATATATATATATATATATATATATATATATATACATATATGTTATTAGTTATTTATGAAAGGTTATTAGACAAAGAATATTAGTTTCTTTGTATAATTTACTCGTTTTCCATCATTTTCAAAGAAAAACTTTTGTGATTGTATGGTACCTGCACCATACTTTTTTTTTTATTACTTCTGCCATTCGACCATTTGCACACATCAGTACAGGTTTTATTTAACATTTTATATAACACACACGTGTATTTTATTCTATTATTATTTTACATGCAGGAGGTGTGAAATACCCATATTTATTCTGGCTGGGGAGATAGCAGTAGATTTCTTTTTGTTCAGTTACTTCATTTATTTATACTGTCATAATATTTTTTCTTCACTTACACATTTCAATATATGAATAAATATTTATCTTATTGAATGATTTACCTATGCGGTGAATCGATATATTTTTTTTCTTGTGTGCAAAGGTGATTTTTTCCCCCTTTATGCACACTCATACAGATTGTTTCACACCTAGGCACATGTTTCATATTGAATGGGTCATTTTTGTTAGGATATGTGCCGAAAATTAGGTATGTGGCCAAATTTTCCAATGTTTGTTCAGATGCAGTGGGTACGTATTATAATATTTGACAGTCGATTGTACGGTAACTATTAAGCCTATGGGACTGAGACTGACATTTTCCTCTTACTGACTCCCTTCAACCTCTGTCTCTTTGCCGCACTGTTGCATCTTTATCTCTTTTCTATCGCTACTTTAATGGTCACTGCTCCTCTGAACTGTCTGCTTGCATTCCTTCACCTCTACGACGGGCGCGTAGCACCCGTCTGGTAGCAAACTCTCATCCCTTTTCTGTCCAACTCTCTAATGCAAGAGTTAACCGTTACTCCCAGTCTTTCATTTATGCAACAGGTCAGCTCTGGAACTGTCTCCCTCTATCTGTATTTCCTGCTGCCTATGATCTCCAGTCTTTCAAACGCAGTGTGTCCAGGCATCTCAAAATGATCGGATCTTGAATTTGGCTCTCTATTGTATTTTGTTTTTCTCTTGGAGGGAACTGTTACTGCGGGCTCATGGCCTTTGGTTCCTTCTTCCTTGCATAAAAAAAAAAAATCAAGCTCTTCAAATCGGTAAAAGAAAGTTTTCCCTTGGTGAAAGTTGAAAAATCGATGCCTATTTATGGTTGGGGTGACTGTCGGGCCTGAGATGTGCGGACTTTAGGGGTAAATTGAATGATATGCTATGAACTGGCAACGATATCAGTGTGTTGTGTTACGATGTGCTACGAAACAGGCCCACGAAGTACTACAAATAAGTCACGAACCAGTTACAAAGAACTGCAATGCAGTACTATGACATACAGTGAATAACAAACAGTACAAATCAGCTGGTCGTCACAGGGAAGAGGTTCAGAATCATGTGGGCCAAAACACTTCTCCTCCAAAGACTCCTCATCAGATGAGCAACATTGGCACCAACATCCACATACAGGAACTTGTAGTCAGCATCCACCAAGGCCATCAAGACAGTAGAGTGGAATCTTTTGTAAATATAGTAATTAGATCCACCCTGAGGAGGGCACTTTATGACCACATGCTTCCCATCACCGGTGCCAACTGTGTAGTGAAAATTCCACTTTTTGAAGTACAGGACAACTTCCTTACAATGCTCTGGTGTTGTAGGGCAGGACACGACGTCCTCAAGGTACTCCTCTATTATAGCTTTGCAGGTTTCAGGAATTATCTTGCTTATTATGTTGTAGGCCACTCTGAAACAATACTGCAGCATGTTGTAGCTGTCTTCTCTTGCCAGGTAGCATACTGTGATGGCCAGCCTGAACCCCAGCGCCAAGGCTTTCCTCCAGAATGTGTTCTCAGTTCTAGGCCCAACCCTATAAAGCAACTCCTTGAACATGTCATGGTCCATCCGCAAAAATTCCAAAAACGTCTAGCATCTTCTCCTGAAACTTCCCTCAGGAAATTCTCATACTTTCTGGAATGAGCACATCTGAGTAGCCAAGTCTTGCTCCAATATGCTCTGTTTCTCTGGTGTTTTTTCTTATTTACCTGAGTTAACTTGATGCATAGGACCAAATCGAATTCCACAACACCCTTTTCTAAATAAATTGCAACTTCAGCAGTTCCATTTCAGTGCAAGACAATAGCGGAATCCTTGAGTCAATCACAGAGGGGTCCAGGTAAATGTGGCAGTGTCCCTTGTAGAACTGAGAGTGTGAATATTTGTTCCACAGTCCTCTTTTTATATATGCCCGGAGAATCATACGATCAACATCTTGATGAATCTTTGCTTATTTTAGCCCTTCATAGCCCTTCATATGTCATCGTAAGTACATCGTAGGTATTCATAAACAGATTTTCTATCTGTCTATCTATCTATTGCCAGACGCCTTAATCAAGTACGGGGTGGTCACAAACAAATGGCCTCCATGTCGCCCTGTCCTCCGCCATTTCACTGCCCTGCTCCCAACTCACACCCCTCTCTCTCATATACCTCTCCACTCCATCCCTTCATCTCATCCTTGGCCTCCCCCTCTCTCTCCCCCCCTCCACCTCACTCACATACACTCTCCTCGTCAGTCTCTCACCCTCCATCTTCTCCACATAGCCAAACCACCTCAGTGTGTTCCTCCTAACGTTTCCTATCACATCCACGTCCACACCACAACTCTCCTTTATATCCTCATTTGTCAGCCTGTTTCTCCATGTGACTCCACAGGCTCCTTTTAAATAACTCATTTCTGCTGCTCTCACTCTTGACTTGTGTCCTTTCAACAACGTCCAAGCTTAACTTTGATACGTTAGAGTTGGTATCACAATAATGTCATGTAGTAACTTTTTCATTTCCATGCTCACTTCCCTGTTTCTTATCACTGCTTTCAAGGAACCAGCAACCTTTCTTCCTTGTTGTACCCTTTCAAGCACTTCACCCTCCAAACTTCCATCCTTACTCATCACCCTCCCCAAGTACTTAAACGTACTCACATTTTCCATTTCCTCACCATCCAACCTCACTGTACATTCACTGACTTCACCTCTTTCAACGACCATCACTTTACTCTTCCCTACATTCACCTTTAGATTCCGTTTCATACACACTTTCCCAAACTCATCCACCAAGCCTAGCAGCTCCCCTTCGTCTTCACTTAACAACACAGCATCATCACAGTCAACAGTACAGGGAGTTTCCAAACACCACCCTCTCTCCCTAGGGCCACTCCAACATCCACTGCTCTACCTTGTATCTCTTTTATTACCCCATCCATGTACAGATTGAACAACCATGGAGACATGACACATCCCTGTTTCAACCCAACCTTCAAAGAGAAAAATTCACTTAGTCCACCATCCACACTCACTACGGCCTTAGCACCATCATACTCTTCACAGCATTCAACAACTTCCCATCTACTCCATATTTATATTCTTAATTCTTTCCACAATCCTTGTCTATCCACCCTGTTATATGCTTTCTCCAAATCCATGAAGGCCGGATACAACTTCTTTCCCTTCTCTAGAAACCTTTCCACTGAAGATCTAAGAATGAATATCTGATCTACACAACCTCTTCCCTTCGTAAAGCCTCCCTGTTCTTCTCCAACTAATTCCTCTGTTATTTCCCGAACTCTGTCAATAAGTATCCTACCATACACTTTTCCTAATACACTAAGAAGACAAATGCCTCTATGATTACCACGCACTTCTTTTTCCCCTTTTCCATTGTACAAGGGAATAATTATATCTGACTTCCAATCCTCCAGTATTCTACCTTCCTCCCAGGCCAATCTGCACATCTTCCACATCCACCACACACTCCATTAATTCCTGGGGCTTTCCCCAATTTGACTTTCTTCATTGCTTCCACAACTTCTATCCTGCTGATTTCTTCCTGTCTTCTCACCTCCCTCCTCCTCCCAGCCATTCCCCAGCCACTTATACTCGTATTACTTCCATTCTCTTTGTTCATCAATTCCTTAAAGTGTTCTCTCCATCTGCACACTTTTTCTCGCTTCTCCACTAGTAATCTACCATTTTTATCTTTCACTCCCCTACTAACTTCACTGCCACCCTTCCAGAACATTTTCTTACAATCCCACCACTTTACACTGAAAATCATTCCAAATTTCTCATCCACTCTCTTCTTACTCTCTCTTACTAAAAATAAAAAAAAAATTGGCTTTGTAGTGCTACATAATAGAGTCGTAGGTACTTAGTTGGTACTTTGTAGCACTTCGTAGCTAATGCATAGCTACTTCGTAATACACAAAGATCATGGCCATCTTACCAAGATCCGTCAAGATTTAGAGTTTGTGACAGTTTGGTGTGTACATCGTGTATATGGGAATGAGGTTTAAATCTGAAGGCATTGTGACTGCTGTTGGTAAAATTTTCCCCATCTCATAAACTTATTAGATCAGTCTGTTCCCAGGGGAAGGTCAAGAATATTTCTACCACACGTTGGAGTATGCACTGTCTTGAAATGGATTGTCTATCAGTTCTATCAAAATATTCCTTTCTTTGTCTGCACACAAGTTTTTCCAGTCAGTATTCAGATTATTAAAGTAGACTGTAGCACCAGTCAAACAGGGTGGTACTCCTGTTTTGTCAGCCCTCGGGACTAGTTTCTGACCATCCCCCCTTGCTGAACTTTTTCAGCGTTTCACTGACAAAGTAGGCCAGCACGCTTTCCAGTACAAGTTCCTCTAACTGTCAACACCAAACTATATGCACATTACAAGCTACTCTTCGTATTCAAAACTATGTTTAAAATTGGGAAGAATGGATTTATTACTTGCTGTGAAAATTTTGATGTCTAAAGCTTTCTGTGTTTCAGCATCCAGTTTACTGATATGTATTGCATTCATATGGTTCTTAAAATATGTATCAGAATTCCTCCACCAGTTTTGTGCAGTCATGATTTTCAAATATTTTATAGTTTTGTAATGATACTTTTCCAATATGCTTCTTATGAGAGTTTAACCATGATACTGTAATCATATTATGTTGCAGTTTTCGGCAGTTGCATCAGTAATTAATTTGTCTCTCTTTGAAATAATTCTTCTAGCATGCACATATATTATATTCCCGGTATGGTTGGATCAAAGAGTGCTGTGAGAAACACTAAAATTAGCCAAGTTGAACTGTTTAAATCCTCAGTCGGTGTGAGAACACTCTCATGAACCACTAACCTAGCATTCCATTGTACCCACCTAATGTCTTGATTCTCAATCCTCTACCTGCGCCTAAGGTAAGATCAGACCCACCTGATGCACACGGTGAGCTGATTCCACCTCACTTCCCGACCCACATCGGTCTCAGAGATTGAACTACTAACAGCTACGCCATTAACTGTCCCTCATTCCACCTCTCTATTGATATTTAAGCATACTTAAAGCTGTCATCTGGAACCCTATCTAACCTAGCCTTTCCTGCTCGATTGAGGTGAAGGGCCACCTCTACCATAGAAACTCCTGTCATGACTAAATTTGTCCAAACATCAACAACCATCACATCCTCCTTCCTACATCGACCTTCTAGCCTACTATTGACTTCTAGCCTACTGTTGACTTCTGTCATTCTACTGAGAATCACAGAACCAACGTCAAATCTTGATAACACACAACTGACAACTAACTTCCTATGAAATCCATTGAACTTCCTAATAAGGTCTCTATTTCTTCTGACCTGCCTGAAGCTACATCATTAGTTCCTACCACAGGACCGACTCCTCTGAGATGTTGCCAACTAAGTTATCTACTCTCTCAGGCACGTTCTGTATCAAACTTCCAGGAAAGCAACAACGCTTCCTCCAAGAACCTTCAACATAAAACTCTTATGATACCTAGACAAGAAATTCTCGACAGTAATGATCCTATGTTCATCAGTCACTTCATCTTAACCCATTTCTGCCTAGTGTGCTCAGTTCAGGACGGAACTGGGCATTTTCAAACTTTTTTTTTTTAATGCAAGGAAGAAGGAACCAAAGGCCCGCAATAACAGTTCCCTCCAAGAGAAAAACAAAATACAAGAGAGAGCCAAATTCAAGATCCGTTCGTTTTGAGAAGCCTGGGCACACTGCGTTTGAAAGACTGGAGGTCATAGGGAGCAGGAAATACAGACAGAGGGAGACAGTTCCAGAGTTGACCTGTTCCATGAATGAAGGACTGGGAGTAACGGTTAACTCTTGCATTAGAGAATTGGACAGAAAAGAGATGAGAGTTTGCTGCCAGACTGGTGCTATGCACCCGTCGTAGAGGTGGAGGAATGCAAGCAGACAGTTCAGAGGAGCAGTGACCATTAAAGTAGCGATAGAAAAGAGATAAAGATGCAACAGTGCGGCGAAGAGACAGAGGTTGAAGGGAGTCAGTAAGTGGAGGAGAGTTAATGAGACGAAAAGCCTTTGACTCCACCCTATTGAGAAGAGCTGTATGTGGGGAGCCTCCCCACACATGAGAGTTGTACTCCACACAGGGGTGGATAAAACCAGTGTATAGAGTCAACAATTGTGCAGGGGTAAAGAAAGAATGGAGTCGGCTTAGCACACCCCGTCTCTTGGAAGCAGATTTTACAAGAGATGTAATATGATCTTTCCAAGATAAGTCCCGAGTAAATGAAACCCCAAGCATGTTCAAGGATGATGCAGGATTAAGCTGAATATTATAAAACATTAGTGGGTATACCTGTGGAAGATTTTGACGGGTTGATAGGTTTAAGAACTGAGTCTTAGATGCATTAAAAACAACAAGATTATTTTTACCCCAGTCAGAGATACGAGCCAAGTCAGACATTAGGTGTGCCATAGCCTCATCCCTTGTTTGTTGAAGTAACTGCTGAGATGGGCGTTGCGGGAACCGAATGGAAAGGTGAAGGGTGGAGTCATCAGTGTATGAGTGGATAGGGTTAGATGTACAGGTTGGAAGGTCATTGATGAATAAAAGGAAAAGAGTTGGTGATAGGACAGAGCCCTGAGGAACACCACTGTTGATAGATCTAGGAGAAGAACGATGTCCGTCTACAACAGCAGGTATAGAACGACCAGAAAGGAAGCTAGCGATGAAGGCACAGATAGAAGGATAGAAACCATAAGAGGGCAGTTTGGAAATTAAAGATTTATGCCAGACTCGATCGAAAGCCTTTGAGATGTCAAGTGCAATGGCAAAGCTTTCGCCAAAGTCCCGAAAGGAGGATGACCAGGAGTCTGAAAGGTAGGTGAGAAGATTGCCAGTGGAGCATCCCTGACGGAACCCGTACTGACGACCAGAAAGAAGGTTGTGATAGGAAAGATGCCTTAAAATTTTTCTATTGAGGATTGACTCAAAAACTTTTGAAATACAGGATGTTAAAGCGATTGGACGATAGTTGGAGGGTTGGGAGTGGTCACCCTTCTTTGGGACTGGCTGAATGAGAGCAAACTTCCAGCAAGAAGGAAAGGTACAAGTTGAAAGACAAAGGCGAAAGAGTTTGCCTAGGCAGGGTGTAAGCACAGAAGCACAGTTCTTGAGAACAACAGGAGGGACTCCATCAGGCCCATATGCCTTGTTAGTATTGAGGCCAGTGATGGCAGAAAATACATCAGCTGAAGAAATTTTAATGTCAGCCATGAGGAAGTCAGAGGCAGGAAGTGATGGAGGAACAGCACCGGAATCGTCTAAGGTGGAATTGGAGGGGAAAGTCTGTGCGAAGAGATCTGCTTTACCAGTAGAAGAAATAGCTACAGAACCATCAGAGTAGAAAAGAGGAGGGAAGGATGATGAGGTAAAGTTGTTAGAAAGGTTTTTGGCAAGGTGCCAGAAGGAGCGGGAAGAATTCGAGTTGGAGAGTTGAGAGCATTTAGTACGGATGAAATTGTTTTTAGCAGAGCGAAAAACATACTTAGCACGATTCCAGGCAGAAACGTAAAGATGATGTGATTCAGGGGTGGGTTGGCTCCGGTACCTTTTGTAGGCCCTCTCCTTGTTGTGGATAGCATGAGAACAAGCGTGATTAAACCAAGGCTTTCTTGCGTTAGTCAAAGGATATGAGAAAGGAATGTATGCTTCCATGCCTGAGAGAATAACCTCCGTAATGCGCAAGGCACACTCAGATGGCTCCCGGCCATGGAAGCAATAATCATTCCAGGGAAAATCAAAGAAGTACTGCCTGAGGGCCTCCCAATCTGCGGCTCCAAAATGCCACAGACGACGTTTCCCTGGAGGGTTCACAGGCCGTACCGGAGTGGTGGGACAGGTTAAGGTGATAAGGTTGTGATTGGAGGAGCCCAACGGAGAGAAAAGATTAACAGTGTAAGAAGAAGGATTAGTTGTAAGGAAGAGGTCAAGTTTATGAAGGGAACCCTGCTCTAGGGACCTATGAGCTTTGCAACTTTGAGCCGACAGGCGGAGGGCAGTACACATATTAACCACTGGGCAAAATTCCTTGCACAGGAACTCTGGGAGTTAATGGGTTAAACACTGACAAATCTACCAGTTTCTTTAACCCATTTCCACCCAGTGTCCTCAGTTGAGGATGGAACTTGGTATTTCGAAAGTTATCAGTGAAGGGAACCCCGCTGTAGGGACCTATGAGCTTTGCGAGTATGAGCCGACTGACAGAGGGTGGTACGCTTATTACCCATCGGGTAAAATCCCTAACGCAGGAACTCTGGGAACTAATGGGTAAAGGAACCTGAAACCAATTTGTAACAGATAAACTCTGATCCATGTTACTTACTTTAACTTTGTATGCTTTTCTTTACTGGCCAGAAACCATCAGTATCATCTAACATCATATCAACCTTAGGTGGCCTAGTTTCCAAGTTTTCTACCTTGCCTAACAATTCAGCTTCTACATCCTCTCCATGCACTACCTTATCACTGACCATTCCAGCCTCTTTCTCCCAAACATTCAACCTGTCACTTAACAAATCATTAGCTTCATTGATTTCATTATGTCTAAACTAAGCTTACTTTCCAACTCTCAAAACATAAAATACGTTCACTTATGTTCCTCTTTCACTGTGAAATGAGGCCATGCATGGGGAAATGTGGTAAGCACATTGTTTATTTTACACATCAGAAATTGCAGTTAAAATTTGCACAGTTTTAACCAAGTATAACAATGTTTTTTAAGCCAGATAAATCATTCAAAGACCGAAATAAAAACGAGAGGCATGCTGTTATCAAAATTTGGAAAAACTTACGTTTGCAACATAGAGTATGGCATTTATAAAAACTGTGATTAGAATTTGTTATAAAATATTCAACTTCATCTAAGAATAATGCTGTTGTTAAAATAGAGTATTCATAAAACAAAACAAAAACAAAGCGTGATTGATGGTGAATAAGATTATGTAGTCAAAATTTCGAAAACTTAATACTGTAACATGGAGTACAATGGTTTTTTAAAGCATCTAAAATTGCGATTACAGTTTATGCAACTTCAGCGAACGATAACTCCGTTGTTTTTACTGATAATTACCTCTTTCAAAAAACAAAGTAAAGAGAAAAATCATGGCAAAAACGTGAATGTTATAACAAATTGGGAAAAACTAATAATTATAACATAGGGTACTGACTTTCTTTAAAATGTCAGACATCCCAGTTCATTTTGTGCAGCTTCAACCTTGGCTAACTCCACTGTTTTTGTAGAATATTACTTCATTCAGCAACAAAAATATAGGGTGAATCTTGCCAAAAATGGGAATATAAAAACAATTTGGGAAAAATATAACAATGCTATGATTATTGTAAATTTTCCCCTTGTGGTGATGTTATAGTTCTTGGTAGGTTATACATTCCTGAGGAAACCAATTTATGACCAAAACATTACTAACAAACAAGAAAAACAATGCATTCAACTCATACTGAGCAGTAAAACAGTAGACTGTGCTAGGCATCCACTGCAGCAATCCTAATAACATCATAATCAGGGTTGATGTGTTATCACTATCACCACCAGGAGCCACAGGCGCTGACTCACCAGGTGCATCACTGCCACTAGCATCACCATCAGCCTCGCGATTACCAGCAGGCCTGTCACAACTGCCAACAGACACAGACACTACCTGGCCACTAGGCCTAGGCCTAACACCAGCACCGCTTAGCTTACCATATTAATAATGATCATCACCAGCAATACCCTCCTCACCAGGTGAATAAACATCATCATCATCAACGTCACTGGTAAGGGCATCACTAACACCACTATTACCAGCATTATCATCACCACCATGCACTAGGCGAGGCCTAGGTAAACAAAGCTTGGTGGTAAAAAAAAAAAAAAAAAAAAAAATAGTAAATCCTTCATCCTGACTTCCTTCCTGTACTCCCGAACAGCTAGCACACGAGTCTTCGATGTTTTCTCTATCAAAAGACATAAGAACTCACAACAGCAAAAGCTGGTGTAAATGACAACAGCTACACTGGTCTTAACACCGTGAGTTCAAAACAACGAATTGGCGGGGATGAGGCGTGAGGGAAGTACCACCAACAGCTAGAACTGCAGTTGCTAAAGTAAACAAAAATGGATAGTATTCATCGCACAAAAAAAAAAAAAAATGCTCTGACAAGCTTCTTTGAACACAAGCGGTAGGGGAATCGATGGCCAGGCACCATTTTAACGGGGGCTTGGGAGAGCCCCAAACACGTCTCCTGAACAGGCCGGAGGTCTGAGAGAGAGAGAGAGATAATATATATATATATATATATATATATATATATATATATATATATATATATATATATATATATATATATATACCTAAGCTGCATCCCCAAAGAAAGGGAGGTACCCGAGACAGGATGACACTCCCAATTTACTCATCCACACACACATTCATTCGCATCATAGCCCCAAGGGGAGAAGGGACAGATCCTCACTGCACCACACTGCACAAGGGTCAACTGCACATTGCAATCAGTGATATCCCCAGCAAAGTCCGACAGCAGAGCTGGTTTACCCCTCCCACATCATAATGGACCCATCCCCTTACCCACACCAGACCTGATCAGCTGATCAGACCAAATGCAGAGAATATCCAATCAAAGCTGCGTCATTTTCTATTCATTCATAATTTCCAATCATTTCTATTATATGCAGCCACTCTTTCTTGCTCAACACACATCCCTCTTGCATCCAAAGCTCTCTTCACATTGTCCATCCATCTTATTCGTGGTCTTCCTCTCAGCTTTACACCTCTCATATCCGATCCAGTTATCTTTTCACCAATCGCACATCATCCATTCTCTCCATATGCCCAGACCATCATAACACCCTCTGCTCAACTCGATCAGCCATCTCCCGCACAACTCCAGTTCATCGCACTTCATCATTTCTCACTTGATCCATACGCGTCACTCCACACGTACTCCTCAGACACCATATCTCCATTACATTCACACTTTTTCTCTCTGCTCTACCCATATTTCATGTTTCAGACCCACGTAATGCAGTTGGTACCACAACACCCTCATACGGCCTTCTCTTTACATCCATGCTAAGTGAACCACATTTAAATACATGCTTTATTCACTCCTCCCAGCACCTTTCCTACGTCATTCATTCTAAACTTCACTTCTGCATCTATTCTTCCATTCACAGCAACATGTGACCCTAAATACTTAAAACACTCTACGTCCTCAAGCAACTCACCATCCTTCTAGCATCTACCAACCTTGTACACTTCATCGCTTTACTTATATTCTCATTTATTCTCAATTTCCCCCTTTCACACACCCTTCCAAACTCCTCTACCAACTGTCTCAGTCTCTCCTCTGAATCAGCCACCAGTGCAGTATCATCCGCAAACAGCAGCTAATCCATATTCCACTGTCTACCATCAGCATTCACCAGCCTCAAACCTCCACCTAATACTCTTCCATTCACCTCCCACACAACACCATCCATATAAATATTGAACAACCAAAGTGACGTCACACATCCTTGCCACAGCCCCACTCCTCCGGGAACCCAGTCACTCACAGCATTTGCTACTCCTACACATGCTTTACTACTTACATAAAAATTTTTCACTACTTTTAGCTACCTGCCATCAAGTCTATACAACCTGAGAACAGTCCACAAAGCCTCCCTATCAATTCTCTCATACGCATTCTCTAAATCCATGAATGCCCAAAACACATCCTTACCTTTCGCTAAATACTTTTCACACACCTGTCTCACAGCAAACACCTGATCCATGCATTTCCTCCCTCCTAAAGCCACACTGTTCATCGCCAATCACACCCTCTGTATTCTCTCTAACTCTCTTAATTAACACTCTACCATTCCTTAACTACAACACTCAACAGACTTATACCCCTAAAGCTAGTACATTCATACTTATCACCCTTACCAATATACATCGGAAACAAGTAAGCACTTACCCAGTCAACTGGCACCATACCGCACACAAAACACACATTCAGCACTCTTACCAACCACACAACAATAGTCGCTGCACCACCTTTCAGGCATTTCACAGCACAGCCATCCATACCTGCAACTTTCACTGTTTTCATCTCCTTTATTGCCTCCTTGACTTCCTCCATCGTGATCACAGAATCAATCAATTCTTCCAACACATTCATTTCTTGCACCTTTGTATCTGCCACAAGATCAACCTCCCTTTCCTCTTCTATCTTTCAAACTACTCCGCCCATCTCTTCCTTACTGCATCCATCTCAGTTAACATCCTTCCATTCTCTGCTTTTACTCAGTCTTCCTTCCCAGACTCTTCCTTTCACACCCTTTTCACCTTCTTCCAAAACATTTTCTTATTCTTTTGAAAATTCTCAGTCAACTGCCTACCCCACGTCTCATCTGCTGCCACTTAGCATCATGCACAGCCTTTCCTGCCCTATTCCTCTTTTCCATATACCTCTCATATGACACCTCATCCTTCCTCTGCAACCACATTTCATATGCACATCTCTTCTCAACCAGAATCATACTTCCTCGCACCACCATTCACTTCCCTTTCTTGCACCACCACCCACTCATCTCACACCACACACCCCTTCTGCATGCCTCACCACAGCACTCTTAAACAACTGTCATTCCTCCTCCACACTGCCATTTTCCTGATCTTTCAGTGCGTTCCACTCATCTTTCCGTTTCTCCTGAAACTCTCTCATTTTCTCTCTTTTATCCAACTCACTCAACTTTCAAAATCTCCCTGCCACACCTGACTCTCCTAGATCTCCCCAATCTCTTACCTACTCTCAACTTTCCTTCCACCAGGTAGTGGTCAGACATAGCTCCACTCTCCTCCCTCAAAACTCATATTCAACAATCGTCCTCTTACATTCCTGGACTCAACCACATAGTCCATCATTGCTCTATCAACAACACTTCCACCCTCCTGTCTCACCCATATATACTTATAAATATCTTTCTTCTCAAACAAGGTATTTCCAATCACCATCTCTCGCTCAACACACATTCCTTTCATTCGTTCCCCAATTTAATTTCTTGCATGCATACCAACTACACCTTCAACTGCAACATTTCACACTCTAGCATTCAGGTTTCCCATCATTACCACATTCACATTCGCTCCAAAACTCTGCAGACACTTATCAACATCATTCCAGAAAGACTCCCTCCCCTCTGCATCCCTTTCGCTAACAGGCCCATATGCACTCACAGACACCCACATCTCACGCTCAAATTTCGCTTTCACCCACATCAAGTCGATGTCACCTCCTTCCATTCAGGTCAAACCTTCTCTCGCCCTTCCTCTATCAGCACCTGACATCATTCCATTCACACTTCCAAACTTATACTCACCTTTCTCTTTCATCTTTATTACACTGAAAGCTAACACATCCAACTTTCTTCTCACAAACATTCTCTCAATCTCCTCCCCTTTAACCTCACTCGTACTACATCCACGCACAAACATAGACCATATATATATATATATATATATATATATATGAAGAGAAAAGGATTGTGGAAAGTATTAAGAATATATGGAGTAGATGGGAAGTTGTTGAATGCTGATGAGTTTGTATGAGAGTGCTAAGGATGCATTGCATGTGGATAGTGAACTGAGTGAATTCTTCTGTTTGAAGGTTGGACTGAAACAAGGATGAGTCATGTCTCCATGGTTGTTCAGTCTGTATATGGATGGGGTTATAAAAGAGATACAAGGTAGGACAGTGGATATTGTAGCTGCCCTAGTGAGAAATGGCAGTGTTTGGAAACTACTTGTACTGTTGTTTGCAGATAATATTGTGTTTAGGTGAATGCGAAAGGGAGCTGCAAGGCTTCGTGGATGAGTTTGAGAGTGTGTAAGAAACGAAATCTAAAAGTGAATGTAGGGAAGAGTAAAGTTATGGTCTTCGAGAGATGTGAAGTCGGTAAATGTACAGTGAGATTGGATGAGGAGGAAATGGAAAATGTGAGTGCGTTCAAGTACTTGGGTAGTGTCATGAGTAAGGATGGAAATTTAGAGGGTGAAGTGCTTGAAAAGGTACAACAAGGAAGAAAGGTTGCTGGTTCCTTGAAAGCAGTGATATGAAACAGGGAAGTGAGCATGGAAATGAAAAAGTTACTACATGACAGAATTGTGATACCAATTCTAACATATGGAAGTAAAGCTTGGACCTTGTTGGTGGGACAGAGTGAGAGCAGTAGAAATGAGTTATTTGAAAGGAGAATGTGGAGTCACATGGAGAGAGAGAGTGACAAAGGAGGGAGTAATGGAGAGTTGTGGTGTGGATGTGGATATGATACGAATCATTAGGAGAAACACAATGAGATGGTTTGGCCATGTGGAAAGGATGGAGATTGAGAGACTGACGAGAGAAGTGTATGTTTTTTTTTTTTATGCGAGGAAGAAGGAACCAAAGGCCATGAGTCCGCAACAGTTCCCTTCAAGAGAAAAACAAAATACGATAAAGAGCCAAATTCAAGATCCGATCATTTCGAGATGCCTGGACACACTGCGTTTGTCAGACTGGAGATCATAGGCAGCAGGAAATACAGACAGAGGGAGACAGTTCCAGAGTTGACCTGTTGCATAAATGAAGGACTGAGAGTAACGGTTAACTCTTGCATTAGAGGGTTGGACAGAAAAGGAATGAGAGTTTGCTGCTAGACGGGTGCTATGCGCCTGTCGTAGAGGTGAAGGAATGCATGCAGACAGTTCAGAGGAGCAGTGACAATTAACCTGCCCCGTCCCGTCGATGTATGGGTACGTTGCAACAGTTTGCATTTATCAGTCCCAACGATGTACTGGTACGTCGTGCAATTGCAAGGTCCCTAATTTGCACAATTTTCATAAGTATACACGGGACACCTTCCTCTATTCCTCTACAAGATGCCAAGCAGGGACAATGCCTTACACCGCATAACCTCCCCCCTCCCCCCCACGCCATTGTCTCGGCAATTCACCTATTACCAGTGACCTGGCCAGTAAAGACATTCAGGGCCAGAGTGATTCCCTAATCGATGACAATGTGGAGGACAAAGTTTACATAGCATTAGAGGAAGAAACAGTCAGAAATAATGATCAGGTAATGTGGCAAAAGAAGGTCGGGTATGGTGATGAGTTACCGTAGTGAGTAAAACAATGCTTATAATGCCTATATTACTGTTTGAAAACAAATATGCTCTCATACTACATATAAATTCGTACCAAGTAAATAAATAAATACCGTTTATGAGTGGTGTGAAATAGTTACCCTCCCAAAGAACTCGTGTTCTTTGGTGCCAACTGTTAGAAAACCCAGTCAGGTAAGGAGGTACTGGTACCTGGATCGAATATTTTAAACCCCAGGTGAGCAATTTCTCTATGAATTTTCTATGTTTCTCACCAAAAGCGGAGGTTTTAGCCAAAAAAAAAAAAAATCGAAAATACCTTGGGATTGGGGGGTGTCAGAGGTGCGAAATAGCTCAGGACGTGATGGGTTAAAGTAGCGATAGAAAAGAGATAAAGATGCAACAGAGCGGCAAAGAGACAAAGGTTTAAGGGAGTAAGTAAGAGGAGGAGAGTCAATGAAACAAAAAGCCTTTGACTCCACCCTATTGAGAAGAGCTGTATGTGGGGAGCCTCCTCACACATGAGAGTTGTGCTCCACACAGGGGTGGATAAAACCAGTGTATAGAGTCAACAATTGTGCAGGGGTAAAGAAAGAATGGAATTGACTTAGCACACCTAATATCTTGGAAGCAGATTTTACAAGAGATGTAATATGATCTTTCCAAGAAAATTCCCAAGTAAATGAAACCCCAAGCATGTTCAAGGATGATGCAGGATTAAGCTAAATATTATTAAACATTACTGGGTATATTTGTGAAAGATTTTGTTGAGTTTGAGATGCATAAAAAACAACAAGATTATTTTTACTCCAGTCAGAGATACGAGCCAAGTAAGAAATTAGGTGTGCCATAGCCTCATCCCTTGTTTGTTGAAGTAACTGCTGAGATGGGCGTTGCTGGAACCGAATGAAAAGGAGAAGGGTGGAGCCATCAGCGTATGAATGAATAGGGTTAGATGTACAGCTTAGAAGGTCACTGATGAATAAAAGGAAGAGAGTTGGTGATAGGACAGAGCCCTGAGGAACACCACTGTTGATAGATCTAGGAGAACAATGATGGCTGTCTACAATAGCGGCTACAGAACGACCAGAAAGGAAGCTAGTGATGAAGGCACAGATAGAAGGATAGAAACCGTACGAGGGCAGTTTGGAAATCAAAGATTTATGCAAGACTCGATCGAAAGCCTTTGAGATGTCAAGTGCAATAGCAAAGCTTTCGCGAAAGTCCCGAAAGGAGGAGGACCAGGAGTCTGAAGGGTAGGTGAGAAGATCACCAGTGGAGCGTCCCTAACGGAACTCGTATTGACGATCAGAAAGAAGGTTGTGATAGGAAAGATGCCTTAAAATTTTTCTATTGAGAACTGACTCAAAAACTTTTGAAATACAGAACGTTACGGCAATTGGACGATAGTTGGAGGGTTGGGATTGGTCACCCTTCTTTGGGACTGGCTGAATGAGAGCAAACCTCCAGCAAGAAGGAAAGGTACAAGTTTACAGACAAAGGTGAAAGAGTTTGCCTAGGCAGGGTGTAAACACAGAAGCATAGTTACTGAGAACAACAGGAGGAACTCCATCAGGCCCATATGCCTTGTTAGTATTGAGGCCAGTGATGGCAGAAAATACATCAGCTGAAGAAATTTTAATGTCAGCCATGAGGAAGTCAGAGGGGGGAAGTGATGGAGGAACAGCAACGGAATCGTCTAAGGTGGAATTGGAGAACAAAGTCTGTGCAAAGAGGTCTCTGTTTTATAAGTAGAAGAAATAGCTACAGAACCATCACAGTAGAAAAGATAAGGGAAGGATGATGAGGTAAAGTTGTTAGAAAAGTTTTTGGCAAGGTGCCAGAAGGAGCGGGAAGAATTCGAGTTGGAAAGTTGAGGACATTTAGTGCAGATGAAATTATTTTTAGCAGAGCGAAGAACAGACTTAGCACGATTCCGGGCAGAAATGTAAAGATGATGTGTTTCAGGGGTGGGTTGGCTCCGGTACCTGTTGTAGGCCCTCTCCTTGTTGTGGACAGCATGAGAACAAGCGTGATTAAACCAAGGAATTCTTGCGTTAGACAAAGGATATGAGAAAGGAATGTATGCTTCCATGCCCGAGAGAATAACCTCCGTAATGTGATGGCACACTCAGATGGCTCCCGGCCATGGAAGCAATAATCATTCCAAGGAAAATCAAAGAAGTACTGTCTGAGGGCCTCCCAATCCGCGGCTCCAAAATGCCACAGACGACGTTTCCCTGGAGGGTCCACAGGCTGTACCGGAGTGGTAGGACAGGTTAAGGTGATAAGGTTGTGATCGGAGGAGGTGGAGGGGGCGAGAGGGAGGGGGGAGGCCAAGGATGAGATGGAAGGATGGAGTGGAGAGGTATATGAGAGACGAGGGTATGAGCTGGGAGCAGAGCAGTGAACTGGCGTTGGACAGGGTGACATGGAGGTGATTTTTTTGTGGCCACCGTTTACGGGATTAAGGCGTATGTATATATATATATATATATATATATATATATGGTGAATGTTTTTGACATATCTGATAGAGCCAGGATTCTGAGGGCTTGAATGATGAGTGAATGGAAGCGTGGCCCATTGGACTGGGCAAATTTGGGCTGTCTGGACATTGCTACTCCTCATCATGCCCTTGGGTGGGAAAGAGGTCTGGATGATGAGTAAAATAAATAATTATATATATATATATATGTGTGTGTGTGTGTGTGTGTGTGTGTGCTTTATGCAAAGAAGAAGGAACCAAAGGCCTGGATTCCAGAAGACTGTTTCCTCCTCCAAGAAATAAAAAACAAGGTAACAGAGATCCGAATTCAAGAACCATTCATTTCGAGATGCCTGGACACACTGCATTTGAAGGACTGGTAGATCATGGACAGTAGGAAATACTGACAGAGGAAGACAATTCCAGACTAGACCTGTTGCAGACGTGATGGACTGGGAGTAATGGTTAATTTTGGATTACAGAGTTGAACAGGAAACGGATGAGATGTTGCTACTGGACAGATGCAAGGCACCTGCCGGAATGATGGAGGGATGCATGCAGACAGTTAAGAGGAGCAGTGGCCATTGAAAATATGAGAGAAAGAGATAAACATGCAACAGCACGGTGAACACAAAGGGACATACCATGCACACCAACTACACCTTCAACTTCTGCATTTCCCATTGCGGCATTCAGATCTCCCATCATTACCATGTTCACATTCACCCCGCAATTCTGCAGACACTCATCAACATCATTCCAGATAGATTCCCTCTCTTCTGCATCCCTTTCGCTACAAGGCCCATATGCACTCACAAATACCCCTTCCCCCGCTGAGGGGGGTCACCTTGACGTGGTGGCGGGGCTTGAAGCGTGGTTGGCGGTGCCACCTACTTTGGAGGCACGCCTACTTTTGTAGGGTTCGGCATCTGTCGGTCACGTGAATCAAGCACCTCCTGCATCACTGGTGGAGGAGGCCTGCTGGTGATGTTAGTCCCTGCCCATTTGCCATCTAGGGCGGGACTGTCGCCTCCCCACGTGTTTGCCGTGCGTGGCGTCCCGTAATGCTGGGAGACAGGAGTCCTGGAGGTTGAGCGATGCTGCACGATGCGCCCTGCAGCTAGCAATACACCTCTTTGATCCCTTATTCTGGCAAGACGGGTGGCCTGGTTGGGCTCGACCAGGTCAATCGGCTGGTCATGCGTTGGCTAAGGTCAAGCGGGCACTGGGGGCCCTGGTGGCTCTTATCGTCCTGGAGTCACCCTTGCCCAGGTCCCCCAGTGGTTACCCACGTATACTCTCCCACTACCTCTGGGGTCGCCAGTGGTGTTATCCCAGGCATATGACCTCCCCTTGTTGGGCTCCTTGGTGGGTGGAGGGGTGGGGGAATGAAGTAGTTGAGTATAGTTCATGGAGGGGATAAATCAAAATAATGTTGATGACCATGCATCTGTCTCTGGCCACTCTGTTACGACATCACTTATTACTACTCTTGAGCCCTACCAGGCCCCTGGGGGATATCCTCCTCTGTCCCAGCGTTCAGCTGGGTCTGGGAGGCGTTCTCGTCGGGGTGGTGTGGTTCAGGGGTTGGCCCCAGATGAAACTGTGCCGGCATCTTACGCCAAGTACCTAGTGATTAAATCTGCTCTTGGTGGGTCTGTAAGAGATATAGATATTTTTGATATGCACGTGCCATCGTCTTAGCATGTGGGAGAGAACCAAAAATCTCTTCCCAAGGAGATGGAAGTCTCCTGGTTGAGGTGTCCTCCCCGGAAGAGAACTCTCATTTACTAGCATTAACATCAGTTTCTGATACAGCCATTTCATGTACTCCTCATGGCAGTTTTAACCAAACAAAGGGAGTCTTATTTTCTCGTGACCTCCTCCGATATTCGGAGGCCCGGCTGTTAGAGGAACTACAATCGTCTGGTGTGATAAAAGTTGAGCGCCTTCATAAGAAAATCGATGGAATTTTGACCCCAACCCTGACCTTTTTTCTAACATTTGACAAATTAACGATGCCTACATCTGTGAAACTGGCTTGGCTATCGCTTCCAGTGAAGCCATATGTGCCCACCCCAAAGCGGTGCTTCCACTGTCAGGGGTATGGACATGTCAGTAAATTTTGCCGCCATGCACAGGCTGGACTTCCTGGTGTCTGTGTCTCTTGTGGTGAATCAGGCCATACCAGCGACTGTCCAGGACCTATTAAATGTTATCATTGTGGAGGTCCCCATGATGTCACTTTGAAAAACTGTCCAAAATACTGCCTTGAAAAGGAGATCTTATCCATTCGTACACGTGAGAGGGTTTCGTTTCCTGATGCAAAGAGAAGAGCCCAGACACTCTTCTTTCAGCCGGGGGTAACTTATGCCTCTGTCCTTTCTAGAACACCAGTGCATCGCCCTGTATCTCAGAGACAGCCTCGACCCACTCCAGTACCCACTCGTTCAACTCGTGATATGCAAAATGCTGTCCCCATGGTTAGTGCTGTTGGTGAGAATGATGTTTGCCTGACCACTACTCCGACTGTTTCCCCCCCCACTTCGGTGGCCAATGATTTGCACACTTCTGTGGTGATGACAGATGTCCACGTTGACCAGAATCCTTCTCCCATCATAGCCAGTATACCCAAGGCTCCATCTGCACCTGGAAAACGTCACCGTTGTTCATCAGAGTCCTCTGAATATGAAGACCGGCCACCTAAGGTGTCTGTTGTTGACCCATCTGTCGACACCTCTCCTGTTCCCTCTGTCCAGCAGGCTGAGGAATCTAGCCAGGTGACAGCTGAAGTTGATGGTTCGGCTCTGGTCCCGTCCCCACATGGGGATGTTGGACAGCCCATTGGTGCTTCAGATCTGAAGCATAGGATGGCCTCTTCAAATGACTCGAGTCCTGTTGACTCGACTTCCACTTCTAGGGCTTCTGATGAGGGCACTGCCCATCCTACATCTCTAAAGGCGACCCCCAAGCCGCCTTCCAAACAACCTGGTATGCCCACTCCAAGAAAGAGTGTTGCAAAACTTACTTCCTCATCTCCACATTTGCCTTCGGATGTCAGACAGAAGGTGTGAGTTACTGGTGCTGGGCAGGCTCCTGTGAAGGGTCTTCATAAGCATCAATCCAAACCCGCTCGCTTGTCAGGTGAACAGTCCCGCACTTAATCATCATTCCTCCATTATGGGTTCCATCATCCAGTGGAATTGTCGGGGTTTACGTGCCAACTATGAGGAACTGTGTCATCTTGTTTTTCAATTTACTCCTTTGTGCATGTGCATCCAGGAGACCATGGTAGGTGATACTGTTCCTTCCGGTCCTTCTGGCTACCATGCCTTTTATTCTGATCCTGTGCCTGGTCAAGGTCATCATGGAGGTGCTGCTCTCTTCCTTCGCAAGGATATTCCATACAATCATCTGGACATCTCCACTCCCCTGCAGGCTGTCATTGTCCGGTTGTTTTTACGTCACAGTATACAGTTTGCAGTCTTTATCTTCCTCCTAGTGCTACTCTTGAAAGGGCGGATCTGGAACGCCTTGTTCTTGACCTTCCTTCTTCCTTTCTGTTACTAGGAGATATGAATGGTCACCATCCGCTATGGGGAAACAGGGAGGCCAACCCTCGGGGTGTAATGCTGGCCTCTTTAGTGGAAGATGAGGAGTTAGGCATTTTCAGTACCAATAAAATGACTTATTTCCATAGTCAGACTGGAACTTATACTACCATTGATTTGTCTTTATGCTCAGCTGATGCTGTTTTAGATTTTACCTGGGATATATTGCCAGACCTATCTGGCAGCGACCATTTTCCGTTACTTTTAACTGCTAGTATTGGTGGACCTCAGCCACGTCTTCCTCGCTGGCTTCTGGATAAGGCTGACTGGCCACATTTCAGGGAATTAAGTTCCATTTCCCTTTCTGTCAACGGGTTTGGCTGTCTTACTGAGGCTGTGTCATATTTCAACACCGTGTTGCACTCAGCAGCCCTGTTATCTATTCCACAAACGAAGGGTCAGTTTCCAAAACGTCCGGTTCCTTGGTGGAACTCTGAGTGCAGTTCTGCAATGAGAGCCAAATGAGTCACCTTCTCTCGACTTCGTCGTCACCGTGGGGACCCTCAGTATTTGGTAGCGTATCAGAGGGCACGAGCTCATATGAGGCGGGTTTTAAAAGAGGCCAGGCGTTCATCCTGGAAGGGTTATGTTTCCTCCATCAGTTCGAGGACTTCCATCAGCCGGGTGTGGAACCGGGTATGGAAAATTTCAGGAAAATTTACAGTTCCTTCCCCTCCTGTTTTATCTGCAGCAGGTGGAACTGTGGCTGATCCTTCTTGTGTTGCAGAGTTGCTAGCTGATCATTTTGCCAGTGTGTCAAAGAAGGATGCAGATACACCTTCGGCTTGCCACCGTCGGCGCCTAGAGTCTCGTGGTCTCAGTTTTGCCTCTCCAGGAGGAGAGCCTTCCAATGTTCCATTTTCAATTTCTGAACTCCAGGTAGCTCTGTCACAGTGCCATGATTCCTCTCCTGGTTATGATGATATTCCTTATGCCTTTTTACGCCACCTGTCTGATGAATCCCTGTTGTTTTTGCTGTCACTGTTTAATAAGACCTGGTGTTCTGGGGAGTTTCTGGCTTGTTGGGGTGTTGCTGTAGTTATCCCCATCCCCAAACCAGGTAAGGACCACCTACAGGCGACAAATTATCGGCCTATTTCTTTGACGTCTTGTATATGTAAAGTTTTGGAAAAGATGGTCAATGTCAGGCTTGTGTGGTTTTTAGAGAGAGGTGACTTCTTATCCCCTGCCCAGTATGGTTTTTTGACAAATGCGATCGACCTCCGATGCACTGCTGTCCTTGGAATCTTCTGTCACCGAGGCTTTCTCCACTAACCAACACCAGATCACGGTCTTCTTTGATCTGGAGAAGGCATATGACACTGCCTGGTGTCATGGTATTTTACTTTCTCTTCATGATTTTGGTCTTCGTGGACGCTTGCCTATTTTTATTCAACAGTTTTTATCTAACCGAATTTTAAGGGTGCAAGTGGGAGGAGTGCTTTCTACTGCCCGAGCACTAGAAGATGGAATACCACAGGGGAGTATCCTTAGTGTTACTCCGTTTGCTGTAGCCATTAACAGTGTCACTAGTGTAGTTCCTGATGGTGTACGAGGATCACTATATGTCGATGACCTCTCGATTTCCTTTACCTCGTCTAGAATGTCTCTGATAGAGAGGAAGTTGCAGCTGGTTCTCAATAGAATTTCTGACTGGGTGGAAACTCGCGGTTTCTATTTTTCTTCAACAAAGACAGTGGCTATGCATTTTTGTCGTCTTCTAGGGGTTCACCCTGACCCTGACTTGTATCTCTATGGTAGGAAAATATCCTGCATGTAAGAGACGCGGTTTCTGGGTCTTTTGTTTGATAGATGACTAACCTGGGTTCCTTATATTCTTTCTGTTAAGGCGGCATGTCTTAAAGCTTTGAGTCTTTTGAGAGTTTTAGCTCATACCTCTTGGGGTGCTGACCGTCGGACCCTCCTCCTCTTGCATAGGTCTCTTATTCTTCCTAAACTTGAAAATGGGTGTGAGGTCTACTCCTCTGCAACAGATGCCCGTCTCCGGTTGTTAAATTCTGTGCATCATGCTGGTGTGCGTCTGGCAACCGGGGCATTCAGATCATCCCCGATTCCAAGTTTATTGGTGGATGCTGGTGTACTCCCCTTGGATTTGCGATGCCAGTTGCTGATGATGAGGTGTTGGTATCGTCTTCACCGCATTCCCTACTCAATTTCTTGTGCCATCGTCTCCCAGGATTCCCAATCTTCTGTTTTTGACACCCGTCCTAATTTCCCAAAGCCATTTGGTTACAGGGTCCGGTCTGTTATGTTAGCCCTCTCTGTTCTGAGACTGGCAATTTGTCCACATCGGATCCCAAGGGTGGGTTCTTGGCTGCTCCCTCGCGTGACATTCTGTAGGTCTGTTATTGAAAAAAAGGGCTCACTTCCCTCTCAGGTGTCCCTCTCCCTCTTTTTAGAACATGCCTCCATTCATGAGGGTTCTGTCCCCGTCTATACCGACGGGTCTAAGACTGATACTGGAGTAGGATTTGGTGTTGTCTTCCCTTCCTTTAGCAGGGACGGTAGACTTCCTGGCATTACTTCAGTGTATACAGCGGAATTGACTGCAATTTTATATGCTGTTAAAATTATTTTTACTCTTCCTTTTTTGTGATTTTTAGTGACTCACGTAGTGCATTGTCTGCACTGGAGTCTTAATGCATCCCATCCATTGGTTTTATCAATTTTAGAGTGGCTTTTTCTTCTTGGCCACTGTGGCCGCCATGTAGATTTTTGTTGGGTACCCGCACATGTTGGTGTGGTGGGCAATGAAAGGGCAGATATTTTAGCTAAAGGTGCATCTTCTAAACAGCCCCCAACTGACTACCCACTCCCTGCTTCTGATGTAACACCTTACCTGCGGTACGCAATTCGTACGTGTTGGCAGAGACACTGGGATGTTGTTTCTCACAGTAAACTAAAAGAAATCTTTCAGAGAGTGGTTGTGCCAAGGGTTCTTCCCTCTATGTCTCGGCGATTGGAGGTGGCTCTTGCTAGGCTTCGCATTGGGCCTTAGCGACTTACACATGGGTTTCTGATGAATGGTGAATCTCAACCGTAATGTGATGACTGCCTTGTTCCCCTTACTGTCCGTCACATGCTGATCGAGTGTCCGAGTCTGGGGGACCTACATCAGAGATTCCTCCATAGGCATAAGGGAGTAGATGGTGCCTACTGTTTGTCCTCGATGCTTGGTGAAGCCTCTAGTGATTTTAGTGATGTTTTTGGTTTTCTTCGGGAGGTGGGCCTCCTTCAGCTTTTATAAGTAATTGATATTTTATAAACTATTCCTTTATTATTTTCAGTGTTTTGTTCCTACTAACAGATATTAATTTTAATTTGAATATGCATTTTTTATTTTGCTGTGTTTTACTTTGTCGTCCGGCGGCATATGACCTTGGCAGTTGCGCCGCCAGATTTTAATTATTTGCAATCAATCAATCAATCACAAATACCCACAACTCACGTTCAAATTTCGCTTTTAACCCACATATGTCTCGATGACACCTCCTTCCATTCAGTCACACACTGCTGCACTTCCGGGTCACCAACAAGGCCACACCTTCTCTCGGCCTTCCTCTATAAGCACCTGACATCGTTCCATTCACACTTCCAAACTTATACTCATCTTTCGCTATCATCTTTGATTCACTGAAAGCTAACACATCCAACTTTCTTCTCACAAACATTCTCTCAATCTCCTCCCTTTTAGCCTCAATCGTACCACATCCACAAACATTCATAGACCCAGTCTATCTATCTATCTATCTATCAATCCATCTCTATCTCTATCTATATCTATCTATCTATCTGTATCTATTGATCTATCTATATCAATATGTATCTATCTATCTATCTATATATAGTATATCGGATACGTTTGTGTCAGGTTGATAGATGTAAAATTTTTTTTTGATGCATTAAAAATAAGACTATATTTACCCCAGTCAGAGATACAAACCAAGTCAGACATTAAGAGTACCATAGCCTCATCTCTTGTTTGTTGATGTAACTGCTGAGATGGTTGTTGCGAGAATCAAATGGAAAGGTGAAGGGTGGAATCATCAGCGTACGAGTGAATAGAGTTAGATGTACAGCTTTGGTCATTGATGAATAAAAGGAAGAGAGTTGGTGATAGGACAGAGCCCTGAGGAACATCACTTTTGACATATCTAGGAGTAGAAGAATGGCCGTCTACAACAGCGGCTGTAGAACGACCAGATACGAAGCCATAGATGAAGGCACAGATAGAAGAATAGAAACCATAGGAGGGCAGTTTGGAAATTAAAGATTTATGCCGGACTCGATCGAAAGCCTCTGAGATGTCAAGTCCAATGGCAAAGCTTTTGCCAAAGTCCCGAAAAGAGGATGACTAGGAGTCTTAGAGATAGGTGAGAAGATCGCCAGTGGAGCGTCCCTTACGAAACCCATACTGAAGATTAGAAAGAAAGTTGTGATAAAAAAGATGCTTTAAAATTTTTCTGTTAAGAATTGACTCGAAAACTTTTGAGACACAGAATGTTAAAGCAATTGGACGATAGTTAGAGGGTTGGGAATGGTCACCCTTCTTTGGGACTGGCTGAATGAGAGCAAACTTCCAGTAAGAAGGAAAAGTACAAGTTGAAAGACAATGACGAAAGAGTTTACCTAGGCAGGGTGTAAGCACAGAAGCACAGTTCTTGAGGACAACAGGAGGGACTTCATCAGGCCCATATGCCTTGTTAGTATTAAGGCCAGTGATAGCAGCAAATACATCAGCTGAAGAAATTTTAATGTCATCCATGAGGAAGTCAGAGGGGGGAAGTGATGGAGGAACAGCACCGGCATCGTCTAAGGTGGAATTGGAGGAGAAAGTCTGAACAAAGAGACCTGCTTTATCACTAGAAGAGATGGCTACAGAACCATCAGAGTAGAAAAGAGGAGGGAAGGATGATGAGGTAAAGTTGTTAAAATGGTTTTTGGGAAGATGCCAGAAGGAGCAGGAAGAATTCGAGTTGGAGAGTAGAGAGCATTTCGTACTGATGGAATTATTTTTAGCAGAGCAAGGAACAGACTTAGCACGATGCCGGGCAGAAACATAAACAAGATGTGATTCATGGGGGGGTTGGCTCTGGTACCTTTTATATGCCCACTCCTTGTTGCGGACAGCATTAGAGCAAGCGTTATTAAACCAAGGCTTTCTTGCATGAGTCAAAGGATATGAGAGGGGAATGTATGCTTCCATGCCCGAGAGAATAACCACCATAATGCATAAAGCACACTCAGATGGCTCCCGGCCATGGAAACAATAATCATTGGAGGGAAAATCAAAGAAGTAGTGTCTGAGGGCCTCCCAATCCGCAGCTCCAAAGTGCCACAGGCGACGTTTCTTTTGAAGGTCCACAGGCTGTTCTGGAGCGCTAGGACAGGTCAAGGTAATAAAGTTGTGATCGGAGGAGCCCAATGGAGAGGAAAGATTAACAGTGTAAGCAGAAGGATTAGTTGTAAGGAAGAGGTCAAGTATGTTGGAGCTCTCTCCAAAACGGTCAGGAATACGGGTTGGGTGCTGTACAAGCTGCTCTAGGTCATTAAGGATAGAAAAGATGTAGGCTTGTTCACCAGGCGGATGAGTGAAAGGAGAGGAGAGCCAAAGGTGGTGGTGAACATTGAAATCTTCTAGAATGAAGATTTCAGAGAAAGGAGAAATGTGTTCCATCGTAGAAGGAATATGGTCAAATAATGGAAGCATGGGCCATTGGATTTGGCAAATTTGGGCTGTTTGGACATTGCTACTGCTCACCCTGCCCTTGGGTGGGAAAGAAAGTCTGGATGATGATATATATATATATATATATATATATATATATATATATATATATATATATATATATATATATATATATATATATATTTGTGTGTGTGTGTGTATGTGTGTGTGTGTTTTATGCAAGGAAGAAGGAACCAGAGGCCAAGAATCCCGAATATTATTTCCTCTTGGATGAAAAAAAAAATAAAAAAGTAACAGAGAGCCAAATTCAAGAACCATTCATTTCGAGATGCCAGGACACACTACATTTAAAGGACTGGATAGATCATGGATAGTAGGAAATACTGACAGAGGGAGACAATTCATGACTTGACCTGTTGTAGACATGATGGACTGGAAGTAATAATTAACTTTTGCATTACAAAGTTGAACAGGAAAGGGATGAGAGATTGCTACCTGACAGATGCCATGTACCTGCTGTAATGGTGGAGGGATGCAGGCAGACAGTTAAGAGGAGCAGTAGCCATTGAAATCATGATTGAAAGAGATGATGATACAACAGTGTGGTGAAGACAAAGGGGTTGAAAGGAGCCAGTTAGAAGAGGAGAGTTAATGAGATAATAAACATATGACCCAACCTTGTTGGTAAAAGCTGTATGTGCAGAGCCTCCTAACACAATGAAAGTTGTACTCTACACAGAGGGGAAAAAATATATAAAGTCAACAGTTGTGCAGAGGTAAGGTAAGCAAAGAGTAGGCTTAACACACTTAATCACTTGGAAGCAGATTTTACAAGAGAGGTAATATGATATTCAAAGATATATCCCGAGAAAATGAAGCACCAAGAGTTTTCTAAGATGATGCGGGTTTCAGCTGGATATTGTTTATTTACTTGGAGAATTCTTCCGTGGAAGATTTTGGCAGGTCGAAAGATATAAGAACTGAGTTGGTGATTCATTAAAAACAGGACTACTTTTACCTTAATCCGAAATATGAGTCACTTAAGACAATAAGTGTCTACAGCCTCATCCCTTGCCTGTTGAAGTAACTACTGAGATGGACACTGCGTTAAGTGGATGGAAAGATGAAAGGTCAAATATACCGCTTAGGTGATAGGTGATTCGAAGGATTAGAGTTGATGATAGAACAGGACCATGAGGAACATCACTTTGATAGCTCTAGGAGAAGAATGGTGGCTGTCTACAATTGCAGCTGTAGACAAGAGATGAAGCTGGAGAAGATGGCAAAGAAAGAATAGAAACCATATGAGGGCAGTTTGGAAATGAAAGATTTATGTTAGACATGATCGAAAGCCTTTGCAATGTTAACTGTAATGGCAAAGCATTCACCAATGTCTTGAAAGAAGGATGACCAGGAGTCTGAAAGGAAGGTGAGAAGATCGCCAGTGGAGCGTCTCTGGCAGAACCCATACTGACGATCAGAAAGAACGTTGTGATAGGAAAGTTGCTTTGAAATTTTATTTGTTGGGAATAGATATATAAAATTTAGAGATACAAAATGATGAAGTACTTAGGCGATACTGAGAGGGCTGGGAATGGTCAACATTATTTGGGACAGGCTCTGAACTCTTCAACTCAAATTGAGTTGAAGAGTTCAGAGCATCGAGTGTAAACCAAATTACTGTTAGCAGAGCGAAGAACAGACTTAGCATGATTCCGGGCAGAATTGTAGAAGAGGTGAGATTCGGGGGTGGGTTGGCTTTCCTCTGGTTGTGGACGGCATTAGAACAGACATGATTAAACCACGTTTTAATTTGCATTAGTCGCATTGGCTTTCACCTGGTTGTGGACGGCATTAGAACAGACATGATTAAACCACGTTTTATTTTGCATTAGTCACAGGGTAAGAGAAAGGAATGTATGCTTCAGTTTCTGAGAGAATAGTCTCTGTAATGCATGAGACACACTAAAATACCTCTCGGCGATGGAAGCAATAATCATTCCAAGGAAAACAAAAGAAGTTCCCCCTGAGGGCCTCCCAGTCAGCTGCTCCAAAGTGCCGCAGCTGCTACTTCCTGGGAGGGCCAGCACATCTTACTAGAGTGATAGGACTGGTTAAGGTGATAAGGTTGTGATCGGACGAGCCCAACGAAGAGAAAAGATTAACAGCTTAAACAAAAGAAATAGTTGTAAGGAAATGGTTAAGTGTGGTTGAACTCACTCAAAGGAGGTCAGAGGTACAGATAGGATGTTGTACAGGCTACTACTCTATGTCATTAAGGTTAGAAAAGATGTAGGTTTGTTCGCCAGGTGGATAAGTACAAAGAGAGGAGAGCCAAAGTTGGTGGTGAACATTGAAATAATCTAGAATGGAGATTTCAGAGAAAAAGGAAATTGATAGGATGTGTTCCATTTTAGGTGTAAGATCGTCAAGTAATTTTTAATAGTCGGTGGAACACAAATATATATAGTCAAAGAATAACAAGACAGTCGAAACCAGAGAGTCGAGAACTCAGATGATTCAAGTTCAGGAACTCAAGTGCAATCATGTTGTTGCATACATTTACACAACAGCCTCCTTTGCCTTTGAAGTGACTATGGAAAATGTAGGTGGATACAGAGAAGGGTTTACTAACAGCAAACATACAGCTGAGTCTCGGTAAGGAAATGAAGGTGAGGTGGTGTTCAACAGAGGGAAAATTAGAAAAGACACGAATGTTGCAGAAATGAATAGAGAGTTAGTGGTTCGATGGATTTTTCATGGTCGCAACCAGGAGACGGGCTGATGGAGGAGGCTTTATGGCCCCCCCTCCCCTCTGGGAATTCCGTGGTTGGGTGTTTAGATGCCTTTTATTATTATTATTATTATTATTATTATTATTACGTAAAGGGGGTGTGGCGTGAACCGTGCATGTAGTTTGGTGTTGACAGAAGAAACTGTGTAGGGAGAGTATGCTTGCCTACTCTCTGTGTAAATGAAACACTGAAAAAGTTCAGCAATGGGGGGATTGACAGAAGTTAATCCCGAAGGCTGATGAAATGGGTGCTCCAGCTCTCCGTCATCACCTACCCATCCACCTTGTGAGTTTCGTGCCGTTCAACTGGTGCTACAGTGTGTGTGTGTGTGTGTGTGTGTGTGTGTGTGTGTGTGTGTGTGTGTGTGTGTGTGTGTGTGTGTGTGTGTAAATTAATTTGCACAACTTTGATCTAATGTGGACTAAACTTTGTGGAAGAATTAAGAGTTTTCCAGAGGTCTTACCTGTTGTTAATATAACAGTCAAAGGTTATAGTCACTTTACAGCTGAAACTTAACGTTTTGTATGATACAGATCAGTCAAAGGCCAGTGTCACAGGTCAAGATCAGAGCATTGAGATTATTACAAAAAGTTTTGCTTCATTCTAGACCAAATTTCGTGAAAGAGTTTATGATGTAGGTATGGATGAAATAGGAAGATTATATTTGCTTTAATTTCGGTTTTGATACAAGTCCTTCGCCGTCAAGGTCACATGGCAAAATTAAATGTTTGACCTATATACCAGCTGGAAGACGAGGGTCTTTCAGTCTCAGAGTGTTTCTTCTCGTTATTATTATAATTATTAATACTGTCACCATCACTCGTATATAAATGTTTGTTTTCAGAACTGTTGAAGCTCCGACACATACATCAGCGGATCATCAGTAAATTCAATGAGTGGATCAGTGTCTGTAATCTAATGCAGTGTTGGATATTTGGGTGTGATGAAGATGAGGGATTGAAAGACTTATACTGTACACCATCGGTACCACTGATCTATTCTTAGTTGAATGACGGTACCATTTATAATTTACGGGCACTACTCGGAAGACGAGTCCTTTAGAGTTTGACAAAGTAATCTTACTGGGGTCGAAAGAATTAATCCTTTTACTCATGTGACTTTCATGATATGCGGTATTTGCTACATCAACCAACAATTTTCTTCATTTGAAAAGATCTTTTGTACTGAAGGAATCGGAAAATTCTCAACAATCCCATCATAACATATGTCTCTCCCAAAGCTCATAAAATAGTCCTTCAGTAGCAAAAATAAACTCTAAAGAACACCACAGTATTGAAGGAGCTGTGGTCACTTACTTCTCTAACTCTTCTCTTGATTATCTATCATTGTTCATTGACTTCCTCAGTTATCTTTTCTCGTTTCGTAAATTATACACACTGTTTTCCCCTTGTTTTCTTCTATTGACTGACTATCACTCCTTTAGCTTTTCTTACCCTTCGTCATTAACAAGACTTATCTGTTTCCATGTTGTTTCAGTCCTGTTCTCGCAACAGGCAGTCCGTGTCCTCCTTTCCATTCAGTGGTTTTCTCTCCTTAGTTTTCCCTTTTTCTTCATCTTTCTCCAACTGCAATAAATCTCTCTTTCTTTTCCTGTCTCTGAATTACTCCCTCCTCTTTAGTTATTCCCCTTTACTTAACATTTATTTCTATCTCCTCTTCTCTGCTCTTCCTTAACGTATCACCCTCTTTTTGTGTGTGCTATCTCTCCTCCTTTCCTCCCCGTCATCTGCTTTTCTTCCTGTTTGTACGATCTTTCTTTTCTTAAATATTGTTTTCCTCTTCCATTTTCTCACTATCATTTCTTTTCTTCTCTACGTTTTCCGCTATAACTTATCATTCTTCGTACCTTCACCCATCTCCATCCTCATATATATATATATATATATATATATATATATATATATATATATATATATATATATATATATATATATATATATATAAAACGCTCACCATCCACTCACTCGATGTAGTGCTGCTCTCGGTTGTCCGCCCTTTCCTCTACTCCATCCTTCTTTCCTTCCATCCTCTTCTGTCTTCCTTTCCTTCATTCTTTCCTCGTCCTTCTGTCTACGGGTGACTTTACATTCCCTCTTCTGTCTTTCTTTCCTTCATTACTTCCTCTTAATTCTGCCTGTGGGTGACTCTACACTGAGTAACAAGTCAATGGATTCTTGTACACCAGGAAATCATTTACTACGCTGGGTGGTAACCATATCACCAAATTTTGGCGCTTGGTGGTTTAGTGGGTAGTTACGGCGCTCCTGTGGGATTGAGCTGGTGACGGTTTATATCCAAGGGATGGCTGGTGTTTGTTCATCACGTAATACCACTCAGGGATGAGTGAGCCTGGTCATTCTCATCCTAAATGTCAGGATCAACTTGTCTAGCCCTGGTCTCCTACACTCCTCATGGGGCAACGTAGGTTGGATGATTGATGGGTGGATGGATGTATATATTGGATGCCTGTTTTATCTTTTTTTCTCATTTCTGTTATTGTTATGAATGTGTTTGAATGGATGAGTAAATGGAGAGTGAGTCGTCCTGTCTCGGCTACCTCCCTTTCCTTGGGGGAAGCAGCCTAGGTATATAGATAGATAGATAGTTATTGTTCTCACATGTCTACTGCTTTCTTGATTATTTTACCCCTCGGAATTTGTCCTATGGCTATATTTCTCGTCACCCTTAACCGGAGTGAGTTTCTCCATTCATTTAATTCTTTTATTTCTTCTTTTAGATAATCAATCGCCCACACTTTTCCATGTCCTCTTCCTCCTCGTCCCCCCCTCCCCCTTTTTTTTTCCTTATTTTCTTAGTATCCTTTCATCTTTGAATGCCTTGCTATTGAGGTTTCCCCCTCTTTCTTTCGATGTCGCTTTCCTCTCCATTCACTTTTTCATTTAATTTGTGCCGAGTCTCTTCCTTACATCGTTCCCTTCTTTGTTTCTTACGTCTTCTTCTCTTTACTTTCCTCCTCATTCCTTGTCTCGTCCCTGTGTTTCGCCCCCAAGGGGCATACAGGAATCGTGAGAGTGATAACTATTGTGTATGTGTGTGTGTGTGTGTGTGTGTGTGTGTGTGTGTGTGTGTGTGTGTGTGTGTGTGTGTGTGTGTGTGTGTTTTAGGCAAGGACGAAGAAGAGCTAAGATAGTTGGGTGAGAAAGGTAGGCAGGTTCATTTTGTCTCCACACTATATATTTTTTCCATTGTTTAAATAATTGTTCTTCATCTCTTTCGGGCAAAGAGAAGCCCCTCTGCATTTTGTGCAGAAAATATTCTTCAGCTGCAGCGCAGTGTCTACAGCTGGTATATTTTCAGATCAGCTGAGTGCTCCTGATCAGACAATGCATTATGTCACTAAAGTAGCATCATCTGCAGAACCAGACAGTTGGGTATCATCCCTGGAACTTAATAATGTGGCTAAAACATGGATAGATAAAGTTCAACCAGCATGAGAGAAGCAACGTTAAAGGACTTTGTTTCCATTTTTACGCCAGTAGTGCGAGCGTGGTGGTCGCAGGGGTGAGGCAAAATTGTCACATCATTTTTCTGTCCACCATCCTGTCGCTGAATCATGTATTATGTAACTATGACAACGTCCACGTCCTAGAACTTGAGTGAAGCGTGATCCAATCCGCCATTAGGGTTTCGGGTTGTCCTATTCAATGGTTTCTGACTTCAGTTTAAATACGATATCCCAGTTAGGGCCAAGGCATGAGTGATACAGTGTTATCCAATCTGCTGAATTCGGTCCTCCTTTTAGGTAGTTTATTCCTCTGCTCGGGGATTGAAACCAGGTATACTGTGACCCAGACTGTCGGAGTTTACAGAGGAGGAGGGCTTTTAGTTCCTGCTCCACAGCCTGACCAAAAGACTTCATCTTAAAGATGAGATAAAGACGAGTGGTAGGTTCACTAAGACGATTATTGAGAGAGAGAGAGAGAGAGAGAGAGAGAGAGAGAGACAGACAGACAGACAGACAGACAGAGACAGAGACAGAGAGGCAGACAGACATGCAGCAGACATGCAGACAGACAGACAGACAGCATGGTGGAACAAAGGAAAAAATTCAAAGCGGTGATAGAAACAATTGAGGAGAGAGCAGGTCAAGACAAGTAGGTGATGGTGGTGTGAATAGACAGGAAATGAATAAATACAGCTGTACATGGCACATAACACAAAGGAACAAGGAGGATAAGAGGCTTGTGAGGATGATAGCGGGGAGGAAGTGAATGGGGAGGAGGATAAAACGAAGAGCAAAGAGAGTGAAGAAGCCTGAGAAGAGAACACAGAGAAATACAGTTAATGATAAGGCTAAAAGACCTCAAAATGGAATGATGAGAAAAATAAAGGATGAAAAACAAGGAAGGAATGGAGAACAACGAAGAAAAAAAAAAGAAACGGTAAATGTTGGAGACAAATGGGAAGAATGAGAATGTGTGTGTGTGTGTGTGTGTGTGTGTGTGTGTGTGTGTGTGTGTGTGTGTGTGTGTGTGTGTGTGTTCTTGCCTAATTTTTCTTACCTAATTGTATCTTTACAGGAATGAGTCAAGCTCGTACTGTCCCGTGTCTTAAACCATATTTATCGTACATATTGCATTGCGCAATTGACCCTTGTGCAGTGTGGTGCAGTGAGGATCTGTCCGTTCTCCCCTTTGGGGCTAAGATGCGAATGAATGTGTTTGAATGGATGAGTAAATGGGGAGTGTGTCGTCCTGTCTCGGCTACCTCCCTTTCCTTGGGGGAAGCAGCCTAGGTATATAGATAGATAGATCCTTAAATTTGTGAATTGATTTGGCACACACTATTTCATTCGGTAGTGCATTCCATTGATCAATTGCTCTGTTTGGGAAACTGAATTTCCTTACGTCTTTATCACCTCTCGTCTTATGCAGTTTTTTGCAGTGTCCTCTTGCTGATGCTTCTCCATATGTTAAGTAATCATTTATGTCTACGAGTATTTTCTCCTTCCCTGATATGCACTTATATAGCATTATCATGTCACCTCTTTTCCTTCTCTCCTGTAGTGTTGGTAGATTCAGTTTATTTAGTCTTCCTTCGTAGCTTAGGTCCCTTAAGCTTGGTATCCATCTTGTAGCGGCCCTTTGAACTTTATAAATCTTGTCTATATGCTTTTTGAGATGAGGACTCCAGGCTACTGATGCATATTCCAGGGTTGGTCTAATGAATGATGTTATTATCCTTCTTAGCATGTCTTCATTTATGTATGTGAATGCTATTCTCATATTTGTAAGCAGTGTATACATGTTCCGTACCTTCTCGCTGATGCGGTCAGCCGGAGGCGAAATTTTTTTTCCTGCCCAGTTCCGTCACTTTGCACATATGGCAACGTTGCCCTGTGTTTAGTTTGGCAACGCCGCGCAGCAGTGAGCCTGACTTGGGACCGAAGGGGCGCCAAAACCACTGCATAGGATAAACCTGCAGGGGCGATTGCTTGCCTATGGTAGATGGGTCAGTTGCACAGACTGTCTGAGATTATTCACGAACAACAAAGTAGACCCTTAATATGACAACAATAATTGCTTATTTTCCAATCATTATTTTACATTCAGTCCCTCACTGAAGATCAGCAAATGTGTTCCCAGCCCAATGCTATTACCAAATAGAACATATTGAGTTTATTTTTTTAATTCCTTGTTTCTCTTGATTTACTTATTTTGCACACAATGGTCTATAATGTCTCATGTCTGACCCAATGCCTGTCATCAGCACATGGGAAATAGCATATGGTGCCTGGTGGTGTTTAATATTTAATAAAGATTATACCGTAACAAATTTTTTTTTTTTTTTTCCTAATAATCATGGCGGCGCAACTACCAGGGTCATATGCCGCCGTATAACAAAGAAGTAAAAAGTAAAAACAAAAACAAAGGATAAACCACACAATCAAAATGAAGAAATTCTAAATATCCTTAAAAAGTCCTGCCTCCTTCACAAACGAGAGGGTTGCCCCTCCCAAGGCACAGGCATCCTCCCCAAGCACAGAGGAAAGATGATACACACCACCATCCGTTTGGTAGTCAGAGAGGAATCGACGACGCAAATCCTCAAGACTAGGGCACTCCACCAACAGGTGCCGAACAGTCAAGGGAACCAGACAGTCATCATAGAATGGAGGAGGAGCCCTTTCCATTAAAAAGCCATGAGAGAAACGGGTGTGGCCAATGCGCAGGCGGCACAAAGCAGTCTCCCATTGACGAGGGAAGCCCTGGTAACTGAATGAGCCCACCTTCTGGCAAATCGAGCGCAACTTATTGGCACCTACAGCATCCCAATGCTCCTGCCAACAGCACCAAACTCTGGAGGCAATATAGGAGCGCATATCTGCAGCAGGCAGACGATACAGAGGGGACTGTGCAAGAGGGGGACGAGCCGCTGCCGCCTTGGCCAGCTGATCAGCTCGTTCATTCCCTGCCACTCCTACATGAGCTGGAACCCAACAGAAATCTACACGACGTCCACGACGCCCTAAAAGGAAAAGCCACTCTAAAATGGATAAAACCAAAGGATGAGAGGGATAAAAAGACTCCATTGCAGAAAGAACACTTCGTGAGTCACTAAAAACAGTAAAAGCAGTGTGGGGGAGAGTGAAGAGAATCTGAAGGGCAAATAAAATAGCAGTCAGCTCAGCCGTAAAAACAGAAGCAGTCATAGGGAGGCTCCCACCTCGACAGAAGGTGGGAAACACCACACCAAAGCCCACACCCGCATCAGACTTGGATCCATCAGTATAAACTGGTATGGAGTCCCCATGAGAAGAGGCATGCTCTAAAAACAGAGAAAATAAAACCTGAGAAGGAAGGGAGGCCTTACTGAATGAGAAGAAACAACAAAATGTCACCCTGGGGAGAAGCCAGTAGCCCACCCTCGGGACACGGTGGGGAGTGATCGGCACAGAAGGAACAGAGAAGCTAGACATAAATGACTGCACCCTGAAACCAAAGGGCTTTGGAAAGGATGGACGAGTGGCAAAAATAGGTGACCGAGAATCTTGAGAGACCTTGACAAAGGGCACAGAGTCTGGGAGACGAGATAAGCGATACCAACATCGCATCAAAAGGGAAGAGCGGAGCAAGTCTAGAGGAAGGACACCAGCATCAGCCAACAAACTCGAAATCGGGGAAGATCGGAATGCCCCAGTGGCGAGACGAACACCAGCATGATGTATGGAATCTAAAATACGAAGCCGGGCTTCTGAGGCAGAAGAATAAACTTCACATCCATAATGAAGTTTGGATAAAATCAGAGACTGATGCAAGAGGAGGAGGGTCTTGCGATCAGCTCCCCAGTATGTGTGCGCTAAAACTTTCAAGAGACCCAATGCTCTGAGACACTCAGCTTTTACGTACCTCAGGTGAGGGACCCAAGTCAACCGACTGTCAAAAATCAGCCCTAAAAACCGGGTTTCCTTTAAACACGAAATACGACGCCCATCTAAAAAAAGGTTTGGGTCAGGGTGGACTCCACGAATGCGGCAAAAATGCATGGCAACGGTCTTCTTGAAGAAAAATCGAAAACCTCGGTCATCAGCCCATCTAGAGACACGGTTGAGAGCCATCTGCATCCTCCTTTCTGCCATTGACATCCGTGAGGCAGTGACAGAGATTGATAAATCGTCAACATAGAGAGAGCCATGAACACCATCAGGGAGCACAGAAATAACGCTGTTAATTGCCACTGCGAAAAGGGTAACACTTAGTATGCTCCCTTGTGGCACACCATCCTCAAGGGGATGTGCAGTAGACAGCTCACTCCCAACTCGGACCCGAATAATACGATTAGATAAAAACTCCCGGATAAAAGTGGGGAGTCGCCCACGGAGACCAAACTCATAAAGTGATTGTAATATACCATGATGCCAGGAAGTGTCATACGCCTTCTCCAAATCAAAGAACACTGTGATATGATGCTGGTTAGTTGCAAAAGCCTGGCAGATGGAAGATTCTAAAGAAAGGAGAGCATCTGTGGTCGACCGCATCTTCCGAAACCCACACTGGACAGGAGACAAGTAACCACCCTTCTCTAAGTACCACATGAGCCGACTATTCACCATTTTTTCAAGGACCTTACAAAGGCAAGATGTCAGCGAGATAGGGCGATAATTAGTGGCCTGCAAGTGATCCTTGCCCGGCTTAGGGATGGGGAGAACCACAGCAACACCCCATGAGGCTGGAAACCCACCAGTGCACCAAATTCTGTTATACAGTGACAACAGAAAATGAAGGGCTGCATCAGGCAAGTGGTGTAAGAAGGCATATGGGACATCATCCAAGCCTGGAGAAGAGTCGCGACACTGCGACAATGCCGTCTGAAGTTCAGAAGCAGAAAAAGCAACATTATACGACTCCTCTGAAGTAGATGGAAAACTAATGCCCAAAGATTCCAGGTGCCGTCGTCGGCGTGCCGACGGGGATGAGGTGTCCTTCCTAGAGACATTAGCAAAATGAGCGGCAAATATCTCGGCAACAGACAAAGAATGAGCCACCACCACACCTGCACAAGATAAAACAGGAGGAGAGGGAACGGGAAATTTCCCTGAAATCTTCCTCACCCGTTTCCACACTTTCGTGAGAGGAGTCTGTGAAGAAATTGAAGAAACAAATGGCGCCCAAGACTTCCTCCTAGCCTCCTTCATAACCCGCCGGGCATGAGCTCGGGCCCTCCTATATGCCACTAAGTAACCAGGGTCACCTCGGTGACGACGAAGTCGGGAGAAAGCAGCACGTTTAGCCCGAACAGCAGAAGCACACTCATTGGTCCACCAGGGAACTGGACGGCGAGGAAAGTGACCAGCTGTTCTCAGAATACTCTGCAGTGCCGCCGAGTGAAGTAAGTCTGTGAAATAATCAACAGCAGCATCAGTGCTGACAAAATCCTCCACACATCGGCTCGGGGAACACAGCTCCTCAAAAACCGGCCAGACTGCCCTATCCAAGCGCCAGCGGGGAAGACGACGCCGAGGCTCGCTCTGTGTTGATCTTAATAAAATAGGGAAGTGGTCACTGCCATGTAAGTCGGGTAACACAGCCCATGTAAAATTCAGGGCTACCCCTGCAGAGCACAGAGACAAATCAATAGCAGTAAAAATACCCGTTTGACTATGGAAGTAAGTAACTTCACCAGAATTTAAAATGTACAGATCCTCATCCTCCACAATGGAGGCTAACATAGTACCTCTAGAGTCAGCTGTGTAGCCACCCCACAAGGGATGATGACTGTTCATGTCAGCCAGCAAGAAATAGGGTGAGGGAAGTGCATGAATAAGATTTTCAAGATCAACCCTCTGAACAGTGGCACTAGGAGGGAGGTACAAAGAGCACACAGTATAATGACGGGGAAGGAAAATCTGGAGAGCAACAGCCTGCAGTGGAGTGTTAAGACTCACAGCAGTGAAAGGTATGTCACTGCGTACTAGAACAGCCACACCCCCACCATGACCCTGTCCAGGAAGAGGATCTGAATAAAAAACCTGGTAACCAGGTGGACTGGGAGGCGCAGCATCACCAACCATTGTCTCTTGTAGGCAAACACACACAGGTGAATACTCAGCCAGAAGCCAACGGAGTTCCTCCCAGTTGGCTCGTAAACCACGGCAGTTCCATTGAATAATATTAGCCATTAAAACTATTGAATTAAAAAAGGGGCAGGGGAGAAGGACAAACAGAAAACCATAAAAAAAAAATACTAAAAATATTAAAATGGAGGAACTATATACCCAAAAGAAAGGGTCACTTAGTGGAAACCACTGAGCGACCCTGGGAGACAAACTTCTTGGGAATGCGGATACGCCCACGAAGGGCCTTGTCACGGGCAGCAGCATGGCTAGAATGAGGGCCTGGGGTCTGCGAAGTGTTGGGAGACTTCACAGACACCCGTCGCTGCCCAGCAGGAGAGGAAGAGCTACTCCGAACCCTGCCCGGGGCCCCCAGTGAACCAAGAGGTCGAGCAGGAGGGATTGGGGTCCTGGCCTCCAAACGTGGAGGGGGCAGGACAGGATCCTCAGAGGTAACCGGAGGAGGAACATCCGATACCCCGGAGGAAGAGGTGCCAGACTGACCTGACACCCCAGAAGCCCCCGAAGACCTAGAAGCAGGGTCTGAGGGCTGTTGCACAGATGGAGTGACTACAGAGGATGTGGACTCCACGACCGACACCTTGCTTGGAGGATCTTCAAGATTCAAAGACTCTGAGGAACCACGATGACGTTTAGCGAATGAAGAATGTGCACCATGACTAACAGGGGATACCATAGATGTAGAGGTCGAGTCTTGAACTGTAGCGGCAACCGTCTCAAGTGCGGGAGATTGTTGCACTGGCATGGGATCAACAGATGAAGGCATAGGAGCTGACACAAGAGGAGGAACTCGAGTCTGCTGCTGGACAGGTCGATGAGGACGGCTATGACCGGACAAAACTGACGCATAAGACGCTCCGTTACGGAAAACAGATGACATGGCTCTACTCCTGGCCTCAGAAAAGCTTATTTTGTCACGATTACGGATGAGGAGGATCTCCTTCTCCAAGCAAAACCGAGCACAGTCTTTAGATGAAGCAGGATGTGCCTCGCCACAGTGCAAACAACAAACAGGTCCAGGACAGTCCTGTCCTGCATGAGTGGATTCTCCACAACTGACACACACCACTGGGAGGCCCTGTTGCAAACGACGACAGACTCGCCCAACATGCCCGTACATCTGACAGTGGTAGCAGCGTCGTGGGTTTGGTACAAAGGGTTTAACCCTAAGGGACAACCAAGCCACCTTGATGGATGAAGGCAGAACAGTACAGTCGAACGTCAGCAACAAGGATGGAGTTGGGGTAAGTACACCATCAACCTTCTTCCGAAACCTCTCCACTTTGACAACCCTGTGGACCTGGAGTTCTTCAAGTAGCTTCTCTTCACTGTAGCGAAGTAAGTCTTTGGAGAAAACAACACCTCGACACTAATTGAAAAAAGCATGAGGGACACAAGAAAACAGTGCATCCGGGTCCTTACACTGGGCAGCCAGCCGGGAACCCTCTTCAGGGGATGTAACCTCCACTAGTAGGCTACCATCCCCCTGAGGTGAAATCTTCGGCTCCCTCCCACAGATTGACATAATGCGCCGATGAACAGTAAAAATATCTAAACTCCCAATAGGTTGACCATCCAAAGTACGAATGGTGTAGTACCTTGCAAAATCAACCCTCTCAAAGACACCCGGCAGGACCTCACGGGCATGTCCACTATATGTTGTTGTGTGTGTCCGGCTCTTCTTTGTAGTGGCCGTTGACCGTAAACCACTGGAACCAGGTAGATATGGTTCCAGGGTGGCAATATGGGCCTCACCAGCTAGAGGCACAGGAGGCGCACAGAAGGGAGATGGTAAAGGATGGTCAGGGACAGAACCAGGGTCGTCAGCTGATGAGATTTTATTAGAGGCCATAATAGAAACAAACTACCTTCATTCCCCCACCCCTCCACCCACCATGGAGCCCAACAAGGGGAGGGCATATGCCAGGGAAAGCACCACTGGCGACCCCAGAGGTGGTGGGAAAGTATACGCAGGTAACCACCAAGGGACCCTGACAAGGGTGACTCCAGGACGATAGGAGCCACCAGGTCCCCCAGTGCCCGCTTGACCCTAAAGCCACTATGTGACTAGCCTGGGTGGCTAGCCAGTGACCAGCCGATTGACCTGGTCGGGCCCAACCAGGCCACCCGTCTAGCCAGAATAAGGGACCAAAGAGGTGTATTGCTAGCTGCAGGGCGCACCATGCAGCATCACTCAACCTCCAGGACTCCCGTCTCCCAGCAATACGGGATGCCACGCACGGCAAACACGTGGGGAGGCAACAGTCCCGCCCTAGATGGCAAATGGGCAGGGACTGACATCACCAGTAGGCCTCCTCTACCAGTGATGTAGGGGGTGCTTGGTCCACGACACTGACAAATGCCGAACCCTACAAAGGTAGGCATGCCTCCAAGGTAGGTGGCACTGCCAGCCACGCTTCAAGCCCCGCCACCACGTCAAGGTGATCCCCCTCAGCGGGGCCGTAACAAATAAAGCTTTGCATTTCATCAAATACAAAAACCCTTCAAGCATACTTAACATGAAATAAAGGACATGAGAACATGAAAATAATCTGAAATGTAACCTGACATATGATTTTACTAAAATACCTAAGAAAAACAAGAAAATAATCTGAAATCTAACC
>NC_136991.1:16561836-16729336 GCF_032717465.1 Coenobita brevimanus
GCATGAAGGGGTTCTAACGCTCCTTGCTCACAAGAAAGGATATATTCTTTTGACAGTGGTGTTTGTATGTCATTCAATCGTTTTGCTATGTGGTCTGATGTTGCAATAGGATGTAACTAAGTTAGTACCCATTTTGCACATCATACTGTCATGTTTTGTACAAGATATTTTTTTTCATTAAAATATTAAGCTTTCGCCCCTTTACGGTTCCTTTGTTTTCATTATTTACTCTTCGTCACAGTGTCCGTTTTCTCGATCACCCTTTTCCCCGAAATATTAGCCTTCTTTATTCACTCTATTATTTTCCTAATATTCTTAGCATTACAATATATTATTTTCATTCTGTTTCATTCTTTCATTTCCTTTTCTGCTACATTTTGTTTCTCCTCTCTTTCCTTTTTTTTTTTTTCTCATATAAACTTCTTTGCATCACCACTCACCATCACCTAGTCCCTCTTCCTGTTTCACTATTTTATACACTGACATTCATCCATCATCCATCCACGCACAGAATCCCATCGAAAAAATCCTTTTAAAATTGCATGATATAATAAACTTAAGCCAATCACTTATAGTGGAATGCTTTAGCACGAGAATGCTATTTAAATGCAAGGAAGCCATTTACATGACAGCAACACACACACACACACACACACACACACACACACACACACACACACACACACACACACAGACTGACAGAGACAGAGGGAAATATGGTAAAGGGGGAAGTGATAAATTGTAGACATAAATTATTGTGAAAATATAAGAATCTTCGAGATTTGGTGTGATTAGGAAGGCTAATAGGAGTGTAGTAAAACTATTCTAGTCAGAAAAATCAGTCACCTATTCCGATATGTTGATTTTATAGTGTTCATGCCACGCCTTTTTCCTCTTCCAAGGATGTTAGGTTTCTGACTTAATTTTTGTCTGTCTGCTAATATGCTTGTCTGTCTGGTAGTCTATTGGCAACTTATGGAAAAATAATTGGGTGGATTTGAATAATGATTGAGGACTACCAAAGGAACTAGTATTTAAACTGTTGGAAAAGAAGTGGAATTTGAAGATCAAAGTCATGAAGAAACATTAATGGAGGAAGTATGGGGTCTTTGGCTGCTCACTTCTCTGGTGAATTTTGCTCATTGATATACTGTAAGTAGGACAAGCATCATGGGATGATGGTAGAGTGGATTTGGGTGGGAGGGGAAAGATTTGTAGAATCCCAGTTCCACAGAGCCATTCCCTTTCGTTTCAAGCGTAAGTCTTGATAATGCAGGTGCTAAGAGGACGAGAAGGGAGGTGAGGAGCTGAGGGATGTGGTATTTTAGTGACAGAAGTGGGGGCAGTGGAAACTGCTTGGGGGAGATGAGGGGCAGAGGGAAGTTACAGCGTCACATTAAGAGGAAAAGGAAGAGAGAGAGGCACTAGACCAGTGGAGATGGTAAGAAAATATATAGAGCATGTGTAAAAAGATTGGAAATGTAAACTTTGAAAAGTTAGGTGGGGCATGTAGGGCATTAAAACATATGAAGGGAATAAACAGTACGAAAATTTGGGTGTAGTATATAGTGTATGAAGATAGGTTGAATATTATAAGGTATGGGAAAATTTTGATTTTCATAGGCGAAATAGTAGACGAGGGTATATAGACTATGTGAAGATAGGTGGGGTACACAGCGTATGAGAATACAGATGGAGTTTATAGAGAATATGAAGAGACCTGAGGTATATAAAGCATGAGAAAATGGGGAGAAATATAGCGTGTTATGATGGGTGAGGAGTATAGGGAATGCGAAAAATGTGAGATTAAATTGGACGGGGATAATAAAAAAAAAAATAAAAAAAAACAGGATGAAGGGAACGTTGGTTGGGATGTTGTGTGCTAAACAAGAGGGAAAACATATATGAATGGATGAAAGGGATAAAAAAGAAATAATAGTTTGGTTAAAAGATGACGTGATTAAATAAAATGTTTCAGTTGAAGTATCAGAGAGAGAGAGAGAGAGAGAGAGGGTGATAGTAATCGTGATGTTTAAAGTCATAGAAGCCAGCATGCATGACAGAGGACCTCCTTGAATCCCACACTTCTTGTGGAGGTTATGGAATAATAACAGTGGTTACAGTACTGTTTATCATGACCTTACTGTGAGGGGGGCATAAGGCATAGACGTTTTAATTATGTTGTGTACTTGTGTTTTCTTTTTAGGCAAGAATTAAGCCAGAGCATTTACTTGCTGGGCATATCGGTATTTAAAGATCATGGTGTTGCATCAGAACCGAATCATTGTAGAACGCCCTTCATGTTTGCATTTGTTTCTTTTATAAATAATTTCACATGTACTATTTTTTCCTCCATGCACCACCTTCTTCCTCTTTTGATCAAGCCCACTACCATCAGCAACATTCCTGTTTTCTTCCCGTCTCATTTTTCGTAGTGATTTCTTCCCATTCATCCTCTATTTCCTTTGAGCCTATATTGCACCTCACATATGTTTTGTATCTCCTTTCTGTCATTATCAATTTCTCTTGATTGGTTTTCTCTTGCCATTTTCCAACTTTTTGTAATCCAATATCAAAGTTTTTGTATCTATCTATCTATCTATCTATCTATCTATCTATCTATTGCCAGACGCCTCAATCCCGTTTGGGGTGGCCACAAACAAATCGCCTCCAAGTCGCCCTGTCCCCCGCCATTTCACTGCCCTGCTCCCAACTCACACCCCCCTCTCTCATATACCTCTCCACCCCATCCCTCCATCTCATCCTCGGTCTCCCCCTCCCTCTTCCACCCTCCACCTTACTCATATACACTCTCTTCGTCAGTCTTTCACCCTCCATCCTCTCCACATGGCCAAACCACCTCAGTGTGTTCCTCACAACGCTTCCTATCACATCCACATCCACACCACAACGCTCCTTTATATCCTCATTCGTCAGCCTGTCTCTCCACGTGACTCCACAGGCTCCTCTTAAATAACTCATTTCCACTGCTCTCACTCTTGACTTGTGTCCTTCCAACAATGTCCAAGCTTCACTTCCGTATGTTAGAGTTGGTATCACAATACTGTCATGTAGTAACTTTTTTACTTCCATGCTCACTTCCCTGTTTCTTAGCACTGCTTTCAAGGAACCAGCAACCTTTCTTCCCTGCTGTACCCTTTCAAGCACTTCACCCTCCAAACCTCCATCCTTACTCATCACACTACCCAAATACTTAAACGTACTCACATTTTCCAATTCCTCACCATCCAACCTCGCTGTACATTCACTGACTTCACCTCTCTCAAAGACCATCACTTTACTCTTCCCTACATTCACCTTTAGGTTCCGTTTCTTACACACTCTCCCAAACTCATCCACCAAGCCTTGCAGCTCCCCTTCGTCTTCACTCAACAACACAGTATCATCTGCAAACAACAGTACAGGGAGTTTCCAAACACTATCCTCTCTCACCAGGGCCACTCCGACATCCACTACCCTACCTTGTACCTCTTTTATTACCCCATCCATGTACAGATTGAACAACCATGGAGACATGACACATCCCTGTTTCAAACCAACTTTCAAAGAGAAAAATTCACTTAGTTCACCATCCACACGCACTGCAGCCTTCGCACCATCGTACATACTCTTCACAGCATTCAACAACTTCCCATCTACTCCATATATTCTTAACAATTTCCACAATCCTTGTCTATCCACCCTGTCATATGCTTTCTCCAAATCCATGAAAGCCGCATACAACTTCTTTCCCTTCTCTAGAAACTTTTCCACTAAAGATCTAAGAATGAATATCTGATCTACACAACCTCTTCCCTTCCTAAAGCCTCCCTGTTCTTCTCCAACTAATTTCTCTGTTCTTTCTCTAACTCTGTCTATAAGTATCCTACCATACACTTTTCCTATTATACTAAGAAGACAAATGCCCCTATGATTACCACACACTTCTTTTTCCCCTTTTCCTTTGTACAAGGGAATAATTATACCTGACTTCCAATCCTCCGGGACTCTACCTTCCTCCCAGGCCAATCTGCACATCTTCCACATCCATTCTACTACTATCTCTCCCCCATGCTTCAGCATTTCACCACACACTCCATCAATTCCTGGGGCTTTCCCCGATTTAACTTTCTTCATTGCTTCCACAACTTCTATCCTACTGATTTCTTCCTGTCTTCTCACCTCCCTAGTTCTCCCAGCCATTCCCCAGCCACTTATACTCGCATTACTTCCATCCTCTACGTTCAACAATTCCTTAAAGTGTTCTCTCCATCTGCTCACTTTTTCTCCCTTCTCCACTAGTAATCTACCATTTTTATCTTTCACTCCCCTGCTAACTTCACTTCCACCCTGTCTTACTCTTTTCACTTCTCTCCAGAACATTTTCTTACAGTCCCTCCACTTTACACTCAAATTCCTTCCAAATTCCTCATCCACTCTCTTCTTACTCTCTCTTACTAATCTTTTCACCTCTCTCTTCCTTTCCACATATAACTCTCTCTTCCGCCTCTCAACTTCTTCCACGCCCCTATTTCTCATCCATTCATTGTATGCTTTCTTCTTTTGTGCCACTGCCTGTTTCACCTCTTCAGTCCACCACGCTGTTCCTTGCACCCCCCTCCGTCTTCTCTTCCTTCCACACACCACATCACATGCTGCACATATTTCTTCTGTAAATATCTTACACACACCTTCCACGTCTCCCATCTGCTCCAATTCATATTTGCCCAATCGTTCCTCCACTTCTCTCTTATACTCTCCCTTTTTCTCATCCTCTTCTAACCTTTCCATTCTCCTTGCAACTACTCCTTCCTCTCGTCTTTCCCTTCTTCTATTCCTCCATCTTACTTGCATCCTAATTCTGGCCACGACCAAGTAGTGGTCAGAAAGTCCACTCCCCCAACCTCTATACACTCTTGTATCCTTTACACATCTTCGCATCCTTTCATCCACACACACATAATCAATCATTGCCTTCCTTTCATTCAGTTCACCACCCACCCTTCTCATCACTCTCCATGTATACCTGTGGATCATTTTATGCCTGAAGAGGGTATTGGCTATTACCAACCCCCTCCCAGCACAAATGTCCACTAACGCACTCCCATTCTCATCTACCTCAGCAGGCACACCCCACTCACCAACTATTCCATCCACCTTCACATTACCAACTTTACCATTCATATCACCAATCAAAAACACTCTCTCATTCCTTCCAAACTTTTCCATGCACACTTCCACATTTGTCCAGAACTCTTCTCTCACTCTTCTATATATATATAAATATATATATAAATATATATATATATATATATATATATATATATATATATATATACATATATATATATATATATATATATATATATATATATATATATGTAGATAGATATAGATAGATAGATATATATTAGTAATCTCTTTATTATTCGGACACCCAGTATCCAGACTCCCCACTAACCGGATATTTTGGGCCCGGGACTTCATACCCCAAACATTCCCCCAAAACACAAAAAAAGATAAAAAAATCTGTTCCCCCCCCCCTATAATTTGAACTCAGCACACGGTGTAGACCAGCTGTATTTTTGTGTGTAGTTCCACTGACATCTGCTAGAGCGCCACTGTATCCTCCCCATTTCCCGCCCATCATTCATCGTGAGTGCATGCTCATCACCATGGTCTCCCACGTGCTCGCTTTTGTGGTGATGCCTTACCTCATGCAGGCTCTGCTGTTCCTCTCCTGCCTCTTCTTCATGTGTGTGATGATGGCCCTGCCTCCCGAGAAGAGGAAGCGAATGGTTTTGACTCTGGAGAAGAAGAGGGAGATATTGGACAAGGTGGATGCGTGATGGTCAATGTCACACATCCTCCATCAATTCAACCTTGCCCACTCTACTGTACATTGTTTGATATCAATAGATCCCGCGACAAGCTCACCCAGTACACGGTTGACTTCTCATCAAAGAACAAATGCAACATGGAGAGGAACGGGGAGTAACCCCGGTATCCAGAAATCGACCGTTCCACGCTGATTTGGTATCGTCGACAACGTGCTGTTGGTGTGCTGGTATATGGCATGGAGTTGAAGGCTGCTGCTGAGAAGTTTGCAAGGCTTCACGATGCCCCAGACTTCAAGGTATCCGAGGCTTGGCTCTTTGCGTTCAAGTTACGGCATGGCTTTACCAACCATAAAGCCCATGGTGATGCTTTGGATGCCAACGGGGAGGGAGTAGAGGAGTTTCAGCAGATGAAGGGCTTGATCGACAGGGATGGCCTCACTCTCGGTCAAGTCTACGACGCTGAGGAAACTGGTCTATTCTATAGCTCGTTGCCAAAGAACACTCTGGCCGAGGAGATGGAGAAGCCTATACCTGGCTGCAAGCTTTGCAAGCAACGGTTATATGCTTTGCATTGTGCCAATGCTAATGGCATGCACCGGCTTAAGCCCATTATTGTTGGCCATGAAAAGCAGCCTCTGTGTCTTCGTGGGGTGATGGATGTCCTTCCTGTCATTTGGTAACATTCTGTGAAGGCATGGTTCACAGCCAAGATCTTCAAAGACTGGTTTCACTGCCACTTCGTCAGTGAGGTCCTCCATTACCAAATGGAGAAACTGGGAATCCTGCAACCAGGTAAAGCCCCTCCTTCTTCTGGACAATGCACTTGCACATCCATCTGACAAGGAGTTGGTGGCTGAGAATGGCTGCAGTAGATGCATGTTTTTGCGACATAATACGACTGCTCTCATCCAACTAATGGACCAAGGAGTGATCGTGGCAATGAAGAGGCTGTACCGTTGGAAGTTCCTGGACAAGGTGATGGTTGTTCTCGAGGACGAGGACGAGTGCAGGGAGGAACGGGATATGCGAGGCCAGCAGACTTTGGAAAACATTCGCCGCTATGACATCAAGTCTGCCATCTACAACTGGGCCAGTGTATGGAAGGAAGTCCCTGTTAAGACTCGGGAAAATTGTTGGTCTCGTCTGCTTTGCGGAGCTGATATGGTTCACGATTTTCTAGGTTTTGACGTGGATGACTTCCATGCACGTCTTCATGCGGCTGGCAACGATGTTGATGTGGACGAAGTGCATGAATGATTGGATGACGACGAGGGTGATCCTTGGTATCAGATCCTGTCTGATATCGAGATCGCATCTTCAGTTGCAGGTACAAGTACCCATCTTGAAGATTCTGATGAGGACAGGGATGATGATGCAGGCTCCTCTCACCATGCCACTACTCCAGCTATTTCCAAGCTGAGTGCACTCCAGGAGCATGTTGAGTTTGTTCTCAACTACCTGGAACACCCAGACTGTGACAGGGAGATGGGGCCCTTGGGACTTGTGGAGGAAGTGCGCGCTTTCAGGCATTGCATCATTAATCGCCAGAATCATCATTCCTTGCGTCAATCAACTATTATCAGTTTTTTCAGGCCCGTGACCCCCGCTGTGCCCAGCCCTGGTTCCGTTCCATTGCCTCACCAAGACTGGCCTTCCTCCTCCAAGCCACAGCCAAGCACATCAGCCATGGTGGAGTTGCCACTGGATGTGAGTTTGCGCTTCTCTTCAGAGTCGTCTGCATGGGTAGTCCATCACCATGTACCAGCGATGCATCCCTAGACCACCTGCATCACATAGTCTTGGACTCTGACAGAGAATAAAAAGCAAGATCTCGCCACTAGACCACATAGGAATTTACAGTGCTGTGCAGTGAAAAGAACAGTGCACAGTGTTAAGTAATTAGAATTCAGAGTGCAAAGACTTAAGTGCAGAGTGCAATACTGACTTCATTAAAGTACATAATGGAGTGCAAGTGAGAACAGTGTGTGCAGTGTTAAGAAAATATAATTCAGAGTGCAAAGACTTAAGTACAGAATGCAACATTGATTTCATTAACCCGTCACGTCCCGAGGTTTTCCACACCTATGACATCCCCCAGTCCCGAGCGTTTTTGGAAAAAATTTTTTTTTGCTAAAACTTCCGCTTAGGTCGAGAAACGAAGGAAAATCACAAAGAGAGTGGTTCCCGTGGTCTATAAGTGGTCTGTACAGGTGCGGTTCCCCCCCGCTGGTATGGTGTTCTCTAATGGGCTGGATATGCATTTACGTTTTCTATGGTAAGGAATAATGGGAGAAACAACACACAACACCTCTATATTTATTGAATTTGAACTAATAAACAATAACAGTAACAATATAATGGATTTCAGACACATATATATGAAAAATAAGCGTTGTACCATCGCGCGAGCATAGCAAGTTTGGTCCGAGTCGTAACATGCTATATGCTAAGTGTCTGGTATGAGTCAACCTATCATTTTTTCTACTTGTATACTTCTGTTTCAATGACATTTTACCAATTACAACTGTTTGTAAGTGTTTTCAGATGTTTTCATTCATTATGATGACATGCAGCATAAGTATAAGGCACATCAGCTTAGTAAGCGCACACGCTATGACTCGTTTTTCAATATACCAAATTGTTTTATCACTTTCCAATTATTTTCCCCTTTACATAGAACCTTTCGTCCACCACTGTAAAGGTTTTCAATTATTTTCATTCATTACGAGGGCATTTAGCGATATGCTAGCGCATATTCACGTAGCAACCACGATCTCAAACACTCGTGTTTCATCATCTACTTTATTTATTCACTCCACTTATAATTTCCCACTTACATTACACACGTTTACACCCCTATAATGCACTGTACATACTTACTGCCATTATTTATTCAAGTGAGCGTGAGAATATCGCCTGAAAATACCCTCGCAAGGAATGTTTCGACAAACATTATACTCACACACTTATATACTAATTCACTCACACACTTATATACTAATTATTCACTTTATCACTTGCTGACTTTTATTTTGACTAATACGTGCCTTATTCATTCAACTGAGCGTCAGGAAATCGCATCTCTATACACACGCTATGAATATTTGACTTAGAATATATATCGTCACTTACAAGAGTGAAAGATGAGTTTTGGGCGAGAGTAGAAGCATGTATGGACAAGTTTGAGAGGAGCGAGAGGGTGCTGTTGATTGGAGACATGAATGGCAAAGTCGGGAATGTACGAGTGGATGGAGTGGTTGGTCAGTGGGGTGTGCCAGCGGAAGTAGATGGGAATGGTAGTGCTTTGGTGGACATCTGTGCTGGTAAGGGGTTGGCAATAGCCAACACCTACTTTCGTCATAAGATGATCCACCGGTATACATGGAGAGTAATGAGGAGGATGGATGGTGAACTTGTTGAACGAAAGGCAATGATAGACTACGTGTGTGTGGATGAGCGAATGAGGAGACAAGTGTTGGATGCAAGGGTGTGGAGAGGGTGGGGGAATGGAGTCTCGGACCATCACTTAGTGATGGCCAAGGTAGAGCTGCAAAGAAAGTGGTTGAGGAGGCGAAGGGGAAGACAGGAGGAAGCAGCTTCTGTGAGAAGAGTGGAGAAATTGCAAGATAGTGAGAAGAGGACAGAGTATAAGAGCATAGTGGAAGAAAGATTGGGAAGGTATGAGCTAGAGCAGATGGAAGGGGTGGAAGACGTATGTAAGATATTCACGGAAGAGATAAGCGCAGCGTGTGAGGCGGTTTGTGGAGTGAGGAGGAGATGCAAGGGTGTGCAAGGGACAGCATGGTGGAATGATGAGGTGAAACGAGCTGTGGAACAAAAGAAGAAGGCATATGGTGAATGGTTGGCGAGTAGAGGTAGGGGAGAAGATGAGAGAAAGAAGAGAGAGGTATATGTGAGCAGGAGAAGGGAGGTTAAGAGACTGGTGAAGGAGAGTAAGAAGAAAGTGGATGAAGAGTTTGGGAGGAATCTGAGTGTGAAATGGATAGGAGAGTAAGAAATTGTTTTGGAAGGAGGTAAAGAAAGTAAGGCAGTGTGAAAGGGGAAATAGTAGGGGAGTGAAAGATAGGAATAATAGATTGTTGGTGGAGAAGAGCGAGAAATTGAGGAGATGGAAGGAGCACTTTGAGGATTTGTTGAATGTAGAGAGTGAGAGCAGTGTGAGTATAAGTGGTTGGGGAATGGCTGGGAGAAGAAGAGATGAGAGGAGGGAGGAAGAGATCAGTAGGTCGGAAGTAGTGGAAGCGATGAAGAAGATTAAGCTGGGAAAGGCCCCAGGAATTGATGGAGTGTGTGGTGAAATGCTTAGGTATGGGGGTGAGATTGTTGTGGAGTGGATATGGAAGTTGTGTAGATTGGCTTGGGAAGAGGGAAGGGTTCCAGAGGACTGGAAATCAGGTATAATTGTTCCTCTGTACAAAGGAAAAGGGGAGAGAGAAGTATGTGGTAACCATAGGGGTATTTGCCTTCTTAGTGTGACTGGTAAAATATATGGTAGAATACTCATTGATAGGGTTAGGCATATGACAGAGGAGCTAGTTGGAGAAGAACAAGGGGGATTTAGGAAGGGAAAAGGGTGTGTAGATCAGATATTTGTTCTAAGATGTTTAGTGGAGAAGTATCTAGAGAAGGGAAGGAAAGTGTACGCTGCCTTCATGGACTTGGAGAAAGCTTATGACAGAATAGATAGGAAAGGTATGTGGAAGGTATTAAGAATATATGGAGTGGAGGGGAAATTGTTGAGTGCTGTGAAGAGTATGTACGAGGGAGCTAGGGCTACGGTGCGAGTGGATGGTGAGCTGAGTGAGTTCTTTGATCTCAATGTGGGACTGAAACAGGGGTGTGTAATGTCTCCATGGCTGTTTAATATATATATGGATGGGGTCGTAAAGGAGGTACAAGGTAGGGCAGTGGATGTGGGGGTGGCCCTAATGAATGAGGGTGAGATTTGGAAGCTTCCGGTGTTGCTGTTTGCTGATGATACAGTATTGTTGAGTGAAGATGAATGGGAGTTGCAAAGGTTTGGTGAATGAATTTGGGACAGTGTGTAGGAGGAGGAAGCTGAAAGTTAATGTAAACAAAAGTAAAGTTATGGTGTTTGAGAGGAATGAAGTCACAGAGTGTGCAGTGAGGTTGGATGGTGAGGATATGGAGAATGTGAGTGCATTCAAGTACTTGGGTAGTGTGATGAGTAAGGATGGAACTTTGGGGGATGAAGTACGTGAAAGGGTACAGCAGGGAAGGAAGGTTGTTGGCACACTGAAAGCAGTGATGAGAAATAGGGAGGTGAGTATGGAAGTTAAGAAGTCACTACATGATGGTATTGTGATCCCTACCCTGACGTATGGAAGCGAGGCGTGGACCTTGCAAGAGGGGAACAAGTCAAGAGTGAGAGCAGTGGAAATGAGTTACTTGAGAGGAGCATGTGGAGTGACATGGAGGGACAGGTTGATGAATGAAGAAGTGAAGGAACGTTGTGGGGTAGATGTGGATGTGGTTGAAAAGATTAGGAGAAATACACTGAGGTGGTTTGGACATGTGGAGAGGATGGAGAGTGAAAGACTGACTAAGAGGGTGTATGTAGGTGAGGTGGAGGGAGGGAGAGGGAGGGGTAGACCGAGGATGAGGTGGAGGGAGAGGGAGGGGTAGACCGAGGATGAGGTGGAGGGATGGAGTTGAGAGGTATATGAGGGAGGGGGGAGTGAGTTGGGGGGAGGGGAGTCAAATGGTGGGTGACAGAGTGACTTGGAGGCGTTTTGTCTGCGGCCACCCTTTGCGGGATTAGGGCGTCGGGCTATAGATAGATAGATAGACTTACAATAATTTGAACTTATATTATACCCGTAAGAATTTCCCATAATAATAATTATATAATTACGGGCCGTATTTATTGCACTGAGCGACAAAATATCGCATCATAAAACCCTCGCTATGTAAGTTTCAACGTAGGGCAGATTTATATACTTACATATAATGTTTTCACTTATGTTCTACCCGTATGCACTTTATACTAATATTTGGAGATCAACATGACTGATAATTTCACTGAGCGTCTGTCTGTCGCATTTACCTCATAATTTCAGCGTCCTTTCGCATTCACACCATACTAAAATTGCATCAACGTGTGATATTCACTAAAACATGGGTGAATACAGAGATCCACGTCACACTGCACGCACTCATAGCGGGTGTCCTTCCTCTGTGTCGTGAGTCTCACCTGGGAATTACTGCACACGTGACACCTGCGTTGGGGCCTAGGTCTGTTTGGCTGGGGAGGGATAGGAGTGGGGAAATGGCTGCCAGATATTCTTTGGGCAGTTTGGGCAATAGGGGCAGTGCGGGTGAGATGTTTGGGCCTTTCAACAGCATACTTTGCAAAGATTTCTCTTGTGAGCTCCCTCACAAACCCTTCAAATGTTTCCTGAACTCCTGTGGTCATGGCGTGAAGGTGGTGGCAATTCAGAGCAGTGATATCTAGCAAGTGAAAGAACAGTTTTTTATACCACTTCATCGTGGTCCTGGCACACTCTACCGTCGATATCATAGAGTCTGACTGGTCCACGAGGCACATGTTTATATTGTAATCCATAACACACTCAGGTTTCCAAACACGACGCCTGCTCTAGCTATGGTAATCTACTGAATCAGTATGGTGCATCAAGGGGCGGTGAACCGTGGACAAGAGGCTTACTTCTCTGTTGTGGTTCCACATTGTTGCAAGGATGTTGTTGGCTTTGAAGAAGACAACCTCATTCCTTGCAAGTTTCCGCCCTACCTTGGCCATGTGACGCCGGTTCACCTTTACAGTTCCACAGACTCCCGTTTCATGTGTGTGAAGATAACGAGCGAGAAGATGGCTAGTGTACCAATTGTCGAGGTAGAGAACGTGACCACGATGTAGGTAGTCTTCTATCATCGTCTTTACCACTGCTCCCAACAGTCCAATACTTCGATCTTCTATTATGTCTGTCTGTGCACCGGTGCACAAGACTATGTCTTGCACGTATCCAGTCCTACAGTCACACATAACAAAGATCTTGAACCCAAAACGGTGCCTTTTGCTGGGTATATACTGTCTGAATGAAATATTGCCTCTCCACAACACGAGACTCTCGTCTATCACGAGGTCTCTATAGGGATAGAATGAGGAACGAAAGGTTTGCCAGAGGTGATCAAAGATCAACCTAATTCGCCTCATTTTATCAGTGTTGTTTACATTTGCAGGGTCATGAGCATCATAGAAATGGAGGCGACTTAGAATTTGTTGAAACCGATTACGGCTCATCACTTGACCAAATATGGGGGTAAACATAACAGGGTCCCTAGTCCAGTAAGCAGGAATTCAATTCTTTCTTATAATACCCATCAAAAGGACCAGGGCAAAAAATAAGAACATTTCTGGAAGGGAGACAGGGTAATCATAGATCATAGAATGCCTACTCCTTGTTCCCAATCTTTCACTCTCTAGGCGCTGGGCGCTTGCAAACAGGTTTGTTTGGTATACAATCTGATCAACAAATGCCTCACTGAAAAACAGGTGGAAAAAATTCAACCTGGTGGAATTACGGTGAATTCCTGGTGCAATGCAGCCAGATCGCCCCTGCTCAGTGAAGGGGTGAATGAGGGGAGAAAAATCACTCCCATCCTCCCAATCCCACGACACAAATCCCTCGTCCCCATCAGCCTCATCACCGCCTTCGTCTGGGTGGGGAGGAGATCCTGGTTGGGGAGGTGGGGGAGAAGGAGTGCAGAGGGCTTCCCCACTGTCACTCCTCTTCCCTCTGCTTTTACCCTTTCCCTTTCCCTTACCCTTACGGCCTTGAGGAACATTAGGGGGCTGTGGGGATGAAATAGGGGAATATTGGGGAGCATAAGACGTGCTGGGGAGTGGTTCCTCCCCACCTTCCCCCTCCATTACAACACCACGTGCTCTCTCACACAACCTAGCTCGACAACGTGTTAGGGGATATTGGGGAGCATAAGACGTGCTTTGGAGTGGTTCCTCCCGACCTTCCCCCTCCCTCACAACCTCACGTGATAAGGAACGCACCCGCACTGGCCCACGTGATCCACTACGCCGCCTCACACTACGTAGGGAGAGCAATGATTCACTCACGTCACTCTCACTTTCTCTAATCCTCCCTGGACTTTCCCTTTCACTCCCCACTCCCTCCACTTGACTTCCTAGCTCCCCAAACAAAATGCTAGGCCCATACCTGCTCATACGACGTGGTGTGCGCTCTGGGCCACGATGTGTACCCACCTCCCATCCATACCACGTGGCAGCACGTCCCACGGCTCCGTCCTCGTCCTTGTCCTTGAATTCTGGTTCCAAATCACGCTGGGGATAGGGATAGGATATTGCACGTGCCTTCTTTGCCTCCTGCCCCTCTCTAGCAGCACGGTAAGTCACGTACTGCCGCTTCCTGGGAGACGGAACTTCCTCATCACTGCTGGTGGTTTCTTCCTCCTCTGGCTGCACATAATCCTTGTCCATATCCTCGTCGTCCAGTGGGGAATCACTGTTGCTGGTAAAGGTGTCCAGGGCGACTTGAATTTCGCTCTCTGAGAGACCTCTCTTAGCCATGTCTGAGCAGGACCGTGGCTACCAGGTGAGTGGACGAGTGGTGGGCTAGCGCGGGTTGCGCGGGGTCGCCGAGTGTCCCCACCTCGTGGCAGGTAGGGGAAGGTCATGCGAGGGTACATACCGCAAATCAAGCGCGAAATTTGAAAATTGTCGAAATTATGCAAATTGCAATTGCACGACGTACTGGTACGTCGCTGGGACTGGCAAATGCAAATCGTTGCAACGTACCGATACGTCGATGGGACGGGGTGGGTTAAAGTACAATGGAGCACACATGAGAACAGAGTGTGCAGTGTTAAGAAAATAGAATTCAGTGTGCAAATGACCAAGTCCAGTACAAGAATTGATTAATGTAGGTGCTTCAGGTACACATTTTTACTGTCAGAGTGTGAGAGGAGGTGGGTTATTCATTGAAATGGCCACAGACTTGTTGTAAGTACCCAGAATGTTTAGTATTGTACTGTATTTTCCATACTCACCTCTAAAACCTCCTTCTCTGGTTCCTTTGCATTTATTTCACTCATTTAAGTCCCACATTGGTGTGAATAGGGTCTTAAATATTTGCTATGCATGTCCAGTAGGGAGTTATGTAGGTGTTTTTCTGAGTTAGGCTAGGTTAGAGTCCATAAGTACCAGTCCAGAAAGCAGGGGCCCACTATCCGGATGGACTCACTTTCCGAACATGCCTTTGGCTCTATTACGTCGGTTAATGGAGGGACTACTTATATATATATATATATACATATATATATATATATATATATATATATATATATATATATATATATGAAATTGCATTATACCAGATAAGAATAACACGATCACAAATGTCACACTTATCAACAAAGCTAATATTAGAGGTGATGACAGAATGGTGTGCTACACAGGCAGATTCAATTACAGAAGTGAAAGAATGAAAATGATTAAAAATAAAAGGACATGACTCATAAAAATAAACAAAAACAAAGCAATCTTTCACCTGGAAATATCGAACAAATTTCAAGCTCTAGGTAATGCTGAATATGACACTGATGAGTTGAATGACAGACTAACAAAAGTACTAAGGGAATCAGCAGAGGCAATAGGGAAACCTAATACAACCAAGCCAAGAAGCATTCAGAGAAGACATTCAAGCTCATGAAAAAAAATAAAATGAAATTAAAAACAAAGAAAGAATAAATAGAACGATCAGAACTAAATAAGCTTATCAACAAGGAACAACGAAATAAAAAAATTGAAACAGAAGCATGGATCGGATCAAAGAAACCATCAAAAAAGGAGAACGTATGAAATTGGTCCAAAGTAAAATGGCACTAGGAATGCACAAAATTATATCAATGAATGACAAAAACGGTGAAGTCATTTAATGCAGGGATAAGATGGTGAAGAGAGTTGAAGAATTATATAAAGAACTGTACACATCAAAGAGAGTAGTACCAATAGCTAACTTTTCAGTTGACACAATTGAAATGCCTGAGGTGACACCAGACGAAGTAAACAGTTATCTTAAAAATATGAAAAGAGGGAAGGCTCTGGGAAAAGATGGAATAGTAGCAAATATCCTGTTGGAAGCAGGAGTGGAAATACAAAAAGCGTTCGTTCACTAATGTACTCAATGTATAAAAACGAAGAAAATTCCTAAAACATGGCATAATGCAATAGTTATTTTAATTTACAAAAATGAAGACCCAAAATATCTTAATAACTATCGACTGATTAGCTTATTATCAGTCATTTGCAAACTCATCAATAATCACTAAAGTCCTTACGAACAGAATAACAAATTTACAAGAAAACCAACCTCGTGAACATGCATGATTTCGAAGCGAGAATTCGACTACTGATCATTTACATACAATGAATCACCTAATTGAGAAAACTATAGAATATAATAAACCACTGTCCTTAGGTTTTGTTGGTTACGAAAAGGCTTTTAACTCAGTGGAGCCCACAACAATTATAAATTCATTGCAACACGCTGACTGTCTGGACACCAAGAGATTGTAAGCGTTGCACAAAAAGGCCAGACAGGAGGTGGAGAGATGAGATTGAGAAATTTGCAGGGAAACCGTGACTGAGATTGGGTTAGTCAAGGGATTTGTGCAGAAGGTTGGGGCAGGCCTTTGTTCAGTAATGGACTTGTAACGGCTGCTGCTGCTGCTGCTGTTTCTCCATCACTTCCCCCCTCTGACTTCCTAATGGCTGACATTAAAATTTCTTCAGTTGATGTATTTTCTGCATACACAGGCCTCAGTACTAACAAGGCATATGGGCCTGATGGAGTCCCTTCTGTTGTTCTCCAGGACTATGCTTCTGTGCATACACCCTACCTAGGCAAACTCTTTCACCTTTGTCTATCAACATGTACAGTCGTGGCCATAAATAATCATCTATCATTCTCAACGCCGTGCCTCAGACTGGCTCCTTTATGCGCGTCAAGTCACACTGGGGTAAGAGGGGCTGAGAGGGAGGGGCCAGAGAGAAAAGGGAAGGTGGGTGGGGGAACGAGCAATGGTGCTGGGGTGGAGTGAGGGAGGGGAGGGAGAATGAAATGCGAAATTGCGACAACATAATTTGTCTCTTTTCTTTCATTCAGGGCATCATATAAAGGAGTTACTATTCGGTAGATAAAGCTGCATTACACCTTGTTTAGCGGCGTCAGACAACAAGCTTTAGATAGGTGGTGATGTCAAGGACTAGCTCGTGAGAGAAATATACTGACGTGACATCAAACATTTGTACGGAGCCAGATATTTGTGTTTATTCGTGTATTTTGACCTCAGACGGAGAATGGAATCTGGATGGCTTTGACTTCCGTAATGTTTGTATAAGAAACGTCCTCTACCCTTACATGTAATTAATTTTTGGAACTAAATAATATATGCAACTTTTGACATGGGTGTGTCCACAGTAAATATGATCTCTCTCGCGGTATACGGTACACTTCCTCTATACAGTCACCATCATGATAATTCAATAATTATTTAATGACATCTCTATATGAAAAGGCTTTTTAAAATAATTGCACATAAAAGGTAAATAAATTTGATGTCTGTGCTCATGGGTGGATATGGTAACGTTATCGCTCATAATCTATTAAAGGGAAAATGAAACAAAATCTTACCCAAACTCCCAGAATATATCAATGTCAGTGTCTACCGACACTGGTCAAGCCAGTGGCCTCATGCCTTAAAAACCTCATGCAGACGTCGCGGCACCGGGGAAACAATGTTGTTGATGGTTTGCTGGTTTCGTTTGAACAGCTCCCACTCGTCTTTGGTGAGCTGGAGGAGGCGGGCCCCCCTCGTTCTCTGGCATCCACGCATAAGGTGACCAGATTTATTGGAGCTAAAAGTGGGACAATGTCACGTGTGTGTGTGTGTGGAGAGAGAGAGAGAGAGAGAGAGAGAATGTGAGTGTGCGACGGCTGCTACGCAACACCTCACCCTCGCCCTCGGGCTGCTAATCAAACACTAACGTCTCAAACGAACTCTAGAAACTGAGTAACCAATATACAGCACAGTAGTGACAGTACGGTGAATTGGCCCACCAAAGTTACCAGTTAGTATTATAAATTTTACATTAACAATTTGGTATTTCACTTGGTTTGGATTATGCATAATTATACTAATTCATCATAATTTCATAAAAGGTCATTTTATATCTAATGTAATATTAATTTTCTAAAAGCGGGACATTTTACATAATTTGCCCCAGAAGCAGGACATTTTAGTCACAATTAAAAAAGCGGGACAGGTAAAAAAAAAAAAAAAAAAAGCAGGACCGTCCAGCCTTTATAAAGGCGGGAATCTGGTCGCCTTATCCACACATTGACAATCTGGGCCGACAAAATCTCGATGACTCTGCACTAATATTTGATCTGTCACGTCAGGATACTTTTCTCAAGAGCCAGTCCTTGACATCACCACCTATCCAAAGTTTATCTGACGCCGCTATACAAGGTGAAGTGCAACTTTATCTACCGAATAGTAACTCCTTTATATGATGCCCTGAATGAAAGAAAATAGACATATTATGTGGTCACAACTTCGCATTTCATTCTCCCTCCCCTACCTACCCTCCCTTCCCTCCCCCACTCCACCTAAGCACCATCACTCGTCCCCCCACCCACCTTCCCTTCTCTCTTTGGCCCCTCCCTCTCAGCCCCTTTTACCCCAGTGTGAGTTGCCGCGCGTAAGGGAGCCAGCAAGAGGCACGGGGTACACGAGGATAGGTGATTACTTATGGCCACGACTGTACCTTGCCTTCTTGCTGGAAGTTTGCTCTCATTCAGCCAGTCCCAAAGGAGGGTGACCATTCCCAACCCTCTAACTGTCGTCCAGTACCTTTAACATTCTGTATCTCAAAAGTTTTCGAGTCAATAGAAAAATTTTACAGCATCTTTCCTATCACAACCTTCATTCTGATCGTCAGAGTGGGTTCCGTCAGGGACGCTCCACTGGCGATCTTCTTACCTACCTTTCAGACTCCTGATCATCCTCCTATCGGGACTTTGGCGAAAGCTTTGCCATTGCACTTGACATCTCAGAGGCTTTCGATCGTGTCTAGCATAAATCTTTAATTTCCAAACTGCCCTATATCGGTTTCTATCCTTCTATCTGTGCCTTCATCTATAGCTCTGGTTTTTCTATAGCCGCTGTTGTAGACGGCCATCGTTGTTCTAGATCTATCAACAGTGGTGTTCCTCAGGGCTCTGTCCTATCACCAACTCTCTTCCTTTATTCATCAATGACCTACGCCGTACATCTAACCCAATCCACTCCTATGCTGATAACTCCACCCTTCACCTTTCCACTCGGTTCTTGCAAGGTCCATCTCAGCAGTTACTTCAACAAACAAGGGATGAGGCTATGGCACACCTAATGTCTGACTTGGCTCGTATCTCTGACTGGGGTAAAAATAATATGGTTGTTTTTAATGCATCAAAGACTCAGTTCTTACGCAGATCAACCCAACAAAATCTTCCACAGGTGTCCCACTAATATTTAATAATATTCAGCTTAATCCTGCATCATCCTTGAACATACTCGGGGTTTCATTCACTCGGGACTTATCTTGGGAAGATCATATTACATCTCTCATAAAATCTGCTTCCAAGAGATTAGGTGTGCTAAGCCGACTCCGTTCCTTCTTTACCCCTGAACAATTGTTGACTCTATACACGGGTTTTATCTACCCCTGTGTGGAGTACAACTTGCATGTGTGAGGATGTTCCCCACATACAGCTCTACTCAACAGGGTGGAGTCAAAGGCTTTTCATCTCATTAACTCTCCTCCTCTTACTTGTTCCGTTCAACCTCTGTCTCTTCGCTTCACTGTTGCATCTTTATCTCTTTTCTTTCGTTACTTCAATGGTCACTGCTCCTCTGAACTGTCTGCTTGCATTCCTCCACCTCTATAACTGGGGCATAACACCCGTCTAGCAGCAAACTCTCATCCCCTTTCTGTCCAAATCTCTAATGCAAGAGTTAACCATTACTCCCAGTCCTTCATTTATGCAACAGGTCAGCTCTGGAACTGTCTCCCTGTGTCTGTATTTCCTGTTTCCTATGATCTCCAATCTTTCAAACGCAGTGTGTCCAGGCATCTGGAAATGATTGGATCTTGAATATGTCTCTCTCTTGTATTTTGCTTTCCTCTTGGAAGGAACAGTTATTGTGGGTTTGTGGCCTTTGGTTCCTTCTTCCTAGCATTTTATATATATATATATATATATATATATATATATATATATATATATATTTATATATATATATATATATATATATATTTATATATATATACATAGCCTATGATTTCATCATCCTTTGTGTAATTCTAACATACAGTATGCTACATGTTTGATCACGAGCGTGTTCTACCTCACTCCCCCCTTCTACCCTTATAGTAGAGTAAGTCGTTCTTTCTGTTGTTCAGAGCAGGATTGTCAACGCTTTGTCCCCTATGGCTTCATTTGTGTGTCCTTCTTACAAGTTGTATCAAGCTCTGCCGGCCCCTATATAATGAGCTCAGTCTCTGCATTAATTGCCACTTAGATCTACTCCTCATTTTGCTCACATCTCTGTCCTCCCCTGTACAGTTGTTATTATTGTGAGAGCTCAGGAAGTCACCAGCCATCTAGCAGCTGTGTAATTTGAGTATAAGTGTTATTACATTTTTTCCTTGTACTGTATAGCATGAGGTGTTGATTCGTAGGCCTAGTGAGGTTTTTGTGATTCATGTGTTTTTATGTCAGTAATTTTTGATAATATTTTGTATCTGTAATAATATATCTTGCATTAACTGAGCATTATCTGGTTTTCTCAGGGCTGACTTAGATAAATTTACTCTTGCTAATTTCGTGTTAATAGAGGTTATTGCAGTTAACCATATATTTAACCCGTTTTTTGCCATTACATTATCCTTATGAGTCCTGAATGCTTAGTTGTTAGTTTGAGCATTAAACTTTAACTTGTAATTTTACCTAACTCTTTTGTTTTGAACCTGGAACTTTGCTGGACAGTTTTCTCTGTTCCGTAACATAAATTTGGCGACCTCTTATCAGGATATTCAGAATATTATCATAAGGATATTGCTTGATCTTTTGTGACTGTGATTTATTCATGATGTTTACTATTACTACTCTTGAGGAAGCCAAAGATATTTTGTCAAATGTGCAAACAGTGTGTGATGTAGAAAACAGAACAAAGAATGAACTTAAGCTTGTTGCTCAACAATTGGGAATTGTTGTTTGCTCTCATCATTCTAAAGATCAAATTGTCGACATGATTAATGAAAGCTTGTTTAATGTAACTCCTCCAAATGAGCAAACGCAGATTGAATTAGCTAAGTTACAGCTAGCCCTGCAGGAGGCTCGTGCTAAGGAGGCAGAGTTTCAGGCACGTTCTCAGGAGGCACAAATTGAACTTGCTAGGATTCAGGCAGACCATGAGTATCGCATGAAACAAGGTGGAACTGGATCATCTAGCTCTGATGATTTTGATGTGGCTAAAAATGTTAAACTTGTCCCTCCTTTTAATGAATCTGATTTAACAAAGTATTTTCAGTTGTTTGAGAGGGTAGCTACAGGTTTTAATTGGCCCAAAAAGTATTGGCCAGTACTCCTTCAAACTGTTCTCACCAGTAAAGCTCAAGTAAATTATGCATCTTTACCTCAGGATCAATCTGATAATTATGATGTAGTTAAGAGCTTGATTCTTAAGGCCTATGAGCTTGTTCCTGAAGCCTATAGAGTAAAATTTAGGACAACTTACAAGCACGATAAGCAATCCCATGTTGAGTGTGCAAAAATCAAAGAAGATCTGTTAGAGCAGTGGTTAAATTCTAAGAATGTGGATTCTGATTTTGGTAAATTTAAGCAGATGATTTTGCTGGAGGACTTCAAAAGGTGTATTAATAATGATGTAAGCCTATATCTTGATGAGAAAAGAATAGATAATTTGTCTGATGCTGCAGTTTTAGCTGATGAATATGTTCTCACTCACAAGAGATATTCTCAAGAAAAAAGGAAAGCTGAGAGTAAGTACGTTGCCTCTACTCAGAGTACAGGTAACAGGAAAGAGAATAAAAATTATGTTTCTCAGGAAGTAAATACCAGCTTCACCTCTAGGTTTCAGAAAAGTAAATGTACAGTTGCCAAGATTTCCGCCTGGACCACCTAGTCCCGAGATATGGCTGATGTGGCAACAGCGCATGTGTGTGTGTTCGTGTGTACATGCCCGAGTATATCTTGACTCGCCAAGCTTCATCCTCTGACTCATATTATATGCTTATAATATTATGATATGATATTGTAAATATTATGTGAATGTATGGGATAGTGAGCTGTGCACTATACAAATTATAGAATCTGAGTTATATATAATAATCTTCTTTATCTTGTCTTGTAAGTGAAAGGAAGAGGGTGGTGGGGTCTCGTCGTTTACTCTATATTCTTAGCCATTACAGGTTAATTCATAGGATGTCAGTGATATCTTGCATCTTTGATAATAAGAAACCTTTGCAGTTATTATTCATTTTCTATAGACAATCAATTACCCACGATAAATTATACCAATAAGAATACCCCTTTCCTCGTTAACGGACATTACGCCTGTCCTATCACCTCGACTCTCTCAACTCCTCGGCTACGTATTAGTAGACACACACACATGATCAACTTGTGCTAATGGCGTTCCATATACTGTATATGTTTAACCCAAATTTAATTCTTGGTCAAAATAGAAGTGCAGTAGTACTACGTAACCAGCTCACAGTACGGACTACGTTATCCAACCTACACTACTTATTTACATAAAGTATTAGTAATAGTCATGCGGTTTCGACACCCAGTGATATTTTCGTTAATGAAAAAGATAATCATGTGTTGGATACCAGTTACAGGGGAGGAGGCCGCTTATGCCCTATACTGTATCGCTGATGCGTTCTAGTGTCATTGTAGAGGTTCTTGTTCCTCCAGTTATGGCATTAACCAACATACTGATGAACAATAATATCATATTGAAGATATAACCAGCCCATGTTAAACCATCAAAATATATCATGGAACATATAGTGGGAGCGTTGCAGCTCTCACACACCTGTCAGTCTTGGTTAGTTTGTCTTTATTACCAGTCTGACAGTGTGCACTGTTAATGAATATGCTAGTATTATTAGCAGTTCTATATCCTTATCTTCATTTGGATCAACATATTACAACGCAGGATTCCGTGCAAGCCACAGACTGTCATTATACAGTGTGTGTGTGTGTGTGTGTGTGTGTGTGTGTGTGTGTGTGTGTGTGTGTGTGTGTGTGTGTGTGTGTCAAGTTTTACAGCATATGTGTGGGTGCGGGTGTGGGTGTGTGACAATTTGTGATGGGGGTAGGGCGAAGTGTAGTGAATATGTAATGCGAGTGTGGTATTTGTTAATATACGTGTGTGAATAAGTGGCGACCACGACTTGCTGTATATCCTCTTTCCCTTTAACCTTTGGTTGTATTATATTAAAAATATAAGGTCATTGCATGTTGCATATTTATATAGGATTATGGTTTGGGAATAGAATCTTAAACACCATACAAAAACAAACACTAAATGTGTTGAAAATGCATTATGTGTTACATATTATGTGATTATAAGGCTTCTTCTAGTAAGAAAGATTATAACTCCAAGTTAACAAATACGTGTAGGTGCAACGTCTGTGAAGCTTAGCTTGACCGATTTCCTTTGATGATTATGTTACGTTATACTATAACAAATAATGTATATGTAATATATGTTCTATATTGTGTTGCATGTTGTATATCTATGTAAAATATGTTCTAAATTGTACTACTATAGATAATATTGTAGTCACCCAGTAGACGTTCACTTACATCAATCAGGCAAAAATTTCTGCTGTTTAAATCGTTGTGATTGAAATCACATTAATGAACAAAAAAAATCATTGTAACTGAAACTGAATAAATTAATGCACATAAACGTTCCTATTTCCTGTATAAGTGACCATTATTTGAAATCATGTCATTGAGCAAAATATACAGGTATATGATAGTCACATCAGATATAATATCAGGCCTTAGTATGCTAATAAAGATACCATTAGTGTGTTGTACTGCATGATATAATATCAATCATATTTAAAGGATTATCAAAATATAAGATTTTATGCTACTTTTATTAGTAGTGGGTCCAACCACCCTCCTTCTCGATCACCTCCAGCAGTCTGTTTGGCATAGAGGTGACATGATTTCGAATGAGCTGGTGGTGGTGCCTGAACAGTTCCCACTGGGCATGGACGTGGGCCATTAATTGAGCTGCTGTCCGTTCCCTCTCGGGCTCCCATGATTGGACAATATTCCCCCATACATTTTCAATGGGGTTCATGTCAGCTCCCTTACTAGGCCAATCGAGTAGCTGAATGTCATCTCGACCTCTAAACCATTCAGTTACAACTCTTGCCGTATGGATGGGACAGCGGTCCTGAACAAAAAGTATAGGCCCAGGAGGAAAAGGATAGTTCTGCTCTTGAATTGAAGGGAGGAACACATTCTGCAAAATATCAATGTATTTTTCAGCCGTGAACCTTCCCTCTATCCTTATGACATTTCCAATGCCGTGAATGCACATCTACCCCCAGGTGTTGACTGTGACGTGTCCACTTCTGGCCTCCTCGAAAATATTTCTACGGTCATATCTGCACGTGAATAGAATAAAAAGAAATCATTAATATATTATGGTTTATACATATTTCTAACGCTTGGGGAAAATCAGCATTTCCACGTTCTAAGGTTCATTTTCCTCAGTTTGTTGGATATATTTTACAGGGATTGCAAATCTTAATAAACAGTACTGCAATAGTTCGTAATACTGAGAGATAGGGAGAGATAGAGATAGAGATAAAGACATCATATATACATATATACATATATATATATATATATATATATATAGAGAGAGAGAGAGAGAGAGAGAGAGAGAGAGAGAGAGAGAGAGAGAGAGAGAGAGAGAGAGAGAGAGAGAGAGAGAGAGAGAGAATGGGGATTTGTTATCAATTATGGTAAACTGATAAGTTGGGGAGAAATGTTTTTAAAAAGAGTGTGGAAGAGCATTAGGCAACTCAGGCCATATGGCGGAGCTCCGTAGATCGTTTACCTGGCTCTACTGCTCATGACAGTTAGAAGGATTTGTTTTACAAAAATTGTAGGCCTAAATTGCAGAAAAATGGTTATCTAAGAATTGTTGATGATATGGAGGCCTAACACCGAGAAGCTCTAATTATGAATAAACAATATTAAGGGTGTTAGACTGGTTTAGAAAATGCAACATCATAATGTAGTGCAACTGGGGACGGGTGTCGATTGTTACTTATAAAACCTCGTGATTATTATTTCATATTATCTTTGGATGATATACAGTATACGACGACTGGAATTTAATTACAAAATTATGTTTGCCAACACAGAGATGACGGTTTTGCTTACCTTGTGTTATTCGGTCTCCAGTTATGTATTCTGCCGTGATCAGTGCTGGAGAAAGTTTTCTCGTCACTGAACACGACCCTGGACCAGAAATCTAGATCCTCGCCCACATACTGGCGAGCGAATGCTAGCCTCCCAAGTCGATGTTGGTCCGTGAGCCGCTCCTTCTTGGCAGGAATCCTATTATATCAGGAATAATATGAATTAAAACCTACTTAATGTGCATGTAATTATGCAGCAAACATATGAATATTCAAAAAAGTTTCGGGCATTTGCACTAATGTATTCCGGAAAGAAGTCTGTGTAAGCAGAATGTTAAATGAAGGATTAAACACATAACAATATAGGGACATTATTAAGAATATGATTTATAGAATACTTACTTTGATCTTTAGTGATATTATCGGGAGCTTACCTATGATGTATCCCTCCCTCGTGCAATCGTGCGCGCACGGTCTGCGGCGTCACATTAAGTTGCAAGGCTTCCCGAATGGCAACGGCATTAGTGAAGGGGTTGTCCTCAACCGCTCGTAGGATTTCCCTGTCTTCTTGTGGAGTCGTCAACCGTGGCCGGGGTCTCCTTTCTAAAACGATATATGACCATATTTCAACCTTTCGGGATACTTAACAGTACCGTGATACAGTTCTCACCACTGGTAGCCCACATTGAATGACTAACAATCAAAACTACCAGTGGGGACAACTATGTGACGGTTTTGGGGGAATCGTTATATTATCATTACATTGTAAAAACAAAAGTAGTTGGAAACTGGAAATCATTGTCCTTGCGGATCCGAACCCTGTGAATTAAATATGTTTCACCAGTAGGCCTACACAACCTCACCACTATATTATTTCACCAGTACACAACCTCACCACTAGAATATTTCACCATTAACACACACACACCCGCACACACACTCACGCTCACGGACACGCACGCACGCACACGCACACGCGCACAAACAATATCCGGGGGAGAAGTGATACTGATTAGAATATTATAAGAGGAAAACACCAAATATTACATAACTGGGGTGCACTCCAGGCACTTATTATTATAATTATCGTCAAGTTTACATTAAACTTTGTTCATGCTTACCAAGGTCAGTCAGATTCCCAGTTTCCTTGTGCCTCCTTATCCACTTGATGACAGTTGTCCGGGACACTGCCAGCTGCTGTGCTATAGCGCGGGACGAGAGTCCACGGTCATGAAGGGCGATGATTTGAGCTCTCCTGGCTAAATCAGCTGTTGCCTGTTCATGATGAAGTGCATCGGAAGAATGCCAGTTTTTAACATTAGGGGTTCTTACAACAGCTTGGTCTACCTATGACTGGCTGACTGTAATCGTGTTGCTGTTATGTGATTGGCTTCCCTTGCTGCCTTTTTAAAGTGGCATACGTGAACGTCCACTAAGTAAGGCACCATAACATTATTTATACAATTATACGACCCATGTTATTTCAGGTTCTACTCGCAAACCATTTTCATAGGCAGTAATATACTGTATATGTATTTAGAGTATTGATTAAATGACGTTACCTCCCCCCCCCCTCCCCGTCCCACCCTCTTCCCTTCACCCGCTAAGCTCCCGCTCGCACCGTTTGTGGGTGAACTTATCCACTGTTTCTGAACCACAGCTCAGTCTGTATTGCTTCACGTTACATTACAAGACAAGACAATAAAGACGTATATTTTATATAACTCAGATTTTATCATTTGTATAGTGCACATCTAACTATCCCATACAATCACATAATATTTACAATATCATATCATAATATTATGAGCACATAATATGAGTCAGAGAATGAAGCTTGGCGAGTCAAGAAATACTCGGGCGTGTACACACGAACACCACAGATGCGCTGTTGCCACATCAGCCATATCTCGGGACTAGGTGGTCCAGGCGGAAATCTTGGCAACTGTACTTATTGTAGTAAGCTTGGTCATACTACGGAGAAATGTTTCAGGAGACAGCGTGATGTGAACAAAAAGGAGTCTTTAAATATTCAGTCAATTGGTCTAGTGTCCACCCTTAAGAGTTCTCAGAATTCTTAACTGAGTTAACTGAACCTGCTTTGAGGGGTAAATTAAATTCTCATGATGAAGCTCCTCTTTTGAGCAGTAACGTGGGTGACAGTCCTCTGGACAGTAATGACAGGAAATCAGTTAAAATATATCGTGATACAGGTGCTTACCAATCCCTTATGCAGACCAGTGTTCTAGGCTCTAATGTTCATTCCTCTGATGAAACTGTAATCTTACAAGGTGTAGGGAATAATTACTTCTCTGTCCCTCTGTGTAGAGTGAATTTAGAGTCTGGTTATGTTAATGGTTCTGTTATGGTTGGGTTGGTTGAGACACTCCCAATGTCAGGTGTAACTTTCTTACTTGGAAATGATATTGGTGGAAGTCAAGTGTGTCCAGCTCCTCAGTTGTCTAGTGAGCCAGTGGCTGCGTCCCAGGACTGTGATGTCCCTGATGTGTTCTCTACATGTGCTGTCACTAGGGCTAAGTCTAAAGTTACTGGTGACTTAGAGGATAATGATGATGATGATGTTATCCTAGCTGACACTTTTCTTGCTAATTTGGACCACTCACCAGATGAGGCAGTACCCCGTAGTGTTGATAATTTGTCTCGTCAATAGTTGGTTGAGTTGCAGGTTGCTGACTCTGATTTGAAAGGTCTAGCTAACTCTGCTTGCAGTGAGGAAGAGTCAGCTGGTGCTTCTACTTGTTATTATATAAAGTCAGGAGTACTTATGAGGAAGTGGAGACCCCCAACAGCATCAGCCGACTGTGAATGGGAGGTTGTACATCAAGTGGTCATCCCTCGTGTTTGTAGGCAGGATATCATTAGAGTGGCTCATGATTCCAGTTTGGCAGGACACCTTGGAGTGAGGAAGACTGTGGCACGCATTTTGAAACACTTCTACTGGCCAGGTATCTTCAGGGATGTTTCCTGGTATTGTAAGTCTTGTCACACCTGTCAAGTTGTGGGGAAGTGTAATCGGACCGAAAAGGTTGCACCTCTAGTTCTCATTCCTCCTTTTGAGGCGCCATTCACCCGTGTGTTGGTGGATATTGTGGGCCCTCTTCCTAAGGCTTCTTCAGGATTTTCTTATGTGTTGACCCTGATTGATATGGCTACTTGTTATCCTGAAGCCATTCCACTTAGAAATATCTCAGCAAAGAACGTGGTTAAGGAAATGCTGGGGTTCTTCACCAAGTTTGGTCTGCCCAAGGAGGTACAGTCAGACCGGGAAAGTAATTTCATGTCAAATGTTTTCAAGCAGTCTCTGAAAGAGTTGGGCAACTCCCAGATCACGTCTTCAGCTTACCATCTCCAGACCCAAGGAGCGTTGGAGAGATATCATCAAACACTGAAATCGATGCTCAAGAAATACTGTTTGGAACATCAGAAAGACTGGGATAAAGATCTTCCATTCGTTGTATTTGCCGCAAGAGAATCTCCAAATGAAACACTGGGCTTGTCACCTTTTGAACTACTGTTTGGCCATGAAGTAAGAGGACCCCTTAAGCTACTCAAGGAATGCTGGCTGTCGGAGGAAGATGACGTCAACCTGCTGGAGTATATGATGAAGTTCAAAGAACGGCTGTCCACTGCTTTACAGCTGGTGAGAGAGAATTTAGGAGCTGCTCAGGAGAAGATGAAGACTTGGTATGATAAGAAGTCCAGGTTACGCCACTTTCAGCCAGGAGATCAGGTTTTGATTCTGCTACCAGTGCATGGGCAACCTCTTCAAGCCAAGTTTAGTGGTCCTTATTTCGTGAAGAAGAAACTCAGTGATGTCAACTATGTCATCGCCACACCAAATCGTTGAGAGAACAACCAACTTTGTTACATCAACATGCTAAAGTTATATCACAGGCGGGACGAAAATAGCCCAGTCTGCACTGTAGCTGTTCCACCCAAGTCTGCAAGTGAAGCTCTCCCATGCAGCATGAGCCTGAGTGATAGTTTGGGGAAGAATCCTGATATCATGAATGATCTCCAGACTAAGCTCTCTCATCTAGCTCCCGAGGAAAGGCAGGAGTTTTCGGCATTACTGCAGGAGTACCCGCAAGTGATCCGTGCCACTCCAGGAAGAACCACTGTGTTGATGCATGATGTCGATGTTGGAGACGCAAAGCCAATTAAACTGCCACCTTACCGTGTGAACCCAGTGAAAGTTCCTCTCATCCAGAAGGAGCTTGGCTACCTGTTGGACCACAAGATGATTGAGCCCTGTCAGAGCGAGTGGAGTTCTCCTGTCATTCTAGTCCCTAAGCCAGGTAGGTCACAGCGGCTTTGCATCGACTACAGACGTGTTAATCAGATAACCAAAACAGACACTTACCCTCTCCCTCGCGTGGAAGATTGCATAGACAAGATCGGAAAGGCTAGGTACATAAGTAAGCTTGATTTGTTGAAGGGATACTGGCAAGTACCTATGACTGAACGCGCTAGGGAGATCTCATGTTTTGTAACACTAGGAAAGACTTTTGCATGTTCTGTAATGCCATATGGTATGAAGAATGCACTAGCCACTTTTCAGAAGCTCATGAATGTTGTAACAGAGGGTTTGGCAAGGTGTGTTGTTTATATTGATGATGTATTAATCTTCAGTGACAACTGGAAAGATCTACTATGCCAATGCAGTAAATTTCTTGAGCGTTTGGTTCAGGCTAATCTTGTAGCTAATTTATCAAAGCGTTAGTTTGGTCAAGCTAAAGTTCAGTACCTTGGGTATGTAATTGGTGATGGACATGTTGCACCACCAGGAGCTAAGGTTCAGGTTATAAGTGATCTTCCCAGACCTAAAAGTAGGAAAGAGCTACAAAGATTTTTGGGAATGGTAGGTTATTACAGGAGATTTGTTTGTTACTTTTCAATTCTTGTATCACCACTTACAGACCTACTGAAAAAGGGAGTTAAATTTGTCTGGACCGATAACTGTGAATCCTCTTTCAGCAAACTTAAAGCTATCCTATTAAGTCAGCGAGTGCTCGCTACTCCAAATTTTGCTAAGCCTTTTAAGATGGCTGTTGATGCAAGTGATACAGGAGCTGGGGCTGTTTTGCTGCAAGAGGATGATCAAGGTATTGAACATCCTGTATCTTATTACAGTAAGAAGTTCACTCCACCTCAAAAGAACTACTCAACTATTGAGAAAGAGCTTTTGGCCTTGATTTTGGGTTTACAGCATTTTTCATTTTATTTGTGTTCTGGTTTTCACGCCATAGTCATTTATACCGATCATAACCCACTGAAATTCCTTAGTAAGTTTACAGATAAAAATCAGAGATTGACAAGATGGAGTCTGCTTCTTCAGGAGTATTCAATAGACATACAACATGTCAAGGGGAAAGAAAATGTTATTGCAGATTGCTTATCTAGACTTTAGATAGATTGTTTTAGAGTAATAAGAAATTTCCTTTGTAAATTTCTTTTTTCTTTGTGGGGAGGTGTTACATAGCCTATGATTTCATCATCCTTTGTGTAATTCTAACGTACAGTATGCTGCATGTTTGATCACGAGCGTGTTCTACCTCACTCCCCCCTTCTACCCTTATAGTAGAGTAAGTCGTTCTTTCTGTTGTTCAGAGCAGGATTGTCAACTCTTTGTCCCCTATGGCTTCATTTGCGCGATCTTCTTACAAGTTGTATCAAGCTCTGCCGGCCCTTATATAATGAGCTCAGTCTCTGCATTAATTGCCACTTAGATCTACTCCTCATTTTGCTCACATCTCTGTCCTCCCCTGTACAGTTGTTATTATTGTGAGAGCTCAGGAAGTCTTCAGCCATCTAGCAGCTGTGTAATTTGAGTATAAGTGTTATTACATTTTTTCCTTGTTCTGTATAGCATGAGGTTTTGATTCGTAGGCCTAGTGAGGTTTTTGTGATTCATGTGTTTTTATGTCAGTCATTTTTGATAATATTTTGTATCTGTAATAATATATCTTGCATTAACTGAGCATATTCTAGTTTTCTCATTTTATCAGGGCTGACTTAGATAAATTTACTCTTGCTAATTTAGTGTTAATAGAGGCTATTGCAGTTAACCATATATTTAACCTGTTGTTTGCCATTACATTATCCTTATGAGTCCTGAATGTTTAGTTGTTAGTTTGAGCATTAAACTTTAACTTATAATTTTACCTAACTCTTTTGTTTTGAACCTGGAACTTTGCGGGACAGTTTTCTCTGTTCCGTAACAATATATATATATATATATATATATATATATATATATATATATATATATATAGATATATAGATATAGATATATATTTGTTTTATAGAGAGAGAGAGAGAGAGAGAGAGAGAGAGAGAGAGAGAGAGTTGTACCAGAGTATATTTGCCTTTAATCTCTGACTGCCTCAAAGACCCTCCTTCAATCTTATCCCCGTCTATCTGTTAACATAATCTTTGTTTCTTTGTTGATACATCCAAAGGACTCTGCTGACATGACTTAAGCTGTCTTGTAGCTAAGGGGTAAATGATGGATATGTCTAACCGTTCCAGTTCGAACGAACTCTTCTACACAGTATAAAATTGTTTGAAAATTGATAGAGCAGAATGAAAAATGTGTCAGTGGACTGAAATGGTTAACACACTCATTCTGGGATCTAGTCTGATTTGATATTTACACAAATGACGTGCTCATTGTCTAAGTGCGTGCTAACTTAAATTTTTCGTGATTTTTTTTCACTTCTCTTTTAATCCCTGTTCTATTTCACATGATTTTTCTTTTCATTGTTTCGGCATGTATAAAATGCTTTCGTTTTCAAGTGCACTTTCTTTGCTCCCTTACCACGTGTCTGACATCTGTATCCCTGCCATCATCCGTCTCTTCCATCCACCTCCTTTTTATCCTGGTATTATAACCACCTTTATGCCTGTCATCATCCACCTCCGCAACCCATCCTCTTCCATATCCTACACTCTCCTTCACTGGGTCTGAGAGGTGTTAGAGGTAAGAGGTCTCGTTACCTCAATTTGCACAGTATTATCACAATTTACGCTTCATTCAGCCCACTCTTCCCACCAGCGCAGATTTGTCTCGCCTGTCTCACCACTTACCTCGGATCTCTCACCTTTCTGGTTTTTAAGAGTGAGGGAGGAGCGCTGCACATGAAGTGATGAAACTTATATGGTGGTGAACCGGATTGTCCACTTTACTTCACTGTAAATTTCATTTTTTTTTCTTTTGCCATGATTTCCATCCAGCCTATGGCTTACTAGCACATAAACCCGTCTCTGGCTATAGCCACTAGGTGTCAACATCCTACTCACCTGTGTCCTTCAAGGAATCTGATCTCGTACAGAAAAAATTCCCCCCATTCTCCCCTGTTTACCCCGTGGACCAATTTTTGCTCGTGGATTTATTTTCCATATGGACCTACGTTTCCCCCTGGGACCTAATTTTTCCTCATGGAACTACTTTATCCTAAATTGGCCTATAAACTATTGTCACCATGGGCCTCTGTATATCTGCATGGGTCTATTTTCTCCATTAACCTATTCCCAAGCATGGGCTGTTTTCCCCATTGATCCACTTGCCTGCCATGAACCTATTTCCTCATGGGAACTATTTCCTCACTGACGTATTTTGCTATATGGACCTGTTTTCTCCCCATGAGGAAACACTGAATCTGCACTTTGACCCGTTAAATCCTGTGGACCTAGTTTCTCTAAAGCACTGAATTATTCTCCTCTGGACCTATTTTCCCACTTGGGCCCATTTCTCCAATGTCATATTTCCACATGGACTTATTTTCTTACCTAGATCTATTCCTCCATGGAGCTATTCATCCCACGGACCCAATTTTCCGCTACCTAACCTGCCAACCCATAAGCCCTGTCCACCCCAAAACCATGCACCCAATCAATCCCCAAAACAACCACCATGTCCACCCAAAACCCCATCCACCCTTCCGATTCACCTAACCGCCCCATCTCACCAACCCCTTCCAACCACACATACCACCCCACCCAACCATTATTATTATTTTTTTTTTAATAACAGAAAAGAGGAAGGAAAACCAAATGAATAAAAAAAAAAAAAACACCCCACCCAACAATTGTTTTTTTCTTTTAACCCTTACACCGCGGGCATGTTTACCAATGCTTTGCATGTCCCGCGGGGTTATTTGGGCTCCGACAGACTCTCAAAAAATATTTGCCAAAAATCAGTTATTAGTCCTAGAATATTAAAATTAAATATGGTTATGGCACATACCATCAGCTTTCTCCTGAGATGTTTGTTGAGCCTTCGTCGATTACCGTAGGACTTGTGGAGACCTCTGAAGTTGGGTAACGAAGTCTCCACTTTACACTTCCCGACAACCCGTAATATGATTACCACAGCCAGATATTAACACTATAAACACTACTCTATGATTATCAAGTAGTTTGGGATCCATACTCCAAAAAAAAAAAAACACTGTGAAAGCAATGGAAATTACGAGCGAGTATGACCTTCCCACTTGCGCTAGTTCGCTCTTGGTACTCTGTCATTTATTATTCATAAAACCCCTCACACTTTATATTTCTATTACTATATAACACTTATATACATCTGGAGTTTTTATCCATAAGTTTCCTTCAGTAGTATTAGTTTAGTGTCACTGAAGTCATTCAATTTTTCATTCAGTAAAATACGTAGAGAGCCATGGATTCACTTTCACTGTTATAACATCAAGTATTTGTACTCATATTCTTATATTACTAATTACTTACATTACTATTTACATTTTCTATTGTATTTTCAATATTTACCCTTCTATTTTACTTACACTATGTTATTCACTGTCACTTTCAGTAAGATAAAACTATAGTACACTGTTCAATCATATGTACTGAACATCCATTGGTTTCACTTGCTATTTACACATTATTTACACATTATTTTCACATTTCTTTCCTTTCCCACTTGCACTTTTAGAACTGCTTCTGGCTGTGGTAATCAAAGAAGCAGGTAACACAGAGGGGAACCTGGCACTCAGCACACTGCCAAGAGGTGCGTTTGTGCTCAGGTGTGCGTTGGGTTGTATGTGCACACACTTGGCACCTGTGGATCACAGCCTTCCTCTTGCCTGTGGCAGGCATTAGCACCAGTCAGTGCCGATCCACGTACGCCCTCTGCTCAAGTTTGTCGGGAAGTGTTACTGGATGGCGCCTTGGAGTTGCTCCTGTCACCCTAGAATATCTTTCCAGCAGCTGCTGAACACAAGTCCTGGCGAACAACCTCAGGGAGAAGGACTCGGGTGGCTTGACCTTCATCTTGTACAGGATGAAGGCGTTCAGCCTCATCGTGTCTATGAGATGCAGAAAAACTTTCCTGTACCACCTAGTATTCTTCCTGAGGCAGTCGATCTCACCAATCATCATGTCGGACTTGTCCACCAGCCGCATGTTGATATTGTAGTCTAACACAGCATCAGGTTTCATCACAGGTTCGCCTGTTCTACGGTCGACCTTCCCACTGTCTGTCATTTCCCCCTTATGTATGGTGGTGAGCATGTGCACGACCCTCTTGTCGTGCCACCATATTGCCATCATCTTCTCAGACTTGGATAGGTGCACGTCTCCTTGCTGCGAGGTTCCTGCCTCTGGGAATTTAGGGAAGTGGGCATGATTACTTTTGACAGTGCCGCAGGAGCCAATGCTGTGCTCTGAAAGGAATTTGGCAAGTTTCGGTGCTGTATAATAGTTGTCTGTATACAGCACATGATTCCCACCAAAATACTTTTCAAGGAGCATTTTCACTACACAGCCTGAGAAGCCAAGGGTGTGTGTTTTATCCAGATCGACAGTGCTGGCTGAATAAATGACGAAGTCAAGGATGTACCCCATCTTACAGTCGCACAGTACAAAGAACTTGATTCCAAAGCGATGGCGTTTGCTTGGAATGTACTGCACAAACTGAAGATGTCTTCTGAACAAAACCAAGGATTCGTCAATGACAACCTTCTGAAAGGGGTGGAAGAATGACAAACTTATCCTTCATTCTGCTCAGAATCTCCCGGATCTTCCAGAGTGGGTCGGTTTGGGAAGGTACATCGTTGTCGGCAAAGTGCAGGTTTCCCATGATGTTCCGGAAGTGATCTCTGGCCATGTACTTATTGAAGGTGGGTGAGGGTAGTAAGGGGTCCATGGACCAGTATTCTTCCAACTCATGCTTCTTGGAGTGTGGCATGAGAAGCATGAGGGCGAAGAACACATACAGCTCCTGCACTCCCAGCATGGACCACTGTTGCATCTTGGCTGCACCTGTACCACTTGCAGCACGTTGTGATTCATACCTGTTGGTCTCATCACATATGTGCTGCATGACTTCGTCATTTAGGAAGGCCAAAAGGAAGTCCACACACGCAGCATCCTCGTCAAGAGTGAAGGCAGGCTGTACTCCTGAGGAACTCTCATCAAAATCTAAATGTTCTGGGACAAAATCAGACCCTTCCGTCCACGCGAAGGCGTCCAGGATTCCCTGTCGTGGCGGTGTAGGGTGGGTGAGGGTGGTGGGTGGCTGTGAGGGAGATTTACCACGTTCAAGGTCACTTTCACTGACCCTGAGTTGCCGTACAGCACTAGCAGCCCTTACTCTAGTAGCAACTCTACTTTTACAGGTCAGGGATTTACCTCTTCCTCTATGGCCTGCCTTCAATGTTAATGCTGGTGATGACTCCGATGACGAAGACTCCGGAGATAATTCAGCAGACGAAGAGGAAGAAATGAGTGAAGTGGGGCATGGGGAACGGGGAGGTGAATCAGCTCGGGACTCATGGCAGGCTGGGTCACGCGGGGCCATTGTTCCAGGGCTAACACGCCGCCATTTCACTCCCTTCCCAAATTCCTTCCCTTGCTGCACTAACGGCTCCTTTCCCTTGGAGCTAGGGATAACTTTGGACACTGAAGCACTCGTACTAGTTCTTTCTGGGACGATTTCCTCACCCGGCTCATCACACGAATCCCCAGAAGGGTCAAAATCACTATCCATCATCACCATTGACAATTCCGCTAGTTCACGTTCCACTGCAGAGTCACTTAGTCCTTTCCTGCTTCCCTCACGAGTTTTTTGGGTGTATAGGTCACGGGGCCCTCTGCAATGGGCACAGAAGTGGTAGAAATGGCGGGGCGCGAGTGTGACATGTTTTGACCACAGCGGAGGACAAGGAACTAAATGCCGCGGCTTATCTGAGAAGGCAAGGGTTGACAGTGACAATGAGGATGACAGCTGCTAACTTACATGCTAATAAATTATTGGTAGAAAATCTCGGCAATTCATAAAGAAATAGGTAGTTCCAGGTGAATGTAAATGTCACTTAGGCTTCTCCCTTCCTTTCTGATATATATTTTTATTACAGAAATAGATTACAAGCCATAATTCAAAGGGGAAATTACTGTGGTAATGTAGCGAATTAATGCATGTGAGGTGTTGTCAGGTGATAATTAGCCAATTCCTGGTGTATACCACTATCACTTACCTTATTTTTTTTTATATATATTATTTTGTATAAGTATAGAGCATAGGGCTTATTTCAATGGATGAAATCTGTGGAAAAATCCGGGGGAGATTTGCTTAGCACAGCGCGGCCGGGGAGGTGAGAGGACAGGGTAATGGAGGGGAGGTAGGGAGGGGAGTCAGGAAGGGGGGAAAATCACTAAAATGTCAACAATGGATGGGAGTACAGATGACATTTGGAGTGCTGACTAGTGTTGGACATTGGCAGTACTGACAGATGATACAAGCCACCACTTGAAGGCCCAGGATAATTAAAAATAACACAGAATCACAAAAGTGACGCCCCAAGGTATGATCCATTGCGCCCGAGCATCACAAAAGTGATGCCCCGCGGTTAAGGGGTTAATAACAGAACAGGGGAAGGAAAAACAAATGAATAACGAAAATATCCATACGCCTGATTACTGGTGTCCTCCATTCATTAAAAAATCTGTAACAGTTGGACTTGAGCAGCAATACTGTAGGTAGAAGTTTAGAGACAAACAACTCTGAGGAAGCGAGTTCCAAAGAGATGCAGTTCTAGGAATAAAAGATTTCTGATGGCTGGAAGTTCTGCAATATGGCAGTGTGATATTCCAGACATGAGCGCTACCAGATGCCCGTGTAGCACAGGGGAGGACATGGAGAGGTGCCACAATGGATGCAATTTCGTTTAAGCATTTGTCATACCAGTATCTGTAAAACAGTGCAAGGGAAGCAACATTCCTTCTTACCTGTAGGGAAGGTAGTTTATGTGTAATAACAGTGTTAGTAATAATTCTAACCGCTTTGTTCTGAATTCTGTCTAGTTGCTTTAGTGCAAGCTCTCCACATCCACTCCACAAGGGTGAGCAATATTCCAAGTGAGAGTGCACATGACTCATAAACTATAGCCAACTGCTCATCAGTGCAGCAGCTATGAACTCCGGATAATAACCTAAGTTTTTCTGAAGTGGTTTTAGCAAGTGATCTGACATGAGAGGTCCAGCTGAGGTCATTGTTAAGTGAAACACTGAGAATTTCGATACTTTTGGAGACAGGAATATTAGTAGCATTGAAGGCAATATATGAATCTGGGAATATCTATCTGTTAGTAAATTGTACATATTTAATTTTAATAGCATTAAATGATGCAGGGTTACTTTGCACCAATTCAGAGATCCTACATGAGTCTTGATTTATGGAAATGGCTGTACTGAATTGTAAGTTAAAGATACTAAACTTTGTGAATGGGTTTTTAAGTGTAAATGAACTGAGAAATGTTGAGTCATCTGCATATGAATGGATGGGATTTTGGGTGACAGATGCAAGATCATTAATTTGAATTTGGAATAGGATTGGAGCCAGAACTGATCCTTGTGGCATGCCAGCATTAACTGAGTGGAAATTGGAATATACGTCTACTTTTACTCCTATCTTTCTGTCATTGAGATATGAAGAACTCAGAGGAACAAAAGACTTTACTCCATAGCAAGGGAGTTTGGATAGCAGGGAACGTTGCCACACTGTCAAAAGCTTGAGAAATATATAGGGCTACTGCATGAATTTCTTCATGTTGATCAATTGACTTATGGATAGCGTGAGTCAGGAGATTAAGTATATCAATGGTGGATCTTTCGTGGCGAAATCTTTACCATCTATCACTAATTAAGTTACTGGATTCAAGACATTTGAGTATGTGGTTATTTATTACGATTTCAAATACTTTACCAAAAGAAGATGTGATAGTTATTGGTCTGTAATCAGAGGGGTCAGAGGAACTCCCTTTCTTCGGTATTGGGTGGATATTGGCTTCTTTTCAATAATTAGGGAATGAAGAAGTACGTATGCATAATCTGAATAATTTGGCTAGAACAAAAGCGAGTACTGGGAAGCACTTTTTCAAAACAACTGGAGGAATTCCATCTGGGCCTGGAGCTTTTTTGGTTCGTAAGTTGTCTAGGATGGATTTTACGTATCTAGTCTGAATTTTAAGTGAAGAGTCAAGTTCTAGCACTGGTATGTTCTGGCTGACTTCCTCTAACGTAGAATTTCTGGCAGATATACTGGCAAGGATATTTGCTTGACCATACGTGTCATTTGTAATGTTGCCGTCTGAAGATTTTAGTGGGGGAATGGGTGATGACTTGTTAAAGTTATAATTGAAAGAATTGAGAATTGACAGGAATATTCTATTGTCATTAGGATTGTTTAGTAATCTGGATGCTTGGTTGTGAAGAAAGTTTGAGTTAGCGGGATTTATTACTGCATGGTTTCTAGCAATTTCAGATTGACATTGATTCAGATTTTTTAAATTTCAAGTAAGAGTTATATGCTAATGACTTTGGGCCATTGTTCTTGCACAATTGCTAAAAAACCATTTTGGGGAGTCCATTCTTTTAGTGAACTGTTGACTTGGTATGAACAATTCCATACTTGCTTGTATTAGGTCATTAATATAAGACTGGGTAAAATTGATGTTGTTGGAGAAGTAAGACTGCCACAGAATGTAAGCAAGATAATTTCTGAATCCATCCCAGCCTGCCCTGTCAGAATACCTTTGGGTCACCTTAACAGGTCCAGAACATGGAGGTTTGGGGGATTGATGAGTTTGTGGTCGGAGGATCCAAGTGGTGACAGTACTTCTATCCTGTATTGATCTGGATTATTTGTCAGGAATAGATCCAAGATATGGGTGTTATGATCAGGATTAGCTGATATTCTGATTGGCTGCCTTACTAACTGTATTGTCAGTCCTGGCAGAATGTGATAACCATTCTATAGTATGTATGTTAAAATCACCCAAACAGGTAATTTCAGTGCAAAGGGTGAGGTCAAGGTTAGTCAACAGTGTGGATATGGACCCAAATAAACTGGATTCTGAAGAAGCACTGGGGGAGCAGTAGACTACGCATATAAATTGGGTATTATTTAGTTAATATAGTGAATAATCAAAATTAATTGAAGTGAAGTTCAAAACAGTGTCAGCTGCTAATTCAGATTTGATATGACAACAGGTGCCACTCTTGTTATGGAAGTTTTTGAGGAATTCGTAACCAGAAAGAGAAAATGGAGATATTCCAGTAGAGGGTGAGATTTTTGATTCTGTGAGGAACAGGGAAGAGGGAATACTGATTGAGGAAAAAAAAAAAAAAAGTGAGCTGAATTCAAATTGGTACTAAGACCATGGATATTGGTGAAGAATAGGGTCGAACCTGCACTTTTTTGCTGACGAGAATGAACTGTGCTTGCAATAGCTGCTGTCAGCACCCAACCATCAATCCACTTTTCTTACTCATCCACAAAATATGCCCACCTATTCATCCAACAACCCCACTCACCCTACCCACCCACTGAACCTGCTAACTCCACCCCACCGGGCACCCCCTCTTCTCTCCCACATTGCTCACCCAGTCCACCCCACTCACCCACTAACCAGTTTACTCACCTGGCCACCAAGCTCCATCAATAGGATGACTTGCAAGCTTCTACACACACACACACACACACACACACACACACACACACACACACGAACGCTCACGGCCAGGAACAGATGTTTTTATAGAATGGGTCTGTGTGGCTCAAACTCTGGTGAATGTCTCATTTAATGTCATCATCTCTGTTCCTCATCCTCTTTGTACCTTCCAACCCTCTCGTCTTTTTATCTATATTTGTTTTCTTTCTACTCGTCTTTTTTTCCCCTTTATCTGGTTTTCCTTTTCAAACTTCATCTTTTTTTTCTCTCTCTTTCTTTTCACTCTCTTCATATACAGCTACCGTTTCTCATCTCCGTGTTTCTTATTCCCCTGCCTTCTATTCACACTTTTTTCCCGTATCTTTCTGCCATGTCGTTCTGCTTTTCCTGTCAGACTCTTTCCCTCCTCCTCTTTCAACATTTCTCCCTGTTTCTCTTTCTCACCTTCATTGTTTTTCCCTCCTTTCTTCCGTCCCTTGTTTAGTCTCCTTAGTAATATATATTTCTCTGATTGATATTAACTATTTTTCGTCACTTACACAACTTTAAACTTTACTTACTCATAACTGTTTGCAAAATTTTGCAAACAGTTATGCGTCCCGTCGACGTACTTCCATGTCCTCACATTATGTCACAGCTAATCCCGTCGACGTACTTCAACGTCCTGCAATTGCAAGGTTCATAATTTCCACAATTTTCAAAATTCGCGCGAGATTTTCGTTTCGCCCAGGTACCCAAGCTTCCCCTACCTGGCGCCAGGCGGGCAGCATCCTAGACCCCACGTGACCCGTGCTCGCCCTTGTTTCGGTCACTCACCTGCTAGCAGTGACCCAGGTCAGACATGGCACGGAAAGGTCTCTCAGACGAGGAAATCGCATCCGTCCTGGAAGCTTTCACTGGAGACAGTGATTCTCCACTCGACGATGATGTGGTGGATCGCGATTACGTCCAGCCAGAGGAAGAAATAAGTAGCAGTGATGAGGAGGTCCCTTCGCCCCGAAAAACGCGGTATGTGACATACCGTAAGGCAAGGGAAGGCCAGGCTGCTCCCCAACCACGTGCACAGCTATCTCTCCATCCCGAATCTGATAAGGACGAGGATGAGGACGATGAGGATGACGGAGGCTTAGGACGTGATATCACCGCGTGGTTGGGAAAAGAGAAAATATCACCACGAGGATCAGAAGGTGGGGCGAGACGACACATAAGGTATGGTGAAAGTACTTTGTCTGGGGAAGTGGCAAGTGGTGTGGTGGGATTGCTGGGAGAAAGGGAAAGTGTTGTGATGGCAGCCGGGGTGAAAGTGCGAGTGGTGTGGGGGTAGTGTGGGGTGAAGGGGCAAGTGGTGTGAGGGAGGCAGCACGAGCATGTGGTGCTCGTAGGCCTAGGGGAGAGGAGGTTGAGTCACTCCCCAGCACTTCTTTCGCCCCTGAATATTCCCAAACTTCCTCCCCACAGCCCCAGGATGTGGGGAAAGGAAAGAAAGGGAAGGGAAAGGGTAAAGGAAAAGGGAGAGGGAAGAGAAGTGCGAGTGATGAGAGGCGCCGCTCTCCACCTCCCCAACCTCCCCCACCACCCTCACCTCCCCACCCTGATGAAGGGGACGATGGTGACGTGGCTGGAGACGGTGGTGTCACGTGGAACTGGGAAGATGGGAGTAATTATACTCCCATCATTCACCATTTCACTGAGGAGTGGCGGTCAGGTTGCACGGCTCCAGGTGTAAATGCAGGTTCGTCACAGGTGGATTTTTTCAACTTGTTCTTTGGTGAGGCGTTTGTGGGGCGCATAGTTGAACAAACAAATATTTTTTTCACAATCACAGCGCCGTGAAAGTGAACGTTTGGGAACCATGAGCAGGCATTCCCAACAGTATGACTATCCCGTGACTATTTCAGAGATGTTCCTATTTTTGGCCCTGGTTATCTTGATGGGTGTGGTAACGAAAAACCAAATTCCTGCCTACTGGACAACTGACCCAATCATCCTCACACCTTTCTTTGGAAAGGTGATGAGTCGTAACCGATTTCAGTATATTCTCGGCCGCCTCCACTTTTTTGATGCAGAAGATCCAGCCAATGCAAATAACACTGATAAAATGAGGAGAATTAGGCTGGTATTTGATCATTTACGGGAAATGTTCCACTCCTCATTTTATCCCTACAGAGACCTCATCATAGACAAGAGTCTTGTGTTGTGGAGAGGCAATATTTCCTTTAGGCAGTACATACCCAGCAAGAGACACCGTTTCGGGTTCAAGATCTTTGTTATGTGTGACTGTAAGACTGGTTATGTGCAAGTCATAGTCTTGTACACGGGCGCACAGACAGATATAATAGAAGATCGGAGTATAGGACTCTCTGGGGCCGTGGTGAAGACAATGATAGAAGAGTACCTTCATCGTGGTCATGTGTTGTACCTGGACAACTGGTACACTAGCCCTCTTCTCGCTAGGTTCCTCCACCAACACGACACCGGAGTCTGTGGTACAGAAACCGTCACCATATGGTCAAGATAGGGAGGAAACTTGACAAGAACGAGGTGGTTTTCTTCCAGGCCAATAACATCCTTGCAACCCTGTGGAACCACAACAGGGAAGTTTGCCTCATATCAACTGTTCACAGCCCCCTGATGCACCGCACATACTCCATGGATCACCGTAGCGAGAGGAGGCACAACATATGGAAACCAGAGTCTGTACTTGCCTATAATCTGAACATGAGGCAAGTTGATCAGTCAGACTCGATGATTTCACGTGTTGACTGTGCCAGGACCACGATGAAGTGGTACAAGAAACTCTTTTTCCACTTGCTCGACATCATGTTCCTGAACGCCCACTACCTGCACGCAATGACCACCAGAGTATCAGAGACCTTTGAGGGGTTTGTGAGGGAGCTGGCACGTGAAATAATCGCCAAGCATGCCCAGGACAGACCCACACACCGCACCCGCACCCCCATGGCTGCTCAGACTCCCCTACGTCTTGCAGGACGGCACTATCCCAGCGCAATCCCTTCCGAACCAAACCGTCGTAAACCCCAGCGTCGCTGCCATGTATGTAGGCACTTGACAGTCAGACCATCCACTCAGAGAAAAGACACAAGATACGAGTGTGTCGAGTGCAATGTTGCGTTGTGCCTTCAGCCTTGTTTCAAGGAGTATCATAATTTCCTACACTACTGAAACTGTGTGGGAAGGCGAAATGACGCTCATGATAATGGTAAGGCCAGTCAGTAGGTGCTAAGTCAAATATAAAGTTGAAACGGGTGTTATTTTTTCAGAAAAGTAATGTATAAGTTGAGAATTAGTGTAAGTGGAAAGAATTGTTATCAAAACTACACCCACTGTGTAAATCTGGTCAGTAAATATGTGATAGCAAGGAAATAAAGTGGAAACGGGTGTAATGTTAGCATGAATAAAACGTATAAGTTGAACATTACTGTAAGTTGTCATAATTGATGTCACGAGTACACCCACATTCTGGTCAGTAAGTATGTGATAGGAATTATATACAGTGGAAGATGTTGTATTGTTAGTAGTAAGGTATTTTATAAGTTGAATACTAGTGTAAGATGAAACAAATGATATCGCGATAACGCTCCCTGTGTAAGTACGCACAAATATGATGCTCAGTTCCATCGTAAGTTCAGAAATGATGTGATATCAATTATATCAAGTGTAAACATGTGCAATGTTAGTGGAGAATTATTATATAAGTACAAAAATAGGTTGCAAGTTGAAATAGTTGTCATAGCGACTTCACCGTGTGTGTTATTATGCGTTATTATTATGCTGTATTTTTACGTAAGGCCTGAAATAATCTCAAAACAGTTCTATAAAGTTGAAAAGTGTATAATAATATTAGAAAAGTATTATGTAAGTAGAAAAAACACAATACGAGTTGAAACAACAGTCACAGCGAGTTCACTCACTACGTAAATAAGCGCTAACATTACGCTAAATGTTATTAAAAGGCCTGTGAATACGTAAAAACAGTTCAATAAAATGTAAAATGGTATAATGTTATTGTAGAAGTATTATGTAAGTAAAAAAAATTATATGTATCATGATTTTAGAATGTTAGCAATTCATCGTGACCAAGTTGGCCGATTTTGCTCCTTTCGCACGATGGTACAATGCTTATTTCTGCTCTATTTTTGTATAAAATCCAATATACTCTTTTATCACATGTTTTTATGTTTGTAATAAATACATTTCTACTTACTTTCATTGGTTTCCCGGACTTATAATACCATAGAAAACGTTAGAGGCTCAGACCGCCTAGGGAGAACACGGGGCCAGGTGGGACCAAGGCATACCTGGTTAAGGTAATTAGGGACCCCGGGGACCAATTTCTTTACCACTGACCATTGTTTCTGACCAAAAGCGAAAGTTTAAGCAAAAAAAAAAAAGGGTCGAAAAATGGTCGGGATTGGGGGGTACCAGTGGTCGAAAAGTGGTCGGGACGGGGCGGGTTAAAATGTTGTTTTTAGTTATATTTATATAATTTGCCTTTTATATTTTTCATTTACCAGCAATCACATTTTCTTACACTCGTACTTGATACTGTTGTTCCCGCACCCATTTTGCTGTCTACATTCGCAAGTTCCATTATTTTTTTTTTTTTTTCGAAAAGGTTATTCGTCTTATTCCGTCTGCATTCTGTATTCATTGTTGTTTTTGCAGTGTTCAGTTCGCGACCTTTTTTTTTTTTTTTTCGCGATATTCCCTTGGTGGGGTCATATTCGTCCCTCCATCGTCCGTGACTTATCGGTAACCTGCATTTATTTTTATTTTTTTCGCATCTGTTGAATTAATCTTTCGTTTTGTTTCACTCACTTTCCTCTACCGTTTAATTTTTACATAATTATTTTTCACGCTTGTTATCGTCTATTTTATTACCTTTCTCCCCCCCTTGCATAAATGTTTTTCCTTTTCTGTTGTAATTCATTTTTCCTTCGTTTCTCTACATCGACCATATCCTTGCTTCACTTTTAATTGCACCCACCTATTATCCTAAGTTTGATTTGTCTATATCTTTCTTGATTTTTTCATAATCTCTCCGGTCCTCTCGCTTCATTTCGTCTCCTGCCACTCGTTCTTTTATTTTCCCTTCGTCCTTCTCCCAACGAGAAAATTTTCTCTTTTTTTCTTGTATCTTCCATCCTTCAACCCAATCATATCATCTCCGATATTTTTATCGCCTATTAACTTGTATATCCTAGCCTACCGTTCCCTTCCCTATTTCTCATAGGCCTACGGCTAACCTCCATTGCTTTTACTATTCTCATTTTTTCTTTCATTGCCTCATGCACTTAATCTCCTACTTGTATCTTTCTCACTCCAGATTCTTCTCCTCACCTTGAATCCTCCTTCCAACACAACCTTTCCCACTGAAGCTCTCTTTTTCACTCCCTTCCGTAACATATCTCTCCCATCTCCCACGTCTTTCACTTTTCACCCAAGCTTCTCGTCTTGTCATTTTGCACCGCACACGATGGACACACACGAGTCAAGAGAGTGATAGCAGGTGTGTCCTGGTGATGAGAGAGAGAGAGAGAGAGAGAGAGAGAGAGAGAGAGAGAGAGAGAGAGAGAGAGAGAGAGACAGACAGACAGACAGAAAGGGCGGGGGGAGTTAAAGGAGTCTGTGAAGGTAATCGCAGTGTTTAAAGTCATAGAAGCCAACAACCATGGCAGAAAACCTTGACCCCTACACTTTAAATCAGTTGTTCTTAACCCTTTTACTACCACAACCCCTCTAGCAGCTGGTCCTTCCCTCACGCCCTCCTCAAATCCTCAACCAACTTGATAACATTCCCTCCCAGGTTTTAAAAACTGAAAAGAAATTGGTGTTTTTAGTTTTTATATTGAGCATGAATTCTGTGCCAACAATATACCGAGCATATTTAATGAAGTTACTTTCTTACAAATTTAATGAGATACTTGACACTGCTTCTTAGCAACCTTATCTTGAATGCTTGGTCGAATGCCAAAGAGTGCACAATGTAAGTCTCCTTCAACGTTCAGCAGGTTTCTGTACTGGGTCTTGACAGCAACTAGCATGGAAAATACAGCTTCACAAACATACGTAGATCCAAACATTGTCAGAATCCGAAGTGCTTGATGTGAGATCAGAGAGTAAACAGGATGGTATTTGACTCAGAGCGCCTCAAGATCCAGTTCTTTGAAGTTTTCCTCAGCTGAGGAGTTGAACTTTAACTCAAGAAACTCCTCTTGCACTTCACCCGAAACACCAGCTACTTCTCACTGAAAAGGGTTCCTGATGACTTTCCAGGCTTCATGCTTCTCATCTACATCTGGGAAGTGTCTGATGAATTCTGCCGTCAAGTTAGGCTAGTCAGATGAGTGATTACTTGTGTCTAACTCAGAATCAGGGTAAATGTGAATGAGAGCTGAATCCAAGTTACTAAAACTGGCTGTATTCCCATCGTGCATCCGACATTTCCACAGGTCGAGTTTGGCCATGAGGGCTCGAATGGTGTAGTGGTGCATGACGATGTTGATGGTTTTCCATTGTGGTTTAAGGCTGATTGCATTCAGCGCTTCGAAGATGTCCACCAGGTAAGCTAGAGTGAGCAGAAAGCCTTCAGACTGGAATATGTCATGGAGATCTACCTTCTGCTGCGATTCTTGAAATGCAGCTACTACTTCTCTTAGTCCATAAAACCGTCCAAGCATGTTTCCCTTTGAAAGCCATCGTATGTTTGTGTGAAAAAGCAAGGCTTGATGTTCAGATTCCATATCCATGGACAGCAGTTTGAAGAGACGCCCATTTCAGAATCCAGTTTTGATAAAGTTGACTACCTTGATAGCCATGTTCAGGACATCCTTTATTTCAGCAGATAGAGTTCTGGATGCTAATGCTTCATGATGCAGCGTGTACCAGCAACAGATGGACTTCTTTCTTTCACCCTTGTTATGAATCCAGACTGCAGACAAAGCATGGCTGGAGCTCCATCAGTACACAGCCCTACCAGTGAGTCCCAGGAGAGTTGATTTTCCTGAAAAAAGTTTGATACCACATGAAAAATAGCTGCTGCTGTTTACAACATTCCATGGTGTGGCAGAAGAGAATTTCCTCTTTTACACTCTTGCCTGACACGAAACGAGCATATATCAGTAGCTGACAACACTGAGCGATGTCAGTCGTTTTGTCACACTGGATGGCAGATGCAGAAGAAGCTCTTACTTGGTCAAGAATTTGATCTTTGATGTCTTGAGACATTTCTTTGATCCTTCCCTTGACGGTATGTTTTGAGAGAGAAAACTGGGAAAGCTTGTTACCCTATCTTTCCCCAGAACGAGTTCTGCTGCACGCAGCAGATTTGGTTTTATGAGAGACTCTCTGCTGGTATAGCTCTTCTTGTACTTTTCCAATCAACAAAGCGATCTCACAGGAAGCATCAACAACCTTTGAAGTTTGTTGCCGAAATTCCCCACTGCCGTCCATCTTAGCCTGCTTCAAGGATTATCTTATTGTTTCAAAGAATGCCTTGGGCTTGTCAGCTAGAGCAGGATGTGTTGTCCTCAAGTGGCGTTCCAAGTGTGAGGGCCGCATTGCATCATTGCTCAGAGTCTAGCAACATATCACACACTGGGGGACCTCTGTGTCACCCTTTTGGAGGGACACGAATCCAAATCGAATATATTCATCAAGATACTTCCACCTCTTTGCACTCATTGGGAATTATCTGATGTGCAGTGGACAACGCAAATCTGTGAGCAAAACATAAGGCACGGATAAGCTAAGATAAATGTCACCATATGGTGATAAACGCCACAACATGATTATTAACAAACACAACATAATCATAAACACAACATGATAATCACAACCATATCATCAATAACAAACATAACATTATCATAAACACCACCACATGATCAATAACAAACACTACGTGATCATAAACACCATCTGATTATTAACAAACATCACAACATGGTCATGAGCACCACTACATGTTCATAACGTCACCACATGATTAACAAACATCACAAGATGGTCATAGGCACCATTATATGATCATAAACACCATTAAATGATTACTAACAAACAACACATCATTATAGGAAACACATTATCATCATAAACAAAATGATTATTAAGAAACAAATCAACATGATCATACACACAACATTACCATAACCACCATGTGATTTTAAGCACCAACAGCTACTAATATAATACAACCGGAATTCAAAACTTGCAAAGAACAGAGCAGCACATGCGTGTCCGCATTTCACCAATAAACTTTAGCCTTTAGGGCCACTTAAACTATTTTTAGGTACATTATAACAACTGAAATTTAACATACCTCAACAGGCTCAACTGAAGAAATATGTGAAAGAAGAGGAGTAATTATCATGTGTGTGTAAGGGAGGTGACTGTCACTGAAGGCCCACTAACGCATAAGGACATTTAAATTTAATTAGTACTAAAATTAGTAAAGGTTATACTTTTACATTTTTTCATAATCATTTCGATATTAGCCACGTTCTTGTTAAGAGAATTACAAATATAATTAGAGAAATTCCTACTTTATCCCCCGGGCACCCCCCCCCCTGAAAATTACTCGTGCCCTCCTAGGGGGCCTCGCCCCTTCCTAGGGGCCCTCGCCCCTCAGGTTAAGAACCTCTGGTTAAAATGGTGGTGCCACAAGACTGCTCGTGCACCAATTGTTCTTAACCTTTTTACTACCACGCCTCCTTTAGCAGCTGGTCCATCCCTCCACGCCCCCTCCCATTCTCAACCAACTTGATAACACTTCCTCCCAGATTTTAACATCTGAAAAGAAATGGGTGTTTTTAGTTTTTTTTTTTTTTTTTTTTTTTTATTGGCCATGAATTTGCGCAAACAATATACCGAGCATAATTAATGAAGTTACTTTCTAACAAATTTAATGAGATACTTGACACTGCTTCTTAGCTACCAGATCTTGAATACGTGATCGAATGCCAGAGAGTGCACAACGCAAGTCCCCTCCAACGTTCAGCCCGTTTCTGTACTTCGTCTTAACAGTAATGAGCAAGAAAAATGCAGCTTCACAAAGATATGTAGATCCAAACATTGTCAGAATCCGAACTGCTTGATGTGAGATCAGAGGGTAAACAGGACCCAGAACGTCTCAAGATCCAGTTCTTTGAAGTCTTCCTCAGCTGAGGAGTTGAACTTTAACTCAAGAAACTCCTCTTGCACTTCATCCGAAACATCAGCTACATCACACTGAAATGGGTTTCTGATGAATTTCCAGGCTTCACGCTTGTCATCTATATCTGGGAAGTATCTTTTTTTTTTTTTCATGCTAGGAAGAAGGAACCAAAGGGAACGAGCCCGCAATAACTGTTCCTTCCAAGAGAAAAACAAAATACAAGAGAGACCCAAATTCAAGATTCGACCATTTTGAGATGCTTGGACACACTGCGTTTGAAAGATTGGAGATCATAGCAGGAAATAACAGAGGGAGAGAGTTCCAGAGCTGACCTGTTGCATAAATGAAGGACTGGGAGCAACTGTTAACTCTTGCATTAAAAATTTGGACAGAAAAGGGATGAGAGTTTGCTGCTAGACAGGTGCTACGCGCCTGCCGTAGAGGTGGGGGAATGCAAGCAGACAGTTCAGAGGAACAGTGACCATTGAAGTGGCGATAGAAAAGAGATAAAGATGCAACAGTGCAGTGAAGAAACAGAGGTTGAAGGGAGCCAGAAAGAGGAGGAGAGCTGATGAGATGAGAAGTTTTTGACTCCACCCTTTGGGAAGAACTGTACGTGGAGAGCCTCCTCACACATGAGAGTTGTACTCCACACAGGGGCAGATAAAACCCATGTATAGAGTCACCAATTGTGCAGAGGGTAAAGAAGGAACGGAGTCGGCTTGGCACACCTAATCTCTTGGAAGCAGATTTTACAAGAGATATAATATGATCTTTCCTAGATAAGTCACGAGCGAATGAAACCCCGAGCATGTTCAAGGATGATCCAGGATTAAGCTGAATATAATTAAACATTAGTGGGTACACCTGTGGAAGATTTTCTTGGGTTGATCTGTATAAGAACTGAGTCTTTGATGAATTAAAAACAACAAGATTATTTTTACCTCAGTCAGAGATACGAGCCAAGTCACACATTAGGTGTGCCATAGCCTCATCCCTTGTTTGTTGAAGTAACTGCTGAGATGGACCTTGTGAGAACCGAATGGAAAAGTGAAGGGTGGAGTCATCAGCATACGAGTGGATACGGGTAGATATACAGCTCAGAAGGTCACTGATGAGTAAAAGGAAGAGAGTTGGTGATAGGATAGAACCCTGAGGAACACCACTGATGATAGATCTAGGAGAAGAACGATGGCAGTCTACAACAGCAGCTATAGAACGACCAGACAGGAAGCTATAAATGAAGGCAAAGAGAGAAGGATAGCAACCGTAATAGGGCAGTTTGGGAATTAAAGATTTATGCCGTACTTGATCAAAAGCCTTTGAGATGTCAAGTGGATTGGTAAAGCTTTCGCCAAAGTTCTGAAAGGAGGATGACGAGTCTGAAAGGTAGGTGAGAAGATTGCCAATGGAGCGTCACTAATGGAACCCATATTGATGAACAGAAAAAAGGCTGTGAGAAGAGAGATGCTTTTAAAGTATTCAATGAAGAATTGACTCGAAAACGTTTGAGATACTGGACGTTAAAGCAGTTGGACGATAGTTAGAGGGTTGGGAATGCTCACCCTTCTTTGGGACTGGCTGAATGAGAGCAAACTTTCAAGAAGAAGGAAAGGAATAAATTGATAGACAAAGGCGAAAGAGTTTGCCTAGGCAGGGAGTAAGCACGGAAGCACAGGTCTTGAGAACAACAGGAGGGACTCCATCAGGCCCATAAGCCTTGTTAGTATTCAGGCCTGTGCTGTGATGGCAGAAAATACATCAGCTGAAGAAATTTTAATGTCAGCTATAAGGAAGCCAGAGTGGGGAAGTGATGGAGGAATAGCTCCGGAAATCTAAGGTGGAATTGGAGGGGAAAGTCTGGGCAAAGAGATCTGCTTTATCAGTAGAAAAGATAGCTACAGAACCATCAGAGTAAAAGTTGTTAGAAAGGATTATGGCAGGGTGCCAGAATTCGAGTTGGAGAGTTGGGAGCATTTAGTACGGATGAAATTATTTTTAGCAGAGCAAAGAAGAGACTTAGCACGATTCCGGGCAGAAACATAAACAAGATGTGGTTCAGGGGTGGGTTGGCTCCACTACCTTTTATAGGTCATCTCCTTGTTGCGGAAAGCATTAGAACAAGCGTGATTAAACCGAGGCTTTCTTGCATTAGTCAAAGGATATGAGAACGGAATGTATGCTTCCATGCCCGAAAGAATAACCTCCGTAATGAGCAAGGGACACTCAGGTGGCTCCCGGCCATGGAAGCAAAAATCATTGCAGGGAAAATCAAAGAAGTAGTGCCTGAGGGCCTCCCAATCCGCAGCTCCAAAGTTCCATGGACGACATTCCAATGGAGGGTCCACAGGCCATTCCGGACCGATAAGACAGGTTAAGGGGATAAGGTTGTGATCGGAGGAGACCAATGGAGAGAAAAAATTAACAGTGTAAGCAGAAAGATTAGCTGTAAGGAAGAGGTCAAATATGTTTGAGCTCTCTCCAAGGTGGTCAGGAATAAGGGTAGGGTGCTGTACAAGCTGCACTAGGTCATTAAGGATAGAAAAGATGTAGGCTTGTTCACCAGGTGGATCAGTGATAGGAGAGGAAAGCCAAAGGTGGTGATGAACATTGAAATCTCTTAGAATGGAGATTTCAGAGAAAGGAGAAATGGATAGCATGTGTTCTGTCATACAAATAAGATAATCAAAGAATTTTTGATACCCAGTAGAATTAGGCGATAAGTAAACAGCGCTGATATATTTAGTCAGAGAATGACAGGAGAGCCCAAGCCAGAGTGTAGAGAATTAAGAAGAATCGAGTTCAGGAACATGAGAGCAAGAAAAGTCATTGTGTATATATACACAACAGCCACCTTTGGCTTTGAAATGAGTATAGAGAAAGCAGGAGGAAACAGAAAAGGGTTTTCTGTCAGTTGCCTCAGACAGCTGAGCCTCAGTTAGGAAAAGAAGGTGTTTAGAGGAGGAGAGGTGGTGTTCAACAGAGCGATAGTTTGAGGAAAGGCCACGAATGTTGCAGAAATGAAGAAGAAGCGAGTCAGACAGTGGTTCCAGGCAGCTTGAGTCGTCACCGGGAGAGGGGTGGAAGGTGGGGGCATTTATGATCCCCCCCCCCGGGGACTCCTAGGCTGTGTGTTACGAAGCCATGATATGTTTTTAAATTTTGGAAAAGGAAGTTTAGTGAGTACTGTGCATGTAGTTTGGTGTTGATAGAGAAACTTGTATTGGAGAGCATGCCGGCCTATTCTCTGTGTTATTGAGGCACTGAAAAAGTTCAGCACAGGGGGATGGTCAGGAACTAGTCCCGAGGGCTGATGAAATGGGAGTTCCAGCTCTTCCTGTCATCAGCATTCCATCCACCTTGGGAGTACTGCCCTGGTCGACTGGTGCTACAGTCTACTCCTGTGATGAATTCTGCCTTCATATCGGTCAGATGAATGATTACTTGTTTCTTTAACTTAGAATCAAGGTACCTGTGAATGAGAGCAGAATCCAAGTTACTAAAACTGGCTGTTTCTCCATTGTGAACTCGACATTTCCAGAGGTAGAGTTTGGCCATGAAGGCTCCAATGGTGTAGTGGTGCATCATGATTTTGATGGTTTTCCCTTGTAGTTTAAGGCTGATTGCATTCAGTGCTTCGAAGATGTCCACGACGTAAGCTAGAGAGAGCAGAAAGCCTTCAGATTGGAATTATGGAGATCTGCCTTCTTCTGCGATTCTAGAAATGTTGCTACTTCTTGTAGTTCATCAAGCTGTCCAAGCATGTTTCCCTTTGAAAGCCATCGTACATTTGTGTGAAAAAGCAAAGCTTGATGTTTCGAGTCCATATCCTTGGACGGCAGTTTGAGGAAACGACTGTTTCTGGCTCCAATTTTGATAAAGTTGAGTAGCTTGATAGCCATGTTCAGGACATCCCTCATTTCAGCAGGTAGAGTTTTGGATGCTAAGGCGTCAAGATGCAGCGTGTACCAGCAACAGATGGACTTCTTTCTTTCACTCCTGTTATGAATCCAGACTGCAGACAAAGCATGGGTGGAGCTCCATCAGTACACAGCCCTACCAGTGAGTCCCAGGAGAGTTGATTTTCCGGAGAAATTTTTTGATACCACATGAAAAATAGCTGCTGCTGTTTACAACTTTCCTTGGTGTGGCAGAAGAGAATTTCCTCTTTTACACTGTTACCTGACACGAAACGAGCATACATCAGTAGCTGACAACACTGAGCGATGTCAGTCGTTTTGTCACACTGGATGGCAGGTACAGGAGAAGCCCTTACTTGGTCAAGAATATGATCTGTGAAAAATGTTTAATAGTTCAGGTAAACACATCAGGGCCCTCTTTCTGGGCACCAAAATGTGAAAAATATTTAATGTATACAAGTCGGTATCCCTGCCGGGGCACCGCTATGATAGAAATTTCTGGTATTTACTAATAAACAACTCATAGGTCGTTACTCGTCTATAAAGTTGTTCTTAAGTAAATCAAACAAGTCTCATTGAGTTAGGCGAAACGTAACTTAACCTTAACTCACCTACAATAACTATTTATCTTCTATCTCATAGCTAATCCCCCCTTGAACTGGCCAATTCGTAAAGGTTACTTAGCTAGTGAAGAGGGAGTGATCGATAACCGATGACGATGAGGCTGCTTAGTGTAATTGCTTGAGCAAGCAAGCGTCCTTATGGTGCGTATGTACAACCGTCTTAGCTTGAGAGTGACTAGGAACAGAGTGTTAACTCCACGAGATCTAGGAGCAGAGTGAGGTGTGCGGCAGTTCTACCTCCCTCATAGAATGGTAGGTTGCCAACTTTTAATTATTTACAGTACCAAATACAGATTACATCATGATATGTACAGGGCAAATCTAACAAATTAATTTTAGTTTTACTTAAACTAAAGTTAGACCAAATATTCCCTTTAACCGTGAAAATATCTTAATTTCACATCTGCTTAACAGGAGAATCTTTCCCTACTTGCCACGTCATCTAACGCGCAGACGCAGTTTAGGTCAGTGGAAAATACCACATAATTACATGTATTTACAATGTATAGTTGTCCACGGGGGTTAAAAGCAGTAGCATTTAATTTATCAATAACAAGAATTATTAAAGAGAACGTAATTTCTGGGTTATTAAAACCGCTTGAACAATTAACAACGGTCTCAATTTTTCCTCTGCCTTTAACCAGGGGTAACTATGATGTAAATAGAGAGCGCAACTGCTCTGGGGGAAAATATTTCCCACATGATCTTTGATGTCTTGAGACATTTCATCGATCCTTCCCTTGACAGTATGTTTTGAGAGAGAAAATTGGGAAAGCTTGTTTACCCTATCTTTCCCCAGAACGAGTTCTGCTGCACGCAGCAGACTTGGTTTTATGAGAGACTCTCTAATGTTATAGCTCTTCCTGTACTTTTCTAATCAACATGGCGATCTTATAGGAAGCATCAACAGCCTTTGAAATTTTTGCCGAAATTCCCCACTGCCGTCCATCTTAGCCTGCTTCAAGGATTGTCTTTTTGTTTCAAAGAATGCCTTGGGCTTGTCAGCTAGAGCAGGATGTGTTGTCTTCAAGTGGCATTCCAAACGTGAGGGCCGCATTCCATCATTGCTCAGAGTCTAGGAACATATCACACACTGGGGGACCTCTGTGTCACCCTTTTAGAGGGATACGAATCCAAATCGAATATATTCATCACGATACTTCCACCTCTTTGCACTCACTAGGAATTATCTGATGTACAGTGGACAATGTAAGTCTGTGAGCAAAACATAAAGCACGTGTAAGCTAAGATAAACGTCACCATATGATCATAAATGCCACAACATGATTATTAACAAACACAACATAATCATAAACACCACAACTTGATAATCACAACCATATCATCAGTAACAACCGCAACTTGATCATAAACACTACTTGATCATAAACACCACCACATGATCAATAACAAACACTACGTGATCATAAACACCATCTGATTATTAAGAAACATCACACCATAGTCATGACCACCACTGCATGATCATAACATCACAACATGATTAACAAACATCACACGGTGGTCATAAGCACCATTACATGATCATAAACACCACTAAATGATTATTAACCTGTCATGTCCCGACCGATTTTGCACCTCCGATACCCCCCAATCCCGAGCTATTTTGGAAAAAAAAAATTTGGCTAAAACCTCCGCTTTTCGTGAGAAACATCGAAAATTCAGAGAAATCGCTCAACTGAGGTTTAAAATACTCGATACAGGTAGCAGTACCTACTTACCTTACTGGGTTTTCTATCAGGCTGGCTCCAAAGAAAACAAGTTCTATGGGAGGCTAACTATTCCACACCACTCATAAATGGTATTTATTTATTTATTTGGTCTGAATTTATATGTAGTATGAGAGTATATTGTTTTTCAAACAGTAATATAGGCATTATGAGCATTATTTACCTCACTAACTCATCAACATACCTGATCTTTTTTGGCAACATTACCTGATCATCATTTCTGACTGTTTCTTCCTCGAATGCTATGTAAACTTTGTCCACCACATTGTCAATGATTGGGGAATCACCCTGGCCCTGAATGTCTTTATTGGCCAGGTCACTGGTAACAGGTGAATTGCAGAGACAATGGCGTCCGAAGGAGGGGGAGGTTATGCGGTGTAAGGCATTATCCCTGCCTGGCATCTTGTAGAGGAATAGAGGAAGGTGTCACGCGTATACGTGCCAAAAATCACACGGGAAAATTGAAAGTTGTGCAAATTATGAACCTTGCAATTGCGCAACATATCAGTATGTCGACGGGACTAGCTGTGACAAAAAGTTGCAACAAACCCATACGTCGATGGGATGCCTCGGGTTAACAAACACCACAACATTATAGGAAACGCAACATTATGATCATAAACACAAAATGATTTTTAAGAAACAAATCAACATGATCATACACAGAACATTACCATAACCACCATGTGATTTTAAGCACCAACAGCTACTAATATAATACAACCGGAATTCAAAACTTGCAAAGAATAGAGCAGCACATGCGTGTTCACATTTCACCAATAAACTTTAGCCTTTAGGGCCACTTAAACTATTTTTAGGTAAATATAACAACTGAAATATAACATACCTCAACAGGCTCAACTGAAGAAATATGTGAAAGAAGAGTAGTAATTATCATGGGTGTGTATGGGTGGCGACTGACACTAAAGGCCCATTAACGCATAAGGATATTTAAATTTAATAAGTACAGAAAATGGTAAGCCTAGAAGCATAAGAAAACTAAAATTAGTAAAGGTGATACTTTTGTATTTTTTCATAATCATCTCGATATTAGCCACGTTCTTGTTAAGAGAATTACAAATAAAATTAGAGAAATTCCTACATTTTCTCCCGGGCACGCTCCCCCCCCTTTGAAAATTACTCGCGCCCTCCTAGGGGGCCTCGCCCCTTAGGTTAAGAACCTCTACTTAAAATGACGGTGCCACACGACTGCTCATGCACCAATTGTTCTTAACCTTTTTACTACCACGCCTCCTTTAGCAGCTGGTCCATCCCTCCACGCCCCCTCCCATTCTCAACCAACTTGATAACATTTCCTCCCAGATTTTAAAATCTGAAAAGAAATGGGTGTTTTTAGTTTTTTTTTTAATTGACCATGAATTTTACACAAATAATATACCGAGCATAATTAATGAAGTTACTTTCTAACAAATTGAATGAGGTACTTGACACTGCTTCTTAGCTACCAGATCTTGAATGCGTAGTCGAATGCCAGACAGTGCACAACGCAAGTCTCCTCCAACGTTCAGCCCGTTTCTGTACTTCGTCTTGACAGCAGTTAGTATGGAAAATGCAGCTTCACAAAAGATACATAGATCCAAACACTGTTGCCTGACAAGAAACGAGCATACATCAGTAGCTGACAACACTGAGCGATGTCAGTCGTTTTGTCACACTGGATGGCAGATACAGGAGAAGCTCTTACTTGGTCAAGAATATGATCTTTGATGTCTTGAGACATTTCATCGTTTCTTCCCTTGACGGTATGGTTTGATAGAGATATTTGGGAAAGCTTGTTTACCCTGTCTTTCCTCAGAACGAGTTCTGCTGCACGCAGCAGATTTGGTTTTATGAGAGACTCTCTGCTGGTATAGCTCTTCTTGTACTTTTCCAGTCAACAAGGCGATCTCATAGGAAGCATCAACAACCTTTGAAATTTGTTGCCGAAATTCCCCACTGCCGTCCATCTTAGCCTGCGTCAAGGATTGTCTTTTTGTTTCAAAGAATGCCTTGGGCTTCTCAGCTAGAGCAGGATGTGTTGTCCTCAAGTGGCGTTCCAAGTGTGAGGGCCGCATTGCATTATTGCTCAGAGTCTAGCAACATATCACACACTGGGGGACCTCTGTGTCACCCTTTTGGAGGGACACGAATCCAAATCGAATATATTCATCAGGATACTTCCACCTCTTTGCACTCATTGGGAATTATCTGATGTGCAGTGGACAACGCAAGTCTGTGAGCAAAACATAAGGCACGTGTAAGCTAAGATAAACGTCACCACATGATCATAAATGCCACAACATGATTATTAACAAACACAACATAATCATAAACACATGATAATCCCAACCATATCATCAGTAACAAACACAACATGATCATAAACACTACATGGTCATAAACACCACCACATGATCAATAACAAACAGTAAGTGATCATAAACACCATCTGATTATTAACAAACATCACAACATGGTCATGAGCACCACTACATGATCATAAACATCATTATATGATTATCAACAAACACCACAACATTATAGTAAACACCACATCATGATCATAAAAACAAAATGATTATTAAGAAACAAATCAGCATGATCATACACATATTACCATAACCACCATATGATTTTAAGCATCAACAGCTACTAATATAATACAGCCGGAATTCAAAACTTGCATAGAACAGAGCAGCACATGCGTGTTCGCAATTCACCAATAAAGTTTTTAGTCTTTAGGGCCGCTTAAGCTATTTTTAAGGTACATATAACAACTGACATATAACATACCTCAACAGGCTCAACTGAAGAAATGTGTGAAAGAAGGGGAGTAATTATCACGGGTGTGTGTGGGAGGCGACTGACACTGAAGGCCCGGTTACGCATAAGGACATTTAAATTTAATTAGTACAGAAAATGGTAAGCCTAGAAGCATATAGAAAACAAAAATTAGTAAACGCGATATACGGTATACATATTTTTTTTTTCATAATCATATCGATATCAGCCACGCTGTCGTTAAGAAAACAAATATAAGTATAGAAATTCCTACTTTTTCCCCTGGGTTCGCGCCCCCCCTGAAAATTACTCACGTTCCCCTACATGAGCGCGCCCCTCAGGTTAAGAACCTCTGTCGTACACCAACAAAAAAGACATTTCATACCTATGGCATCCATCTACTATTTGGCCGGTTGTTCGTGGATATAATTTCTCCATTCCTGTTCCACCTGAGAAATTAATTGTGAATAGTTTCTGGATTGGAAACTAATGAGGCTATAGTTGATGAATGTGAAGTGTATGAACCTGATACAGTCAATAGGCCATAATATTTCACACGGTGTCAAGTAAATGATCCAGCCTAGCAAAGGATTCTGTTCATATAACAGAAGAGATCATGCTTACACTAGGGAAATTGTTTTCTTGATATAGGCCACCTGAAAAGTAATTCTCACCTTATTTTGTGCAAGAGTGACTTGGTGCACTGCACTGATATCCCTGGATTAGTGACTGCCCTCGAAGCAGGACCTTATGAACCTAGAGATTGGAGGTTGTTCAGTGAGTCATCAAAGAAAAGTTTAAAAGTTCTTCTGAACAATGGAAACATAGCTGATTCGGTTCTGTTTACCCATTCTTTTAACCTGAAAGAGTAATATAAAAATCTGGCATTTTCTAAAAAGGTTAAATAAGAACATCCATGGCTAACCTGAGGAGACCATGAAAATACTGATACATTTTAAGGCAAACAATGAGGCTCAACAAAGACGCCGTGCTTTCTATGGGAATGGGATATTAGAGCTCATTAGAGACACTGGGTGAAAAGAAATTGACCAAAGTGAGAAAGCCTCCATCGGGGAACAAAAAACATTCTTAGAACCTCGCTGATCTGAAGAAGATTCCCTTGTCGCCTCTTCATATAAGGTTAGGTCTCATGGAAATCTACCAAAGCATTACTCAACGATGGATACTGTTTCAAGTTCTTCTGCAGGGAGCTCCCCAGGCTTACAGAAGCCTAGTTGATGGAAGCTATATTTGGTGGGTTAACATAAGAAATGTATTCTCAGAGGAATAGTTTGAAGACACAATGACAGATGTTTAAAAAGCTATAGAAGAATTGTGCATAACCCACGAAAGCAAACAGCATCCTGATATCAAGAATATTTGAAATGAATATTACAAAAATTCAAGAAGTTTGGATACAATAGGGACCAAAAATCTTTCATTCGTATCTATAGCACTTACCTGATAACTTGGGTCGACTGGGCGAAGAGTACAATAGGGTGAGAGATTTCACCAAGATATAAAAGAAATAGAACATGAAGAAATTGAACAAAGATTCCAAAGATACTAGAACATGAAAGTTGTGGTTGACTACTGTTGTCACGTTAAAGAGAAGAAACAGCGGCGATACACAGGATGAAATTCACAATTCAGTGTATCAGAGCCAAGAGGTCATGATATTCTTCAACAAAAAATGACAAGGATAGCTGTCCTTTCTGAAGGTTATGCCTTAACGTTTCCCTATGCTGTATTTTCAAAGTATGTGCCTCCATTATATATGTTCAAAACCTTGAAATCTGATAATAAACTTATGCCAGTATTCAGTATTGTTGTTTAAAATTTTAATGATACGTTGTTGTTTAAAATTTTAATGACTGAGAAAACTTGAGGAGATAAAGAATTGGATAACATTGCTGAAATCTGCATTACAAAGTAATAAAAAATGATATTTATGGTTTATAAACCCCAGTCAACAAATTCCAATCTGTATACATGTGTTAAACCCAGTAAGAACAGTTGTCATATTCCTGTGTGGTTTTGCGGTTTTACAGTCTTCATGATATGCTGTTACAGTTGAGTGCTGGCCAGCCCACAGCGACTGTTAAGTCCAAATAAAGACAGGCAAATGAAAAGAAAGAAGAACATGAGAGGAATGGAAAAAGGGGGTACTAGTGAAAAGAGCGTAAAACGAGAGTTGAAGGAAGAGGGAGGTAAAGGAGAACGGTGAGGGGAGAGTGAGCAAAAGAGCGAGGAGAAGGGAAGGGAAGGATAATGATGGAGGCAAAGAGAGGGAAATAATAGAAAAGTGAGATGGACAGGTAGGAAATGAGAGACAAGCCAGTGAAAGAGAGAAGTAGAGAGATGAGGGGAGAGGGATCTAGACAAAGGTGAGGAGGAGAGTTAGGAAAGAGAGTGAGAAGAAATGGGAATATAAAGAGATGAGAGGGAGAAGGAGATATTATCATTATCATTATCCGCAGACTGAGTCAGTTCACTGTAGGACAAAGGCCTATTCCAAGTTTTACCACTGCGAATGGTTGGCTGTTAAGCCGTTTCAGCCAGTCCCAGCAAATCTCCGAATCTCATCTCGGCATCTCGTTTTCTGTTTGCCTTTTCCTCTTACTCTAGCTTGGGGCTGCTACTCGGTTACCCTGGTTGTCCATCTATTATTTGTTCTATGAAGGACTTGACCTGCTCATATCCATTTATGCTTTGTGCATGTAATGGTTATATCCTCTACTTCACTTCTCTTGTCTTTGATGATCCCTATTTATTTTTCCATGTGACCCCGAACATAACCCTTTCCATTTGTCTCTGAGCACTCCTAAGTTTATGTTCCAAGGATTTTGCTAGATTCTGTATTTCTCATCCATAAGTCAGAACAGGAAGGACACATTGATTATACATCCCTCGTTTCTGGCATATTGGTAATCACTAATCCCCCAAGAAAGGTACTTAATTCCCCCTCCCCCCCAAAGAAAAACACCATCCCATTCCTATTCTTCTCTTGACCGTTGTCATGGACTGGGTAGCCTGAATTGCATCTATTATGTATATGTATTCCTCAACACACTCTAGTTTTTCATGTTTTCACTGGACGGGTACAAACGTGTTTGTTAAACATAATTTCTACCTTCATGTTCATTTTCATGTCTGCTTTGAGAGTCTCCCTGTTCAAATCACATATAATTTCTTGAAGTTCCTTAGGTAATTCAGTGAAATGAACTATGTCGTTAGAAAATGTACAATTGTTCAGTCGCTCACCGTTTATGTTAAGTCGTTTGTCATCCTAGTCTAAATATCTGAAAACGTCCCGAAAGCATGTAATAGTAAGGATGAAATTGTGTCTTTTTGTCTAACACCTTTTTAACTGGTATTTTCTGTCTGTCCTTATGGAGTTTTATGATGGCCGTGCTATATCCAAGAATATCAACTAATACCTTAACTTAGGTTTGTTCTATGACTTGTCCTCGAATTGCTTTCATCACTGCAGCTGTTTCAGTCGAATTAAAAGCTTTCCCAAAGTCATCAAATGCCATGCTCAGAGGTTTCTTATATTTTGAAGTTTTTTGATCACTTGGTTGAGTAACCATTCAAAATCCTACTTGTTCTCTTAACTGGTTTGCATTTAAGGTTGAACTGATTCGATTTGTTAAGACTTTAGTGAAAAATGTGTTCACGGCATGTAGAAGACTAATTGGACAGCAGTTCTTTAGGCCTTTGATACTGCCTTCCCTGTGATGCAGAATAATAGATGAATTCTTTCAAGATCTGGATACAGCTTTGACATGTAAACATTTCATAAACAGCTTTGCTAGTTCATTTAATGAACAGACACCGGCATCCATAATAAGAACAGCAATGATACTAACACAGCCTGTTGCTTTACCCTTGTTCATTGTTGTCAAAGCATTCGCTACTTCATCTAATGTAATTTGGGAAATTTGTCTAATCTTTCTCCAGTCTGAATTGGCTATTTGACCACAGTACTCCTAGTATATAATCTTCTTAAGGAACATTCTTCTCCTATTTTAACCATTTCATTTCTGTCGTTCTTTACTTCTCCATTGATCTCTGAGAAAAAATATTTGGTTTCTTCCTAAACCAAACCATTGCCTGATTTCCTTCAAGCTTCCTCATTCATTAAAGTTGCTTAAATTTTCTTCCCGAAAATTTTTCGAATACCTTCATTTTTCTTCTTGGTGACATTTTTTTTATTTTTTTATAAATAACAGAACGGAGGAAGGAAAAACAAATGAGTAAAAAAAAAAAATCCATACACCAGATTACTGGTGTCCTCTGTTCATACAATATCTGTAACAGTTAGACTTGAACAGTTGTGGGTTGAAATTTGGAGGAAAACAACTCCGGGGAAGCGAGTTCCAGAGAGATGCAGTTCGGGGAATGAAAGAATTCTCATAGGCAGAAGTTCTGCAATATGGCTGAGTGACATTCCAGTCATGAGCGCTACCAGATGCCCGTGTAGCATGAGGGAAGGCATGGAGAGGTGGCACCATGGACGCAACTTCGTCTGAGCATTTGCCAAAAAAATATCTGTAAAATAATGCAAGGGAGCCAACATTCCTTCTTACTTGGAGGGGAGGTAGTTTATATGTAATGGCAGGGTTGTTAATGATTCTAACAGCTTTATTCTGAATTTTGTCTAGTTGTCTTAATGCAACCTCTCCACAACCATTCCACAAGGGTGAGCAATATTCAAGCAGAGAGCACACATGACTCATATAAATTATTGCTAACTGCTCATCGGCGAAGAAGTTACGGACTCGGTACAATAATCCAAGTTTCTTCAAGGCAGTTTTAGCAAGTGATCTGACATGAGAGGTCCAGCTGAGGTCACTGTTAAGTGAAACACCACGAATTTCAATACTTTTGGAGATGGGAATATTAGTAGCACTGAATGTAATGTACGAATCTGGCAATCTCTGTCTATTAGTAAACTGTATATATTTAGTTTTACTAGCATTAAAAGAGACAAGGTTGTTTTGTCCCCATTCACTGATTGTAGATAGATCTTGATTTATGGAGATGGCTGTACTGAGTTGAGAGGTAGAGATATTAGACTTTATAAATGGATGTCTGAGTGTGAATTAACTATGTAGTGTTGAGTCATCTGCATATGAGTGAATGGGATTGTGGGTGACAGATAAGAGATCATTAATATGAACCAGAAATAGGGTTGGTGCCAGAACTGATCCCTGCAGCACGCCGGCGTTAATTGAGTGGAAATTGGAATATACATCATCTACTTTTACTCTTATTTTCCTGTCACTAAGATATGAAGAAGTCAAAGGAACAAAAGACGTTAGTCCATAGCAAGGGAGCTTGGACAGCAGGGAACGGTGCCATACTCTGTCGAAAGCTTTAGAGATATCAAGAGCTACTGCATGAGTTTCTCCAAAAAGACCAATTGATTGATGGACGGTATGAGTTAAGAGACTGAGTATGTCAATGGTGGATCTTTCGTGGCAAAAACCATATTGTCTATCACTAATTAAGTTGTTGGATTCAAGATGTTTAACAATATGCTGATTAATTAAAGTTTCAAATACCTTACGAAGAGAAGATGCGACAGCTATTGGTCTGTAATTGGAGGGGTCAGACGAACTTCCTTTCTTCGGAACTGGGTGGATATTGGCTTCTTTCCATGAATTTGGGAATAAAGAAGTACGTATGCATAGTCTGAATAATTTAGCTAGGACAGAGGCAAGTTCAGGGGAACACTTTTTCAAAACAATTGGGGGAATTCCATCTGGGCCTGGAGCTTTGTTGGTAGGTAAATTGTCTAGGATGGATTTTACGTATCTCGTCTCTATTTTAAGTGGGGCAGTTTCGGGAGAATCAAGTTCCAGTACTGGGACATTCTGGCTGGTATCGTCTATGGTAGAGATTCTGGCAAAGGTACTGGCAAAGATATCTGCTTTCCCACGTGGGTCATTCGTAATGCTGCCATCTGAAGATTTTAGTGGGGGAATGGAAAATGACTTGTTAAAGTTATTATTGAAAGAATTAAGAGTTGACCAGAATATTCTATTGTCATTAGGGTTGTTAAGTAATTTTGATGCTTGCTTTTGAAGAAAGTTTGATTTAGATAGATTTAATACAGCTTTTGGATGATTTCTAGCAATTTTAAATAGGGAGAGTGATTCAGAATATTTTTTTATTTTAAGTAGGAGTTATATGCTAAAGACTTTTGGGCTGTTGCTCTAGCACAATTTCCATCAAACCATTTTGGAGAGTTCGATCTTTTAGTGAATTGTTGACTTGGTATGAATAAATCCATACCAGCTAGTATTAAGTCGCAAATGTGGGACTGTGTAGAATTGGGATCACTAGAGAAGAAAGACTGCCATGGAACATCAGCAAGATAATTTCTAAATCCATCCCAGTCTGCTCTGTCAAAATGCTATCGGGTCACCCTGACAGGTTCAGAACGGGGAGGTGTGGGAGGGTTAACTAATGAGGCTTTAATGAGATTGTGGTCAGAGGATCCAAGTGATGACAGTACCTCTATCCTGTATTGATCTGGATTATTTGTCAAGAATAAATCCAAGAGATGGGGATTATGGTCAGGATTATCAGGTATTTCTTTATTTCACCTGCATGACTATGATCTCTTCTTGTCCTTACAATCATATTCTTTCTCTCCTTTATTAGTTGTTTTGTACTTTCTGAGAGATTGCTCTTGTTGTCTTGTGGTTTCCGCCCTCCTATTTCTAGAACTGCTTCGTTTACTGTTCTCATAAAGTTTTCATGAATTTGTTCTGTCTCTATTTCATGCATCAGCTGCGAGAATTTACTCTGAATTAGTAAAGTAAATATTATTGCCTTCTACCTCACTGCAATTTAATTTGGCTATTTCCTTTGGATTAGCCTCTCCCTTACCCTTATGAGATCTAGTACTACTTAGCTTCTCACTTTTCTGTGATTGTTTTCTACATTAACTCAGTTCAGTGCACTTACATTTTTCACTGTATAGGCATGTGATTTGTCATTGAGGATGAAATATATTTATTTATTTATTTATTTTTTGCTTCACTATGTGGTCCCTTCCATGTATATTTCTCATTTTGTTTCTTTTAAAAGAACGTGTTCATCACTCTAAGTCTGTTCCTTTTAGCGAATTCCACTATAGTCACGGTGCTCGACTCTGACGTTGTTATTATCGTGCACTGGCAACCTATTTTCAGAAGTGCATCTGATTTTGTGTATAATATGAGACGCTTGTGATTCGTGTATAATATGTTTTATGTATATTAATATTCGTGTATAAAATATTCGTGCATAATATGATTCGTGTACATTATGATACGAAATCTGACACACTTTTGAATGGTAGGTTGCCAGGGTACGATAATGACAACCTCAGAGTCATGCGCTGCGACTATAGCATGTTGTCTCCTGCATTGCAAATATCGATTCCAAAATGCATTACTGAAGTCTCACTCTTTCCTTGCCAACCTTTACAGTTAAATCCATCCATGAATCCATCAACCAAGCCTACGTTGGCCCATGAGGAGCGTAGGAGCCCGGGGCTGGGCAAGTTGGTCCTAATATTTAAGATAAGAGTTTCCAGCCTCACTCATCCCTGAGTGGCATTGCATGAGCAATAAACCTCAACCATCCCTTGGATATAAACCTACACAGGCTTAATCCGATTGGAGCTCCTTGATTACCCATTAAACCACCAGCTGCCAACAATTAAGTCTCCTATTACAAAATAAATATATTCTGGGTGTTGTGCTTTTATCACTTACCCTGAATCTTCATACAGTTTATCTACTTCCTTATTGTCATAAGCTGGTGCTGATACGCTGACTTGGACTAACTTCATCTTGGATCTCATGGTCAGTTTAATTATTATTTCTGCTACTCTCTCATTTACACAAAAGAAGTCTTCAGTGCTGCCACTTACATATTTGTTAACCATAAGTCTTAAATGTCCTTTTTTTTTTCTTGTTTGCCTCTGTACCACAGAATGTAACCATCAGACACGTCCATGAATGCCTCACCTGGTCTTCTGACCTCACTAAGACCTAAGATATCACAATACACATCTTTCAGGTCTTCAAGAGGAATAGCTAAGTTACCTTCACTAGCAAGTCCTTGGACATGGTAAGCCGCAAGATTAAACTCCCCAGAAATTCTTAGCACCCCTGGCATTAGAGAAGGTCTGACCCCTGTCATGCTTAACTACTCCCTTGTTAATGGGTACTAGAGGCCATAGCTTGGCAGAATTATAGTTGCGGCGCACGACTCTGAGGTTGTCATTATCGTACCCTGGCATCTTACCTGTCAACAGTGCGTCCGATTTCGTTTCATATTATACACGAATCATATTATTATACACGAATATTATACACAAATATTATTATACACGAATACAATTATACATGAACATATACACGAATTACAAGTGTATCATATTATACATGAAATCAGAATGACAGTTGACGGATAAGTTGCTAGGGTACGATAATGACAACCTCAGAGTTGTGCACTGCAACTATAATCATAGTGGTTTAGAAATAAGATTTGAGATGGTACTGCACAATACTGTCTCAGGCAATAACTGTGAAGGGAACACTTTCCACCTGATCCCCAACAGTGAACCTGCCTAGTATGATTGCACTTTGGTAGTTTAGCTCCATTGATCACTGGGATGCATAAGCTTCTTCGCCACGGCAAGGAAGTGTTCCTTCGAAGAAGGAGGGTCGTATAAATTAATGCAGCAGAATTACTGCTCTTGCCAGGGCTGTTTTTTGTATGATAAAACTAAGAGTGTTATTTTATGAAGGGACAGTAAAGCATTAATGCTCCTCCCCACAATTCTCTCCAGCTGAAGCCAGAAGGAAATAGTGAGAATGATTGTTGTTCGGGATAGGAAAGTTACAGAATTTTCACAGTAAAAGATTAAGTGGAATCATAGTATACGCTAACTTAACCTGAAAAGAATGTTAAGGGCAAGGGAACATCATGTACCAGTATATCTTAATCTCGCTCTGCAGTTTCAAAATATACTGGTATGACTAGTCTATTTTTAGTTTATTATTTTCTGACATACATTAACAAAAGCCTTTGACGATAATTAATACTCGAAGTAAATTCATTTTTATCCATGTTTAGCTAAGGAAAACAAATATAGATCCCATTAGCATTCCTCACATGGTTTATCTGTTAATCTAGATTATTTCGACCCTTTTCGGTGTAGTCATTCAAGTTTCTCCCTATCTTTTTGCAAAAAGGTTACCAGACCTGGAAACAATGCCCGAATATCGACATAATTGGGAGTTATATAAGATGAGGATGATATTTCAACTTTATATTCTATTGTTGTACCAATGAATCCGAATGATTTTTTAGCATCATGAACAGCCTTTCTACGAGCACATTGTTTCCTTGTTGTAATTCCTAAAAATTTTCCATCTATTACAATATCAAGCTGAATATTATTCATAGCACAGCTGTTTTTTTTTTTTTTTTTACAATTATTTTTACATTGTATATACACCGGTATTGACATCCGTTGGCTATGTTTGGATCAAGCTATACAGGTGATCTATATCCCTCTGAATCATCAGTTTTTATACGGATGTGCCTGTTCTATCATTTTTTGTATCACTGGCAAATCTATGTATTTCACAAAGCAAGCTTTTTCAGCAGCATATACAGTACACACACACACACACACACACACACACACACTAAGAAAGACTTAGAAACAAGGGTGGAGGAAAAAAGCATTAAAAAGGAAGTGAAAAGAATAATCCAAAACAATCCAAAGTTAGTCAGAGATTCAGTAGATATCAACAAATCTATAGGAATCACTGGTATAGAAGAGGAAGAAGTAAAAAACAAGATCACAAGAGACAAAAAGGAGATGGCAAATGTAATGAGCTTATTGAAAGAAGTATCAGAGGAAATCTGTAGTAAAGACATAGAGGAACACAAAAGGTTAAGGAAATACGAGAAAAGTAAGACAAGACCTCTAAAGTTAACTTTCCAGAGTGTAAACACTGTGGAGGAGATACTAAAAAATGCAAAGATTCTTATGGAAAAAGAGGAGTTCAAAAATGTATGGATAAAAAGATGCCTAACACAAGAGAAACTGGAATTACTGAAAGAGAAGAGGGAGGAAGCAAAAACAAAAAATGAGGGAAGATCAGAAGAGGAGAACACATTTTTTTTTACAGGTATGAAAGTGGTACACAAACAGGAGGGAATAAAAAGGAGGAAAGTAGAAGAACCATGTCATGAAAAGTATATAAACAAGATGATAAAGTTGATGTACTCAAATGTGGATGGAATGGTATCTAAATTACTAGAGATGAATGAATATTTCAGAGAAAATGAACCACATATAATATGACTAACTGAAACAAAATTATCACCAAGGATATCCAATGACATACTAAACTTAGAGGAATACAATATATGGAGAAGAGACAGAAACTTAAAAAAAGGAGGAGGAATTATAATATTAACTAAGAAAAATCTAAAAGTCAATGAAATAAAACTAGATATACCATCATAAGTAGAACTGATTGCAGTAGAGATCAACACATCTGAAGGGAAAGTAATTGCAGCCAATTTGTACATGCCACCCAGATCAAACACATGGGAAAGAGACGAATATGAGGACTTGGCAGAGAGTACAATTCAGAGTTTAAGATCATTACTACATAAAATGGAAGAGAAATCGGAAAGAATTATACTAACTGGAGATTTTAATACAAATATAAATTGGAATACTCTAGATATAATTAGCCAAGAAAGCTGTTGGGACCAAAAGCTCCTGGATCTAGTACAAGAGTTTTTCCTAACGCAACATGTGAGGGAAACCACCAGAAAAAGAGGACTCGATGTACCTTCAATGCTAGATCTAATATATACTAGGCAAGAAAATGATATTGACAGTTTAATATCACCCTCCACTCGGCAAAAGCGATCATGCAGTACTAAATTTCAACTTCAGGATAGCATATGACATAGTTAACAGCAATGAAAGTTACAAAAAGAGCCTAAACTACAAAAAGAGAAATTATCAAGACCTAAAGGAGTATTTCTTAGAAGTTGATTGGGAAAATGAGCTTAAAGGACAAGATTTAAATGCTGTATATAAAAAATTCTGTGAATTTTATGAAATAGGAGTCCAGAAGTACATCCCACAGCACAAAGAAGCAGATAAGAAAATACAGAAATGGTTCAATACAGAATGTAAAAAATCAAAAGAAAGAAAGAAAAGATTTGTTGTGGAACAGATACAGAAGACACAATAGTGAAAGGGCATATAATAATTACAAACAGGCAAGAAACGATTATACAAGAATAAGGAGGGAAGTCCAAAAACAGTTTGAGGAGGATTTAATAAATAAAAGTAGTGATCAACCAAAGCTATTTTACAGCTACATCAGAAGCAAAACCAAAGTAAAAGATATAATACAATCCATTACGGACGAGGGAATCACCTATACACAAGAGAAATATACTTGTGAAGCGCTAAATAAGAATTTCCAATTAGTTTTTACAGAAGAAAAAAATTTTGAGAGGGACTATGTGGAACATGCATGTCCACACATACTACCAGATATACAAAGATCAGAAAAAGTAATACAGAAGGAGTTAAGTAAATTAGACAGAGGAAAAGCAAGTGGTCCTGATGAAATTTCATGTTGGGTACTGTGAGAATGTGTGAAGGAGTTATGTAAACCATTATTTTTAATTTTCAAGAAATCCTTGAGTCAAGGTAAACTACCTGATATTTGGAAGAAAGCAAATATTGTCCACTTATTCAAGAAAAGGAATAGACAAAATCCACTCAACTACCGACCAGTATCTCTGACTAGTGTTGTAAGCAAGGTATTAGAAAAGCTTATAAGAAAAGCTTGGGTAAATCATCTAGAAGAACACAGTATGATAACAGAAAGACACTTTGGTTTCAGAAAAGGAAAATCATATGTTACTAATCTGTTGAGCTACTTATGACAGAGTAACAGATACAATACAGGAAAAGAAGGATGGGTAGACAGTAACTATTTAGATTTCAAGAAAGCATTTGACACAGTACCACACCAAAGACTTTTATGGAAACTGTACCATCAAGGAGGAATTCTAGGCAAACTGTTTTGTTGGATGCAAGATTTTCTCATAAAAAGAGAAATGAGAACAGTACTAAGGGGAAACTACTCATCATGGAAAGAAATGACAAGTGGAGTACCACAGGGTTCAGTGCTGGCACCAATCATGTTTTTAGTGTATATAAATGTTATAAACAGTAACACTAGAAATGAAAGCTATCTAAATATGTTTGCAGATGATGCAAAAATACAAAGGAGAATTACTAACACAGACTCTTGTAAAGAGCTACAAGAAGAATTAAATAAACTTCATGAATGGAGTAATACATGGCAAATGGAATTCAATGTGGACAAGTGTCATGTAATCAAGTTTGGTAAAAGTGGAAAAAGACCTGATTGCGATTATAAGTTAGGAAGTAAAACCCTACACACATCAGAAAGAGAGAAGGACCTAGGTGTGATTATCAATAACAGACTATCTCCGTCTGACCACATCAGCGAGAAGGTATGGAACATGTATACACTGCTTGCAAATATGAGAATAGCATTCACATACATAAATGAAGACATGCTAAGAAGGATAATAACATCATTCATTAGACCAACCCTGGAGTATGCATCAGTAGTCTGGAGTCCTCATCTTAAAAAACACATAGACAACATTGAAAGAATTCAAAGGGCCGCTAAAAAGATGGATACCAAGCTTAAGGGATCTAAGCTACGAAGAAAGACTAAATAAACTGAATCTACCAACACTACAGGAGAGAAGGAAAAGAGGTGACATGATAATGCTATATAAATGCATATCAGGGAAGGAGAAAATAGACATAAATGATTACTTAACATATGAGGAAGCATCAGCAAGAGGACACTGCAAAAAACTGCATAAGAAGAGAGGTGATAAAGACGTAAGGAAATTCAGTTTCCCAAACAGAGCAATTGATCAATGGAATGCACTACCGAATGAAATAGTGTGTGCCAAAACAATTCAGAAATTTAAGGATATGTACGATAAATATGGTTTAAGACACAGGACAGTACGAGCTTGACTCATTCCTGTAAAGATACAATTAGGTAAGAACTGTAACACCAGTCGAGCAGGGCAGTACTCCCGAGGTGGATGGAAAGCTGATGACAGGGAGTGCTGGAGCTCCCGTTTCATCAGCCCTCAGGACTAGTTCCTGATCATCCCCCTTTGCTGAACTTTTTCAGTGTCTCAGTTACACAGAGAGTAGGCCAGCATGCTCTCCAGTACAAATTTCTCTATCTTCACCAAACTACATGCACAGTACACACTACACTTCCTATTCAAAATTTACCAAAAATGGCGTCGTTTTATCAAGCCTCGGAGTCCCCAGGGGGGGGGACCATAAATGCTCCCACCATCTGCCCTTCTCCCGGTGACGACTCAAGGTGCCTGGAACCACTGTCTGACTCTCTTCTTCTTCATTTCTGCAACATTCGCGGCCTTTCATCTAACTTTCGCTCTGTTGAGCACCACCTCTCCTCCTCTAAACCTCACCTTCTTTTTCTAACGGAGACTCAGCTGTCTGAGGCAACTGACAGCAAACCCTTTTCTGTATCCTCCTATTTTCTCTATACTCATTTCAAAGCCAGAGGTGGTTGTTGTGTATATATACGCAACGACTTATCTTGCTCTCGTGTTCCTGAACTTGATTCTTCTGAACTGTCCACACTCTGGGTTCGGCTTTCCTGTCATTCTTTGACTAAATATATCTGTGCTGTTTACTTATCCCCTAATTCTACTGACTATCAAAAATTCTTCGACTATCTTACTTCTACGATGGAACACATTCTATCCATTTCTCCTTTCTCTGAAATCTCCATTCTTGGAGATTTCAATGTTCACCACCACCTTTGGCTCTCCTCTCCTTTCACAGATCCACCTGGTGAACAAGCCTACATCTTTTCTATCCTTAATGACCTAGAGCAGCTTGTACAGCACCCTACCCGTATCCCTGACCGCCTTGGAGAGAGCTCCAACATACTTGACCTCTTCCTCACAACTAATCCTTCTGCTTACTCTGTTAATCTTTACTCTCCGTTGGGCTCCTCCGATCACAACCTTATTACCTTAACCTGTCCTATCACTCCGGTACGGCCTGTGGACCCTCCAGGGAATCGTCATCTGTGGCATTTTGGAGCCGCAGACTGGGAGGCCCTCAGGCAGTACTTCTTTGATTTTCCCTGGAATGATTATTGCTTCCATGGCCGTGAGCCATCTGAGTGTGCCTTGCGCATTATGGAGGTTATTCTCTCGGGCATGGAAGCATACATTCCTTTCTCATATCCTTTGACTAACGCAAGAAAGCCTTGGTTTAATCACGTTTGTTCTAATGCTGTTCGCAACCAGGAGAGGGCCTACAAAAGGTACCGGAGCCAACCCACCCCTGAATCACATCATCTTTACGTTTCTGCCCGGAATCGTGCTAAGTCTGTTCTTCGCTATACTAAAAATAATTTCATCCATACTAAATGCTCTCAACTCTCCAACTCGAATTCTTCCCGCTCCTTCTGGCATCTTGCCAAAAATCTTTCTAACAACTTTACCTCATCATCCTTTCCTCCTCTTTTCTACTCTGATGGTTCTGTAGCTATTTCTTCTACTGATAAAGCAGATCTCTTCGCACAGACTCTCTCCTCCAATTCTACCTTAGACGATTCCGGTGCTGTTCCTCCATCACTTCCCCCCTCTGACTTCCTCATGGCTGACATTAAAATTTCTTCAGTTGATGTATTTTCTGCCATCACTGGCCTCAGTACTAACAAGGCATATGGGCCTGATGGGGTCCCTCCTGTTGTTCTCAAGAACTGTGCTTCTGTGCTTACACCCTGCCTAGGCAAACTCTTTCGTCTTTGTCTGTCAACTTGTACCTTTCCTTCTTGCTGGAAGTTTGCTCTCATTCAGCCAGTCCCAAAGAAGGGTGACCACTCCCAACCCTCCAACTATCGTCCAATTGCTTTAACGTCCTGTATTTCAAAAGTTTTCGAGTCAATTCTTAATAGAAAAATTTTAAGGCATCTTTCCTATCACAACCTTCTTTCTGATCGTCAGTATGGGTTCCGTCAGGGACGCTCCACTGGCGATCTTCTCACCTACCTTTCAGACTCCTGGTCATCCTCCTTTCGGGACTTTGGCGAAAGCTTTGCCATTGCACTTGACATCTCAAATGCTTTCGATCGAGTATGGCATAAATCTTTAATTTCCAAACTGCCCTCCTACGGTTTCTATCCTTCTATCTGTGCCTTCATCACTAGCTTCCTTTCTGGTCGTTCTATAGCCGCTGTTGTAGACGGCCATCGTTCTTCTCCTAGATCTATCAACAGTGGTGTTCCTCAGGGCTCTGTCCTATCTCCAACTCTCTTCCTTTTATTCATCAATGATCTTCTAAGCTGTACATCTAACCCTATCCACTCATACGCTGATGACTCCACCCTTCACCTTTCCATTTGGTTCCCGCAACGCCCATCTCAACAGTTACTTCAACAAACAAGGGATGAGGCTATGGCACACCTAATGTCTGACTTGGCTCGTATCTCTGACTGGGGTAAAAATAATATGGTTGTCTTTAATTCATCTAAGACGCAGTTCTTACACCTATCAACCCGACAAAATCTTCCACAGGTATACCCACTAATGTTTAATAATATTCAGCTTAATCCTGGATCATCCTTGAACATGCTTGGGGTTTCATTTACTTGGGACTTATCTTGGAAAGATCATATTACATCTCTTGTAAAATCTGCTTCCAAGAGATTGGGTGTGCTAAGCCGACTCCGCTCTTTCTTTACCCCTGCGCAATTGTTGACTCTATACAGGGGTTTTATCCGCCCCTGTGTGGAGTACAAGTCTCATGTGTGTGGAGGCTCCCCACATACAGCCCTTCTCAATAGGGTGGAGTCAAAGGCTTTTCGTCTCATTAACTCTCCTCCTCTTACTGACTCCCTTCAACTTCTGTCTCTTCGTCGCACTGTTGCACTTTATCTCTTTTCTATCGCTACTTTAATGGTCACTGCTCCTCTGAACTGTCTGCTTGCATTTCTCCACCTCTACGACGGGCGCATAGCACCCGTCTGGCAGCAAACTCTCATCCTTTTTCTGTCCAACTCTCTAATGCAAGAGTTAATATTTACTCCCAGTCTTTCATTTATGCAACAGGTCAGCTCTGGAACTGTCTCCCTCTGTCTGTATTTCCTGCTGCCTATGATCTCCAGTCTTTCAAACGCAGTGTGTCCAGGCATCTCAAAATGATCGGATCTTGAATTAGGCTCTATATTGTATTTTGTTTTTCTCTTGGAGGGAACTATTACTGCGGGCTCATGGCCTTTGGTTCCTTCTTCCTCGCATAAAAAAAAAAAAAAAAAGGTAAGGTAAGAACATGAATATGATGCAACACAGGACCCTGTGGCAATCTACCTGTAATGTTTACGAGCTTTCAGTTGCTGCTGCTATATATTATTACCCTATTTAAGCCAACACATATCGATCTACCTAACGTCACTGCCACCTAAGCCATATTCCCTATATATCTGATGGAGTCTTATGTGGGGAACTTCATTACACACATTTTGAAAGTTGAAAATTGATAAAGATAGTTTTAGCAAATTTGGTATTGTTGTATACATTCAGAATATCACTGAAATAATCCAGAAGGCTGGTAAGGCAAGAGCAATTATTCCATAAACCATGTTGTGAATCTTTGGCTTTATTATTTTACTCCAAGTGTTTGAGTAACTCGTCTCACATAAGAGTTCCTAACAATACACAAATCACAGATGCCAAGAAAACTGTGCAGTAGTTCCTGATTGTAATTTATTGACTTTAAAATATCGGGGTAACTTTGCTAGCTTCCGGTTCCTGTAACGTTAATGATATGCTGCAGTATGTACAGTAGTTGAAGATTTTAATATTTTTATAACATTTTTTTGTTTTGTCTATAGCACTGGCCCAGGTGTACATGTTTTGACTATAGCACTGGCCCAGGTGTAATATTCACTAATACTTTGCTGATTGCAAGTCATAGACCCTACATCTCTCAATAAAAGAAATATCACTATGCTTACACTCTTCTAAAGGAACTGGAGAGACAGCTATTTATCATTCTTGTTATGTCTCCGCTCACTTATGGTGGTGAAAGCATTAAGCGACTGGTCTGTCCATCCATGTGTGTGTGCGTCTGTGTGTCAGTAACACTTTTGTAGGTTCGATACACCCTGAACCCATCGCCGGATTTCCACCATACTGTACTTTTGTCAGTGGTGCAGTACGAGGAGATGATGAAGAGACTTAATTAGCTAGTCAAGTGGTGAAAGGTCAAGGTCATATGGGGTCCATTTAGTTATCCTTGTGGCTGGAATATCTCCTAAACCCCTCGACAGATTTCGACCAAACTTTTGTCAGTGATATAGTATGAAGGAATGATGAAGTGATAAGGTCAGCAAGGTCATGAGGGCAAAGGTCAAGGTCATATGGGTGTGAACACTATATCTCCTTGACCCCTCAACTGATTTCGACCATACTTTTGTCAGTGATAAAGTATGAAGGGACGATAAATTGATTAGATAAGGAAGGTCAAGGGATCAAAGGTCAAGGTTGTATGGGGTCAACTTAACTTATCTTTAGTCGCATTTCTACCCACAACAAATCCTGTCGTGGAAGTTCTATTGTGCGTCCACGCCCAAGACTTGGCGGAGGCATGGTGAGCAGTGCTTTATGTCAACAGCCCGGGGCTCTAGTTCTTGGTGTTTCATGTTTTCTTATGTACAGAGGGAGGTGAGCAGGGATAAGAAATGAAAGTTAGAGAGGGGTAAATGAGGGAGAGAGAGAGAGAGAGAGAGAGAGAGAGAGAGAGAGAGAGAGAGAGAGAGAGAGAGAGAGAGAGAGAGAGAGAGGGCTTTAAGTAATAAAAAAAAGTTAGAAAAAATAATAAGTGAATAAATCAATAGAGAAGAAAAGGAGGGGTACAAGTGAAATAAAAGTGTAAGACTTTCCTCAAAGGTCTGGTATAGTTCTGTGTATGGATGACTGCAATTGCAACAGAATCTGTGTCTGTAAATCATTTATGTATGTTGTTTCTGGAGGTTTTTATGAAGCCTATAATATATTGCATCCGTCCACAACACATCCAAACTTATCATACTGTTCAGTGTAAATAATTGAAAGCTTTTATGAACTCGTATGGCATGTATGAGCATGTTTGTGTGTGTGCTTGCATGACCGAGTGTGTGTGAGCACATCCACGCCTTGTGTACGGTATCACATTGTGTTTATGTTCGTGACAGAATAATACTGTCATGTTATTTTGTGTGTATATGCATATGTGTGCCTGTAAGTTTGTGTGAGAGTGTATTAGATTATCAGTTACAGTGACAATGTGTGTGCATTCCGAATGTTCGATAGTCAGGACACTAAAATATTGTTGAGAAACAGATTTTGCTAGTTAGGTAGTCATGACATTTCACAATGTTTCTGGTATTATACTGTTGCATGTCAGAGTTGCCAGTTAGCCTGCTATTGTGAATGTAGTTATTCGCCAGTTGTACATTATTTTATGGTCTCTTTTGCTCTATACTCTTTTATTTATGTGATTGTTAAATTGTGTAATTTAATTAAAGTTTGTATGCTAAATAATTTAGAGTGTTACGCAGTGTAAGAAAACTCTGGCGTGTTCTGGATATCTCCGAGATGGCTACTGTTGCCTCTCCTAGAATGTAGATCATTCTAGAACAGTGGTTCTCAACTCGTTTCAGGCCATGGACCACCAGCCCAATTAAAAAAAAATGTCGTGGACCATTTAACTTTTGAGTAATGATAAATAAGGCATAGACAACAAACATTTTGGTTAGCAATATATTTCTTACAAACAGATTTTCGAGATATAAAATAGTAGACAACTGGCATTTTGGTCTGAAATATATTTCTTCCAAACATAATTTCCAGGAAATACATGAATACTTATCTAACATTTTGCTGTGAAATTTATTTCTAACAAACAGAATTTTGAAATTATGTAGGAGTATAAACCAACATTTTTCTCTGCAACCAGACTTTTGGATTCTCTTCCCACTGACAAGCTTTTTAATGTTAGGAGTGGTACTTGGTAATGCACAATGAATATCGCTTTCCACTGCAAGCCGATTCCTCTGTTTGGACTTAATGGGCAACAAACATGAAAATCCACTCTCACACATGAAAGTTCATGCAAACGGCAGAAGACATCTGACTCCATGTGTTGACAGTTTTGGGTAACTACAGTAGGAATAATACAATAAAATGAATGACCAATTATTTATTTTGATAATTTTTTTCATACTGGATTTTCAATAAATTACAAAATATGTGCACCAATCTCCAGTTTATTACCAAATATAGTGAACGTCCTGTGGACCACCCAAAAAGTCACCATGGACCACCAATTGAGAACCACTGTTCTAGAACAATGCAAGCTTATATAAGGTTAGGGAAGAGACTAGAGAAGTTCATTCAGTTTTCAGTTCACTTTGAATGTACTTCAGCGTCAATGCAGTGCAGTACTGTGAAAATAGTGAAGTGTTGTTGTTGGCAAACAGTGAAATGTTAAGTTTGTATATCATTGGTCTATCTATCTATCTATCTATAGCCCGACGCCCTAATCCCGCAAAGGGTGGCCGCAGACAAAACGCCTCCAAGTCACTCTGTCACCCACCATTCGACTACCCTCCCCCCAACTCACCCCCCCCTCCCTCATATACCTCTCAACTCCATCCCTCCACCTCATCCTCGGTCTACCCCTCCCTCTCCCTCCCTCCACCTCACCTACATACACCCTCTTAGTCAATCTTTCATTCTCATTGGTACTTGTGAAAAATAGTGAAGTGTTGTTCTCAAGCACTAAGTGTAATTGCAGTTAGTAAAGTTTGTATATCTTTGGTATTTGTGGAAACAGTGAAGTTGGCAAGCATTAAGTGTAATTATTTGGAAAAGAAAATAAAGACAGTGAACTTAAGAAGCCAGTGTTCATTTACGATGCCTGGGCTGATCTTGTGTGCTGTACACAGAAAGTTGACCATAAGAACAACAACTCACTGGGCAACGTCCTTCCTATACTGAAGTACTGCTGTTGGAGTCTGTGGCAGTGTGGGACAGGGAAGTAACACTGGTGTCAGGAGTGGGATGGTGGAGAAATTCAACTGGACCCTAGGACACGAACTGGCCAAGCACTGCATAGAGGGACAAACGGAATGGGACCAGAAATTACCTGCATTGTTGATGGCATATCAGTCTGCAGCCCATGAGTCTACCAGCTACACTCCTGCAAAACTGATGTTGGGCCACGAGTTACACTTACCCGTTGACTTGTTAATGGGAAGACCACCTGCTGAAGAGCTACCCACAGACACCACCGGCTATGCAACAGACCTTCTGAAAATGCTGGCTGAGGTAAATCATCAAGTGTGAGGAGCCCTTAAGTTTTCAGGAGAGGTGATGAAGTGCAATTATGATGCCAAGGCAAGTGAAGTGAGCTTCAAGGAGGGTTACGAAGTTCGGTTATACAAACCTCAGCAAAAGAAGGGACAGTCATCGAAGCTGCAGAGCCTGTGGGATGGGCCTTACACTGTGTTGGACTGCCTATCAGACTTTACGTACCAGATTCGGGGACGCAGGAAGTCTAGCCCAAAGGTAGTACACGTGAATTGTCAGTGACAGTACCATGGGCCAGGACAGTACAGCAGGGATATCTCCGAGGAATCGTGCTCTTCCGCAGCCGAGGATGTTGAGGAGGACCAAGGAGCTGGAGTGCAAGAGGATGGTGACAGCATCCCAAGAGAAGTGAATCAGGAAGAGACCAAGACCTTCCTGAAGAGGTGGACTGTGTGGAGGAGCAAGGACGTTGTTGGAAGCGGCATAGAAGACCTGATAAGCTGAAGGATAATGCTGTGTATAATTAGATGTTTAGATCAGAACAACTATGTGGTAAACAAACTGAAAAACCAACGATGTGATCCGAAAACACACCTGAGGTGAACGTATGATTTCAAAACTATCTGCCCCTAAGTACGGATACTTTCTTGAGGCACTGTACATATTGTGTAGTTTTGTCGGGACATCAAAAGGACTAGGGAGGGGGTAGCACTGAGAAGCAGGATTTGCTAGTTAGGTAGTCTGGACGTTTCTCAATGTTTCTGGAATTTTACCGTTGCATTTAAAAGAGTAGCTAGTTAGCCTGCTATTGTGAATGTAGTTATTTCGTCAGTTGTACAGTAATTTTTGTGCCCTTTTCTCTGTAATATTTTATGTGATTGTTATATTGTGTAATTGAAGTCTGTATGCTAAATAATTTAAAAAGTTATGCAGTGTAAGAAAACTCTGGCATGTTCTGGATATCTCCGAGTTGGCAATTGTTGCTTCTCCTAGAGTGTAGATCATTCTAGTACAATGCAAGCTTATACAAGAATGGGGAGGAGGCTAGAGCAGTTCAGTCAGTTTTCAGATGAGTTTGAGTGTAGTTCAGTGTCAGTGCAGCGCAGTACTTGTGAAAATAGTGAAGTGTTGTTGGCAAACAGTGAAGTGTTACTGACGTTTGTATATCATCGGTACTTGTGAAAAATAGTGAAGTGTTGTTCTCAAGCAATAAGTGTAATTGCAGTTAGTAAAGTTTGTATATCATTGGTATTTGTGAAAGTAGTGAAGTTGGCAAGCATTAAGAAAATATAGACAGTGAACTCAAGAAGCCAATGTTTATTTACGATGCCTGGGCTGATCTTGTGTACTGTACACAGAAAGGCTGACCATAGGAAGAACAACTCACTGGGCAATGTCCTTCCTATACTGAACTACTGCTGTTGGAGTCTGTGGCACTGTGGGACAGGGAAGTAACAATATCATAACACATTACATAATAGCTGGTGACGTGTAAACTGTTGATATGTAATACAGAGTTTTGAAGAAAGTCATGCCTAAGCTTGAGAGATCTGGAGGAAAGAGCATTGCACATTCTAGCCAGAGAATTTCGCACACAGCTCAGTATGGCACTGGATGGGAAACTCCACAGTCGTGGAAAGTTCCTTTACACATGCACTCACGCATGACCCAACCGGTCATATACAGAGGAATTTGGAGGGACAGGGCAGAATGGGTTAAGAGAGAAAGAAAGAAAGGCATGGTGGGAGAGGCACGGACAATGGGCATAAAGTAAGCTAGGATAAACCGCTCTCGCCTCATTACTGCTCTTTTGAAGAACTTCCTATAGAAAATAAAAATGCAGTAAAACCCCAGATTCATCTTTATCTTTCTCCTGCAATGCACGACAAGAACAAATTGAACAGTCTCTCCTCTTAAGATCATTACAACCTAACACATTTTTGGAAACGCTCAGCGACGGCTACAATATTATTTGGTGGCAGTAATCGTACGAACCATGTTTCCAATTCTACAGTTGACTCTACATTAACAAGACAGGAAACAAAAAGTGAAACAAGCTTCCACCATACAACGTCTTACGACTTTATATGCACCAGCAGACATCCCTGAAGCCCAACAACGATAAACAACAGTGATGAATGAAAGCAAATGAACATCTCTACTAATAGTCAACAAACAATTTAAGAATGAACTCTACAGTCTGACGAGTAGACTGAAGCACCAGTCGAGCAGGGCAGTACTCCCGAGGTGGATGGAAACCTGATGGCAAAGAGAGCTGGAACTCCCGTTTCATCAGTCCTCGGGACTAGATCCTGGCCATCCCCCTTTGCTGAACTTTTTCAGTGTTTCAGTAACACAGAGAGGAGACCAGCATGCTCTCCAATATAAGTTCCTCTAACTATCAACACCAAACTACATGCACAGTACACATTACACTTTCTATTAAAAAAAAAAAAAAAAATTACACACTACAACCATGCCTCGGAGTCCCGGGGGAGGGGGGGGGGAGGATCATAAATGCCCCCATCATGCACCCCGCTCCCGATGACGACTCTTTGAGTTGCCTGGATCGACTGTCTGACTTGCTCCATCTTCATTTCTCCAACATTCGCAGCCTTTCCTCTAACTTTCTCTCTGTCAAACACCTCCTCTTCTAAACCTCACCTTCTCAACCTTACTGAGACTCAGCTGTCTGAGGCAACTGACAGCAAAACCTTTTTCTGTATCCTCCTACTTTCTCTATACTCATTTCAAAGCCAAAGGTGGATGTTGTGTATATGTACACAACGACTTATCTTGCCTTGTGTTCCTGAACTTGATTCTTCTGAATTCTTTTCTCTCTGGCTTTGGCTCTCCAGTCATTCTCTGACTAAATATATCTGCTATGTTTACTTGTCTCATAATTCTACTGACTACCAAAAGTTCTTTGACTATTTACTTCTACGATGGAACACATTCTATCCATTTCTCCTTTCTCTGAAATCTCCATTTTAGGAGATTTTAATGTTCACCACCACCGTTGGCTCTCCTTTCCTTTCACTGATCCACCTGGTGAACAAGCCTTTATCTTTTCTATCCTTAATGACCTAGAGCAGCTTGTACAGAACCCTACCCGTATCCCTGTCTGCCTTGGAGAGAGCTCCAACATACTTGACCTCATCCTTACAACTAATTCCTCTGCTTATTCTGCTAATATTTTCTCTCCATTGCATTCCTCCGAGCATAGCCTTTTTATCTTAACGTGTCCTATCGCTCCGGTATGCCCTGTGGACCCTCCAGAGAAACTTTGTCTGTGGCACTTTGGAGCTGCGGATTGGGAGGCCCTCAAGCAGTACTTCTTTGATTTTACATGGAATGATTATTGCTTCCATGACCGGGAGCCATCTGAGTGTGCCTTGCGCATTATGGAGGTTATTCTCTCGGGCATGGAAGCATACATTCCCTTCTCATATCCTTTGACTAAGTAAGAAAGCCTTGGTTTAATCACGTTTCATCTAATGCTGTCCACAGCAAGGAGATGGCCTATAAAAGGTACCGGAGCCAACCCACCCCTGAATCACATCTTTTTTTTGTTTCTGCCCGGAATCGTGCTAAGTCTGTTCTTCGCTCTGCTAAAAATAATTTCATCCGTACTAAATGCTCTCAACTCTCCAACTCGAATTCTTCCCGCTCCTTCTGGCACCTTGCCAAAAACCTTTGAAACATCTTTACCTCATCCTTCCCTCCTCTTTTCTAATCTGATGGCTCTGTAGCTATTTCTTCTACTGATATAGCAGATCTCTTTGCTCAGACTTTCTCCTCCAATTTCACCTTAGACGATTCCGATGCTGTTCCTCCATTTTTTTTTTTTTAATAATAGAACAGAGGAAGGAAAAACAAATGAATTAAAAAAAAAAATCCATACACCAGATTACTGGTGTCCTCTGTTCATAAAATATCTGTAAGAGTTAGACTTGAACAGCTGTAGGTTGAAATTTGGAGGGAAGCAACTCTGGGGAAGCGATTTCCAAAGAGATGCAGTTTGGGGAATGCAAGAATTCTGATAGGCAGAAGTTCTGCAAGATGGCTGAGTGACATTCCAGTCATGAGTGCTACCAGATGCCCGAGTAGCACGAGGGAAGGCATGGAGAGGTGGCATCATGGACGCAACTTTGAGCATTTGCCAAAAAAATATCTGTAAAATAATGCAAGGGAGGCAACATTCCTTCTTACTTGCAAGGGACGTAGTTTATTTGTAATGGCAGGGTTGTTAATAATTCTAACAGCTTTGTTCTGAATTTTGTCTAGTTGTTTTAATGCAACCTCTCCACATCCATTCCACAAGGGTAAGCTATATTCAAGCTGACAGCGCACATGACACTTATAAATTGTAGCTAACTGCTGCGAAGAAGTTATGGACTCTGTACAATAATCCAAGTTTCTTTGAGGCGGTTTTAGCAAGTGATCTAACATGAGTGCTTCAGCTGAGGACATTGTTAAGTGAGACGCCAAGAATTTTAATACTTTTAGAGATAGGAATATTAGTAGCACTGAAGGTAATGTACGAATCTGGCAATATCTGTCTATTAGTAAATTGTATATATTTAGTTTTACTAGCATTAAGAGAGACAAGGTTGTTTTGTCCCCATTCACAGATCACAGATAGGTCTTGATTTATGGAAATGGCTGTACTGAGTTAAGAGACAGAGATATTAGACTTTATAAATGGGTGTCTGAGTGTGAATGAACTATGTAGTGTTGAGTCATGTGCGAATGAATGGATGGAATTGTGGGTGACAGATAAGAGATCATTAATATGAACCAGGAGTAGGGTTGGCGCCAGAACTGACCCCTGTAGCATGCCGGCGTAAATTGAGTGGAAATTGGAATATACATCATCTACTTTTTCTCTTATTTTCCTGTCACTAAGATATGAGGAAATCATGGCTGACATTAAAATTTCTTCAGCTGATGTATTTTCTGCCATCACTGACCCCAATACTAACAAGGCATATGGGCCTGATGGAGTCCCTCCTGTTGTCATCAAGAACTGTGCTTCTGTGCTTACACCCTGCATAGGTAAACTCTTTCGTCTTTGTCTTTCAACTTGTACCTTTTCTTCTTGCTGGAAGTTTGATCTCATTCAACCAATCCCAAAGAAGGGTGACCGTGCCCAACCCTCTAACTATCGTCCAATTGCTTTAACATCAAGTGTCTCATAACTTTTTGAGTCTATTCTTAACAGAAAAATTTTAAGGCATCTTTCCTATCACAACCTTCTTTCTGATCGTCAGTATGGAATCCGTCAGGGATGCTCCACTGGCAATCTTCTCGCGTACCTTTCAGACACCTAGTCATCCTCCATTCGGGACTTTGGTGAAAGCTTTGCCATTGCACTTGACATCTCAAAGGCTTTCGATCGAGTCTGGCATAAATCTTTAATTTCCAAACTGCCCTCTTACGGTTTCTATCCTTCTGTCTTTGCCTTCATCTATAGCTTCCTTTCTGGTCGTTCTATGGCTGCTGTTGTAGACGGCTATCGTTCTTCTCCTAGATCTATCAACAGTGGTGTTCCTCAGGGCTCTGCCCTATCACCAACTCTCTTCCTTTTGTTCATCAATGATCTTTTAAGCTGTACATTTAATCCTATTCACTCGTACGCTGATGATTCAACCCTTCACCTTTCCGTTTGGTTTCCACAACTCCATCTCAGCAGTTACTTCAACAAACAAGGGATGAGGATATGGCACACCTAATGTCTGACTTGGCTTGCATCTCTGACTGGAGTAAAAATAATCTTGTTGTTTTTAACGCATCAAAGACTCAGTGTTTACACCTATCAACCCACAAAAATCTTCCACAGGAGTACCCACTAATGTTTAAAAATATTCAGCTCAATCCTGCATCATCCTTGAACATGCTTGGGGTTTCATTCACTCGGAACTTATCTTGGAAAGATCATATTACAGCTCTTGTAAAATCTGCTTCCAAGAGATTAGGTGTGCTAAGCCGACTTCGTGCCTTCTTTACCCCTGCACAGTTGTTGACTTTATAGACGGGTTTTATTCGCCCCTGTTTAGAGTACAATTCTCATGTGTGGGGAGGCTCCCTACATACAGTTCTTCTTAATAGGGTAGAGTCAAAGGCTATTTGTCTCATCAACTCTCCTCATCTTACTGGCTTCCTTCAAACTCTGTCCCTTCGCTGCACTGTTGCCTCTTTATCTCTTTTCTATCGCTGCTTCAATGGCCACTGCTCCTCTGAACTGTCTGCTTGCATCCCTCCACCTCTACGAAGGGTGCGTAGCACCCGTCTAGCAACAAACTCTCATCCCTTTTCTGTCCAACTCTCTAATGCAAGAGTTAACCATTACTCCCAGTTCTTCATTTATGGAACAGGTCAACTCTGGAACTGTCTCCCTCTGTCTGTATTTCCTACTTCCTATGATTTTCAGTCTTTCAAACACAGTGTGTCCAGGCATCTCAAAATTAAGGGATATTGAATTTGGCACTTTTATATTGTTTTTTTTTTTTTTTTTTTTTAAGGAAAATTTTGTGGGCTCAGCCTTTGATTCCTTCTTCCTTGCATAAAAAAAGTTAAAACAAGATACTACGATTCTACAAGTGAACTATAAACAGATGAGACGATAACCAAGAAGTGTTACTAGTTCGCATCATACAGCAAGAAACTACAAGTAAACGCTGTAAAAGAAACCACAAGCATCTCAAGAAGCCTACAATTCTATGATCAATTAGCCACAAGCGAGTAAACAGTAAGAAGAACGAGTTACAATTGAAAAACAAGTTCTACGATTAATATAAGTAACAAGTTTATGAGAACTTAATAATCTTCTACACGCACCTACAAGTAGCAGTCTTCAGCAATCAACAAGTAAATCATTACAATAAAGGATCGAGAATAATTTGAGAGAGAGAGAGAGAGAGAGAGAGAGAGAGAGAGAGAGAGAGAGAGAGAGAGAGAGAGAGAGAGAGCAAAGCAGAGAGCAAAAGCTGGCGAAGCAACAACGCAACTTACCATCGCCACAAACCTCCCTAACTATCACTACCACCACCACCACAACAACAAACAAAGTGAGGAGTCGACTTGCCTTGTGCCAGTGTTTCCTGAGAACACCATAACATGTCAGTCAACCCGTGTCTGACGCCACCATCACCACATTCACCATTCCCACCACAGTTAAAATCAGTGAGTTGAATGTTTACTTCCTTTATATACAACCTAACGTCTATGCACAGTGATAAAACAAACATTCTTCACAAACATGTAAAACGTGCTTTATACTTACAACTTACATATACCTACTTCAGTCGTCTACCTTAAGTCAGTACTAAGTACGTGCATCAGCAATAACTATAGTAAATGATGAATTGATACGGTATATTACATCGTATCAATTCATTCATTTACTATAGCATTCATACATAAAATAAGTTTTTCATGAGTACAAATAAGCAACATTTCATCTGCAAAAGAATAAATATGAAATACCATCAAATTAACAAAGTGAGCGATTAAAAGAACCGTAATAAGCAATTATGAATTAAAGCCATCTAGTGGAATAAGACAAATTACATTACAAGGAGAATCCAGAAGAGAGAGAGAAAAAAAAATGGCCAACACCAATGAAGTTAGCGAGAATGGACTACCTCTTTCACACAATCGTAAGGACAAAGACTTCCACACACATATTTTGTCTACCATATGTACAAACGAACACCAAGTGAATGCATATTGTTAATACTGTATATACTGTATCTATATTTTTATATAAAACAACAAAGTATGGGGTTACATATATCATTTTCAATAAAAACTGTGCAACATAACTATATTGTGTAATATTATTACTACAGCAAGTGTTATATACGGCGGGTTCATAATACAATCGATTGCTGTACCTTTTTGTTTACTCTTGTGTAATTTTATGCATGTCCACACAATTATGCCACAACTTACAATGTCATTGACAGTGTAATTGCACAATATTACTACAGTTACTACAATTACCTACAATACTACTGCAGTTACTACAATTAATTACAATATTACTGCAGTTAAGTAACAGGTACAATACTGATACTATTAAAAATAGAATTATATAACAGTTACATTCATACGATGTAAATACAACGTTTCAGTAATTCAGTGTTACCAGAATTATGTATTTCACTTAATCATCAGACAAGTTGAGTGTAATATTAGTCAATACTGTGGGCGTAACACCATACGTAATGTAATGGCCGAGCAATATTACCATTGCATAAATATATGCGTATGTCTATTGTTCAAACACAGTTGTACTACCTATCACTATAATATGTTATACAATATTCTATGTCCAGTTTTACAACCATGTATTTACTCCATACGGTGTTTTAAATTCTACAGGATTATTGTGTCTGTTATATAGTATACTGTGATGAACACCATATAATAATAAATTATGACAGGATATGTAAATTGTTAATACCTGCTGTCGTACTTAAACCAGCTTGGTGTGGCCGAGCATGTGAGGACACTAAAATATCATATCACATTACATAATAGCAGGTGATTAGTATACTGTTAATGTGTAATACAAAGGTTTGAAGAAAGTTGTGCCTATGCTTGAGACACCTGGAGGAAACAGCAATGCACATTGTAGTTAGGGAATTTCGCACACAGCAGAGTATGGCACCGGATGGGAAACTCCACAGTCGTGGAAAGTTCCTTCACACGTGCCCTCACGCATGACCCAACCAGTCATATACAAGGGAAATTGGAGGGACAGGTTAGGAGAGAGAAAAAGGCATTGTGGGAGAGGCAGGAACACTGGACACGGAATTAGCTAGCATAAACCGCTCTTGCCTCAGTACTGCTCTTGTGAAGAACTTCTGGAGAATAAAACTGCAGTCAAACCCCACACTTATATTTATCTTTCTCCTGCCATCCACGACAAGAACAAATTGAATATTCTCTCCTCTTAAAATCCCTACAATCTAACACATTTTTGGAAACACTCGGCGACGGCTGCGATACTGTGATTACGTTTTTTGTGCTATACAGGCGTTGTTGATTGAGTACCGTCTGGATATTGAAACCATTTTCATGTGTGGTGTGTAATTATATATATATATTTTTTCTCTCTCTCTAAAAAAAGCTCACCCTACATTTTCCTTCCTATAGATTCCCAGCGTGGAGTAGGGAGCAGGAGTATTCACAAACCTTTTTATCTGAGCTGCACTTTCTGAATGAAAATTTACTCGTGTCACATTATTTTTTTAACTGATAAGAAATACCTTTTTTTTTTTCTTCTTCTTCTTAATCTACTTCTAGCAGTACGTTATCCATAACATAGAATACAACTGCACTGAAATATGACCCGAGATATCCAGAAACTATAAAACAATGCAGCTACATTTAAACATGATTTATTATTAAAATATACGATTTCAACGAAAATGTGAGCATGTTTTCGAACAGTAACTTCATTTATATTAGGTCTAATTTGAGACAAAGAAATTCTCAGCTCCTTGTCAACACAAATAAACCTCTTTCTTTTCTGGTCTTTGATATTTGCCATAACTAAAAATCCTTGTTCACAATAATAAGTCGTGGAGAACTGTAGAAGAATGAATAATGCTTTTCAAGAGATACATGCGTACTGTTGCTGGCTGTACTATATATTTACAAGAGTCCAGTGGCATACAGCCTCGTTTTATTTGCAAGGTGTGATCACTCGAGATGCATGCCTTTTCTCCTCATCAAATGTCAGATAACAACATTTGGAATTCTCTAACCCAGCCATTATTTCTTTTTAATTTTTAAAATGCGATGTGAAGTACTGGTCAGTATTTCCTACCAGTGTTGCAATACATTCCTTTATGAGGCCGTATAATTCAGTGGTCATTTTGAATATTTGCCAGTGGGAACATTTTGAGCTTATGTTGCACGGCATTTCTGTGCCGGAGCTGATTTTTTTTTTTTTTATACTGTTAGTTGTCTGTACTCCTGAGTATATTGTAATAAGTGATAACATTATAATAACACTGCACCCAACACAGGAGGAGGTGACATCTTTGCCTTAATGAGTAAAGCACTAATTCTCACCGTAATGTATTCACTGCTACAATGAAGTAATAATAATACTTGACACAATGTTAAGAATATAGTACAGCAACATTGAATGAAAGAGTTCACCAATCTCCTCATATATAATTTTGATAATATTCATCAAAGGCAAAGAAATTTCGAATAATAATCTACACACTCTCTTCTTTAACCCCTTAACCGCGGGGTGTCACTTTCGTGACACTCGGGCACAATGGATCATACCGTGGGGTGTCACTTTTGTGATTCTGTGTTATTTTGAATTCTCCCGGGCTTACAAGTGGTGGCTTGTATCATCTATCAGTACTGCCAATGTCCAACACCAGTCATCACTCCAAATCTCATCTGTACTCCCATCCATTGTTGACAATTTATCCACTTTTCCCCATTCCTGACTCTCCCTACCTCCCCTCCATTACCCTGTCCTCTCGCCTGCCCAGCTGCACTGCGCTAAAGCAAATCTCCCCCGGAATTATCCACTGATTTCATCCATCAAAATAAGCCCTATGCCCTATTCTTATACAAAATAATATATACCAAAAAGAAATAAGGTAAGTGATAGTGCTATACACCTGGATTTGGCTAATTATCACCTGACAACACCTCATGTGCACTCGTTCGCTAATTTCCCACGGAAATTTCCCCTTTGAAATATGCCGTATAATCTATTCTCGTAATAAAAATATATATAAGAAAGGAAGGGAGAAGCCTAAGTGACATTTACATTCACCTGGAACTACCTATTTTTGTATGTATTGTCGAGATTTCCTACCATTCATTTTTTAGCATGTACTGCTACTGTCCACCAATAGTCAGCACTCCTAATCTCATCTGTACTCCCATCCATTGTTGACAATTTAGCCATTTTCCTCTGTTCTTGACTCCCCTCCCTACCTCCCCTCCAGTACCCTCTCACCCCTCCCTACCTCACCTCCTTTACCTTTTACTATTGTCTGCCCGGCCGGGCAGCGCTAAACCAAATCTCCCCCGAAATTTTCCACTGATTTCTTCCATTGAAATAAGCCCTATGCCCTATACTTATACAAAATAATATATACAAAAAAGAAATAAGGTAAGTGATAGTGCTATACACCTGGAATTGGCTAATTATCACCTGACAACACCTCACATGCACTCGTTCGCTAAATTCCCAGTGTAATTTCCCCTTTGAAGTATGCCTTGTAATCTATTTTTGTAATAAAAATATATATAAGAAAGGAAGGGAGAAGCCTAAGTGACACTTACATTCACCTGGAACTACTTATTTCTTTATGTATCGCCGAGATTTCCTACCAATCATTTCTTAGCATGTAAGTTAGCAGCTGTCAGCCCCATTGTCACTGTCAACCCTTGCCTGCTCAGATAAGCCGCACCATTCAGTTCCTTGTCCTCCTCTGTGGTCAAACCATGTTGCACTCACGCCCCGCCATTTGCACCGCTTCTGCACCCATTGCAAAGGGCCCCGTGACCCCTACCCCCAGAAAAACTCGTGGGGGAAGCAGGAAAGGACTAAGTGACTCTGCAGTGAAACGTGAACTTGCAGAATTATCAATGATAATGATGGATAGTGACTATGATCCTTCGGGTGATTCGTGTCATGAGCCGGGTGAGGAAATCGTGCCAGAAACTCCTAGTATGAGTGCTTCAGTGTCCCAAGTTATTCCTAGCTCCAAAGGAAAGGAGCCCTTAGTGCAGCAAGGGAAGGAATTTGGGAAGGGAGTGAAAAGGCGGTGGGTTAGCCCTGGAACAATGGCCCTGCATGACCCAGCCCGCCATGAGTCCCGAGGTGAATCACCTCCCCGCTCCCTTAGCCCCACTTCACTCATTTCTTCCTCTTCTTCAGCGGAATTTTCTCCGGAGTCTTCATCGTTGGAGTCGCCACCAGCACCTACAGTGAAGGCAAGCCATAGAGGAAAAGGTAAATCCCTGACCTGTAAAGGTAGAGTTGCTAGTAGAGTAAGGGCTGCTAGTGCTGTATGGCAACCCAGGGTCAGTGCAAGTGACCTTGAACCAGCTCAATCTGCCTCACAACCACCCTCCACCCTCACCCACCCTACACCTCCATGACAGGGAATCCTGGACGCCTTCGCGTGGACTGAAGGGTCCGATTTTGTCCCAGAACATCTTGATTTCAATGAGAGTTCCTCAGGGATAAACGTGCCTTCACCCTTGACGAGGATGCTGAGTGTGTTGACTTCCTTTTGGCCTTCCTCGATGATGAAGTCATGCAGCACATATGTGATGAGACCAACAGGTATGAATCACAACGTGCTGCAAGTGCTACAGGTGCAGCGAAGATGCAACAGTGGACCATGCTGGGAGTGCAGGAGCTATATGTGTTCTTTGCCCTCATGCTTCTCATGCCACACTCAAAGAAGCATGAGTTTGAAGAATACTGGTCCTTGGACCCCTTACTACCCTCACCCGCCTTCAATAAGTACATGGCCAGAGATCGCTTCCGGAACATCATGGGAAACTTGCACTTCACCAACAACGATGTACCTTCCCTGACCGACCCACTCTGGAAGATCCGGGAGATTCTGAGCAGAATGAAGGATAAGTTTATGATATTGTTCCACCCCTTTCAGAAGGTTTTCATTGACGAATCCTTGGTTTTGTTCAGAGGACTTCTTAGGTTTGTGCAGTACATTCCAAGCAAACGTCATCGTTTTGGGATCAAGTTCTTTGTACTGTGCGACTGTAAGGCGGGGTACATCCTTGACTTTGTCATTTATTCAGCCAGCACTGTCGATCTTGATAAAACACACCCCCTTGGCTTCTCAGGCTGTGTAGTGAAAGTGCTCCTTGAAAGGTATTTTGGTGGGAATCATGTGCTGTATGCTGACAACTATTATACAACACCGAAACTTGCTAAATATCTTTCAAAGCACGGCATCGGCTCCTGCGGCACTGTCTAGAGTAATCCTTTCCACTTCCCTAAATTTCCAGAGGCAGGAACCTCGCAGCGAGGAGATGTGCACCTATGCAAGTCTGAGAAGATGCTGGCAATACGGTGGCATGACAAGAGGGTCGTGCACATGCTCACCACCATACACAAGGGGGAACTGAAAGACTGTGGGAAGGTCAACTGTAGGACAGGCGAACCTGTGAGGAAACCTGATGCTGTCATAGACTACAATATCAACATGCGGCTGGTGGACAAGTCCGACATGATGATTGGAGAGATCGACTGCCTCAGGAAGAATACTAGGTGGTACAGGAAAGTTTTACTGAATCTCATAGACATGACGATGCTGAACGCCTTCATCCTGTACAAGATGAAGGTAAAGCCACCCAAGTCCTTCTCCCTGAGGTTGTTCACCAGGACTTGTGTTCAGCAGCTGCTTGAGAGATATGGTAAGGTGACAGCAGCAGCTCCAAGGCGCCATGCAGTCAGACTTCCCGACAGACTTGAGCAGAGGGCGTACATGGATCAGCACAGACTGGTGCAAATGCCTGCCACAACCAAGAGGAAGGCTGCGATCCGCAGGTGTCAGGTGTGTGCACATACCACCCGACGCACACCTGAGCAGAAACGCACCTCTTGGCATTGCGCTGAGTGCCAGGTTCCCCTCTGCGTTACCTGCTTCTTTGATTACCACAGCCAGAAGCAGTTCTAAAAGTGCAAGTGGGAAATGAAAATAAAGTGTAAATAATGTGTAAACAGCAAGTGAAAGCAATCGATGTAAATATGATGGAACAGTGTAATATAGTATGTTACTGCAAGTGATAGTGAATAACATAGTGTAAGTAAAATAGAAGTGTAAATATTGGAAATACAATAGAAAATGTAAATAGAAATGTAAATAATTAGTAATATAAGAATATGAGTACAAATACTTGAGGTTATCACAGTGAAAGTAAATCCGTGATTCTTTACGTATTTTACTGAAAGAATAATTGAATGCCTACAGTGACAATAAACTACTACTGCTGAAGGAAATGTATGGATAAAGACTGCAGATATATATATGTGTTACATAGTAATAGGAATATAAAGTTTTTTTGAATAATAAATGACAGAATACCAGCGGCGAACTAGCGCAAGTGGGAAGGTCATATGCGCTTGTAATTTTCATTGCTTTCACAGTGTTTTTTTGGGGGGAGTATGGATTCCAAACTACTTGATATTCATAGAATAGTGTTTCTAGTGATAATATCTGGCTGTGTTAATCATATTACGGGTTGTCGGGAAGTGTGAAGTGCAGACTTCGTTACCCAACTTCAGAGGTCTCCACAAGTCCTATGGTACTCAACGAAGGCTCAACAAACATCCAAGGAGAAAGCTGAAAGTATGTGCCATATGCAAATGTAATTTTAATATTCTAGGACTAATAACTGATTTTTGGCAAATATTTTTAGAGAGTCTGTCGAAGCGCGAATATGCCCGCGGGACACGCAAGTCAGAGCAAAACAAGCCCGCGGTTAAGAGGTTAAAAACGTAAACACGTTACATAGTATATTTATAATTTACATTTTTTCTTTGCATTTTACTTAAAGGACATTTCACATCAAAATAATTACATAACTATGTTCTGGAAACTTCTGGAAAATTCTGCGGTCCTCCATACATATATTTACCTTATTTAACTGCATGTAAAAAATAAATAAGAAAATATTTTTTGGCATGTATATTTTAAAGTGTCTCTAAACCTTTGTCATTAAACCATCCGTCCACAGGTGTCATCCTGTCGCGTCACACCAGTGTAGTGTGCCATACCATTTGGGAACCACTGAATGTTTCTTCTTTTTTTTTTATACACTCGAATATAAGTCCTTTTGTAAAAAAAAAAAAAAAAAAAAAAGATATCATGGATGTTTATAGGTTTTTCTCGATACCAAGTTTTTACTTTGCGTGGTCATTCTTAACACTGAATTTCACCTAAGAATGTAGTAGACTGATATTTGAGGTTTTGTTAGTATGTCAGTCAGTCAGTTGGTCAGTCCTGTTGTACGTAATGACACTTCATAAGGATTTTCCTGGTATAGAGTCTTCATTTCTACTGATTTTCCTTTTTTCTCAATGTAGAACACAAATTCCTTGAATTTTGAAGCCGTCTTCATACTAGAATTTGGATCCAATTTATTAATTTTTTTATGTGAGTTCTCCTCTCTTTGATTAAAAAAAAAAAAAAAAAGCCATTTCTTTCTTGTTTCCATTTTCTTCCTCATGTTAGTTTTTACCTTATTTCTTTTATATTCAATTATTATCTTTAAAAAATGTTCTGCTCACTTTCCCGTCAGCAGATGGTTTCTTTTCACTTGTCTGTTTCTCTCTTCTCTTTCAGCATTTTTCACAATGCCACAAACTTGTAGCTTCCTTATGATCACTGCTTTTCTCTCACATTTCCCTTAACTTCCCTATCCGCTTTTTCATCACCTTTTATTCATCCCAACTCAGTCACTCAAAGCGACCCGATATGTTAACCCATCAGCCTCTACCTTCATCCGTCATCCATTACATCCACGAGTTAAATTACGTGCACAGCTCCATTTAAAAATTAATATACCGGTAATTGAATGTAAACGCTTAATTACAGCCGCACACTGTATTGCGACAAAACCATTTACACATAGAGTTTAGTGAGTATTAATGCACACACACACACACACACACACACACACACACACACACACACACACACACACACACACACACACACACACAGCTCCCGCAGGAAAGTGGGTTAGCATGTGTAGTGAAGGAGGTCTAGTAGTTAGACGGGTATGAAAACTATTTAGTTAATAGTTAATACATTAATCTCTACAGATAATGACTTTTTGAAGATTCTTACTAATATAAACTTGACATATTAATGAAAATATAATCTCAAGTGAGGTGAGGTAAGGGTTTGATATATGACACTTCATTTAAAAAATCAATCATGCATATGTTATCTACGTCCAGTTTCATTATCAGACTTTTGATTAATGTATATAGCCCAAGGAAGGCCAGAAGGCCACGTTGGAGGGGTGGTGGTCGAGGGTGAGGAAGAGACCAGGATAGCCCTGTTTAACCCTCTGTGCACAAACTTTCTCCCCTTTCGCCTCTTATTTTCATCCTGATGATGTAGCTTTTATTTTATCGGGGACAGGATATTGAATGTAAACGTGAAGGATGGGCAAGAGGTGAGGGGAAAGCGAGGAGCAGATCTGGGTGAAATTATCAATGACGGAAGTAAGGTGTGTAAAGGAGATAAGGATAAAGCAGTAGTGTATTAGCAGTTACTTGCCGTACATCAAGCATGAAGAGTTAGATGCTGTATACAATGTATGAAAGAGCTGAGCATAAGGAGATAGGTGGGGTGCATAGAGAATGAGGAGATAGGTGGGGTGCACAGAACATAAGCTAAAATGATAATATACTCGTACAAAGAATACACAGGGATTAGAGGTGTGAGGAGGCCATCTTTAAAAGGATATTTGAGGGAGTTGTAAAATCGCAAAGAAGAAGAATATAACAATAAAGTACGTATGAAAGACGCACGAAGAAAGGTAATATAACAGAAATAGGAGAGACGGAGAGAGCTAAAGAGAAGAGAATACTAGATGAATTTGGTGAAAATATACTGTGATAAATGAGTAGATAATAGATAGATGGAGAGACATATATACAGACAGATAGGTAGGTAGGTAGGCTGACAGATAGATACGTCGATATAAGTACATAAACAGATTGACTGATTGATTGAGCTTGAGGCTAATGTGTAGTGGTGTCGGGGTTGCAGTGCGGCATAGTTGATTATTGTTTAGTTGTATTTTGTGTTGGTGAAGCAGTAAAGGGTCCTGACCATATGGTAGCTTGGCTGGATGTGTTTGTTTGTTTCTAGTTAGGGTAGTTTCTGAGGTCAGTGTGCGGTGGGGTTCTTGTAGGATGTTATTTGGTTGGAGATTGTGGTGGTTATGTCTTTATGCGCTGCATGTGAGGTGAAATGTAGTGCTGGGTGCAGGAGGAGGAATGTTGCTATGATATGAGGATATGAGTACTCTGTTTAGTGTTTGGTAGTTTTTTGTTTTTTGTTTCTTTGTAAAGGGTATGATTCAACATATAATTACAAGGATGAGATGGATCTCGAGTTGAAGCAATGAATCGTTTGCGTCTCATTTATAAGGATGATGCCTGCCATGGGCTAGCACATTTTACTCCTGACCTAATGAATTATTTGTTGACTGTTTTCAAGTATTATTCTTGTTGTCCAAAGGTAATGCCTGCTACTGTTTTCAGGGCATCGAGTTTCCGAGAAGCCTTTTCACTGATACTACTTGAATTCTGCGAAAATGTCATGAGTATGTTCAGTCAGAGTCCTAGAATTGGGGTTTTCTTCCAATGGGAGTTATTAATAAAACGAGATATTTGAAGTTATGTTCAGATCCATGTATGTCTGGATTGAAGAATATAATGGTTGATTTGGTTGGCGAGGCAGTACCTGTTCTCTCTAAAACCAGTAAGCGAGTGTTCCAATGAGTATAGATTCAGGTGAAACTGGGTTGCTGCTTGATCAGTTTTGTAGTTTTGTGAAACCATGATCAAATCGTCGGTATAAGAAAATACCATAATTGAAAAGGGGCGGGGGGGATCGCTGACAGGTTGTGGAGAAATAGACTGAAATGTTAGGGTGAAATACTGAGCCATGTGAGACACAAGTGAACAGCATTCTGAATTCCGAAGTTTGGGTTTGTTAGAGAACCGGGGTCTCTGCCTAAGAGGAAGTTGGCCAGTCACTTTCTGTCGTTTCTTCCATGTTTGTATCTAAGATATATCTTATCATGATATGAATTGGTGCCGTATCATAATCTTCGCTGATGTATCTTACTTTTAATGTTATTCTTCACAGTAGCTGTTTGTGGATGCCTAAAATTTGTTTGGGTCTGACTGCATTGGAGTTTTTTTGTACTTTTGAACATTCGTTGAACTTATGAGATTTATGAAACTAGTGTTTGTGTGTTTCCTTTGATATTCCTTGTGTGTGTGTGTGTGTGTGTGTGTGTGTGTGTGTGTGTGTGTGTGTGTGTGTGTGTGTGTGTGTGTGTGTGTGTGTGTGTGTGTGTGTGTGAGCATTGTTTTAAAGATTCGTGTTTTGAGGCCCACTGACTCATAATAATATATTAACTTTTTTACTTGTTCTTCTTGCTTTGGAAACTTTCATTACCGCGTAATTAGGTTTCGTGAGCTGGTGAAGGTGAGGCTTATCATACGTAGCTTTTTCCTATTGTTTTCGAGAATTTGCTGTTGTTTGTTTTTTTCATGTAGTGTCCACTAAGGTTATCCAGTTTTTGTGATTTGTTTATCTCATTTATGGTGTTTAGACTGTGCAAAGTATCTAGTTTTGTTGGGGTGGGCTGAGTTTTCACTATATTTCTATTCTTGATGAGTTGTTTTATATGAGGGAAGAAGTAATGATTTTTTTTTTTTTTTTTTTTGGCATTCCCACTAGCGATATGAGATTCTTTGGTTGTTCGAATGATTTTATTAAAGGAGGTAACTGCACGAGTATTGTCAGTATTTGGGATAGTTTATGGTTAAAGTTTCGAATGCTTGCCCGCAGCCTTAAGTGAACAGTGCGGAGTCTTCTCTCTTGTGGCTGGTGAAGGTTTTTTCCTGTCTTTGTCCGGATTTGCGTATGTGTGTGTGTGTGTGTGTGTGTGTGTGTGTGTGTGTGTGTGTGTGAAAGAGAGAGAGAGAGAGAGAGAGAGAGAGAGAGAGGATAATGGGGAAATGGTCCAAAGAGAGAAATAAGGTCTGGATGATGATGATGATTATGATGATAAATAATCTTTCAGTGATAAGTTTCTATTCGTGAAAAAAAAAAAAAAAATGACGAGCAAATGATGAATTACGAGCCAAAACTGTAAAAAAAGTAATGAACTGTTTCTTGGGTGGCAGTGGCCTAAAAACAACGACTTGAAATTTATATGTCACCAACGGATTGTGACATCGAATCCATAACTTTAACCTGTAAATACTGGTGTCAGAAAAGAGGCAATATGTATACGGAAATTCATGAGCAAAATGAAATGTAGATGATAAATGCCATGCATATAAGCCGATGAGATTCGGAAAAATATATCTTTTGATACTAAAGAAAGGCTTTGCGTAGCAAAGTATTACATTATAGTATCATTGTAAAGTACTACCTCATAGTCGGCTTATTATGACCTGATGGAACTGGGCTACTCCCGCAGTTTGTTTGAATTCTATGTTGTTTATGATTATATGAAATTATTTTAGCCTAAGTTATGATTTAGGAATTACTCTATTTGGTTACTAACTAAATTCACTTTCCAGGCACAACTACCCTTGGTCACCAACTAGGGTAGGGGTAGAGATCTTTTTTTCAGATTAACGTAAATGCCTTGCAGCAATCAACTATCAGCACTCTTTCTGGTACAATGTTATCAGTAGCTGGTAATCAAATCGAAACCCGAGACAAAAGGATCAGTAAGATATCTGAGCCGTCTTCTCTGCTACACCACTTTTACACCTGCTGCATATCCTTGACACTTGCCACACCACTGCTGCTGCGCTTTGTGTTACCACAGTGTGTGTGGCGTCCTCTGACACTGTCACTGACTCACTCTAGGATATTACTCTTTCTTCTCACCTCTTTGTCCAATCTTTGGCCGGAGGTTAGTTCGTGAGACTCAGGGCAGGAGACTTAGTGTGCCGTAGCGATTGGAACAAGATGGAGGCAGATGGTGGTAGTTGTAGGAGCAAGAAAAGACGAGAGGGAGGTGGTGGTGCATACAGCAACGAGTTGCGGTCAAAAGAAGAGTGGATGTAAATTGGTGCTTTGAAAGTTTTTTCCTTGGTGGTGATGGTGGGATATAATGGTATGGTCAGGGATCTACTTCAGGCTATCGTGCAAAAAAAGGTGTTTTGTTAGACCCGACAGATAAACTCTTTGCAGAGCCTTAGCTGTTAAGAAGAATATCTAAGGTGTATAAAAAATAAAGATATCTTTCATAATCGTATTGCAAAACTATTTTTTTGAAGCGTTTAATGCGAAAATCTCGATTTCCCCCCAAAATTGCAAATTTGCTAAAAACTTAACTCTGAATGATCAGATTAAGCCCAAATTTGGTGCACTACCGCCAATTGGGCCGTAGATGCGAAATATAAAATTGCAAAATGATATATAAATTACAACACAAGTTATGCCAAAAGATTACTTTTGTAAAGGGAGAAATATGGAAAGACTATGGCATTTCAAACTTTTTCTCACCTAATTGTACCTCAACAGATAGATTATTAATTTTTCATATACTTCGGATCTGTGAGCACAGTAATCCCTCCATGATCGGATGTAATAGAGCCAAAACCATGTCCGGGACTTGGGTTTGTCCAGGACATGGGAGAAATGCCCCTGGACAGATACTTATAGACCCCAACTCAACCTGACTTTCAAAGCCACCTAAATAACTCCCTACCGGACATGCATAGCACCTATTTAAGACTGCACACAAACAAGGGACAAAAACCATGAAGTAAATGAAAAGGAAATAGAGAATGAAAAATTACAAGTATGGAAAATATTTAGCAGTGTACAGGGTACTCACGACATGTCCGAGGCCGTGACGAAGATTAACCCACCTCCTCTATGGCTCCGAGAGTGGTGAAGGTGCAATTGAAGCACGTTCAGTAATCCAGTGTTGTGCTGCACTTAATCCTTTGCACTGTGAATTATAATTGTTTAACACTGCACATCCTGTTCTTACTTGTGCCATGCCGGTTGCAACATGCCAGTGTTGCACTCTGCACTTCATCCTTTGCACTCTGAATTCTAATTTCTTAACACTGTGCAACACTGTAAATTCCCTTGTGTTCTTGTGGCCACTATTTACTTATAAAAATGAGCACTTGGGCAACCATGGCGACGAGCATGCAGTCACAACAGTAGGTAGGCGGGAACTGGGGAGGATGCAGTGGCGCTCTAACAGACGTCAGAGGAACTACGCACCAAAACACAGCTGTTCGTCACTGCACGGCAAATTAAAAGTAGGGATGAACACATATCGCCTTTTTTTGGCATTTTTACCTTTTTTGGCCACTTTTGGTGTCCAACGACCCGAACCCAAAATGTCCGGGACTTCGGGTGTCCAGGACTTGGACGTCTGGGTCTTAAAGGGATTACTGTAAATAATAAAAATAAATATGACAAGACTTTGTAGGACCAAACTATAAAAAAATACTCTTCCCATTTCAGAATATATAACTACATCGGAACTGACGGCAGTCAATATGCAAGGAAGTGGAATTGAGGATATCCTTGTTAAGAGTGAAATCTGTTTGCCAGGCACAGCTAATAAAGTTATCAGTGAGAAAAGCCACTACAAAATGCTTTGGTATTACTCTCTTGTGTGTGAGGCTATGATGCATCTCAAATGGAATGCATTTCAGCAGTGGTTGGACTCTGTCAGTCGATCTGATGCTTAACTAGAACTTGAGATATTTGTTAATGAGCTGTCCCATGCTCATGCTATGGAATCTTCTATCAGTGAAGATATACAAACCAAAATGAATCTGGTTAAACAGGGTCTCCTCCTTCTTCACCCACTCTGGGTAACATTTGAAGATACTCTTGGCCCAACATCCAATTTCTGATCCATGTTTGTGGAAATGGTGTACATTGCAAAGAGATGCGTTACAGCTGAGAGGTCAAGCTCACGGAGTGAGCATTTGACAGAGGTGAAGTCTATGATCCCATTTGTTGTCTCTTCCAAACATTTCACATACTCCAAATGTCTGCCAGCATATCTGTATGACATGCAAATGCTAAAAGTCACTCATCCGGATGTCTTCCAGAAGTGTTCTGAGGGATACTTTACTGTGCGTCAATCAGAAAGTGCCTTCTGTGGAGCATGGACCGATCTAGCCCTGGAACTTGTATATAATAGGGTGGGAAAGAGGCATCTCACAAAACCAAGCTGCTCGTGACAAATATATCAAGGCTACACCAATATTAACCAAATTTTCAGAAGCAGTGAAAAGTATGATTTACATAGATGGGACATTTGGAAGCCATCATGGAAGTTCAAATAAACAAACCCAAGAAGATGCAGATTTGATTGAAAACGTGAAGCACATAGTTTCAACTGCTATGATTGATCCATTTGCGTCTATGAATAACACTGAGCTCGTGAGCATTGCTACTGGAGAGAAAAGTCCATCAAATGATATCATCTTTGCAAAGGCAAAAGGCATTGCAGCAATAAAAAAGCTCAAGAAACAGGATCTGCAACGATTATTCCTCCAGAGATACAACACATTCTGCAGCAAAAGAAAACCAGTCTGATCAAAACATAAATAGTTTACGAAGAAGAATCAGCAGTCACAAGAACTTTATGCTTCATACAGAAAAGAGATGAAGCGACTCAAAGGGAAGCATTTTCACACGAATGGACACCTTATCCAAGTTCACTGTTTCAACCTGATCCCAAGTTTCCAAGCAGCTTTGCTATGACCAAAGGCAATAAGTGCGATTTTATTGCACACCTCATGACTGAAAGTGATGGAGTCACCCAAACAGACATATTACCTGTATCTGAGGTACCAGCTGTTTATGTTATTGATGCCATGGCACATACAGTATACAGAGGTTTCAAATCCTTGATAATAAAACCTTTGGTAATTTAGTCAAACGATATGCAGCAAAGATAATGGAAATGAAGCCAAAAGGAGTCAACGAACTCTATATTGTCGGCGATCGTTATGATATTTCAAGAGAAAAAATTCTTAAGGCTGATGAAAGAATTCTTCATGGGAACATCAGTACACCACAATTTTTGGTAGCATTCCCAACTGGAAAGTCCTTATGAAAAGTTCTAGGAAGAAGGCTAGTCTGATGGATTTCATATCACAGATGACACCCTTATACCCTTATACCAAAAGGTATCTACCTTGTCCTTGGTGTTACATTTTCCGTCAAAGATAAAACTGTAAGAATTAGTAGAGGCAGGTTTCATGAAACTGAAGACCTCAAATGTGAAGAACATGAAGAAGCAGATACCCATATAATTGCTCATCTTGCGTATGCAACTAGACATCATGAATAGTTACGCATTGTATTCCAAGCAACAGACACAGACACTGTTGTCCTGTCCACATACCACTACTGTCATTTATAGTCCGTGAAAGAAATCTGGATCCAGAAGCTGGATAAGTATTTATCAGTGCATGAACTTGTACAGTTGTTGTCACATAAATACCAAACAGAAAAACGGACCCTTGCACATGCACTAATATTCGCTTACGTGATATCTGGAGGTGACAGCGTGAGGTTCATTTACTGTCGTGGAAAAAGGAAGGCAGCCAAGATAGCTTTTCAGAAAGCTGGACAGTTTTCAAAGATATCATGTTATGGTGAAAGTGTTACTGAACTGGATCTAACAGGCGGCATTGTTTACCCGCGACGTCCCGGTGACGTGAATTAACGTCCGCACATGATGTGCACTCATGTCCCAGCGACGTGAATTAATGTGGCAACATTGCAAGTTGCATAATTTGCACAATTTTCAATTTTCGCGAGTGATTTCGCGAGTGATTTTTGGCACATATACATGGGACACCTTCCTCTATTCCTCTACAAGATGCCAAGCAGGGACAATGCCTTACACCGCATAATGCCTCCCCCCCCCCTGCACGCCATTGTCTCGGCAATTCACCTCTTACCAGTGACCTGGCCAATAAAGACATTCAGGCCCAGAGTGATTCCCCAATCGATGACAATGTGGAGGACAAAGTTTACATAGCATTAGAGGAAGAAACAGTCAGAAATGATGATCAGGTAATGTGGGAAAAAATGTCATGAATAGTGATGAATTAGTGAGTGAAACAATGCTTATAATGCCTATATTACTATTTGAAAACCAATATACTCTTGTACTACATATAAATTCGTACCAAGTAAATAAATAAATACTGTTTATGAGTGGATAAAATAGTTACCCTCCCATAGAACTCGTTTTTTTGGTGCCAGCCTGTTAGAAAACCCAGTCAGGTAAGGAGGAACTCGTACCTGGATCGAGTATTTTAAACCTCAGGTGAGCGATTTCTCTATGAATTTTCGATGTTTCTCACCAAAAGCGGATGTTTGAGCCAAAAAAAAAAAAAGATCCAAAAATGTCGGGACTGGGGCGTACCACTGCCCAGAAAACGTCGGGATGGGGCAGGTTAAAGAAGTAAGAGCTTTTATGGTCAGTCTTTATGTTGCCGAGACATTTGAAGTCCTAAATGTGTTGAGGGAACATGTTTTTGCATCAGGCATAAAAGATCTGCGAAACTTACCTCCTACTGAAGATGCTTTTCATCAACATTTACATCGTGCACCATACCAACTTATTGTTTACAAGCTAGCCCACATGTGCAAATTGTCTCTGCCACCTGCCACCCAGTATGAAAGAAAATTTGTCAGTGGTATACTACAACCCATAATTATGACCAAACCAGCAAAACCAACATCAGCATAACCAGCTTCTTGCAAGTGCAAAGTATCAAAGTGCTTCTGTAACTCCCTGTGTGCAAAAGCACAAGTACCCTGCTATATAGGATGTACATGCCTTTGTCATGCTGATAAATGCTTGTGCACTGAGGCCCAAAAATCATCTGAAGATGAAGATTCGTTGATATGAGATGATGTCGTTACTTTTTTTGTCACATTGAGTTATGTATTTAGCAAACAAGAGCAAAGACATAAGTAACCCACCAGTTTGGTAAAGTCAGTTCAAGTTATACAGACAACAAAGTTCTGTGTCTGTGACAGTAGTCATATGATGATTAATTTTTTGAGTGTCTATTATTTGAGATAGTCATTATATTTTCCATATTCAGTTATGTTTTTAGTTATGATTATCACAAATAAACTCGCCCACTACAGAAAAGTCAGTTCAAGTTATACGCTACAGTTAGCAAAGTTCTGGTTCTGAGACAAGTCAGTTGATTCACATTATGAGCCTTTCTTTCCATAGATATAATTACTGGTGTATTTCTCTCTTCAAAGAACATAAAGTAGTTAGAAATTTTTTGATGAAAGAAGTGATACAATGTACCTGGTAGTTATTTTAGACACACTAATCAGAAATATATATATATTGTTCAGGAATCTCATATTTCCGTATGTATTTATTTTTTCATTAAAATTTGAGAATCTATTTGTTTTACAGAACTTTCATGTTGCAGTGGGTATAATGAAGGGGTACTAAGTGCATTCAAGGTGCAAAATTAATACTATGAGGTCATAGCACCACTGTGTTGCAGCTGGTGTTTCTTACTGCAATGCTTTTGACATGAAGAGTCACTTCTATACTATACTTCATTTTATGGATTTTCCAATGAGATTTTTATTAGTTTTTGTACTTCCCCGTGCTCCTGTGATGTATATACAGGATAAAAAAGTATATCGTTCAGGGCCGCTTATTCCAAAATTTGAGGGGTTGGCTCCCTGGCTAATAGTTGTTTGTGCACTGGAGGAAAATCTGGGACTACCTTAAGAGCTGGAAGCAGTTATGAGAGATCAGTACTGACAATATCTATTGTGATTATCCACCGGTACGGCTATTTATTTGGTTAATATGGTGTGTTGCAGTGGCTTGTGTTTTGTGTCCAGTGACAATGGTGTTCAAGTGAAGGAGACTTAAGGACCTCTATGATGGCTATCAGTTGTGTGCATTTTAGGGAGAATGGTGTCGGGTTAAAGGTTTTATAGGTCTCTCTCTCTCTCTCTCTATCTCTCTGTAAATATCTATCTATCTGTCTATCTATCTATCTATCTATCTATCTATCTATATATATATATATATATATATATATATATATATAAAGAGAGAGAAATAGTGAGAGTCTGTGTGTGTGTGTGTGTGTGTGTGTGTGTGTGTGTGTGTATACTTACTGAATGCTGATATGAATGGTAAAGTAGTGAATGTGATGGTGGATGGAGTAGTTGGTGAATGGGGCATGTCTGCTGAGATAGATGAGAATGGCAGTGCTTTAATGGACATTTGTGCCGGAAGGGGGTTAGTGATAGCCAATACCCTCTTCAGGCACAATATGATCTACAGTTATACATGGCGAGTGATGAGAAGAATGGATGGTGAATTGAATGAAAGGAATACAATGATTGCTTATGTGTGTGTTGATGAAAGGATACGAAGGTGTGTAATGGATGCAAGAGCAGACAGAGGTTGGGGGGATTGAACTTTCTGACCACCACTTGGTGGCGGTCAGAATCAAGGTCCATGTAAAATGGAGAAATAGAAGAAGGGAAGGGCAGGAGGAAGGAGTAAATGCAAGGAGAGTGGAAAGGTTACAAGAGGATGGGAAAAAGGCATAATATATGAAAGATGTGAAGAAGCGATTGGGTAAATATGGATTGGAGCAGATGGAGGACGTGGAAGGTGTGTGCAAGATATTTACGGAAGAAATATGTGCAGCATGTGAGGTGGTGTGTGGGGTGAAGAGAAGACGAAAGGGGGTGCAAGGAACAGCATGGTGGAATGAAGAGGTGAGACAGGCTGTGGCACAAAAGAAGAAAGCATATGGTGAGTGGATGACAAACAGGGGTGTGGAAGAAGTTGAGAGATGGAAGAGAGTTATATGTAGGGAGGAAGAGAGAGGTGAAAAGGTTAGGAAGAGAGAGTAAGAAGAGAGTGGATGAGGAATTTGGAAGGAACTGAGTGTAAAATGGAGAGACTGTAAGAAAATGTTCTAGAAAGAGGTAAGGAGAGTTAGACAGGTTGACAATGAAGTTAGTTGGGGAGTGAAAGATAAAAGTGGTAGATTACTGGTGGAGAAGGGAGAAAAAGTGAGCAGATGGAGAGAACACTTTAAAGAATTGTTGAACGTAGAGAATGAAAGTATTGTGAGTATAAGTGGCTGGGGAATGGCTGGGAAAAGGAGGGATGTGAGAAGAGAGGAGGAACTCAGTAGGATGGAAGTTGTAGAAGCAATGAAGAAAGTCAAAATGGGGAAAGCCCCAGGAATTGATGGAGTGTGTGGTCAAATGCTGAAGCATGGGGGGGAGATAATAGTAGAATGGATGTGGAAGATGTGCAGGTTGGCCTGGGAGGAAGGTAGAGTCCCGGAGGATTGGAAGTCAGGTATAATTATTCCCTTGTACAAAGGAAAACGGGATAAAGAAGTGTGTGGAAATCACAGGGGCATTTGTCTTCTTAGTGTAATAGGAAAAGTATATGGTAGGATACTTATTGACAGAGGTAGGGAAATAACAGAGGAATTAGTTGGAGAAGAACAGGGAGGTTTTAGGAAGGGAAGAGGTTGTGTAGATCAGATATTCATTCTTAGATCTTTGGTGGAAAAGTTTCTAGAGATGGGAAAGAAGTTTAATGCGGCCTTCATGGATTTAGAGAAAGCATATGACAGGGTGGATAGACAAGGATTGTGGAAAGTATTTAGATTATGCGGAGTAGATGGGAAGTTGTTGAATGCTGTGAAGAGTATGTATGAGGCTGCAGTGCGTGTGGATAGTGAACTAAGTGAATTTTTCTATTTTAAGGTTTGGTTGAAACAGGGATGTGTCATGTCTCCATGGTTGTTCAGTCTCTATTTGGATGGGATTATAAAAGAGGTACAACATAGGGCAGTGGATGTTGGAGTGGCCCTAAAGAGAGAGGGCAGTGTTTGGAAACTTCCTGTACTGTTGTTTGCCGATGATACTGTGTTGTTAAGTGAAGACGAAGGGAAGCTGCAAGGCTTAGTGGATGAGTCTTGGAGAGAGTGTAAGAAACGGAATCTAAAAGTGAATGTAGGGAAGAGTAAAGTTATGGTCTTCGAAAGAAGTGAAATCAGTGAACATACACTGAGGCTGGATGAGGAGGATATGGAAAATATGAGTATGTTAAAGTACTTGGGTAATGCGATGAGTAAGGATGAAAGTTTGGAGGGTGAAGTGCTTGAAAGGATACAACAAGGAAGAAAAGTTGCTGGTTCCTTGAAGGCAGTGATATGAAACAGGGAAGTGAGCATGGAAATGAAAAAGTTGCTACTTGACAATACTGTGATACCAACGCTAACGTATGGAATCGAAGCTTGGACCTTGTTGGAGGGACAGACGTCAAAAGTGAGAGCAGTAGAAATGAGTTATTTGAGAGGAGCATGTCGAGTCACATGGAGAGACAGACTGGCAAATGAGGATGTGAAGGAGCGTTGTGGTGTGGATCTGGATGTGATAGGAAGCGCTGGGAGAAACACACTGAGGTGGTTTGGCCATGTGGAAAGGATGGAGAGTGAGAGACTGACGAGGAGAGTGTATGTGAGTGAGGTGGAGGGGGAGAGAGGGAGGGGGAGGCCAAGGATGAGATGGAGGGATGGACTGGAGAGGTATATGAGGGAGGGGGATATGAGTTAGGAGCAGGGCAGTGAAATGGCAGGGACAGGGCGACGTGGAGGCGATTTGTTTGTGGCCATCCCATATAGGATTAATGTATCTGGCAATAGATAGATAGATAAAGCTGTGTATATGTGTGTCGGTTTGTGCGTTTGTTCGTTTCTTTTTCCAAAACGTTAATAGATAACGATCTAATTCTTTTTGTATTAGGTTAGGGCAAGTCCAGGGAGTATTAGAAAAATACCAAACAAAAACTTTCGCGATCACGCGAAGAAAATCAGCACAAAGGAACGCACGGATTTTTTAATGAGAACTATAGCAGAAGTTTCCATGGCTCCATTTGTTTTATCAGTTAGCCCACAGCCCATCTCAAATTCTTAGCTCAAAGATGCGCATATACATTCACATACAAACCCTGATACAACATGCATACTTCATCTAACTATATACTTAGAATTTGGCATATGGGGGTATTGTTTATGAAGTAACTGTGTGTCTAATTACAATGTTGTAACATATATGGACATGATGTCAATCAGGGTGATTATATTCCTCGCGCCAGTGCTGTTTCTCACGGCAACGAAACGACGCTTATTTAATGCTTGTCAGTATATGATAATGGTGCTAATCATCAGGTATATATTCACATCCATTACTGAGGTTATGACAAGTAATTTCAAGAGCAGTATTACATTAAAGAGTCCCGTTCATGTGTTGGTCTCTTTCTTGACGATATGGTAAGGCAAATAGATTAGACGGAAACAAAATGGGCAGGTAAAATAAAGCATACATTGGCTAGATACATAAATATCTTAGCTAGATATTAAGATAGGCAGAACCAGACTTATAATCGAATAATAGGATACAGAAAGAGGTAGATAAATATATATAGTAATGGATGAATACGAAGATGAATAAGTGGATATACTAAGGAAAGACGCGACAATGGACCTAATGAGGAAGACGAAGTGGGAATAGTTAAGAATCTTGGCTAAAGCATGGTGTGAGTGAGGGGCAGCGACTGGGTTCAGGAAGGCGTCAGTCAGTAATGCAAAAAATACATTAACCCCTAAAGTCCTAATCGCATCAATTGATGCGATTTGAATTTTATACCAAAATGCCTAATTGCATCACTTGAGCGGGGTCTGTAAAAAACTGCGGAGCGCTTGCTTCACCCCGATTATGACGTACATGGCTTCAGGCCAATGAGAACTCGCCCCTGATGTGGTGTGAGGGGGGATTGGACCAACCCAGGCAGTGGGGGGCACCCCCCCTCTCGGCCGCCTCCATGCCACCCTCTACTCCACTCCCTCACTCCCTCCTTGTCCACCACCACTCTCCCACCTGTCCACACACCTGCATCTCTCCTCCCACCACCACCTACGTCCTTTCCCACCCTCTCTTGCCAGTCCTCTCTCCCTGCCAGCCTCGCCCACATCCCCCCAAACCCCATCCCATCCCTCCCTCCTTGTCCCTCACTATCCTTCCAACCCCCTACATACCCCTGAGAGTTATCAGGCCTGATGTACGTACCTGTTTCATATTATTTCTACTTCTTCCCAAATTTACGTATAATTACACCTCACTTTGTTCATTTCTCACCCCGTACCTACCAGTTTCCGTACGTACGTAGTTGGAGAATGCTATATGTTGTACTACATACGACGCATCTTATTTTTTATTTTATTTATTTTCATTCTCCCTACCTGCCCAGATTAGTACCTCTGATTAATCTCTGTCTCCGAGCAAACATTTACTCTGGATAAACACAACCGCCAGCCCTTCGTGGTCAACTTATCTGCCTGTTTGTTAGTTAGTTAGTTAGGGAGTCACTGCACATAACAAATAACTCGTGATTCAGTGCATTGCATACTTTTTGCGCTAATTATTCTTTTCAACTCAATAGTTTGAGGCTGATTATAGTTAATACTTTCGTTCCAAATTTTGTATCCGTCTCTTTTTCTCCTCAACGTTGCGTTACGAACACACAATGCTACGCGTGACAATGTTGGTTAGCATTTTTTTTTTTTTCGCTTCCTTCACAGTGAACACACTTACGTGCATGTATGTTTCATGACTGACTACTAATTACTTATTTTTATGAATTCCTTTGTATTATATATATATATATATATATATATATATATATATATGTGTGTGTGTGTGTGTGTGTGTGTGTGTGTGCGTTAGTTTTCTTTGATGGTTATAAACATATATATGTGTCTGTGTTAGTTCTGGAATGATTATGAGACCTTGTAGCGCTACTCCCCACACCTGTTTTATCTCCCCACACCTACTTATACGTCTGTTTTTATGGTTGTTATGACAAATCCCATTGAAACGGAGGGTTCCCACAAGAGAATTTGGTTGTTGCAGAAATTTTTCTCCCCAAGTACCACCAAGGCCTACTCCCCACACTAGTTATCTCCCCACACCTACATACACACCTGTTTTCATGGTAGATGTTACAGAACACACTGATATGCTTTGTTTTCATGCGAAAAGCTAGTTATTTCCAACCCCCGTACCTATAGGCCTACTCTCCACAGCCTACTTTATATCCCAACAGTCTAGTAATCTCCCCACACCTACATACACCTGTTCTCATGGCTGGTGTGACAAACACTTTGAAATGACCTGTCTCAATAAGAAAAATATGTAATCAAAATTTTCATGCTTTCGATTGTTTTCGAGGAGTAACTATCATAAACATTTTTTCAACTTTGATGCGCGATTGTGTGGTAACCATTAGGCCTAGGGAGGTACGGATTGCGTTGTCAGGTGTGTAAATTCTCTTTCTTTAGCCAGAACACGATCAATTTGCCCTTGATGAAGGTCGCCAAAACACCCGTGAATTGCGGTTGTGGGAGGCACCCTGCCTGAAACAGTTGCGGTCTTTAGGGGTTAAACAGTTTCTCTCTTTTGTGCAGTCTTCACTGCCAGGTGTGTGACTTTCCCTGAGGCGAAAATAAAACAAAACATAGGATACTGAACAACATGAATAAAAAGTAGCTGGCTTTGCAACCTCAGGCTCATCTGAACTTGAAACCAGTGAGCCTAAAAAAAAACAGTCACTTCAACCGGTCATTCGAAGAAACCTTTGTTGTAATAATGATGAAGGATTGTCTGCTTTCTGATAATTAGGTGAATGGAGTGACGAGGTGTGTTGTGATTTAGGGGGCTGCACTGCAGTGAGAACATAGTGGACTTTTTTTTTTTCTCGTGTGTGTGTGTGTGTGTGTGTGTGTGTGTGTCTTCTGAGTGTAACAGGAAAAGCATATGGCAGGACACTTATTGACAGAGTTAGAGAAATAAAAGAGGAATTAACTGGAGAAAAACAAGGGGGGGGGGGCGTTTAAGATGAGAAGAGGTTGTGTACAACAGATATTGATCCTTAGGTCTTTACCGAAAATTTTTCTAGATAACGGAAAGAAGTCGTGTGCGGCCTTCATGGACTTGGAGAAAGCATATAACAGTGTTGATCGACAAGGAATGTGGAAAATATTAAGAATGTAACTTATGGAGTAAATGGGAAACTGTTAATGCTGTGAAGAGTACGTATGACAGTGCAAAGCCTGCGGAGTGTGTGGAGAGTGAACTGAGTGATTTTTTTCTTTCTGAATGTTGGATTGAAACAGGGAGTTGTCATGTCTCCATGGCTGTTCAGTCTATATGTGAATGGGGTTATTAAAGAGATACATGGTAGGGCAGTGGATGTTGGAGCGTCCCTAATGAGAGATGGCAGCGTTGGGAAACCTCTTGTACTGTTGTTTGCAGATGATATTGTATTGTTAGGTGAAGACTAAGGGGAACTGCAAGGCTTGGAGAATGGGCCTGGAGGAGTGTGTAAGAAACGGAATCTAAAGGTGAATGTAGGGAACAGTAAAGTTACAAGTAAGGTCTTCCGGAGAAATAAAGTCACGGAATAAGATTGGATGATAGAGAATCGGAAAATGTAAGTGCTTTTAAGTACTTGGCTAGTGTGATGAGTAAGAATGAAGAGGACACCCCGTATGGAATGAAGTGGACACCCCGTATGGAATGAAGGCGTCTGGAAATAGATAGTGTTGGAACTGAAACAGGGGAGGAGGATGGCTATGTTGTTGTCTGGCTAAGTGCCTGTATAATGTAACTACAGACAGAACGACTTTCATATCCACATAAAAACAGCGAAGTCACCTGAAGAAATCGAATTCATCAATTCTGATAAGTTTAAATCCCTCTCCCCCTTCAAAACAAGATAAAACGTCCATTGCCTTCCGTGATATCAAAATTTTCAACACCCACAGTCATATCCACACCTCTTTCCTGGGCTAAGTCCTGCATACAGCCAAAAGGGTCGGTGAATAAAGAACTACTCTTTGTGATTAAGGAAAACGTTGGCCTACAATGGAGAAGAAATGCATTCCCTGATAAGTGTGAGTAAGGCTTTTGGAGTTGTAAGGGTGGGTGGGTATTTACAAGGAGGGATTTCTCTCACCATCAATATTTTTTTTTACTTATTTTCCTACACCACAGACGTAGTTAGTTCCAGTGCATGTTCCTAACTTTGTCTCTCACTCACTGAATAACTACTGTTTTACAGAATGAAATACTGGAAGTTGCAATCGTATAGTTTTATGTGCGTCACGCTGATTGAAGTGGTATCGAAGGTTGTGGGTACTGGTAATGTCTGATTTGCATCTAGGGTATGTCTTCAAAGTGTATTTTTTCAGCAAGGCTTTAGTGGTCCCCTTGTTTTTTTTTTCTAGACGTTTGTGTACAGTCTGGTGCAGTTATTTTTTATGCACCATCAAGTCTTGTAAACATAAGAACATTCTTTTAAACCATGTTAAAGCATTGTCGTGAAATTTTGATATATATATCACATTGCAGGACATGTCTCCAAACCCAATTTCCTATTTTCAGGCTCTTTGTCTAATATCTTATCCAACACTAGCTCCAAAACTTATCGCGCAAAAATGATAATATTCTAAATGATGAGAATGTCTTATGATGTTCGTAGAAGATAATTTTCTTACCGTTTGGATGTTTACTACATGTAACAATACTGAGTAAAGTCACAGGCAAAGACTATAATGCACCCCCATGAAAGTACGTTCATCAACGTGGTGGGGAATTTTCGCGTATTTGCAATAATAATAACATTAATAAGTTTTCACCCATTCCCCTGCCAAAATCTTCAGACATTAACACTATAAATAACCCGCATGGTAAAGCTAACATCCATGCTAGTACATTTGCCAGTGATTCTACCTTAGAGGAAGCTAGCCAAACATTCCTGTTCTAGAACTTGGCTCCTCCGAAAATGCTCCACTAAGATACCGACTAGATTTGTAAAATCCATCCTAGATAAATTTACCAACTGACAAAGCCCCAGGTCCAGATGTAATTCCTCCAGTTGTTTTGAAATAGCGTTCCCCAGAACTTCCTCCTCTTCTAGGTAAATTATTCAGATTATGCACACGTACTTCTTCACTCCCTAATTCTTGGAAAGAAACCAATATCCACCAAATTCCGAAGAAAGGAAGTTCCTCTGACCCGTCTGATAACAGATTAACAGCTGTTACAGCTTCTCTTGGTAAAGGATTTGAGATTGTTCTTAAGTCACATTGTTAAACATCTTGTATCCAACAACTTAATTAGTGATGGTATGGTCGTTGCCACGAAAGATCCACCGTTGATATAGTCAGTCTCTTGACTCATACCATCCATCAGTCAACTAATCAATCTGGAGAAACCATGCAGTAGCCCTTGATGTTTCTGAAACCTTTTAACAGAGTGCGGCACCATTCCTTGCTATTCAACTCCCATTCTATGGCTTATCATCTTTTATACCTTTAATTTCCTCATATCTCAGTGACAAAAAGATAAAAGTAGATGACGCACATTCCAATTTCCACTCGATTAATCCCGGCGTGCTACAAGGAGTAGTTCTGGGCTCCAACCCTGTTCCTAATTTATATCGATGATCTCTTATCTGTCACCCATAATATAATTCATTCATATGCAGATGACTCAACACTTCAAAGTTCATGTACACTTAAATACCCATTCACAAATATCAGTATCTCTCTAACTCACAATCCAATATAGGAGTCTTCTTATATCAAGACTTATCTAAGATCACTGAATGGGGACAAAACACTATAGTCTCATTTAATGATAGAACAACCAATTATATACGTTTTACCAATAGACAGACATTGCATGTCTCCTGTATTACCTTCACTTCTGCTAATATTGCTGCCTCTAAAAAGCATTTATTTTCTCCGTGTTTCGCTTAACAATGCCCTCAGCTGAGCCTCTAATGTTAGATCACTTGCTAAAACCGCTTCAGAGAACCTTGGATTATTGTACAGAGTCAGTAAGTTCTTCACTGACGAGCAGTTAGATATAACTGCACTCTCGCCTGGAATATTGCTCACCCTTGTGGAATGGGTGGTGAGAGGTTCCTCTAAAACAACTGGACAAAATTCAGAACAAAGCTGTTTGAATAACCTACTATTACAAATGAACTACCAACCCTACAAGGAAGACGGAATGTTGCCTCCCTTGCATTATTTTATAGATACTTTGATGAAGTTTCACAAATTGTGCCACCCTACCACGCTTTCCCCCGCGCTACACGGGCACCTGGTAGCGCTCATGAATGGACTATTTGACCATATTCTAGAACTTCTTCCTATCAATATTCTTTTATTTCCCGAGCTGCACCTCTTCGGAACTCTCTTCTCTAGAGTGGTTTCCCCCAAACTTCAACCTGCAGCTGTTCAAGTCCAACTGTTGCAAATTTTTTATGGATGGGGGACACCTGTAATCTGGCGATGGATTATTTTGTTTTATTAGTTTGCTTTTCCTTCCTCCTTTCTGTTATTCTTAAAAAAAAAAAAAATAGCCATCACTGTGGTTTCAGACTGTCGTACGCAAAATAAGCACCGATACTTTGTGGATCAAGTGTACGTAATGACACAATCACAACCTATCATCGAGCCCTTTTTTTTTTTTTTCCCCTTCATCTGAGGCATAGGGTCCCAGGACCAAGCTGCACAGTCCTAACATCTAAGGCAAAGATGACTAGCTTTGTACGCCGCTGACTGTCATTATGTGACCAGTAAACCCCACCCATCTCAACTGAAATTTTTTAAGGATCCCATCCGGGTAAAGAGCCTTGGTCTACCAGACCATTAAGCATCCATGTGACTGAACACAGTTACCAGCCAATGAAGCAAGTGGTGTCCTGCATTGCAGGAAACCATTTGGCTTGTCATTCAGTGAGAGTCATCTGAAGGCTGCTCTTCATCGAGTAAATGAATGATGGACATCCCCACCTATCTCTGAATAAGATATTCTAGAAAGATATTTACTTTGCAGTGGAATTAATATCGCAATAACGTACAGATTTCAGTACATGGATACTCATATACTGTAGTATTATAATGACCAAAACTATATATACTTCCGCAATTTCAATCATTCTTGTAACTTTCAAAAAAATTTCCTAGAGTCGTGTTCCTTATGTTTGAAATCTCACAAACGCAAAAATCCTAACATCTGATCGAAAATTTGGTGACTTTTGAAGATGACTGATCAACTGATTACGCTAAAAAGATAGGAGAGAGAGAGAGAGAGAGAGAGAGAGAGAGAGAGAGAGAGAGAGAGAGAGAGAGAGAGACGCAGGTTACTGAAACATTTAGGTGTGGTTATTAGTGTGGTCACCGTTATGTATTTCGTAGACAACCATTGTAGCTTGGGTGTTGTTATTTATTGTTGTCTACTGTATATTTCTTGTGACCGTCTATTTATTCATGATCAGACTGCTTCTTTCAGTATTTAGTCATGCAATAGTTTTGCTCTATTTTGCCTCCTTGGTTTCCTACCATTTTTTATTTGTAATATTTATTTCTGCTAATTGTAAGGATCATAGCAAAATAGAGATCACATTCTCTCCTCATTCCCTCCCGCCCTTCTTGCCTCGCGTCTCATCAGAAAAGCAAATAATTGTCCCGTGAAGGAGAAAAAGAGGATTAAGGGGTGATGAAGAGGAGAGAGCAAAGCAGAAACGAATGAAACAATAAAGTGAGAAAAAAGGGGGGGGAGGGGACAGTAAGGCGTAAATGGGTGTCATTGTAGATGGCAGGAAGAGAAACCAAGAAGAGAGGTATAAGGGGAATAAAAATAAGCGGAATGAAAATGAATGCTGTAGTTAGAAGTGCGGGAGAAAATAGGGAGTTGTTTTCACTGCGAGAAAATCAGAAGGCAGGGAGGGAGAGGCGGAGAGAGAGACAGAGGGGTGACAGCAGACGACAAATTGACAAGACATATGTTTGTGAGAGAGGACAAAGGCAGAAAGGGCGGGGATGAATGAACTGAGCGATATTGGTTGGAAATGTGATTGATGGAGAAACGGAGGAAATGACGAAGAGGGCGCTAAAACATATATGAATAGAGAAAGCAAGATGGAAGCGAGGAGTAAGCAGGGTGTATGATAAATGATCCATTGAAGATGCGTGTTTGTCAAAAGAAAGGAGACTGAAGAGCTGAGAGGAGATGCACAGGAGGAAAGTGAAGGAGGGAGGAGGAAAGGAAGGCACGCAATATAGATCAGACGAAATTGAGCTGAGACTCGGGTGAGAGGAGAATGACAATAGTGATTTGTTTATTTTCAATGGAAAGACAAATATTAGCAATATAACACCTGTAAAGAAGGGATAACTTTATAGAGTGTGAAAAATATTGTGAAAAAAGAAACTTCGTGTGAATACATCCTCTGAGTGAGGAAACCATGGGTCAGTCAGTCTTAAGGTGATATTCATCCCTTCCAACTTTCCTTCCTTCAGCTCCTCCCGTAGCCCAATCCTCGTTCTTTCCACTATTCCCAGAAGGTGGGCAGCTTGTTATTACATGTAGATTAAGTACCTGATCCCGGGAACTGTTTGCCGATCGTATGCCCAGAGTCTGGTGCATAACCATTAATACTCAGGCTCCTCTTATCCATTATCATCTTAATAAAATAGCTTAATGATAGCTGGAGGAATACTAGGGTTTACTCGACCAGTGGAATATGAATGACGAAAGAAAACAAATATTACCGAGATTACCATGGATAGATGTGAAGTAAACTGGAGTATCAGAGGGGAGTGGAGTAAATGGCTTAATTCAAAGGAAAGTGAAAGGGTGAAAATTTTGGAAACAGAAGTTTTCCTACAGCTGTTTAGCTTTTCACTTTCTTCTCTCTCTCTCTCTCTCTCTCTCTCTCTCTCTCTCTCTCTCTCTCTCTCTCTCTCTCATGTTTTCTGAGAGGGTAATGATGGGGTCAAAGAGAATGGAGAAGAGGAGGGGAGAGGACAGAGGATGAATGGTTGAAAAACTACTTCGACTGATGAAGAAAGAAAGGAAGAGGGATACAGAGACAATGAACAGTGAAATGTGTGAGAAGAGAGGGAAAGATGGAGGGTGAGGTCATGGGGAAAAACACAGAGGAAAGGACAGTTTATTTTGATAAGAAGAGGAAAGGACTATGTGTAGGTGAGTGACCAAAGATAGAAGCGTGATAAAGGTGAGGAAATAAAAAGTATAAACAAAAAGATAAGAGACTTGTGAAAGATTAGTGAGGTTAGAGGAAGAGGATGAGGAAGAATAGGTAGGAAGAGGGAAAAATGAGGGAGAATCAGTATGAAGATGCGGTGGAAGGGAAAAAATGAATTGTGGTAATCACAAAAAATATTGAGTTGGAAGTGTCGAAAGGGCATAGTGGTGAAACAACCAACGGCGGAATAGCTCAGATTAAGAGAACCTGATGAGAGGAGAGACTGTGAGGACAGAAGTTATACAAGGTGAAGTATGTTTAGGAATAATGAAAAATTAATGGGAAGAGATAAAAGATGTGACAAATTCAGAAGTGATGTGAAAAAAAGAAGCCAAAATTGTCGTCCTTGTTCTAGCTCTGGCTTCAGGCTCATCTCAACATGAACACGGTGAACCAAAGAGAAATAACAACCCGTACACAGAAAGAGGAGGAAATAGAATAAGAAATGGCTAAGAATATCTATCTATGTATATATCTGTCTATCTATCTATCTATCTATCTATCTATCTCTCTATCTGTCTATAGATAGATAGATAGATAGATAGACAGATACGTATAGATATATATAGTGCGCTTAATTACTGATTTGATAATACGATAATTTATGAGTGTGTTACCCAAGATGACTAGCCGCACACTGTGACTATAAATGTGTACAAGGGGAAGGGTATTGCCCTAGAAAGAGAAAATTATAGATCCATAAAACTTCTGAACCAGATAATGAAAGGGGGGAGAGGATTCTACAAGGTATGATTAGAGAATGTGTGAATATTGATACAATCCAGTTTGGGTTTATGCCAGACAAATGGACTACTGATGCCATATTCATTTTCCGACAGCTTCAGGAAAAATATTTAGGAAATAAAAGGGAGTCAAACTAGTACTTTTCTTTTGTTGGTTTGGAGAAGGCCTTTGACAAAGAAAGCTTGGGATCGAGGGTGGCATGTTAGAGTGGTTATGGCTATGTGTGTGGGTGCTTGCACCCAAGTGAGAGTGAATGGAAATTTGAGTGATGAGTTTTCCGTGAATGTTGGTGTGCATCAGGGGTCAGTCTTGAGTCCGTTATTGTTTGTCATGGTACTTGAAACTTTCTCAAGTGACTTCGGAAATGGGCTGTCATGGAAGATTTTCTATGCAGATGGCTTGGTGTTGATTTCAGGGAATGAAAGGAAGGTGGTTGAAATATTTAGGAAGTGCAGAGACGGAGTGGGGCACAAAGGTTTGAGAGTAAACGTGGATTTTTAAAAATTATGATATCTAAAGCTCAACGCAGTACTGTCAAGCTGAGTGAGAAGGTGTGGGAAGTACCTCTATGTTGCACAGTATTTGTGATAAGCGGGTGCATAATAAATGTAGTGGTACTAAAATACTCTGCGAGATAATGCTGATTGCGTGTGTGTGGTGTGTCGGGGAAAGCAAATAGAGATTGCCAAGCATGAAAGAATTGATCATGTTGGCCAGTCTCTTGTGTTTGTGGAGGAGTTATGTTATTTGGGACACATGTTCTGAAGATGAAGCTGGGTAAGGAGTAGTTGCAGGAAGTTCAGGGAGTTTATGACTCTTCTGACAGAGAGGGCTCTCCATTCGTGCTAATGAATTTTTGTATCCGGCATGTGTTAGGAGTGTAATGCTGTTAGTTGGACCTTGGCAGAAAAGGAACTGGATATTCGTAGGCTCAAACGTACCGAAAAGACAATCTTTAGATAGATGTGTAGTTCATCCTTGAATGCAAGGCCTGGGGGGCTAGGATTATGACTGAAGAGTTGAGAATACGCCTGGGACTGACTTATATTTGTGTTGTGGTGAGGAGAGGTAAACTGAAATGCTTTGGGCATGTTCAGAAGACAAATGATGACAAGTGGTTGCAGAAAGTGAGAAGTCTGAATGTCGGGAGTAGGGTTCCGAGAGGCAGACCGAAAAAGGCCTGGGACGAGGTTTTAGAGTGTGATTTCAGGGATAAGGGACTGAATAGGGAGGATTCCACAAATAAGCAGCATGGAGAGCTGCCACTAGGTGACCAAGACCAATGCATGGAAGCATGCTAGAGCCTTTATGAACCACGTGATATGATATATGTATGCATATGTCTGTTTATCTATCTACCTATCAGCCATAATGGTAAAGTCAACCTGCGTGTGTGTGTGTCAATCTGTGTATTAGTCTGTTTCTTTCACAGGGTTGATACAAGACATCGACCCAAGTCGTTTTCCATAAGGTCGGGTGAAGTCCAGACAGTTTAAGAAGAAAAATCGCTGTCGCACACGACAAAGCGAAATCGTCGGAAACTGCAAAAAGTGAAAATATCAGAAAATATATTTTTCGAATTTTTGGGAAGAATTGATCATTGACGACTCAGTAACGGTATGGAAACATAGATTATGGTATTTGCAACCGTGGAAAAGCTATTAGTAACTCTCAAACAAACATTTGCGGGCAAGCACTAGTAAAAATAAATATAAATATAAATATATATATATATATATATATATATATATATATATATATATATATATATATATATATACTGTATATATATATATATATATATATATATATATATATATATATATATATATATATATATATATATGTATATATATATATATATATATATATATATATATATATATATATATATATCTATCTCTATATATATATATATATATATATATATCCCCGTACCCTGAAGATTGGGTCTATGAATGTGCGTGGATGTAGTACGATTGAGGCTAAAAGGGAGGAGATTGGAAGAATGTTTGTGAGAAGAAAGTTGGATGTGTTAGCTTTGAGTGAAACGAAGATGAAAGGGAAGGGTGAGTCTATGTTTGGAAGTGTGAATGGAAGATTGTCAGGTGTTGATAGAGGAAGGGCAAGAGAAGGTGTGGCCTTGTTAGTGAGTCCGGAAGTACAGCAGTGTGTTATTGAATGGAAGGAGGTGTCATCGAGACTGATGTGGGTGAAAGCGAAATTTGAACGTGAGCTGAGGGTGTTTGTGAGTGGATATGGGCCTGGTAGTGAAAGGGATGAACAAGAGAGGGAGTCTTTCTGGAATGATGTTGCTGAGTGTCTGCATAGTTTTGGAGCGAATGTGAATGTGGTAATGATGGGAGATCTGAATGCTAGAGTGGGAAATGTAGCAGTTGAAGGCGTAGTTGGTATGCATGGTGTGCCTGGAAGAAATGAAAATGGGGAGCGAATGATAGCAATGTGTGTTCAGCGAGAGATGGTGATTGGAAATACGCTGTTTGAGAAGAAAGATATTTATAAGTATACATGGGTGAGACAGGAGGGTGGAAGGGTTGTTGACAGAGCTTTAATGGACTATGTGGTTGTGTCTAGGAATGTAATAGGAAGATTGTTGGATGTGAGAGTTCTGAGAGGGGAGGGTGGAGGTATGTCTGACCACTACCTGGTGGAGGGAAAGTTAAGAGTAGGTAAGAGATGGGTGAGAGCTAGGAGAGTTAGGTGTGGCAGGGAGGTTTTGAAAGTGAGTGAGTTGGATAAAAGAGAGAAAAAGATAGAGTATCAGGAGAAATTGAAAGATGAGTGGAACGCAGTGAAAGATCGGGAAAATGGCAGTGTGGAGGAGGAATGGCAGTTATTTAAGAGTGCTGTGGTGGAGCATGCAGAAGAGGTGTGTGGTGTGAGACGTGTGGGTGGTGGTGTAAGAAAAGGAAGTGAATGGTGGTGCGAGGAAGTAAGTATGGCTGTGGCTGAGAAGAGACGTGCATATGAAGTGTGGCTGCAGAGGAAGGATATGTCATATGAGAGGTATAAGGAAGAGAGGAATAAGGCGAGAAGGGCTGTACGTGATGCTAAAGTGGCAGCAGATGAGAGGTGGGGTAGGCGGGTGACAGAGAATTTTCAACAGAATAAGAAAATGTTTTGGAAGGAGGTGAAAAGGGTGCGAAAGGGAGAGTCTGGGAAGGAAGAACGAGTAAAAGAAGAGGATGGAAGGATGTTAATTGAGATGGATGCAGTAAGGAAGAGATGGGCAGAGTATTTTGAAAGATTGTTAAATGTAGAGGAGGAAAGGGTGGCTGAGCTTGTGGCAGATGGAAGGGTGCAAGGAATAAATGTGTTGGGAGTGTTGAATGATTCCTTGATCACGAAGGAGGAAGTGCAGAAGGCAGTAAAGGTGATGAAAACAGGGAAAGCTGCAGGTATGGATGGGTGTGCTGTGGAATGCCTGAAGGGTGGTGGAGTGACTATTGTTGACTGGTTAGTAAGATTGTTGAATGTGTGCTTTGTGAAAGGTATGGTGCCAGTTGACTGGGCAAGTGCTTGAGTGGTCCCGTTGTATAAAGGCAAGGGTGATAAGTATAAATGTACTAGCTTTAGGGGTATAAGTCTGTTGAGTGTTGTAGGTAAGGTGTATGGTAGAGTGTTAATTATGAGAGTTAGAGAGGGTACAGAGGAAGTGATTGGTGATGAGCAGTGTGGCATTAGGAAAGGGAGGGGATGTGTGGATCAGGTGTTTGCTGTGAGACAAGTGTGTGAAAAGTATTCAGCGAAAGGCAAGGATGTGTTTTGGGCATTTATGGATTTAGAGAAAGCGTATGATAGAATTGATAGGGAGGCTTTGTGGACTGTTTTAAGATTGTATGGACTTGATGGTAGGTTATTAAAAGGGGTGAAAAGGTTTTATGTAAATAGTAGAGCGTGTGTAAGAGTGGGAAATGCTGTGAGTGATTGGTTTCCTGTGAGAGTGGGGCTGCGACAGGGATGTGTGATGTCGCCTTGGTTGTTTAATATTTACATGGATGGTGTTGTAAGGGAGGTGAATGCAAGAGTTTTAGGTGGAGGTCTGAGTCTGGTGAATGTTGATGGTGGAGAGTGGAATCTGAAGCAGCTGCTGTTTGCAGATGATACTGCACTGGTGGCTGATTCAGAGGAGAGATTGAGACAGTTGGTAGATGAGTTTGGAAGGGTGTGTGAAAGGAGGAAATTGAAAGTAAATGAGAATAAGAGTAAAGTGATGAAGTGTACGAGGTTGGTAGATGGTAGGGGGATGAATATAGTTTTGAATGGCGAGTTGCTTGAGGAGGTAGAGTGTTTTAAATATCTAGGGTCACATGTTGCTGTGGATGGAAGAATAGATGCAGAAGTGAAGTTTAGAATAAATGAAGTAGGAAAGGTGCTGGGAGGAATGAAAAAAGTGTTTAGATGTCGTTCGCTTAGAATAGATGTAAAGAGAAGGCTGTATGAGGGTGTTGTGGTACCAACTGCATTGTATGGGGCTGCAACATATAATATGGGTATAGCAGAGAGGAAAAGTTTGAGTGTAATGGAGATGAGGTGTCTGAGGAGTATGTGTGGAGTAACGTGTATGGATCGAGTGTGGAATGATGAAGTGCGAAGGAGAACTGGAGTTGTTCGGGAGATGGCTGGTAGAGTTGAGCAGAGGGTGTTGCGTTGGTTTGGGCTCATGGAGAGAATGGAAAATGAGCGATTGGTGAAAAAGATAACTAGATCTGATGTGAGAGGTGTAAGGCTGAGAGGAAGACCACGAATAGGATGGATGGACAGTGTGAAGAGAGCGCTGGATGCGAGAGGGATGTCTGTTGAGTAAGGAAGAATGGCTGTGCGTGACAGAAATGGGTGGAGAGAAATTGTGAATGAATGAGTGATGACGCATCCCTGAGGGGATATTCTACCGCATTTGGTCTGATCAGCTATTTCAGGTCAGGTGCGGGTAAGGGAATGAGTCTGTTATGATGTGGCAGGGGTAAACCAGCTCTGCTGTCGAGCTCTGCTGAGGATGTCACTGACTGCATTGCGCAGTTGACCCTTGTGCAGTGTGGTGCGGTGAGGATCTGTCCGTTCTCCCCTTTGGGGCTAAGATGCGAATGAATGTGTTTGAATGGATGAGTAAATGGGGAGTCTGTCGTCCTGTCTCGGCTAGCTCCCTTTCCCTGGGGGAAGCAGCCTAGGTATATATATATATATATATATATATATATATATATATATATATATATATATATATATATATATATATATATATATATATATATATATATATATATATATATATATATATATATATATATATATATATATATGCAAACTAACCACAGGATAAATGAAAGGAGCGACAGTGAGTACTTTCGTATATTACATTGTCAGACAGAGTGAGACAGAAACGTGAAGGGTAGAGGTCTTTTATGCACACCTGCAGCAGGTAGTGGCACACAGAACAATGGATGACCTTAATTTTTACCTACGGCTTAACTTGTGGTCACCTGCAGCAGGGAGTGGAACACAACAAAGGATGGCCTGAATCTAAAAATGCACGTGACAAAGGAGGAGGGAGTAGGAGGGGAGGAAAGGGGAGTGGGAAGGAGGGGGAAGGGGGAGGGGAGGCCATCCTTTGTTGTGTTCCACTCCCTGCTGCAGGTGACCATAAGTTAAGCCGCAGGTAAAAATTCAGGTCATCCATTGTTCTATGTGCCACTTCCTGCTGCGGGTGTGCATAAAAGACCTCTACCCTTTACGTTTCTGTCTCATGCTATCTGACGATGTAATATATGAAAGTACTCACTGTCGCTCCTTTCATTTCTCCTGTGGTTAGTTTGCATACATATCTTCACGATGAAGTGAAGTCTCTGCATATATATATATATATATATATATAAATATATATATATATATATATATATATATATATATATATATATATATATATATATATATGCAGTAAGTTTCCGCCAACCATGGGGTTCACCAACAACGGCATTCACTTATATACGGTAACAGATTTTTATAAAAAATCACCTACCACGTGTTCCTGGTTCTCGTATACTCAGTTTGCAGCAGCTGCCAGTAGGTGGCAGCAACACTCTCCCACGCTAGTAGCTTTCCCGCCTTCCAGTTCAGTCTGTGTTGTTACAGGGAGCAGTCTGAGGAGGAGAGCTGTTGCAGAATCTCCATCAGTTTATCACTTGTCCCGTTGTCATCATGGGCCCAAAACGTTAAGTCTAGTTAGGATCGTGATGATAAGAAGGACGACAGTGAGAACAGAAAAAAAAAAAAAACAAGTTAATAAACACTTTAACCCACACATGCCCAGCAAATTTAATGCAGTCGTCACCTCACTGTGGGCAGTTTCTCAGGAACTGCTGAAAATTGTTTGTTTTCAACGTTAATATATCGGAAAGTATAGCACATAGGGGCAAGAATTAATGACCATTTTTCTCATCAACTTTTCCTCTAGTGAATGAAAGCAACCCGACGTCTGTAGGTCCTTGCACTGTTAAGTAATGGCGTGAGGAAGAGAACTAATTTTTGGCGCAAAAGAGGAGGTGCTCGTGCATCTGCCCGCAGCACCAACTATGGCTTTGCTCTCAACGTGATAACTTACTCCACTACTACAGTAGATAAACTAGACACTGTTGCATCCAAAAGCTGCCTGATGGCAATAACACTGAGCCCTGTTCTAGCGTCCTTAGAAAGAGGCCTGGCAGGAGTGGATGATGCAATTGGCTACAGGCGGTGTAGATGGAATCAGACAAGGAGAAACCTGAAGAAAGTGTTGTACACCTGGCAACGGCCAGGGAGAGACTGACTCTCGTCTGTGTGGTATAGAAGCACTCCCTCCCTACCCTTTGGTGTGAGAAGAAATGGCGGCCGGTTCAAGCGGTTGTATAGCCGCTACCCGGCGGCCATGTGGAAACCAGACTGTAACGTGTATAGACGTTACTTCCCTATTTTTCTTAGCTGTTCTGTTGTGACAGCTCGTTTGAATCGAAAACATAATGTTTGAAGAAGCTATCCTGACATAAAGTGTTTAACTAGACCTAACCAAACCTAGCTTAACTGTAGTTAATAATTTAACTTTACATATCCTAACCTAACATAACCTCCAGTTAAGAAATTTGGAAATGAATCCACCTCTGAGTACGTTAAGTTTCTTCTATTGCACTGGACACAAACAATCGTAAGCCCAGCTTAAGGAATGTTATGAAAATAACAGGGGAGTAAATTTTTCAGCAGGAAAACGTAATTTACCACCCTGAAAATACTCAGAAAAATTAAATGTTGCATTGAAAAAGGGATGCGTCATGTCTCCATGGTTGTTCAATCTGAATGTGGATGAGGTTATAAAAGTGATAAAGGGTAGGGTAGAGGATTTTGAAGCGTCTCTAACGAGAGAGAGCGGGGTATGGAAATTCCTGTACTGTTGTTTGTTGATGATATGTATTGTTAGGTGATGACGAAGGGGAACTTCAAGGCTTGGTGAATAAGTTCGGGAGTGTGTAAGAAACGGAATCTAAAGGCGAATGTAGGGAACAGTAAAATTACGAGTATGGTCTTCCGGAGAAATAAAGTCACGGAATATACAGTGAGGCTGGATGATAGGGAAATGGAAAATGTAAATGCTTTTAAGTACTTGGCTAGTGTGATGAGTAAGATTGAAGTGCCTGAAAGGGTGCAACAAGGAAGAACGGTTGTTGGTTCTTTGAAAGCAGTGATTAGAAATAGGAATATGGGCATAAAAGTCGTTGCATGAGGGTATTGTTATACTAACTATAACATATGGAAGTGAAAATTGGACCTTGTTGGAAGGACGCAAGTCAAGAGTGAGAGCAGTGGAAATGAATTATTTGATAGGAGCATGTGGAGTTACATGGAGAGATCAACTGACAAATTAGGAAGTGAAGAAATGTTGTGGTGTGGATGTGGATGTGACAGAAAACTTTAGGAGAAATACACTGGGATGATTTGACCATGTGGAGAGGATGGACAGCGAGAGACTAAAGACGGGAGTGTAGGCTATGTGAAGGAGGGAGTGGGAGGGAGAGGGAGGGGGAGGCCAGTAATGAGATGGAGGGATGGAGTGGAGCGGTATATGAGAATGAGGTGTATGAGCTGGGGGGATGGCAGTGAAATGTAGTGATATGGCACGGGACAGGGAGACATGGTGGCAATTTGTTTGTGGCCACCCCTTATGGAATTAAGGCGTCTGGCAATAGATAGACAGATAGTGTTGGAACTGAAACAGGAAAGGAGGATGGCTATGTTGTTATATGGCTAAGTGCCTGTATCATGTAACTACAAACAGAACGACTTTCATATCATCCACAAAAATACCGGTCATGTGGAGATATCGAAATCAACAATTCTGATGAATTTTATTTCCCTCTCCCCCTTCCTCCCTACAAAAAAGATAAAACATCCATTTTCTTCCGCGAAATCATAGTTGTTCAACCCCTACAGTCACATTCACACCTCGTTCCCGGCCTAAGTCCCACTTACAACCAAATGGGTGGCTGAATAATGAACTCCTCTTTGTGAATAAGGGAAAAGTTGGCCTACAATGGAGAAGAAATGAATTCCCTGATAGGTGTCAGTATGGCTTTTGGGTTGCAAGGGTGGGTGGGTAATTAAAAGGGGTGATGTTTGACACCATCAATAGGTTTTTTCCTTATTTTGCTAAACACAGACGTTACTAATTTCAGTGCATGTTCTTAACTTTGTCTCTCACTCACTGAATAACTACTGTTTTAAGGAATGAAACATTGGAAGTTGCAATCGTAGCGTTTTATGACCGTCACACTGATTGAAGTGGTATGGAAGGTTGGGGGTATCGCTAATGTCTGATTTGTATCTAGGGTGTGTCTCCAAAGTGTATTTTCTCAGCAAGGCTTTAGTGTTCCCATTATTTTCTGGACGTTTGTGTAAAGTCTGATACAGTTATGTTTTAGGCACCATCAAGTCTTGTAAGCATGAGAACATTCTTTTAAGCCGTGTTACAGCACTGTCTTCAAATTCTGTAACATATACAGTACAACGTTGCAGGACATGTCCCGAAAACTTTTTTTTTTTTTTGTTCGGGCTCTCATGGCCAATATCTTAACACTAGCTCCAAAAATTATCGGGCAAAAGGTAAGTGATAATATTCTAAATCATGAGAATGTCTTGTGATGTTCGAAGAATGTAGTTCTCGTACTGTTTGGATATTTGCTATATGTAATAATACTGACTTAGTAAAGTCATAGGCAAAGACTATAATGCATCCTCATGAAAGTACGTCCATCAATGTGGTGGGGAATTATCGTGTACTTTGCAATAATAACTTTAACAAGTCATTACCCATTCTCCCACTAAAATCTTCCGATAGTCACACTTATAAATAACCCGCATGGTAAAGCGAACTTCCTTGTTCGTACATTTGCCAGTGATTCTGCCTAAGAGGAAGTTAGGCAAAACATCCCTGTTCTAGAACTTGACTCTCCCAAAAATGCGTCACTTAAGATACAGAGTAGATTCGTAAAATCCATCCTAGATAATTTACCAACCGACAAAGCTCCAGGTCCAGATGGAATTCCTCCAATCGTTTTGAAAAAGTGTTCCCGAAGACTTGCGTCTGTTCTGGGTAAATTATTCACACAATGCATATGTACTTCTTCACTCCCTAATTCATAGAAGGAAGCCAATATCCACCAAATTCCGAAGAAAGGAAGTTCCTCTGACCCGTTGGATTAGAGACCAACAGCTATCACTTCTCTTGGTAAAGTATTTGAGATTGTAATTAATAGTAACAGTGTTAAACATCTTGTATCCAATAACTTAATTAGTGTCGGTATGGTCTTTGCCACGAAAGACCACCATTGATATAGTCAGTCTCTTGACTCATTCCATCCATCAGTCAACTGACTTATATGGAGAAACCAGTGCAGTAGCCCTTCATGTACCTAAAGCTTTTAACAAAGTGTGGCACCATTCCTTGCAGTCCAAACTTCCCTGCTATGACTTATCATCTGTTATTGCTTTGATATCCCCATATCTCAGTGACAGAGAGTAAACAGTAAAAGTAGATGATGTATATTCCAATTTCCACACGATTAATCACGGCGTGCTACAAGGAGTAGTTCTGGCTCCAACCCTGCTCCAAATTTATATTGATGATCTCTTATCTGTCACCCACAGTATAATTCATTCATACGCAGATGACTCAATAAATCACAAATCATTTACACTTAAGCACCGATGCACAAAGTTAGGTATCCCTGACTCACAATCCTGTACAGAACCTTCATAAATCAAGTCTTATCTAAGATCACTGAATGGGGACAAAACAACATTGTCTCATTTAATACTAGGACAACCAAATATATACATTTTACAAATAGACAGATATTGCATGACTCCCATATTACCTTCAATGCTACTAATATTGCTACCTCTAAAAGTATTGATTTTGTCCATGTTTCACTTAACCAGTGGCGTACCTGAGGGGGTGGGTGGGGGAGGGGCTGTTTGAAACTGCCCCCCGGGCCCCCAATTGAGGGGGTCCCCAAAAAGCCTTAAAAATTTATAAGCTTCTTTATTAATATTTAAAAATATATATATTCATCATCCCAACAATCCCCGCTGAGATATTAGATAAGTTTTGAGAATGAGGGGGGCCAGGTTCTTTGCGGGGCCACCCTCCAGGAAGGGGGCCCCTGCAAAGAACCTAGACCCCCTGGGGGCCCCCGCAAAGAACCTGGCCCCCGGGGCCTCCAAATCTCTAGGTACGCCCCTGCACTTAACAGTGCCCTCAGCTGAGCCTCTCATGTTAGTTCACTTGCTAACATCAGTTCAGAGAAATTTGGATAATTGTACAGAGTCCGTATATTCTTTACTGACATGCAGTTAGCTATAATTTACAAGAGTCAAGTGCACTCTCAGCTGGAATATTCCTCACCCTTGGGGAATGGATGTGGAGAGGCTGCACTGAAACAACTGGAAAAAATTCAAAACAAAGCCGTTTGAATGATTAAAAACCCTACTATTACAAATGAACTATCAACCCTACAAGAAAGACGGAATGTTGCCTCCCTTGCATTATTTTATAGATACTTTTATGAAGTTTCACTAGTAGTGCTACCCCTCTGCGCCTTCCTCCATGCTACACGGGCATCTGGTAGCGCTCATGAATGAACTATATGACCATATTCTAGAACTTCTTCCTATCAAAATTCTTTTATTTCCCGAGCTGCACCTCTTAGGAACTCGCTTCCCTTGAGTGGTTTCCCCCGAAATTCAACCTGCAGCTGTTCAAGTCCAACTGTTGCAAATTTTTTTTTATGAAGGGAGGACATCTGTAATTTGGTGATGGAAATTATTTTTTTAATTTGCTTCTTGCTCGATTCTGTTATTCTAAAAAAAAAGTCACTGTGGTTTCAGACTGCCGCATGCAAAGTGAGCACCGATACTTTCTGGATCAAGTGTACGTAAAGACACAATTATCAACCTATCATCGAGACCTTTTGATTTTTTTTCTCCATCTGACGCATAGAGTCCTAGGACCAAGCTGCACAGTCCTGACATCTAAGGCAAAGATGACTAGCTTTGTACGCCACTGACTGTCATTATGTGACCAGGAAACCCCACCCATCTCTCAAGTGAAAAATTTTAAGGATCCCATCCGGGTAAGGAGCCTTGGTGTACCAGACCATTAGGCATCCATTTGATTGAACAATTACCAACCAATGAAGTAAATGGTGTCCTGCATTACAGGAAATCATTTGACTTGTCCTTCGGTGAGAGTCACCTGAAGGATGCTCTTCATCGAGTAAGTGAATGATGGACATCCCCTCCTATCTCTGAGTAAGACATTTCAGAAAGATTTTTACTTTGCAGTAGAATGAATATTGCAATAACGTACAGATTACCTAACATTGGTATTGATATCCATATATTTATTGCCAGACGCCTTAATCCCGTAATGGGTGGCCACAAACAAATTACCTCCATGTTGCCCTGTCCCACGCCATTTCACTGCCCTGCTCCCAGCTCACACACCCGTCTCTCATATACATCTTCACTCCATCCCTCCATCTCATCCTTGGCCTCCCACTCCCTCTCTCCCTCCATCTCACTCAAATACACTCTCCTCGTCGGTCTCTCGCTCTCCATCCTCTCCACATGGATAAAATACCTCAATGAGTTTCTCCTAACGCTTCCTGACACATCCACATCCATACCAGAACGCTCCTTCACTTCCTCATTTGTCAGTCTGTCTCTCCATGTGACTTCACATGCCCCCCTCAAATAATTCATTTCCATTGCTCTCACTCTTGACTTGTGTCCCTCCAACAAGGTCCAAACTTCACATCCATACGTTACAGTTGGTATCACAATACTGTCATGCAGTAATTTTTTCACTTGCATGCTCACTTCCCTGTTTCTTATCACTTCTTTCAAGGAACCAGCAACCATTCTTCCTTGTAACCTTTCATGCACTTCACCCCGAAAACTTACATCCTTACTCATCACAGTACCCAAGTACTTAAACACACTCACATTTTCCACTTCCTCCTCATCCAACCTCACTGTACATTCACTAACTTCATTTTTCTAGAAGACCATAACTTTACTCTTCCTTACATTCACTTTTAGATTCAGTTCCTTACACGCTCTCCCAGACTCATCCACCAAGCCTTGCAGCTACCCTTCGTCTTCTCTTAACAGCACAATATCATCTACAAACAACAGTACAAGAAGATTCCAAACACTGCCGTCGCTTATTAGGGCTGCTGTAACATCCACTGCCCTACCTTGAATCTCTTTAATAAACCATCCATATTCAGACTGAACAACCATGGAGACATGACACATCCCTGTTTCAATAAAAAAAAAAAAAAATCACTCGGTTCCCTACCAACACCACTGCAGCTTTAGCACCCTCATACATACTCTTCACGGCATTCAGTAACTTCCCATTTACTCCATATATTCTTAATTTTTTCAACAATCCTTTCCCTTCTACCCTGTCATATTCTTTCTACAAATCCTTGAAGGCCGCATACAACTTCTTTCCCTTCTCTAGAAACGTTTCCACTAAAGACCCAAGAATGAATATCTGATCTACACAACCTTTTCCCTTTCCAAAACCTCTCTGTTCTTCTCCAACAAATTCCTCTGTTATTTCTCTAATTCTGTCAATAAGTATCCTTCTTTATACTTTTCCTATTACACTTATCACACATTTTTTCCCTTTTTAGTTTGTGCAGAGGAACAATTATACCTGACTACCAGTTCCCTGGTACTCTACTTTCCTCCCAGGCCAATCTGCACATTTTGCACATTCATTCTGCTGCTATCTCTCCCCCATGCTTCAGCATTTCACCACATACTCCATCAGTTCCTGGGGCTTTCCCCATTTTGATTTTCTTTTATTTCTTCCACAAATTCCCTCCTAATGATTTCTTCCTCCTTTCTCACATCCCTCCTTCTCCCAGCCTTTCCCCAGGCACTTATAGTCACATTACTTTCACTCTCTACGTTCAGGAATTTCTTAACTTGTTCTCTCCAACTGCTCACTTTTTCTCCCTTCTCCACTAGTCATCTACCATTATTCTTTTTCATTCGCCGACTAACATGTTTGACACCCTGTCTACCTCTCTTTATCTCTTTCCAGAACATTTTCTTACATTCCCTCCACTTAACACTCAAATTCCTTCCTAATTCCTCATCCACTCTCTTCTTACTCTCTTTTACTAATTTGTTCACCTCTCTCTTCCTCTCTACATATAACTCTCTTTTCTGTCTCTCAACTTCTTCCACACCCCTGTTTCTCATCCACTCACTATATGCTTTCTTCTTTTGTGCCACAGCCTGTCTCACTTCTTCATTTCTCCATGCTGTTCCTTGGACCCCCTTTTGTCTTCATCCCATACACCACCTCACATGCTACACAGATTTCTTCTGTGAACATCTTGCACACACCTTCCACGTCCCCCATCTGCTCCAGTCCATATTTACCCAATCACTCCTCAACTTATCTATTATATTCTGCCATTTTTCCATCCTCTTGTAACCTTCCCACCTTTGTACGAACTACTTCCTCCTGGTGGTAGGTGGTGGTGCCCATCATCAACCCATTTAGTGTAGCGGCACTGTTTTTAGGGTAGCTTTGCATTGAGCAGCAAGGCAAATAATTTCATGTAAACCAGGAAATCATTTACAACGTTTGGTGGTAACCTTATAACCAACCAACACGTGAACCCTACGTGACAACAAGTGGGCTGGTGAAGGGTTAGTGCCTCTCCATGGAAAACACCAGACTAAAAGTACGAAGAAGATACTGTTATTCTGTAGTAAAATAATGACCAAAAGCATATATATTTCTCCAGTTTCATTCTTTTAGACCTTCCAAAAAATTTCATTGAGCCGTGTTCTTAATGTCTGAAATCTCACAAACTCAAAAATCCCAACATCTGTTCGAAAGTTTGCTGACCTTTGCAGATGACTGATTACTTGGTTACACTAAAAATCGTGGAGACCGAGAGAGAGAGAGAGAGAGAGAGAGAGAGAGAGAATAATATATGAGAGGATAAGAGTGTCCATGTGTGTGTGTGTGTGTGTGTGTGTGTGTGTGTGTGTGTGTGTGTGTGTGTGTGTGAAGATTACAGTCTCAAGCAACTTGTTTCGCAGGTTACTGAAACATTAAGTGTGGTTGTTATTGTAGCCACCGTTATGAATTTCCACGACAATTATTGTAGCTTGGTTGTTGTTATTTATTGTTATTAATATTCCTTGGTGATTGTTCATGATAAAATTACATCTTTCAGTAATTAGTCATGCAATAGTTTTGCTCTGTTTGGTATACTTGTTTTCCTTTTTTTTTTTTTTTTTTTTTTTTTTGAACGAGGACATCAAATTTAGTCACAGTTTGGACCTCCGACATATGTACCCGAAAGATTTATCGCATCACCAAGAAATGGGGGTAGGGGTCAGGAGGATATCTCTGTAGTACAGTAGCGAACTTTTTTTGGATATCTTAGTCAATTTTGAAATTACAAGACAGATAGACACAAATTTCGAATTCGCTAATTATCCTCAATTATTTTCATTCATAGACAACGTATGATTCCCAGTAGTTTTTCCGTAAATCGAGAAAACAATTTTTTGTAAGACAGATTAGCATAACAGCCAGCTGCGCAAGAAATAATGGTGTATGGTTGCGTGAGTAGCGCAGCAGTATTTCCTGACGATTGCTGGAAGCAATCAGGTTTTGCCTTTTCGAAACAAATAATATCTTCTGTTTGGCCTTTTTTGGAAAATTTTGACTGCATCCGAGTCAGACTAATAAAATACCCTGACCGACTGATGAAACTCTGAATTTCTGATTTCTGTTTCAAATCGGAGCGCACCCAGAGATTTGGTGAAAGTAATTTTTGTCAGTGAGCAAAAAGCAGTCATTATTAACCTGCTAGGTCCCAAGCCCCAGACCTAAAATTAATTCAAGAGGAGTATTGGTTTTAGGAACTGTGAAGGAATATTTTTGGTGTAATTTAATAAGTTCTTTTTAGTATATTCAGGTCTGTAAATCAGAGGAAGATGATGAGCCACATGAGACAATATTCAGCACTGCCTAACTTGCCCGCTCGCTCGCTTGAACACGTTCCACACTTTCAGTGTGGACGCCTGTTGCATGGTAATATTTATTGTTGCTAAATTTGGATCAGAGCAAAATAGAGATCACATTTTCTCCTCATTCCCTCCCTCCCTTCTGTCTTGCTTCTCATTAGAAAAGCCAATAATTGTCCCGTGAAGGAGTGAGAAAGGATTTAGGGATGATGAAGAGGCGAGAAGGCAGAAAGGAATGAAAAAATAAAGTGAGATAAAAAAGGAGGGATAGGGGACAGTAAGTGGTAAATAGGTGTGAATGGGAATGGCAGGAAGAAAGACGAAGAAGAGAAGTTTAAGGGGAATAAGGATGAAAATTAATAATGTAAGAAGTGAGGAAGAAAATGAGGAGTTGTTTTCACTATGGGAAAAGCAGAAGGCGGGGAGGGGGAGGGGGAAAGACAGAAGGGAGACAGCAGACAACAAATTGAAAAGACAGATGTTTGTGAGAGAGAACAAAGGCAGAAAGGGCGAGGATGAATGTGCTGAGCGGTATTGGTGGGAAATGTGATTGATGGTGAAAGGGAAAGAAATGGTGGAAATTAAGAGGGCGCTAGAAGATAAATGAATACAGAAAACAAGATGGAAGTGAGGAGTAAGCAGAATGTAAGATAAATGATCCACTGAAGAAGCGTACCGGTATTTGTCAAAAGAAAGGAGAGTGAAGAGTTGAGAGGAGATCCACAGGAGGAAGGTCAAGGAGGGAAGAGGAAAGGAAGGCTCGGAATAAAGATCAGACGGAATTGTGCTGAGACTCGGATGAGAGGAGAATGAGATATAGTGGTTTGTTTACTCTCAGTGGAAAGCGAAATTTTTAGCAAAATTACACTTACAGAGAAGGAATAACTCTACAGAGTAGGGAAAATATATTAATGTGATTAAAAACTGTGTTCGAATACTGTCCTCTGAGTGAGATAATTTGAACGGTGTTAGTAATAACATCTACCAGTCAGGGTAAGGTGTTATTCATCCCTTCCAACTTTCCTTCCTTCAGCTCCTCCTGTAGCCCTATCCTTGTTCCTTTCATTATTCTCAGAAGGTGGTCAGCCTGTTATTACATGTAGATTAAGTACTTGATCCCGTGAATTGTTGACCGATCGTATGCCCAGAGTCTGGTACATAAGCATTAATACTCAGGCTCCTATTATCCTCTCTCAGCGGAATAAAATAGCTTAATGATAGCTGGAGGAATACTAGGAGATACTCGACCAGTGGAATATGAATGACAAAAGAAAACAAATACCACCGAGCCTAAAGTGGAGATGTGAAGTAAACTGGAGTATAAGGGGGAAGTGGAGTAAAGGGCTTAACTCAAAGGTCAGTGAATTATATATATATATATATATATATATATATATATATATATATATATATATATATAATTATGTGGGTCCGGAAATTTGCATGCAGCCTAGGCTGACGCTGGGGTCATTTTCTTATGCTTTCAAAATTGATTTTTTTTTCCTTGCCATATTGAAGAGAAAGTTCAGACGCACCTAACAGCGCAAATCCCAGCTTCCTAGACCCATTCTGTGGCTTGTAATGGAGCGCGAAAGTTGCCGAAATATCGGCAACCGATATCGCCGTAGAGAGATGCTGCCACGTTGCAACACTGCATGTGTTATCATTTGTTTTACCCTCCAAAACAATGTGAATGGTGCTGAAATATTGCACATATATTAGATATGATGATATTGAATGCTTTCAGTACATAATATGTTAGGATTGGCTCGAAAAAAAGTATTATGAATATTTTTTCACCTTTTTTATATAAAATACTTTTATGTTAGTATCGAGTTATTTTTTACGTTATCGTTGTGCCCATGCTTGGAAAAGGGAGTGAAAGAGTTGAATTTTCAGTCCTAAATGAGAAAATTGCCCGTCCCCCGAGGCTAGGCTCTCCCACAGGGGATGAAAGTGGAGGGTCAGATCCCATTAGGAATAGGGGAGTTGAGTCGCAACTTGCCGCTCCCACACCACGTGCATGGCTAAAAATAGAATCGTAAAGCAGTTTCAAAACCACGAATAAGTCTAATTATCATGAATAGAGAGACAAAGCAGAAATAAAAACGTTTACAGACATGGGGAAACGTATTTTTTCCATAATAACACATTCACATTTCTCGATCATGTTACCTTGTATTTTTCGTAATATATGTTGCTGTCTGTCTGTCGTGAATGTAGGAAAGTATGATATTTTCTGCCTGGGTAAGAAAAAAGGGTACAGCTGGATGTTTCCCAACACTTTACATGGTCAGAATTGTGAGATGACCTGCCATTCGCATCTCGCACGAGTTGATTAGCAGGAAGGGAAGGAAGTTCTATCCACCCACGAAAGCATTATGTGAACACAGAAAACTTTCCTGTTATGCTTGTAAAAGGCAAAGAATATGTAAAATGATTTGAAACAGTGCAACAAAGCTGAGCAAATAGGTAAAGATACCAAACAAAAATTATTTTTTGTTATATTTCCATCTTTTTTATGTTTGTGTTTATTTATAATCGTAAACAGGGTGGTTCGGTGTGTTTTGCAAGGAAGGAGAAAGATGCTATTTTCTGTTTGAGTAAAGATAATGGGTGTAACTAGGTGTGTTTAGGCATGGCCATGAGCGAAAATATCGTACTTCCACTCTTCACGGCAGCATGTGATGAATTGACAGATGAGATGTGAGAGCAGTGTTGCCACACTTTTAGATGGGAATTATCGTACCGGCCTCTCAAAATTATCGATTTTTCGTTGGAATTATCATACATTATTATTTTTTTAAGTGTATAGGAATCTGATGTATCTTAAAACTGTCACCGATGCCTTGGTTATTTACTGATAACTTACCCATTACAATTATCTTCATCAGGACTGTCATTTTAAGGAACTGACATATTCTCAGCTGTATACTTATCATTTTATTTTGTATTAAAATTAGAGCATACCACGAAAATCTCAATGATATTACGATAGTATGATCATATGCTTTATTACAAAAATGATTGTTATGTGGGGTGTTTTTAGTTCGACCTCTTGTCCTAAAAACGCCCGCGACTGAGCGGGGTCCTCTTTCCGGACCGGAATTAAAGCACCCAGAAAGGAACAGGGCATAAAACTTGGCAGTATACCTTAACACATCTATTGTATTAGTTCAACACACATTACAATATAAGAACAGAGAGACACTGGATATGGAACAGACAGGAAGACAGAGTTGGTTTTCCAATATAAAATGTACACAAATACACAAGGATGTCAAGGGCAGATTTCATGTATGCACAGATGTTGATAGTTACTAAAACATGACATCGGTATTATAATCAGTGCATAATTGTCATTTAACCCTCGGCATCCCGTCGACGTTCTTTAACGTCCTCACGTTTTGTCACTGCCAATCCCGTCAACGTACTTTAACACGCTGCAATTGCAAGGTCCATAATTTTCACAATTTTCAAAATTCGCGTGAGATTTTCGATTCGCCCACCTACCCAAGCCTCCCCTACCTGCCACCAGGCGGGCAGCCTCCCAGACCCCGCGTGACCCATGCGCGCCCTTGTCTCGGTCACTCACCTATTAGCAGTGACCCAGGTCAGACATGGCACGTAAAGGTCTCTTTGTGGACGAGATACAATCCGCCCTGGATGCCTTCACTGGAGATAGTGATTCTCCACTTGATGACGATGTGGAGGATCGTGATTATGTGCAGCCTGAGGAGGAAATAATAAGCAGTGATGAGGAGGTCCCTTCGCCACGGAAAAAGCGGTATGTTATGTATCATAAGGCTAGGGAAGGCCAGCCTGCACCCAAAACACCTGCACGGACGTCTCTCCATCCCCTAGAGAGAGATTCTGATGAGGACGAGGACGAGGACGAGGATGAGGATGGCGGCTTAGGACGTGATGTTGCCTCGTGGTTAGGGAAGGAGAAAATCTCACCCCTAGGATCAGAAGGTGGGGCGAGAAGGCAAATCAGGTATGGTCCTTGTGTTTTGTCTGGGGAAGGCGAAAGTGGTGTGGCGGGAGTGCGGGGTGAAAGGGAAAGTGGTGTGGCGGCAGTGCGGGGTGAAGGGGAAAGTGGTGTGGCGGGAGTGAGCGGTGAAAGGGAAAGTGTTGTGAGGGAGGCAGCACGAGTACGTGGTGTATGTGGGCATAGGGGAGACGAGGTGGAGCCGCTCCCCAACATGTCTTTCGCCCCACAATATTCCCAAACTTCCTCCCCACAGCCCCAGGATGTGGGAAAAGGAAGGAAAGGGAAGGGAAAGGGTAAAGGAAAAAGGAGAGGGAAGAGAAGTGCAAGTGATGAAGGGCGCCGCTCTCCACCTCCCCAACCTCCCCCACCACCCTCACCTCCCGACCCTGACAAAGGCGACGATGGGGACGAGTCTGGAGACGGTAGTGTCTCGTGGAACTGGGAAGATGGGAGTAATTTTACTCCCATCATTCACCCTTTCACAGAGGAGTGGCGGTCTGGTTGCACGGCTCAAGGTGTGCATGCGGGCTCCACTAGGGTGGACTTCTTCCACCTGTTCTTTGGGGAGGCGTTTGTGGGGCACATAGTGGAGCAGACAAACCTCTTTTCAAGAACACAGCGCTGTGAAACTGAACATCTGGGTACAACTAGCAGGCACTCCCAGCAATATGACTATCCTGTAACAATTTCTGAGATGTTCTTATATTTTGCTCTGGTTCTCTTGATGGGTGTTGTCAGGAAAAATCAAATACCGGCATACTGGACCACTGACCCAATGACCATCACACCTTTCTTTGGAAAGGTCATGAGTCGTAATAGATTTCAGCAGATTCTCAGCCGCCTCCACTTTTTTGATGCAGAAGATCCAGCTAATGCAAATAACACTGATAAAATGAGGAGAATTAGGCTTGTATTTGATCACTTACGGGAAATGTTCTGCTCCTCATTTTATCCTTACAGAGACCTCGTCATAGACAAGAGTCTTGTGTTGTGGAGAGGCAATATTTCCTTTCGCCAGTACATACCCAGCAAGAGACACCGTTTCGGGTTCAAGATCTTTGTTATGTGTGACTGTAAGACTGGTTATGTGCAAGACATAGTCTTGTACACGGGCGCACAGACAGACATAACAGAAGATCGTAGTATTGGACTCTCAGGGTCCGTGGTGAAGACAATGATAGAGGAGTACCTTCATTGTGGTCATGTGTTGTACCTGGACAACTGGTACACTAGCCCTCTTCTCACTCGGTTCCTCCACCAACACGACACCGGAGTCTGTGGTACAGTCAAGAGAAACCGTCGCCATATGGTCAAGATAGGGAGGAAACTTGACAAGAATGAGATGGTTTTCTTCCAGGCAAATAACATCCTTGCCACCCTGTGGAACCACAACAGGGAAGTTTGCCTCCTATCGACTGTACACAGCCTCCTGATGCACCGCACAGACTCCGTTGATCACCGTAGCGAGAGGAGGCGCCACGTCTGGAAACCTGAGTCTGTACTTGACTATAATCTGAACATGAGGCAAGTGGATCAGTCAGACTCAATGATTTCCAGTGCGGACTGTGCCAGGACTACGATGAAGTGGTACAAAAAGCTCTTTTCCGCTTGCTCGACATCACGGTCCTCAACGCACACTACCTCCACGCCATGACAACGGGAATCTCTGAGACTTTTGAGGGGTTTGTGAGGGAGCCGTCACGTGAAATTATCGCCAGGTACGCACAGGACAGGCCCACACACCGCACACGCACCCCCATGGCTGCCCAGACTCCCTTACGCCTTACAGGACGCCACTACCCAAGCACAATCCCTTCCCAACCAAACCGTCATAAACCCCAGCGCCGCTGTCATGTATGCAAGCACTCGACAGTCAGACCAGCCACTCAGAGAAAAGACACAAGGTACGAGTGTGCAGAGTGCAATGTTGCGTTGTGCCTTCAGCCCTGTTTCAAAGAGTATCATAACTTCCTGTACTACTGAAACTGTGTGGGATGGCGATATGACGCTCAGTATAATGGTAAGGCCAGTCAGTATGTGATAAGTTTTATATAAAGTTGAAACGGGTGTAATGTTAGCAGGAAAGTAATGTATAAGTTGAGAAATAGTGTAAGTTGAAGGAAGTGATATCAAAACTACACCCACTGTGTAAATCTGCGAAAATATGACTCTCAGTATAACAGTCTGGTCTGTTAATATGTGATAGCAATGATATAAAGTGGAAACGGGTGTAATGTTAGCAGGAAAGTAATGTATAAGTTGAAAAATAGTGTAAGTTGTAAAAATTGATATCACGAGTACACCCACTGTGTAAATCTGCGAAAATATTACGCTCAGTAGAACAGTCTGGTCTGTAAATATGTGATAGCAATGATATAAAGTGGAAAACGGTGTAATGTTAGTGGGAAAGTAATTTATAAGTTGAATAATAGTGTAAGCTGAAACAAATGATATCGCGATAACACTCACTGTGTAAATATGCGATAATATGACGCTCAGTAGAATAGTATGGTCTCCAATTATGATAGCAATGATATAAAGTGGAAACATGTGTAATGTTAGTCGAGAAGTATTATATAAGTACAAAAATAGGTTGTAAGTTGAAATAATAGTCATAGCGACTTCACCCGCTGTGTTATTATGCGCTATTATTACGCTAAATATTATCGTAAGGCCTGAAATTATCTCAAAACAGTTCTCTAAAGTGGAAAAGTGTATAATGCTATTAGGAAAGTATTATGTAGGTTGAAAAAACACAATGCGAGTTGAAACAGTCACAGCGAGTTCACTCACTACGTAAATATGCGCTAACATTACGCTATATGTTATTGAAAGGCCTGTGAATACGTAAAAACAGTTCTATAGAATGTAAAATGGTATAATGTTATTGGAGATGTATTATGTAAGTAGAAAAAATATGTATGATGAATCAGCAATGTTAGAGATTCATCAGTGAACAGTTTGGCCGATTTGGCTCGGTTCACCCTATGGAACAATGCTTATTTCACCTCTATTTTTGTATAAAATCCAGTTTACTCTTGTATCACATGTTTTTTTGGTTGCAATAAATACATATCTACTTACTTTTATTGGTTTCCCAGACTTATAATACCATAGATAATGTGAGAACCACAGACCACCTCCACAGAACACGGTACCAGGTGTAACGAAGGTATACCTGTTTAGGCCACTTATGGACCCCGGTGAACACTTTCTTGGTGATTGACAATTGTTTCTGACCAAAAGCGAAAGTTTGAGCAAAAAAAATTTGGGTCCAAAAATGGTCGGGATTGGGGGGTACCAGTGGTGAAAAAGTGGTCGGAACGGGGCAGGTTAATGTTCTGGACCGGATGTACGAAGTACTATGTATGGGTGGAATAAAGGGTCAGGTTGACTAATATTTCTATACACTTGTTATAGCGTGAGTCTCAGCACCAGGAATTGTCACTTAGCCACGGCGACACTATTTCACTAGTTTTCTCTTTTTATGTGCCACTAGCATCGACATAAAGTTTCTTTACATCCAGTCATCTTATTGTGCATGTTCACTGACTCTTGCTTTCTGCCTTGGTGTTCAGTTATATAGTGTGTCACTTTATGTTATTTCCCTCACTGTTTCATTGTCACTTTCATTCCTGTCTCTGGGGTCTGCACTTATGCGCGACGTATGAGATGCGTTGAAGTCGCCACTAGGCCCCTAGTCCCTGGGCTAACAGAGGTGGCGCCTGGGCATGGGAGGGGGCCCTACTGGGGAGCCCTCCTGCACGAGGCAGTGGGCCACCTGCAGGGGCGTCATCGCCTGGGCCTGCTTCGACAGGGGGGTGCAGGGAGGCCCTCCAGTCTGGGGGCCTCGACCTGATAGGCGGCCCTCATGCCGAGGCCTCGTCAGTGGGGTGCAGGGAGGCCCTCGGGGCTGGGGCCAAATAACTCCAGGAGCCGGGTCTGTCGCCTCTTACTCCGGGTGGAGGGCCGTGGGGGAGTGGGGCCCAAGCGGCCCTGCTCTGGGGCCTGCTGACTAGCCCTGGGGGTCCAGGTGCTGTGGTCGCTTGCAGGGCAAGGCGCCATCAGGAGTGAGCTGCGGCACCTCTTCTGCCGGGCGTCCGTTAGGGACCGGTGTCATCCAGGGGTAGGCTGCAGGACCGGGACAGGACCACGCCACCACTCCTGGAACGGCAGCACCTCCGGGGAACCACACCTGGAGGGAGAGAGAAAGGCATCCCACATAGCCAAGAGGTAGTGAGCCAGCCACGCAAGAGACCTTCCCCTCCGGGAGAACCCTAGGAACTACAGATGAAGGGCGTACAGTGGCCGCTCCTTCCCCCACACGTACAATGGCCATTGTGGCGGTGCTGCTCCCGAAGGAGCAAGAGGCACATGAGGGACATACGGTGGCTGCTCCCTCTCCGGTATGTACGATGGCTGTTACTGCGGCTCTTCCTGCCTGATGGGAAGTAATTGAAGGGCGTACAGTGGCCGCTCCTTCCCCGGTATGTACGATGGCCGTTACCATGGTGTTACTCCCGTAGGAAGAGGGGGAAGTGGATGAGGGGTGTACGGTGGCCGCTCCCTCTCTGACACATATAATGGCCGTTTTCGCGGTTCCACTTCTTCCTTTGCCAGTCGGTGCACACTCAATAGCTGACGCTCTGAGGCTGTCTCCAGATAGGTCTGTAACTGAAGGGAATACGATGGCCGCTCCTTCCCCCACACGTACGATGGCCGTTGTGACGGTGTTACAGTGGGAAACAACTGAGGGGCGTACGGTGGCCGCTTCCTCCCCGGTACGTACAATGGCTGTTACCGTGGTGTTGTTTGGGACTGTTTCTGGAGCAGTCCCACCCTGAACCTGGTGACGGCTGCTCCGCTCGCAGGGTCGTCTCTTCTTCCTGCGTGGTTGTTGTTGGGTCGGTTGGGAGGAAGAGGGACTCAAGGTAGGGGTGCCCCGGCGCCTTTCTCACTCTGAGTCAGTCTCACCCTGATCTGGCCTGCCTTGGTGTCCTCCTGGGGTGGTGGTGTGGCTGCGGCTCGGCAGTGGGATGGGGGGTGGAGGGGTGGTCGGTCCTGCGGCGGCGGATGTGTGTATTTTAACAAAATTACAAGGAAAAGAAATAGCCTTAGTGCCACTCCAGAAAATCACCCTGACTTACAGCAGAATGCAGTCCATAGATCTTAGATAATTCATAGAAATGTGCTTACTCTTGCAGGTAATAACTCAGACTATAAAATTATTATATTTTCAGTGATGACCATCATATTACCCCTTAATATCGTCATCTGTCAAACTGTGGAAAAACTCTGCATGATTAGCAATACATGCCACAAAATTTACTGGCATGCTAGCTTTCAACCCAAAATTACCATACAAACCGTACGATAATAGAAAATGGTATCATACATCGTACCAGAGGCAATATTATCATACGCATACGATAATTATCGTACGTGTGGCAACACTGTGTGAGAGTGTGAAGTGAAGGTCAGTCTCATGTCCCAGATGTACGTTCACTTCCCAAAAGCCTTCACAGTTTTCTACAAGTGGCACTGCATCGAATGATCCATACCAGTACAACAAACCTGAGCAAATACATAAAGTTACCAAGACAAAAATGTATTTTTCACATATTATCATGTCTTTTTTGTTTCTGTCTGTATTAATTCGTAATCATAAACAGGTGGTTGTGTGTTGTGTTTTGCAAGAGAGGACAAAGATATTTTCTGCCTGGGTCGAGATAATGGGTGTAGCTTTGATTGTTTAGGCATGGCCAGCAGCAAAAAAATCGAAAATCCATTCATTACAGCAGCTGGCTCTGAACTGCCTGATGAGTTGTATAGGAGTGTAGTGTAGGTCAGTCTGAAGACATTCAGAACGTTTGTTCATTTCCCAAAAATTATCGCCGTTTTTTATAGGCCATGCTCAAACAACGCCTGCGGCCGTTTATCAGCTAAACGTCATCCGCGGCTGGCGACCACGAAGGGGATATATATAAATACATACATATATATATATATATATATATATATATATATATATATATATATATATATATAATAGAACAGAGGAAGGAAAAACAAATGAATAAAACAAATAATAATCCATACACCAGATTATGGGTGTCCTCAGTTCATAAAATATCTGTAAAAGTCTTGAACATCTGTAGGTTGAAGTTTAGAGGGAAACAACTCTGGGGAAGCGAGTTCCAGAGAGATGCAGTTCAGAAAATGAAAGAATTCTGAAAGGCAGAAGTTCTGCAAGATGGCTGAGTGACATTCCAGTCATGAGCGCTACCAGATGCCCGTGTAGCACGAGGGAAGGCATGGAGGGGTGGCACCATGGATGCAACTTCGTCTGAGCATTTGCCATAAAAATACCTGTAAGATAATGCAAGGGAGGTAACATTCCTCCTTACTTGTAGGGGAGGTAGTTTACTTGTAATGGCACAGTTGTTAATTCTAACAGCTTTGTTGTGAATTTTGATTAGTTGTTGTAATGCAACCTCTCCACATCCATTCCACAAGGGTGAGCAATATTCAAGGTGAGAGTGCACATGAGTCTTATAAATTATACCTAACTGGTCGTCAGTGAAGAAGTTACGAACTCTGTACAATAATCCAAGTTTCTTTGAGGCGGTTTTAGCAAGTGATCTAACGTGAGAGGTCCAGCTCATTGTTAAGTGAAACGCCGAGAATTTCAATACTTTTGGAGATGGGAATATTAGTAGTACTGAAGGTAATATACGAATCTGGCAATATCTGTATATTAGTAAATTCTATATATATTTAGTTTTACTAGCATTAAATGAGACAAGGTTGTTTTGTCCCCATTCACTGATCATAGATAGGTCTTGATTTATGGAGATGGCTGTACTGAGTTGAGAGGTAAAGATATTAGACTTTATAAATGGGTGTCTGAGTGTGATTGAACTATGTAGAGTTGAGTCATCTGCATATGAGTGGATGGAATTGTGGGTTTCATTAATATGAAACAGGAACAGGATTGGCACCAGAAATGATCCCTGCGGCTCGCCGGCGTTAATTGAGTGGAAGTAGGAATATACATCATCTACTTTTACTCTTTTCCTGTCACTGAGATATGGCGAAATCAAAGGAACAAACAAAAGATGTTAGTCCATAGTAAGGGAGCTTGGACATCAGGGAACGGTGCCATACTCTGTCGAAAGCTTTAGAAATATTAAGGGCTACTACATGAGTTTCTCTATGCAGGTCAGTTGACTGATGGACGGTATGAATTAGGAGATTGAGTATGTCAATGGTGGATCTTTCGTGGCGAAAATCACATTGTCTATCACTAATTAAGTTGTTGGATTCAAGATGTTTAAGAATGTGCCTATTAATTAAAGTTTCAAATACTTTACCAAGAGAAGATGTGAGTGCTACTGGTCTGGAATCAGAGGGGTCAGAGGAACTTCCTTTCTTCGGAACTGGGTGGATATTGGCTTCTTTCCATGAATTTGGGAATGAAGAAGTACGTATGCATAGTCTGAATAATTTAGCTAGAACAGAGGCAAGTTCAGGGGAACACTTTATCAAAACAATTGGCGGAATTCCATCTGGGCCTGGAGCTTTGTTGGTAGGTATATTGTCTAGGGTGGATTTTACGTATCTTGTCTGTATTTTAAGTGGAATAATTTCGGGAGAGTCAAGTTCTAGTACTGAGACATTCTGGCTGGCATCCTCTATGGTAGAATGTCTGACAAATGTTCTAGCAAAAATATTTGTTTTCCCACGTGGGTCATTTGTAATGTTGCCATACATACATACATATATATATATATATATATATATATATATATATATATATATATATATATATATATATATATATATATATATATATATATATATATAGTGGGCCTAGTTACTGATTTGATCTATCTATCCATCTATTTCCAGACGCCTTAATCCCTTATACGGGGTGGCCACAAACAAATCGCCTCCACGTTGCCCTGTCCCCTGCCATTTCACTGCCCTGCTCCCAGTTCACACACCCCTCTCTCATAAACCTCTCCACTCCATCCCTCCATCTCATCCTTGGCCTTCCCCTCCCTCTCTTCCCCTCCACCTCACTCACATACATTCTCCTAGTCAGACTCTCACTCTCCATCCTCTCTACATGGCCAAACCACCTCAGTGTGTTTCTGCTAATGCTTCCTATCACATTCACATCTATACCACAATGCTCCTTCACATCCTCATTTGTCAGTCTGTCTCTCCATGTGACTCCACAGGCTCCTCTCAAATAACTAATTTCCACTGCTCTCACTCTTGACTTGTGTCCCTCCAACAACGTCCAAACTTCACTTCCATAAGTCAGAGTTGGTATCACAATACTGTCATGTAATAACTTTTTCACTTCCATGCTCGCTTCCCTGTTTCTTATCACTGCCTTCAAGGAACCAGCAACCTTTCTTCCTTGTTGTACCCTTTCACGCACTTCACCCTCCAATCTTCCATCCTTACTCATCACACTACCCAAGTACTTAAACATACTCACAGTTTCCATTTCCTGATCATCAAACCTCACTGTACATTCACTGACTTCACTTCTCTCGAAGACCATAACTTTACTCCTCCCTACATTTACCTTTAAATTCCGTTTCTTGCACGCTCTCCCAAACTCATCCATCAAGCCTTGCAGCTCCCCTTCGTCTTCACTTAACAACACTGTATCATCTGCAACGGGGTACTCATGGGCAACCGTCTTACAGACTTCTTCACTGACATAGATCCCTTCGTGGAATGGAGTTAAAATTCAAGCATGGATTGGACACGACAGTACAAGGAGTTTCCAAACACTGCCCTCTTTCATTAGGGCCACTCCAACATCCACTGCCCTACTTGTAACTCTTTTATTACCCCATCCATATACAGCCATGGACACATGACACATCCCAGTTTCAAACAAACCTTCAGATAGAAAAACTCACTCAGTTCACTATACACACGCACTGCAGCCTTAGTACCCCCATACATACTCTTCACAGCATTCAACAACTTCCCATGTACTCCATGTATTCTTAATATTTTCCACAATCCTTGTCAAACCACCCTGTCATGTGCTTTCTCCAAATCCATGAAGGCTGCATACAACTTCTTTCCCTTCTCTAGACACTTTTCCACTAAAGATCTAAGTATGTGTATCTGATCTACACAACCTCTTCCCTTCCTAAAGCCTCCCTGTTCTTCTCCAACTAATTCCTCTGTTATTTCCCTAACTTTGTCAATAAGTATCCTACCATATACTTATCCTATTACACTAAGAAAACAAATGGCCCTATGATTACCACCCACTTCTTTTTCCCCTTTCCCCCACCTACCACCGATTTGATAAATGCGATAATTTAAGAGTGTGTTATTCAAGATGACTGGCTGAACAGTGTGACTGTAAATGTGTACATGGGGAAGGGTGATGCCCTAGAAAGAGGAAATTATAAAGTCATAAAACTTTTGAACCAAATAATGATAGGGGAAAGAGTTCTACAAGGTATGGTAGGGAAAGTATGAATATTGATAATATTCAGTTTGGGTATATGCCATGCAAATGGACCACTGATTCCATATTCATTGTCCGACAGCTTCAGGAAATATATTTAGGAAAGAAATGGGAGTCATTTTCGTACTTTGCTTTAGTTGTTTTGGAGAAGGCCTTTGACAAAGAAATCGAGGAGTGGCCTGTTAGAGAACAGTAGTTATGGCTATTTGTGTGGGTGCTTGGACCAAGTTGAGAGCAAATGGTGATTTGAGTGATGAGTTTTCCGTGAATTTTGGTGTGCATCAGGGGTCACTCTTGAGTCTGTACTTGTTTGTCATGGTGCTTGAAGCTCTCTCACGTGGTTTCGGAAATGGGCTTTCATGGAAGATTTTCAATGCAGATGGCTTGGTCTTAATTCAGGAAATGTTCTTGGTTCACGCATACTCAGTTTGCAGCAGCTGCCACCAGGTGGCAGCAACGTTCTCCCACGCTAGTAACTTTCCTGCTTTCCAGTTCAGTCTGCGTTGTTATTGGGAGCAAATGAGCAGGTGAGTTGTTACAGTACCTCTCTCTATCAGTTTATCACTTGTCCCGTTGTCATCATGCGCCCAAAACGTAATATCTAGTGATGATGATGATGATGATAATAAGGTGGACGACAGCGAGGACAGTACAAAAAAATAGGTAAACATTCGCTTGAAGCAGTAAAAGCACCTGACGAAATCAGTTCTTCTTTTTCTTCGTAATATTTTGTTATATTTTTTAATTATATATGCGATTGTAAATAAAAGTTTCTTGCTGAATTTGATTCCCTGTTTTTCTTAGTTGTTCTGCTGTGACAGCTCCTTTGAATCGAAAGCTTAAATGTGGAAGAAACTGCCCTAACCTATGTGTTTAACTAAGCCTAACCTAACCTACCTTAACTGTAGCTAATAATTTAACTTTGCATAACCTAACCTAACCTGTCCTCCAGTTGAGAAATTGGGAAATGAATCCACCTTTGAGTACGTTAAGTCTCTTCCATTACGCCGGACACAAACGATTAAATCGTAGGCACAGCTAAAGGAATGTGATGAAAATAACAGGAGAGTAAAATTTTCAGTAGGAAAAGGTAATTTGCCACCCTGAAGAGCGTCAGAAAAATAAACAAAACAAACCGGAGGAATATGAATTTCTGGTGCTTAAAGTAAATCTCACATTTATCCAAATTACTCTTGCTAACCTTAGCAAAAGGGTACTCATGGGCAACCGTATTACTGACTTCTTCACTGACAGATCCCTTCGTGGAACTGAGTTAAAATTCAAGCATGGATTGGACACGTCATTGGCTCCATACATACAATTTGCAGGCCCCTGGCCTTTGGTCCTTTCTTCTTTGCATAGAAAATAAAAACGTGCAGGGAGATCTTCAGAATACAGTGAAGCAACCATTTACCCTATGGTACTTCAAGCCATCATCCAAGTCAGCTGATAGTTGTCTCCAGCCTTCCACTAGCACTGAACTCTAGCCAGTTGATAACCTGCGTAATTCTACAGTTGTATAGTAACTTTCTAACATACTTTTGTTTGTTGTGATTACATTTGATGCAGTGGAATACTGTGCAATAAAATCCAGAAAATAGTACATTTTATTCTTGCTATACTCATTTTACTTTCGACAAAGGTTTCCCTAACTCTGCTCTATTTTCCCCATATAAAGTTAACGTCACCAACCACGGTTTTCTAAACTACGGTGGTTTTCAGGAACCTACAATAACCCCCCTAGTTGGCGGGGAGTAGCTACTAGAGAGAGAGAGAGAGAGAGAGAGAGAGAGAGAGAGAGAGAGAGAGAGGACATACGCCTTTCACAAACATCCCTCTGTTTGGGAGGGAACAACCAAAACATCTTTCCTGGCTGGCTTATGACTCAGGTGAAGGGAGTGCTTTAGGTATGGCTGCTGTTAATAGGCCTTATCTAGTCCGACCCTACTAGATCGAAGGAGTATTCTAGTCTGCTGACCACAGTAAATTAGCATACCTCAAACAGGTTCACCTCGATTAGGTTCGTCTCCACTCCCGAAAGGCCACCACCACCTCTTCTGGCTGGAGCTTTGGTTTAATCCTAGATAAGTGACTTTTTTTTTTTTTTAAATCTCAACAGGTAAGCTGGGGTCTCATATACCCCAAGGGAGAAAATACTTACACTGAGTTTATTGTAATGTGCTTTAATTAACAAATAATCCAAGCTATTTTCTTTCATTGAGGCCCCCCAAAAATAGTTTCATTGAAAACATATATTAATTTTTGGAAAAAAAGACAAAATGTTGTATATGCTAAGTTTAACCTTAACCCTAACAAAACTGAAAGCTAATATCTTAAATCTGGGGGTCAATTGCTGTTGACCGATGTTGAGACTTCCTGTAAACAAAATAAGAAACACAGCAAACGAAAATTAACTGCACACAAGGAATGACATATGAAGTAATATGTTTGGGTCTGACAGACCCCCCAAAATCGAGCCAGTTCCAGGAATGACCCCATCATCCCCATGAAGGATATCACTAGTCAGAAAGGTAAATGGAAGGACAGATCCCTTGCCCTTAAGTTTATATATGAAAAACTAATTCTCGGCATCTCGGGTTTTTGAGACCCCAGGTTACCCATCTAGGGTTAAAAAGGTCTAAGGAAGGGTTGAGGCTGAGGTGACCTGTCCGACCTCCTTCACTCCCTCCTCGTTCCTGCCGACAAAAGGCATCATCTCTTCCAACTAGAACCCTGGCTTAAAAATGCTCTGGGAAACGAGGGGGATGAGATGTCTGTCATCTTCCTCTCCATCCTCCCCTCACCTACGGTCGAAGTGCCACCTCCTTTTCCAGCTGGGATTCTGGCTCAAGACAGTCTCAAGAGAGGTGAGGTAAGAAAACAGACAATATACTTTTCCTTATTGGCTTATGATTTGGGTGGGTGGAATGCTTTTAGTTTGACTGCTTCCGGTAGATCCTTCTAGTATCATTGCACCTATCTAGTCTGTCCGTACTTATCATTGCAAGGTAGCACTCCAGAAGCAGGCTCTATCTGTCTATCTATCTATCTGTCGATAGGTAGATAGATTGATAGATGGACAGACAGATACAATGATTGTTCTTGTATTGTTTCTTAACATATTAACCCTTAAGTTCAGTGCACAGTCCAATGATGTTCAAACACTGCTATCCTGCTGTAGAAGAAGGTCGCATCTTGAGCCTCCAGATTCACCTCAACAGCTTGGATAACTTCATCATCACTCCAAAAACAGTGGCCATGCACGTGGTATTTCTGTTTGGGAAACAGGTAAAAGTCAGGTAGAGATAGATCGGGTAACTATGAAGCATGAGACATTAGTTCAAAGCCACAGCTAGCTTTAAGGTAAGAAGGCAAGTTCATCTCAAACATTTTTCATCTGATTGAGTCTAAAGCCCCCTATACACTGTGCCGACTCTGGGCCACGACAACCCACAACTGTAGGGTACACGAGGTCTTGGGTATTGATGTGAAAGGGTTGTGCATGGTCTGAAACAGGTCTATAAATGATCACCGGATGCTAAGCGGCCGTCAGGGGGGGGAGGGGGGGTCGCGAGGGGGAGCGTGAAAAAGTATTCCATGCTAAACTTCCACGACAAGAGTCGGGAAGAGTCTGGATCAACGGTCATTTCCGGTTGAGGTCTGAAGGAGGTCAGGGACAGTCGTCAAGACTGTCCCAGACAGTCTTTGCCTGTTTTGAGACTGTTGTGAAGACTGTCAGGGCCATTTTCAAATTTTTACCATTTCCTGTCAGCACAGTCATTGGTGCTGACTACCTAAGACTAATGATGGACTGTTGTTACGACAGTCCTCGTCTAATGAAGGACATTTGGGACGATTGTCAGCTCAGAAATATTGGCTAACATGTTTTTGGGATGTTGGCGGGATACTGACTGCTGACAAGTTGGCAGCTTATCCCAAAACTAAATAATTTTAGACGGCAACCGTCCGGCAACAACTTGGCAGAGTGTCGGTGAACTAATTTTTCTTGCTGGCCACCCCCCACTCGCAACAGCATATAAGCACGGGCCAGAGACCAGAATCCTGTGCCTCATCCTGCATACCCTGCACCTGTGTCATCACAGCCGTGTCATCATGGCCACCACAGCAGGCAAGGAACAACGCCGGGGGGCCAGGAATCCCATCAGTTACATGCAGGCAATAGTGTCATCCGAGGAGGAGGGGAGCCAACAAGTCCCGCCGGAGGTGGACAATGACGATAGCGACCAGGCCGTGGACATTGCTTGCACCCGGAAACCTACTGCCCACCCTCATGACTCTGAAGATCTGTTTGCAACCCAGCAGAGTGAGCATTTGGTGGTGGAGGTGTTGCATCCAGAGGCCTGTGCCGACACGGGCATCACAACGGACGACGAGCCAGCAGGCAGGCAAGTGGAGATATCATCACATGGAGGGGCCACCGGTATCGTACCCAAGCGTGGCAGCAGGTCCCAGGTCAAGGTCACATTCACCCCTGCCCAGGAGGCCTAGCTGGGGGAATGGTATCGGGACAACCCACTGCTGTACGACAAAGGGCACCGTGACTACAAAGATACTAGGAAGAAATCGGCCGTGTATGAGGCGAAAGGCCAAAGATTGGTCCCTAAAGTTACAGGTATGTTAAATGTGTGCATGTTTTATAGCAATAGGTATTGTTTCCTTAAAACTAATGTGCACTTACAGCAATAGTTACTTATTATGGTTTACGATCATCCATTATATTTGCGTATTCTCACTGGAGAAAAATTGCAGAAAATGTTTCTCCCTGGGATTTTGGGGGTGACAATTATTATTTGATATAATCTATCTATCTATTTATATACCTAGGCTGCTTCCCCCAAGGAAAGGGAGGTAGCCAAGACAGGACGACACACTCCCCATTTACTCATCCATTCAAACACATTCATTCGCATCTTAGCCCCAAAGGGGAGAACATACAGATCCTCACCTCACCACACCACACAAGGGTCAACTGCGCAACACAATCAGTGACATCCGCAGCAGGGCCCGACAGCAGAGCTGGTTTACCCCTGCCACATCATAACAGACCCATCCCCTTACCCGCACCTGACCTGACTAGCTGATCAGATCAAATGCGGAAGAATATCCCCTCAGGGCTGCGTCATCACTTATTAATTCACAATTTCTCTCCATTTGTTTCTGTCACGCACAGCCACTCTTCCTTGCTCAACAGACATCCCTCTCGCATCCAACGCTCTCTTCATACTGTCCATCCATCCTATTCGTGGTCTTCCTCTCAGCCTTACACCTCTCACATCAGATCTAGTTATCTTTTTCACCAATCGCTCATTATCCATTCTCTCCATATGCCCAAACCATCGCAACATCCTCTGCTCAACTCTACCAGCCATCTCCCGAACAAATCCAGTTCTCCTTCGCACTTCATCATTTCGCACTCGATCCATACGCGTCACTCCACACATACTCCTCAGACACCTCATCTCCATTACATTCAAAATTTTCCTTTCTGCTACACCTATATTCCATGTTTCAGCCCCATATAACGCAGTTGGTACCACAACACCCTCATACAGCCTTCTCTTTACATCTATTCTAAGCAAACGACATCTAAACACTTTTTTCATTCCTCCCAGCACCTTTCCTACTTCATATATTCTAAACTTCACTTCTGCATCTATTCTTCCATCCACAGCAACATGTGACCCTAGATATTTAAAACATTCTACCTCCTCAAGCAGCTCGCCATTCAAAACTATATTCATCCCCTTACCATCTACCAACCTCGTACACTTCACTTTACTCTTATTCTCATTTACATTCGATTTCCTCCTTTCACACACCCTTCCAAACTCCTCCACCAATTGTCTCAATCTCTCCCCTGAATCAGCCACCAGTGCAGTATCATCTGCAAACAGCAGCTGCTTCAGATTCCACTTTCCACCATCAACATTCACCAGACTCAGATCTCCACCTAAAACTCTTGCATTCACCTCCCTTACAACACCATCCATGTAAATATTAAACAACCAAGGTGACATCACACATCCCTGTCACAGCCCCACTCTCACAGGAAACCAATCACTCAGCATTTCCCACTCTTACACACGCTCTACTATTTACATAAAAACTTTTCACCCCTATTAGTAACCTGCCATCAAGTCCATACAATCTTAAAACAGTCCACAAAGCCTCCCTATCAATTCTATCATACGTTTTCTCTAAATCCATGAATGCCCAAAACACATCCTTGCCTTTCGCTAAATACTTTTCACACACTTGTCTCACAGCAAACACCTGATCCATGCATCCCCTCCCTTTCCTAAAGCCACACTGCTCATCACCAATCACTCCCTGTCTACCCTCTCTAACTCTCATAATTAACACTCTGCCATACACCTTACCTACAACACTCAACAGACTTATACCCCTAAAGCTAGTACACTCATACTTATCACCCCTGCCTTTATACAACGGGACCACACAAGCACTTGCCCAGTCAATTGGCACCATACCTTTCACAAAGCACACATTCAACAATCTTACTAACCAGTCAACAATAGTCACTCCACCACCCTTCAGGCATTTCTCAGCACACCCATCCATACCTGCAGCTTTCCCTGTTTTCATCTCCTTTACTGCCTTCTCCACTTCCTCCTTCGTGATCAAAGAATCATTCAACTCTCCCAACACATTTATTCCTTGCACCCTTCCATCCGCCATAATCTCAGCCACCCTTTCCTCCTCTACATTTAACAATCTTTCAAAATACTCTGCCCATCTCTTCCTTACTGCATCCATCTCAATTAACATCCTTCCATCCTCTGCTTTTACTTGTTCTTCCTTCCCAGACTCTTCCTTTCGCACCCTTTTCACCTCCTTCCAAAACATTTTCTTATTCTGTTGAAAATTCTCTGTCAGCCGCCTACCCCACCTCTCATCGGCTGCCAGTTTAGGATCATGGACTCAAGTCGTGGTGTGATAACATGCACACACGATATTGTTTTTTTTGTCATTGCAGGACAGTGTGGACCCCCTCATTGATGCCTCTCCGGCCAGCCACGACAACTTGGGGGAGGTGTGGGATTCTACGTCCGAGGAGGAGGTAGCAGCCAGGCATGGAAGCGTCCCAAGGCATCCCACAAGGGCGAAAAGATACAAGGAGTTACTACAAAAGGTACATACATAAAATAATTGACAACATAGCTTTGCAAAATATTGTAGTGTTTCCTGCAATGAAGGACATGAAAATTTTTTTTACATAAAATGTTTAAAAACATATACATTCAATAAACATTCCCAATATTGAACCCTTAACATGAGAGAGAGAGAGTGAGAGAGAGAGAGAGGGAGAATTGGGCGAGCCGTACATGGTGATGCAATAATATTTTTTGTCTTTCCTACAGCTTGCAGCAAGGGTGAATGACAACGACAACCTGACAAGAAAGGTGCTGGACACGCTGAAGCCCCCAAACCAGCAGGAGGTGGCCTTGAACGGGCTGTTCAGTGGACCCACAACCATGTGCCTGGATATTGACCCAAGCCTGATGTGTGACCTGGTGATGGGGCTCAAAAATGTGGTGAGCCGTGGGAGTGTTCACTTCAGCAACACCAGCAGCAGCAACTGCAAATGGAGGGTGCTGCCCTTGCATCCGCCTCCACTTCTGCATTGGCTGAGCAACCACCAACATCGTGGTATCCCCAACAAAAACCTTCAACCAACCCACACAACAGGGGTACCAGCCACAGGGGGCTGCTGATGCCTTGTGGGCCTCATCACCCCTCAGGAGCCCAGCACCACCACTGACCCCGGGGTCATTCCTGTTCCATGGTGGCCAAAAACCACGGGGGATGTCATTGGCCATGAGAAGGATGCTCGACTGCTTCCACCATAGCATTTCTAGTGTATAATATATATATATATTTTCTTTCCCCATCCTAGTCACAGGTTATTTTTGTACTTGTATATTTCTGTATGCAGAATAAAGGATTTTATTTTTGTGTTTCCTTAAACTCCAGCATCATGGTGTAATGGTGTAATGGATGCGAGAGAGAGACAGGGATGTGGATGTGTGCTACTGTGGTTGTTGTTGTTGTTTGTGTTGGTATGGTCCTTTGAGGTAATGAAATTAGAACGTTCTGCTGCTTATCTTCTACACCATGCTGTCTTGCCAGGAGACTGCCCCATGTGGTGATGTAACGTACTCCGTCAGAAGTTGCCGTACTGTCTTGCCTTCGGCTGTCATCACCCGGCCACACGACCAGTGGTGTCAGGCCTGATTCCGGTGTTTGTTGTGCTGCCTCTGCTTCTAGGATAGTAGATGGTCCTTATAGTGCCTGATTCTGAAGCATGTTGTGGAGGCAACAGCAGGCCAGGACTACCGCTTCGACTCAATGTGGCAGGAGACTCATGGTGGTGAGGAGGCAGTCAAACCTGAAGGATAGAGAACAAATTTATTAGCAAAGATATATTGTTATAGGTTTGTATGGCGACGTACTTATAACATAATATTTTGGAAGGTATTTACTGTATAAACACACATCCAAGGCTTGTGTGCATTGTCACTAATAGTACAGTACATACCTTGCTGCCAAGATGCCGAAAGCATTCTTCACCCTTCTTCATGCCCTGGAAAGCTGATAATTGTATAGTCGCTCCTTCCTTGTCAGGCCATGCTGTGCGTATGGCTTCATCAACCAGGAGTGAAGCAGGAATGCCTCATCTCCTATGATGTTGTATGGAACTGCCTGGTCAATGCTGGGAAGTGGTTCTGATTCTGGTATGCCCAGCGTCCCATCCTCCATGCCATACTGCGTCCTGCAGAGCAGCCAGGGGCGAGCCCACATGCAGACTTTTCTTCTTATCCGTTTTCCTACGGGCCTCAACTACCTTCACTGTGTCCATCAGGAGCTTTATATTTTCATTTTGCAGTCGCAGACACAGCAACAACTTCTGGGCACGGCTACGTTTCACTGGCACAAATTTGGGAGCCATCACAGCACACACACACTCCTGCTGCCTCTCTCTGGGGTTGAATGTCACACCGGAAAGCCCCGGCCCATTATATATACCCCAGAGCCCATGATAAGAAGAGTGCTGGGCAGATGACTGGTCAAAATATCCTTTTGAAAAAAATTCTGGGGAACATTTCGGCAACAGTTGGTAAGGCTGCCACCAAGACAGTAGGGAATACTGTAGAAAAGACCGTCGGCCAACTCCTTGGCAACTGTTGGCCAGTTGGTCGGCCAACCAGGTCACAGACAGTCTTGCCAACAGTCGGTGATCATCTGCAAGACTGTCATCATGACCACCTGCGACCGTTGGCCAATCGGTCGGCAGAGTCGTGGTTGTCGTAGACATGAGACATTTCAAAAAATGACCTTTGAGTCTTCTCTTGGGACTAGTTGCCGCCGACATGCTGGCAACTAGTTGGCCAAATGTCCCAGACAGACGACGACCGTCGGCAATCACACTAGCCGACACCAAGACACCAAAAAAAACTCCCCCCAACATCCCCCCATTTTTGGAGCGTGGGAGCCGATTTGTCAAATCCAAAGGTCGCTGGGTTGCCGTGGCCCAGAGTCGGCACAGTCTGAAGGGGGCCTAACTTGATTGGAGGGTTAGCGGTCAGACAAGAACGGAGGGATTTAATTCTGAGAACAATCAGACAAAGATCAACTTCACAGAGCAAGGGCATATTTCATCCTGTGTGTCTGTGAATAAAGTTACTAAAAACGTTGTCATCAGATTGGGATCAAACTTGGTGTATGAACTAAGGATCATCCAAGATGTTGATCTTTCTTTTTTTCTTCGGGGCAATAGGTTAAAGGTTGTGATCACAAGGCACAATCATCTTAAGTAGCTTTTATCCGATGTAGACTGAATTGTGGAAGGGCTTAGACTAAAACAGATATAAAGAGATTCGATTTTGAGAACAATTAATCCCAGGCCAAGGTCAAAGGTCAAGACCAGTGGGTAAAGTCGGCACAGTTTCCATATGATTGGAACCAAAGCTGATGGAAAGGTTAAGTATTAGAATAAAATGAAGTAATTCGATTATAGTAGAGAGTAGTCAATCCTAGGTTAAGGTCACTGGACAAACTCAAATAATTGCTAGACCCGGTGATGGGCGCAGACATTACAGTCTGTGAGTACTTGTTGTTGTTGTTGTTTTTTTTAATGAAGGCTACATCCCTGCTTATTTTTTCAGCCCACAGTGATATTTAAGAATAATTCCGTATACATTTTCACTGTTATCCTGAATATCTCTTCGAACATAATGCCATTAGATGATTTTATTTAAGTTCAAAAGTCAATGCTAATTTCCAGCTGATGTGGTGGGGTGCCGTCTGTCTGTGGCTCTGCACATTATTCGGCTTATTTTCCCCTGACGAAACTAGGACGCTCTCAGTCCTTACATGCAGTGTTGTCATCGCATGAAAGTAGATAGGTGATTGTTGTGAGGTAAGAATTTTAACTGCCGTCTGGAAAGGGACTTGTAAAGAAAAAAAAAATGTTTGAAATAAAAACTGCCAGTTCAGGACGATATATACAGTATACACACACACACACACACACATATATATATATATATATATATATATATATGTGTGTGTGTGTGTGTGTGTGTGTGTGTGTGTGTGTGCAAGAAATATAAGGGAATCCAAGGGAGAATTTAGCCAGCCACTTACGTTATTTAATGATTAAGCTTAGGAGAAGTTCCATATGCGTGGAAGACCACAAACTTAGTACTAATTTTTTTTTCAAGTGGGATATTTTAGCAGCATTGAATTATCTATCTCTCTGTCTATAGCCAGACGCCATAATCCCGCAATGGGTGGCCTTTTGACTTTGAGTTAGTTGTTTTACGGGAGGGGCACTAACCCCTCGCCAACCCACTTGCTAATACACAAGGAACACGCATGGGTCGAATAAATGGTTATCATCCAGCGTTATAAATGGTTTCCTGGCTTTCAGGAAACAATTAGGCTTGTCATTCAGTATAAAGCCACCGGAAAGAGAAAGAAGAGTTATAAAACGTGACAAGAAAGATGAGAGAAATAGGAAGAGAGGGGACAGACACAAAAACAAATGATAAAGGTTTAGGAGAAGTAGGCAGCACTACATCAGGTTAGTGAATGATGGTCGCCACCACCTGCCACCTGAAATATCATCCGATAAATATAATATCAATAGCAGGAAAAATGCTAGTGACTATTAGAACACATAAAATTAGGGAACATTCGGAAAGATTAACTCCCAAATGAAAGTGAGCTCGGACTCATGCAAGGAATCCCCCCAAACTTATCATTCTTCGCAGAGGTTTATAGGGCTGTTGATAGCGATAAAGCTTTTGATATTATTCTCTTTAAAAAAGCTTTACATAGGATCCCATATGAAAGGTTATTTAAGTAGAGCATAGTATAGACGGCGATATCCTAAAATGAATAGAATCCTGGCTGGAGGGACGAAAGCAGAGAGTTTTAATAAATGGCACTAAGTCGGGTTGGGAATAAGTGAGTAGCGGTGTAACACAGGGATCAGTACTCGGTCCCTTATCATTTACTCTATATTTTATTGATTTAGATCCAGGAATCACTAGCAGTATTAGCAAATTTGCCGATGCAAAAATAGGGCATATCATTGACACAACTGACGATTGTCTTCACCTACAAAAGGACCCCGATATACTGATCATGTGGTCTAAAGATTGGCAGATTTAATTTAACGTGGAAAACTGTAAAGTGCTTAACAGGGGCAAGACCGCTGGAGATAGTAAATACAACTTATATAATAAGGAATCAAAAAACCCTAATGCGAGAGAGATCAAGGAGTTATGGTTAGGAAAGACCTTAAACCAAGGCAACAGTCTATTATGCGAATAATAAAGAAAAAAGAGCCCGAGGATATACTTCATGAAACGTGGCAGTAGGACACCTAAAGTAATACTACAACATTATCTAGCATTAGTGAGGCCACTTTAAGACAATGCAGTGCATTTTTGTTGTCCGTTGTGTAGAATGCATATTCATTCGTTAGAAAATATACAGAGAAGCATGACAAAAATGATGCATGGTGTTCGGAACCTTGCTTAAAAAGACAGGCCGAAAAGAACAGATTTGTCTGTCTATCTGTCTAGTGCCAGACGCCTTAATCCCATAAGGGTTGGCCACAAACAAATAGCCTCCATGTCACTCTGTCCCTCTCCATTTCACTACCCTGCTCCCAGCTTACACACCCCTCTCATATACCTCTCCACTCCATCCCTCCGTCTCATCTTTGACCTCCCCCTCCCTCCTCCCTCTCCCCCCTTCACTTCCCTCACATACACTCTCCTCGTAAATCTCTCGCTCTTCATCCTCTCCACATGGCCAAACCACTTCAGTGTGTTTCTCCTAATGCTTCCTATCACATCCACATCCACACCACAACGCTTCTTGACCTCCTCCATTGTCAGTCTGTCTCTCCATGTGATTCCACATGCTTCTCTCAAATAGCTCATTTCCACTGCCCTCACTCTTGACTTGTGTCCCTCCAACAAGGCCGAAGCTTCACATCCACACGATACAGTTGGTATCACAATACTGTCATACAGTAATTTTTTCACTTCCATGCTCACTTCCCTGTTTCTTATCACTGAGTTCAAAGAATCAGCAACCGTTCTTCCTTGTTGTACCCTTTCAAGCCCCTCGCCCTCTAAATTTCCATCCTTATCATACTAACCAGGAACTTAAAAGGACTTACGTTTTCCATTTCCTTCTCATTCATCCTCGCTGTACATTCCGTGACTTCATTTCTCTTGAAGACCATACGTTTACTCCTCCTTACATTCACCTTTAGATTATGTTTCTTACACACTCTTCCAAACTCATTCACCAAACCTTGCAGCTCCTAGTAGTTTACTCACTCTTGCAGTTCCAGCAGTTTGCTTACTCCTGCAGGAGCTACCTAGCGTGGGTCAACTGTTTTACTGCAGTTATCACTCTTCTTATGTTCTTAAGACAAATCTCCTGTCTGACTAGACTTTGTCATCAACTAAATTAAAGAGTGTTAGCGATCATTTTCAAATGTAAAAGAACTGATTATGGTCCTCCCCCATCTACATCACGATCTGTACCTGATTCTACAGTATCACACTCACACCAAACAATTCCTGTAGCGTCACACATTGCTTGAGACTCAGTCAGTTTATTTATTTTTTTTTTTCACATTAACTATCCCATTCCTCCTAGCACACCAACTTACCCAGTCCCAAGCCCAGTTCCCCATTCCCTAAATCTGAATGCTGCCTGGCCGTCATCTAACGGTCCTGGGTTCCATCCCCGGCATAATACTGGTGATTTACTAATAGTTCACCACTCCATTAATACTTCTAGGTCTGTCCATCCTCCCACTCACACCCCTCATCCAAACCCACATCCACAACCAAGCAACCACAACCACATCCACATTCCACGCCAACATCCACACAAACATTACACTCACATCTACACTGAGACCTGCACGAACAGCTACCCTCCAGTTCTAATAGCCACACCCCAGCATTCACACCGTCACCCAAATACACATCTCGTCTAGACTCCACGCACTAAGGTAATATAGCACCGGCCGGGCTGGTCTCCGCTTACTGGTGCTACTGTATAGGTAATTAACTCAGGTAATTCAAAAATTAGATGAGGCATAGTAACGGTACTTACTACCCGCCTGGTGTGGTGTGGTGGGATGCTGTGGTGGCTGGAGTGTGGTGGATTGTGTTTGGTTGTGATACCAGTGTGATTGTCGTGTCTGGGTGTGTAACAGATTGTGTTGGTGTGTGGCAGTGGTGTGGTGTGGGATAGCTGATAGTGTGGCTGACTGTAGTTGGGTCGGGTGTGGTGTTGTGCTGTCGTGTCTGAGAATCTGGCTGACTTTGGTGGATTGTGGTACTGGAATGGAAGTGGTGACTGGGTGTACAGTACAGTAGATTGCAGTGGTGTGTGGTAGGAGTTCGGTGCAGAGTTGTGGCTTGAAGTGTGGTGGGATGTGGTGTGGTGTTGTGTGATGAGATGGTGTGGTAGGATGTGAAAGGATGTGATACGGTTTGGTAATAGTGTGATGCAGAATGATGACTTGGAGGTTTGTGGGATGTGGAGTGATAGTGTTGAGAAAAGGAAACGTTCTAAGAAAAATATGCAGTGTGTGCACCATATATGATGGAAGTTGCTGATCTGATGTAAAGTGTTTACTGATGAATCTGTATGGTGAAATTTTAAATATACAATAGTAGACTCGATTGGACAAAATTGATTTTAAACCTAAGACAGTTTGAAACTTCGGGAAATTGAGCAGATTAAGAGAACTGCATATTAGGTCCTGGTGGGTGTGTCAGAGTGTGTGATGCTGGCTTTAGTAAAAATGAGCCAGAACCATTACTGATTGGGAATATGTTGGATGAGATCCATTGAGATGAAGACAGTGAGAAAAAAAATGAAGTGAAAGAAGAAAATGAAGGAAGTGAAGCTAAAGAATAAGGAGCATGAAACGAGGGAGAGGCATGGAGGAATATCAGATGAAAGTAAGTTAGGGGAAGAGGTCTGAAAATATGAAATGGAGGTGAGTTATGGAAAAAGAAGATGAAATTTAAAGAACAGAGGGAAAATCTGAATGAAGAAAGGGAAATAAAGGGGGAAAGTGAAGTTGAGACAGTGTACTCGTAAAATGCGCTGAAGTGGAGTGAGGAAAACTGATATGCAATATGACGTATAGAGGGTGACTGAAGACAGGTTAGGATTGGTGAGAAATTATCTGAGAAAGACACCTTATCAAAAAAGAAGAGAAAAAGATGATAGTGAAGTGGACACATATAACAGCAATAAAGACAGATAATGAAGCAGGAAAAGTACTGTAGAATAGATAATAATGTATTAGAGTACAAATAATAAAGACTGGTGGTTACTTATAAGATAGGAGGTGAATAAAGGACGAACATATGTTGTGATATTGAGAATAAGTGGTATACGTTAAGAAACGAAACAGATCCTTCTTATTTGAATATGTTATTGCACTCTAAACATTTCCGTATTTGAAGACTGCTCGTTTTGTATTTTTCCTGTAGCTTTTGCGTGTGTGCTTTTGGGACTTGGCATGCAAATGCTGAATAAGCCGGGTCAAGTAGTGAACTGGGGGGGAGGGTGTAGAAGAGAGGAAGGTGGGTGGCCGAAGGTTAGAGGGATGAGGGAAGGGAGAGGGGATTGATGGAGAGGTACGAGTGAAGGAGGGGTGAGGGGTGAAGGAGAGGTGACGAGCAAGGGAGAGATGAGGGGGTGGGGGTGGCATGAAAGAATGAACACGGAGTGAGGGACTGAGGAACTGGTGGGGGAGTCATGGATGATAATCACAGGAGTCGAGGGGGCGAATGTGAGGTAAGGAAAGAGCAGAGGATGGGGAGGGATAGGGAATGAAAGAGGGATGATGTGGGTGAGGGAAGGGTCAGGAGGCGCGTGTCAAGTTCTAGAAGCATATCAGAAATGTAAAGGAGGACGAAGATGAAGAGGAGAGAAACTGAAGAAAAATAGAAAGGAAAGAGAGAGAGAGAGAGAGAGAAAGGGAGAGAGAGAGAGAGAGAGAGAGAGAGAGGACTGAGAAGAGAAAATTTGGGAAATGTAAGAGAAAAAATGGAGAAAGATCGGAAATGAGGGAATCATGGATAAGGAATACTTTAGAATTAAAAAAAAAAAAAAAACAGTATTCTGAAGAAAGGGTAATGGTTACTGTGTGCGAAGAACACAGGATGAATATGCGTCATACATGAGGGGAAATTGGGAAAAAGAGATAATGACAATGAAGAGGGAGAAAAGATTGTCAGTGATGAAAGTAAGGGAAGAAAAAATGAAAAGAAGGATAATATGAGGAAGATAAGTAGAAAGTAATTACAGAAAAAGTCGGGAGTGGGAGAAGGCAGTTGAAATTTGGAGAGAGAGAGAGAGAGAGAGAGAGTAACGTAGAAGGGTGATGCAGTAAACAGACTATAGTAGGACTCGTGTACGTTTGCGGCTGTGGTGTGGCCCGCACCTGTGTACAGTGTTGCCACGTTTTCTATACCGTTATCTCTCTCTCTCTCTCTCTCTCTCTCTCTCTCTCTCACTCCTGGCGGGAAATGTGAGCCACCCTGAGTACTTTTGATTCTTTTATAAGTTATTTATAATTGTGCTTTCATTTGTTAATTTGGTTTTGTTATATTTAGTGATGCCGACAATGCATTCAATGCATGCCCCTCTCCTGCCTCTCTCTCTCTCTCTCTCTCTCTCTCTCTCACCGACTGGGTGTGGAAGTGTTGCCGCTCGTGAGTGAATAATGTTTTTTTTTTTTTACTTCGGTATTGGCATATGCCTACTATTTTGTCCTACATATTAGCTTATGATTATAAATGTGATTATTCCTCGCCCTTAAAATTATGGTAAAAGCCAGTAAATATGAGCATTTTTCCCTAGCAACACCTGTACAAGCAATGCTTGGGTCTACGGAGGTACGTACTTTACCTTAGGCCAGACTGTGGTGTGTCAGTGTTGCCACTCACAAGAATTATATGAATTATTTCTTTTACTTTGGATATTGGCATATTTCTTCTTTTTTCAGGCTCATTATCTTATATCCATAACTGTGATATTATTACCCACCCTAAAACTACGCTAAAAACCATTAAAAGTGACCACAATTTCTTTTAGCAACACTGTACAATATGTATGCCATGTTTCTGTGTTACTGTATAAATATTTTACGCATAATAAGATTACTGTTGATTCATCCATCAAAATACACAAGTGTAAGTTTTATTCATCTGAATTTATCGAATTTGTGATGCCTTGTACATAAATAGCTTCCGTTTCACATCGCAAGTTGGGGAAACGTGGCACCATTGTACACAGGTGCGGGCCACACCACAGCCGCAAATGTACGCGAGTCCTACTATAGAGAGAAATGTACAGGGATATGACATCATCTAAGAAACTACTACATCAACGATAAAAGAAGAATTAAACATGGACAAAACATAGTATACAGAAAATCTATAATAAAAACAAGCTAAGTTATGAAAGAAATGAGCGAGATAAGAAAATACTAAATGTAGAGGCCTGACTAAACAGAAGAGCTCTGCATATTTGGAGAGGGTAGAAAGCGGTGCGTATAAGCAGAGAAAAAAGAAATGCGTGGAAAACTAAAAAAAAAAAAAAAGAAAAAAAAAAGAATATGAATGATATTGCAATATTTTATCAGGATGGAGGAGCTGCACAGAGAGAAGAACATTGCTTTTTACAGTACAAAGTTGAAGGGAGAATATTAAAGTAGGGTACCCTGAGAGCAGAGAACATGGAGGAGGAGAACGACAGATATCAGTGACTGAACAAGAAAAAGAAACAATACAATTAAAAGTATTGTACTAGAGTGACAAGTACTCAAGAATAAAAATAGTCAGTGACAAAAATTACAGTCCGGAAAGAATAACTGGAGGAGGATGAAAGGAGAACAGAATAATAATAAATGTACAGATGGAAAGAGAAAGGGGTGACAGAAGTAGAAATGTAGGTAAAAAGTAGAGCAAAAATGTTCAAGTAAGAGAAACCTGGAGAAGGGAGATAAAAATTTCATACAAAGATAACGAAGAAAAGCAAAGCCTAGAACGGCCAGGAAGGAGTTAAAACAGCTAGAAATGTTGTGGCTTTTGTTGTAGCGGCCCCAAGTTCATTCCAATGTGAACCCTGTCCACTGCAGGTTGAAGTTACGATTTTCCTGCTCTCCTGCATCATGCTTTCAGGGAATAGGGTGGGAGTTGTGGGACGATTACTCATATATGACCAGGCATCGGAGCCACCCAATTACAGTATATCGGTGCTACAACAAGAAGGCGTCCATGTCCAGACCAGAGATGCAATACATATGAAAAGACAACAAACTTCGTGAAATGAAGGACGGGAATATATAAATTCATGAGATGAAACAGACGACAAAAGTAATATGGATACAGTAAAAAGGAAGGCAGAAGGTGCACGGAAGGATAAACACTCGAGGTATCATTGAAAAGAGAAGAGCATGACCTAGCGCTGAATGAATAAAGCGAAATTCTTCTAGAAAATGAGGACCAAGTAGAAAGCTGGCATGGAAACATGAGAGAAAATAAAGAACGATAGAACAGTAGACAGTGAGCACAAACGAAACTACAGAATTAATATCGTAATGTAAAATATTGAAAATTATTAAAGGTAGGAACGAAAACAGGAAGAAGGAAAAGATAGGTGGAAGGAGAGGCGTGTGAGGAAGAAATGGTTTCCATGAAATCAGAGAGAGAGAGAGACAGACAGACAGACAGACAGAGAATCAGTATATGAAAACAGAAGGACTGAATAATAAACAGAAAGGACAGAAGAAAGCTGAAGGTGAATGCAGATGAATGAGCTTTTTGAAAAAATGAAAAGGAAACAAGAAATGAAAAGAAGGAATGAGTGAAAAGGCGATAGAAAAAGAAAAAGAAAATATATAATCAGTAAATAAGACAGCAATGAATGGAAGGTGAAAAAAGAATAAGGACGAAGGTGCAGGAGAGTGAATGAATATGGATTAGGAAATAAATACTGACGTATAATAGAGGAGACGTGTAGCTTCTTTCTGTACGATTATTTAATTACGGGTGAGAGTCTGTCGCATAACATGCACTAAGACACCAGAGCCACATCTGGCTTCCTGGCTTCCTTTGGCCTTTTCTGAGAATGTAAATTTGGTGAGGGGGACTGGCCCCTCTAAAAATCAGGGTTGGAAAATTGTATATAGTGGAAGACGTATGCAGTAACTAGACGAAGGCCCCTGAGAAATATTATTAAAATCTTTCTCCTATTTCTGATACCTTTTGTATTTGAGAGGGGGCCAATCCCTTCAAGAATTATTAGGGGGATCACGGTCGCTAAGTATCTCATTTCAGATGAGAATCCATTGTATAACTTATACGAAGATATCAAAGCAATATCTGCCCTCTTTTCATTACTTTTGATAATTTTTAATTTGGTGAGGGGCCGATCCTCTATAAATACTGATGGAAGGTTTTATACAATGGAAGATATTATCAACGACCCAAGACTAACAGACCTGAGAAATTTTCTTGAAATCCATGTGACCTATTTCTGATCGTTCTGGGAAGGGGGCTGATCTCCCAAGAATTACTAGTCAAGGAGGTCACACTCCTCAGATATCTAAAACGGATGAATGTCAATTGAACAACATGAACTGAGATATCAAAATCACATCTGCCCTTCTTTTACCGTTACTGGAAATTTTGTATTTGGTGAAGGGGGCAGACTCCCCTAATAATTGTGGTTACAAAATTTTACTGAGTATAAAACCTTCCCAGTAACCATACAGATTCACCCAGGAAGTTTCATTCAAATCCATCGAACAGCATAGGGGGATATAAAGCACACACACACACACACACACACACACACACACACACACACACACACACACACACACACACACAAACTGATAGCCTGAGTCTAGTTTAACGGCATAGAGTGCGTTGCTGAAAAAAGATATTATCTTGCTTCGCACGATTATTCAAGTGTTAAATTGGTTTGGTGTTGGCAGAAGGGAAAGCAAGAGACGAATATGGATAATAGGAGGGGATATATGAATGGCGGAAAAAGGAAGAATAACATACATGAAACATTCGGTGTTCTAAAAGAGATGCAGGAAAAGGTCGAGATAAAAAGAAATTCTGATAACACGTGAAGGCAAGTGCCACAGGGGGAAAAGAAGAGAAGAAATGTGAGGTAATAAATAAACACGGCATAACAGAGAGACAGATAATAGGTTAGAAGTAGTGAAAGTGACAAAACAAAATATGAACAAGGACAGCAGGTGATAGAGAAATTCACTAAGGATTTCAGACGGAAAAATTGAAATAGGAAGGGAGAGGAACTGAGAAAATTACAAGATCAAAAGAGGGAAGAGCGAAAATCAGTAAAGCTGGACCAGTGAAAGATGAAAGGGAAGAGGGAAGGAAGAGGAGGAAGAAGTGCAAATTAAAATTAAAGGAAATTATGCACATTACTGAATTATAGAGAGGACGAAGAGAGAGAAGGAAATTAGAAGAGGCCCACTTTTGACAAATATGAGAGAGACAGAGAGAGATTCATCTTCCTCTGAACTGCATTTTCATTCCATTACATCCTCCCTTCTCATTACCCCCTCACCCTCGCATCTCCCTCTCCCTCCTTCCCTCTCTCCCACAATCCTTCTTCCTTCTATCCCATCCCCCTTTTACCTCCATCTCCCGTGCTCTCTCAACCCACTCGCTTGTTCTCATAATTTCGTCCTATTACGGCTTTCAAATTTCTCCACGGAGTATTTTTCCCCCACATTCCATCTGCCATTCCCTGTCGCTCAGAGCCGAAATAAGTGAAGCCTTCGGGGAAAATGGCAGAGGAAT
>NC_136991.1:16731836-16774336 GCF_032717465.1 Coenobita brevimanus
TCTGTTGTACAGTGGTAGAGTGTGCATTTCGCATGCTGGTGAGCACGGGTTCGCCTCCCGCCAGAGTTGTAAAAACTTTGGGAAGTGTTCACCAAACCACTCGCTACTTTGGCGGACACAAGGGGTGCTGTGGTTGAACCAGTGTCTCATACTTGTATGCTTGCATCCAGTCAGCTTAATGCGGGTTGATTACACTTGGTTCACAGACTACACACACATCCAAAGCCACTACAACACTACAATTACACTCACAAGCACTTCTCACCCTACATACAGTCTCTACCAGACAGCCTAAGCCTCTGGGTAGAGATACATTGGCTGTATTGTCCCTGCTTCGCTAGGGATAGGCCGGTCCTGCAGTGGACCTCAACGGCTGATGATGATGATATATATACAGTAATCCCCCCAATATCCGATGTAATAAAGCCAAAGGCACGTCCAGAAAGAGGTCCTGTCCGGATAGTGGGCCCCAACCTCCTGGACTTGTATTTACGGACCCTAACTCAGAAAAACACCTATACAACTCCCTCTGGACAAGCATAGCACCTATTTAAGACCCAAATCACACCAATAAGGGACATAAAAGACTGAAATAAATGCAAAAGAACCAGAGAATGAGGTTTTAGAGGTGAGTTTATACAACATTAAACATTCTGGGTACTTACAACGTGTCCCTGGCTCCTGGACTGGTTTCAACCACTAGTTTGCACTCCACAGTTAATCCTTTGCACTCTAAATTCTAATTTCTTAACACTGCACAACACTGTAAATTTCAGTGTGTTCTAGTGGTGAGGTATTGCAGTTTTTTCACTGTTTATTCACAAAAAACCAGCATATGTGGCTTGCATTGTGATAAAAATCTGCTCTCGATCGGAGTTAGGCTGTGACTGTTGATGATGGGGTAACAGAGTTGCCAGATCGCAATGGCCACATTACCAAACTCCTCAATTTTCATTACCAAATTTAACTTTTCATTACCAAATTCGTAAAGCTAGCATGTATTTTTCACTAATTATATATACAAGTGGAAATACATGTAATAACTCTTCTTATAATTAACAGCATGTTGAATATTATCACGCTATATAGACTACAAAATTAATCAGAGGGAGCAAACAATCCACCATCATCATCCTGTGTATCCTCATACATGTGAAAAATCCGTTTGGTATTGTATTATTCTGATTCATTACCAAAAGAATTTTTCGTTACCAAATTGGCCCATATTTGGTAATGAAAAATACCAAATGGCAACCCTGACAGGGGAGAGGGAGGGGGGAGGAAGGAAAGGGTGAATGGTCCATGGTGTAACAGTTGTTCGGCGCCACGCGGGAAGGAAAAAAGTCAGATTTTTTTCGATTTTTTTGCGATTTTTGGCCCATTTTGGGAATATTGGATCCCGGGACGAAAATGTCCGGTAAGTGAGGATGTCCGGATTTGGGGCATCCGGATATTATGGGGATTACATAAATTTATATATATATATATATATATATATATATATATATATATATATATATTGTTACGGAACAGAGAAAGATAATGTACACTTTAAGTGAGAATACGAAGAGTCACTACTGTCCCGTAAAGTTCCAGGTTCAAAACAAAAGAGTTAGGTAAAATTACAAGTTAAAGTTTAATGCACAAACTAACAACTAAACATTCAGGACTCATAAGGATAATGTAATGGCAAATAAACAGGTTAAATATATGGTTAACTGCAATAGCCTCTATTAACACGAAATTAGCAAGAGTAAATTTATCTAAGTCAGCCCTGATAAAATGAGATACCAGATAATACTCAGTGAATGCCAGATAAATTATTACAGATACAAACTATTATCCAAAATGACTGACAAAGAACCCTACATAAATTACAAAATTCACTAGGCCTACAAATTAAACTTATGCTATACAGTACAAGAAAAAATGCAACAACAGTTATACTCAAATTACACACAGCTGCTAGATGATTGGAGATTTCTTGAGCACTCACAATAATAATATCTGTACAGGGGAGGACAGAGATGTGAACAAAATGAGGAGCAGATCTAAGTGGCAACGATGCAGAGACTGAGCTCATTATATAGGGGCCGGCAGAGCCTGACACAACTTGTAAGAGGGACGCGCAAATGAAGCCATGGGGACAGAGAGCTGAAAATCCCGCAAAGTATAACAGAGATGTCGACTTACTCTACTATAACGGTAGAAGGGGGGAACTGAGGCAGAACACTCTCGTGATCAAACATGCAGCATACTGTGCGTTAAAATTACACAAAGGATGATGAAATCATAGGCTATGTAACACCTCCCCACAAAGAAAAAAGAAATTTACAAAGGAAATTTCTTATTACTCTAAAACAATCTGTCTAAAGTCTAGATAAGCAATCTGCAATAACATTTTCTTTCCCCTTGACATGTTGTATGTCTAATGAATACTCCTGAAGAAGTAGACTCCATCTTGTCAATCTCTGATTTTTATCTTTAAACTTACTAAGGAATTTCAGTGGGTTATGATCGGTATAAATGACTATGGGGTCAAAACCAGAACACAAATAAAATGAAAATGCTGTAAACCCAAAATCAAGGCCAAAAGCTCTTTCTCAATAGTTGAGTAGTTCTTTTGAGGTGGAGTGAACTTCTTTACTGTAATAAGATACAGGATGTTCAATACCCTGATCATCCTCTTGCAGCAAAACAGCCCCAGCTCCTGTATCACTTGCATCAACAGCCATCTTAAAAGGCTTAGCAAAATTTGGAGTAGCGAGCACTGGCTGACTTAATAGAATAGCTTTAAGTTTGTTGAAAGAGGATTCACAGTTATCGGTCCAGACAAATTTAACTCCCTTTTTCAGTAGGTCTGTAAGTGGTGATACAAGAATAGAAAAGTTAAGAACAAATCTCCTGTAATAACCTACCATTCCCAAAAAATCTTTGTAGCTCTTTCCTACTTTTAGGTCTGGGAAGATCACTTATAACCTGAACCTTAGCTCCTGGTGGTGCAACATGTCCATCACCAATTACATACCCAAGGTACTGAACTTTAGCTTGACCAAACTCACACTTTGATAAATTAGCTACAAGATTAGCATGAACTAAACGGTCAAGAAATTTACTGACATGGCATAGGTGATCTTTCCAGTTGTCACTGAAGATTAATACATCATCAATATAAACAACACACCCTGCCAAACCCTCTGTTACAACATTCATGAGCTTCTGAAATGTGGCTGGTGCATTCTTCATACCATACGGCATTACAGAACATGCAAAAGCCTTTCCTAGTGTTACAAAACATGAGATCTCCCTAGCACGTTCAGTCATAGGTACTTGCCAGTATCCCTTTAACAAATCAAACTTACTTATGTACCTAGCCTTTCTGATCTTGTCTATGCAATCTTCCACACGAGGGAGAGGGTATGTGTCTGTTTTAGTTATCTGATTAACACGTCTGTAGTCAATGCAAAGCCTCTGTGACCCACCTGGCTTAGGGACTAGAGTGACAGGAGAACTCCACTCGCTCTGACAGGGCTCAATCATCTTGTGGTCCAACAGGTAGCCAAGCTCCTTCTGGATGAGAGGAACTTTCACTGGGTTCACACGGTAAGGAGGCAGTTTAATTGGCTTTGCGTCTCCAACATCAACATCATGCATCAACACAGTAGTTCTTCCTGGAGTGGCACGGAACACTTGCGGGTACTCCTGCAGTAATGCCGAAAACTCCTGCCTTTCCTTGGGAGGTAGATGAGAAAGCTTAGTCTGGAGATCATTCATGAAATCAGGATTCTTCCCCAAACTATCACTCAGGCTCATACCGCATGGGAGAGCTTCACTTGCAGACTCGGGTGGAACAGCTACAGTGCAGACTGGATTATTTTCGTCCCGCCTGTGATATAACTTTAGCATGTTGATGTGACATAGTTGCTTGCTCTTTCTACGATCTGGTGTGGCGATGACATAGCTGACATCACTGAGTTTCTTCTCCACGAAATAAGGGCCACTAAACTTGGCTTGAAGAGGTTGCCCATGAACTGGTAGCAGAATCAAAACCTGATCTCCTGGCTGAAAGTGGCGTAACCTGGACTTCTTATCATACCAAGTCTTCATCTTCTCCTGAGCAGCTCCTAAATTCTCTCTCGCCAGCTGTAAAGCAGTGGACAGCCGTTCTTTGAAATTCATCACATACTCCAGCAGGTTGACGTCATCTTCCTCCGACAGCCAGCATTCCTTGAGTAGCTTAAGGGGTCCTCTTACTTCATGGCCAAACAGTAGTTCAAAAGGTGAGAAGCCCAGTGATTCATTTGGAGATTCTCTTGCAGCAAACACAACGAATGGAAGACCTTTATCCCAGTCTTTCTGATGTTCCAAACAGTATTTCTTGAGCATCGATTTGAGTGTTTGATGATATCTCTCCAACGCTCCTTGGGTCTGGGGATGGTAAGCTGAAGACGTGATCTGGGTGATGCCCAACTCTTTTCAGAGACTGCTTGAAAACGTTTGACATGAAATTACTTCCCCGGTCGGACTGTACCTCCTTGGGCAGACCAAACTTTGTGAAGAACCCCAGCATTTCCTTAACCACGTTCTTTGCTGAGATGTTTCTAAGTGGAATGGCTTCAGGATAACGAGTAGCCATGTCAATCATGGTCAACACATAAGAAAATCCTGAAGAAGTCTTAGGAAGAGGGCCCACAATATCCACCAACACACGGGTGAAAGGCGCCTCAAAAGGAGGAATGGGAACTAGAGGTGCAACCTTTTCGGTCTGATTACACTTCCCCACAACTTGACAGGTGTGACAAGACTTACAATACCAAGAAACATCCCTGAAGATACCTGGCCAGTAGAAGTGTTTCAAAATGCGTGCCACAGTCTTCCTCACTCCAAGGTGTCCTGCCAAACTGGAATCATGAGCCACTCTAATGATATCCTGCCTACAAACACGAGGGATGACAACTTGATGTACAACCTCCCATTCACAGTCGGCTGATGCTGTTGGGGGTCTCCACTTCCTCATAAGTACTCCTGACTTTACATAATAACAAGTAGAAGCACCGGCTGACTCTTCTTCACTGTAAGCAGAGTTAGCTAGACCTTTCAACTCAGGGTCAGCAACCTGCAACTCAACCAACTCTTGACGAGACAAATTATCAACACTACGGGGTACTGCCTCATCTGGTGAGTGGTCCAAATTAGCAAGAAAAAGTGTCAGCTAGGATAACATCATCATCATCATTATCCTCTAAATCACCAGTAACTTTAGACTTAGCCCTAGTGACAGCACATGCAGGGAACACATCAGGGACATCACAATCCTGGGACGCAGCCACTGGCTCACTAGACAACTGAGGAGCTGGACACACTTGACTTCCACCAATATCATTTCCAAGTAAGAAAGTTACACCTGACATTGGGAGTGTCTCAACCAACCCAACCATAACAGAACCATTAACAAAACCAGACTCTAAATTCACTCTGCACAGAGGGACAGAGAAGTAATTATTTCCTACACCTTGTAAGATTACAGTTTCATCAGAGGAATTAATATTAGAGCCTAGAACACTGGTCAGCATAAGGGATTGGCAAGCACCTGTATCACGATATATTTTAACTGATTTCCTGTCATTACTGTCCAGAGGACTGACAAAACCATCAGACAGGAAATTAGCACATGAACTCTTGAGAGTGTCACCCACGTTACTGCTCAAAAGAGGAGCTCCATCATGAGAATTTAAGTTACCCCTCAAAGCAGGTTCAGTTAACTCAGTTAAAGAATTCTGGGAACTCTCAAGAGTGGACACTAGACCAATTGACTGAATATTTAAAGACTCCTTTTTGTTCACATCACGCTGTCTCCTGAAACATCTCTCCGTAGTATGACCAAGCTTACTACAATAAGTACATTTACTTTTCTGAAATCTAGAGGTGAAGCTGGTATTTACTTCCTGAGAAACATCATCTTTATTCTCTTTCCTGTTACCTGTACTCTGAGTAGAGGCAATGTACTTACTCTCAGCTTTCCCTTTTTCTCTAGAATATCTCTTGTGAGTGAGAACATACTCATCAGCTAAAACTGCAGCATCAGACAAATTATCTATTCTTTTCTCATCAAGATATAGGCTTACATCTTTATAAATACACCTTTTGAAGTCCTCCAGCAAAATCATCTGCTTAAATTTGTCAAAATCAGAATCCACATTCTTAGAATTTAACCACTGCTCCAACAAATCTTCTTTGATTTTTGCATACTCAACATGGGATTGCTTATCTTGCTTGTAAGTTGTCCTAAATTTTACTCTATAGGCTTCAGGAACAAGCTCATAGGCCTTAAGAATCAAGCTCTTAACTACATCATAATTATCAGATTGATCCTGAGGCAAAGATGCATAAGTTACTTGAGCTTTACCAGTGAGAACAGTTTGAAGGAGTACTGGCCAATACTCCTTAGGCCAATTAAAACCTGTAGCTACCCTCTCAAACAACTGAAAATACTTTGTTAAATCAGATTCATTAAAAGGAGGGACAAGTTTAACATTTTTAGCCACATCAAAATCATCAGAGCTAGATGATCCAGTTCCACCTTGTTTCATGCGATACTCATGGTCTGCCTGAATCCTAGCAAGTTCAACTTGTGCCTGTATCTGTGCCTCCTGAATCCGAGCCTGAGATTCCGCCTCCTTAGCCTGAGACTCAGCCTGCTTAGCATTTGCCTGAAATTCAGCTTCTTTAGCACGAGCCTCCTGCAGAGCTAGCTGTAACTTAGCTAATTCAATCTGCGTTTGCTCATTTGGAGGAGTTACATTAAACAAGCTTTATTAATCATGCCAACAATTTGATCTTTAGAATGATGAGAGTGAACTGCAATTCCCAATTGTTGAGCAACGAGCTTAAGTTCATTCTTTGTTCTGTTTTCTATATCACACACTGTTTGCACATTTGACAAAAAATCTTTGGCTTCATCAAGTGTAGTAATAGTAGACATAATTAATAAGTAACAGTCACAAAATATCAAGCAATATCCTTATGATAATATCCTGAATATCCTGATATGAGGTCGCCAAATTTATGTTACGGAACAGAGAAAGATAATGTACACTTTAAGTGAGAATACGAAGAGTCACTACTGTCCCGTAAAGTTCCAGGTTCAAAACAAAAGAGTTAGGTAAAATTACAAGTTAAAGTTTAATGCACAAACTAACAACTAAACATTCAGGACTCATAAGGATAATGTAATGGCAAATAAACAGGTTAAATATATGGTTAACTGCAATAGCCTCTATTAACACGAAATTAGCAAGAGTAAATTTATCTAAGTCAGCCCTGATAAAATGAGATACCAGATAATACTCAGTGAATGCCAGATAAATTATTACAGATACAAACTATTATCCAAAATGACTGACAAAGAACCCTACATAAATTACAAAATTCACTAGGCCTACAAATTAAACTTATGCTATACAGTACAAGAAAAAATGCAACAACAGTTATACTCAAATTACACACAGCTGCTAGATGATTGGAGATTTCTTGAGCACTCACAATAATAATATCTGTACAGGGGAGGACAGAGATGTGAACAAAATGAGGAGCAGATCTAAGTGGCAACGATGCAGAGACTGAGCTCATTATATAGGGGCCGGCAGAGCCTGACACAACTTGTAAGAGGGACGCGCAAATGAAGCCATGGGGACAGAGAGCTGAAAATCCCAAAGTATAACAGAGATGTCGACTTACTCTACTATAACGGTAGAAGGGGGGAACTGAGGCAGAACACTCTCGTGATCAAACATGCAGCATACTGTGCGTTAAAATTACACAAAGGATGATGAAATCATAGGCTATGTAACAATATATATATATATATATATATATATATATATATATATATATGATATATATATATATATATATATATATATATACAGGGTGATTCATAATTACATGCATTAAATTGGAGGACGAACTCCTTGGATAATTCTAAACAACAATGTCTCTATGTTAAAATGTCGAATTGTACATAGTTTGGCTAGTACAGTACATTTACGATGTATTGATGAGGGTGGAAGGTGAAGGGCAACCCGTGTAGCTTTCCACAGATATTGTTCAAACGTCTTGAGTACAGTGTGCTGCAGACGAACAAACAGTTCTTATGTTACATGGACTGTGTACAGCCGTATGAGGTAAAGGTACTTACTGTCAGGGTGGGGATAGGGAGGGGAGTATGGGGATGGAATGGGAAAGGGGTGGTATTTTGGGCTGGCTGATTTGCACTCCACAAAACTGGCATCGATGCAGCAGCGCAGGCTGGACATATCGCTACTGTGTGGGACATATGGCGCACTACAGGTATTTATTAATTACAGTGTCCAATGTGTGATTTATGCATTTTACATACGTGCCTCTTGTTGACATGTTACATTAGTCTGTACTTACAGGTGAAAATGTGAGAGAATGGGAGTATGGATGGGGGATATGTGCGGGAGTAAATGAGAATGAGAGGGCAAAAGAAGGAGTGTGTATTGTTGTGAGTAACAGATGGAAGGAAAATATAAGAGAGTATGGATCAGTTGACTCAAGGATTGTGTGGGTAAGATTGAAAGTTGGACAACAAATGTGGGCGATTGTGTGCATGTATGCGCCAACAAGATCATGCAAGCAGAGTGAGAGAAGAGTTCTGGAGAAATGTGGAAGTGTGCATGGAAAAGTTTGAAAGGAATGAGTGTTTTTGATCGGTGATATGAATGGTAAAGTTGGGAATGTGAAGGTGGATGGAATAGTTGGTGAGTGGGGTGTGCCTGCTGAGATAGATGAGAATGGCAGTGCGTTAGTGGACATTTGTGCTGGGAGGGAGTTGCTGATAGCCAACACCCTCTTCAGGCACAAAATGATCCACAGGTATACATGGCGAGTGATGAGAAGGGTGAGTGGTGAACTGAATGAAAGGAAGGCAATGATTGATTATGTGTGTGTGGATGAAAGGATGCGAAAATGTGTAATGGATGCAAGAGCTTATGGAGGTTGGGGGAGTGGACTTTCTGACCACTACTTGGTGGTGGCCAGAATCAAGGTCCAATTAGGATAGAGAAATAGGAGAAGGGAAGGATGGGAAGGAGGAGTATTTGTAAGGAGAGTGGAAAGATTACAAGAGGATGAGAAAAAGGCGGAGTATAAGAGAGAAGTGGAGGAACGATTGGGCAAATATGAATTGGAGTAGACGGGGAACGTGGAAGGTGTGTGCAGGATATTTACAGAAGAAATATGTGCAGCATGTGATGTGGTGTGTGGGATGAAGAGAAGACGAAAGGGGGTGCAAGGAACAGCGTGGTGGAATGAAGAGGTGAGACAGGCTGTGGCACAAAAGAAGAAAGCTTACAATGAATGGATGAGAAATAGGGGCATGGAAGAAGTTGAGAGGTGGAAGAGAGAGTTATATGTAGAAAGAAAGAGAGAGGTGAAAAAATAGGGTAAGAGAGAGTAAGAAGAGAGTGGATGAGGATTTTGGAAGGAACTTGAGTGTAAAGTGGAGGGACTGTAAGAAAATGTTTTGGAAAGAGGTGAAAAGAGTAAGACAGGGTGGAAGTGAAGTTAGCAGGGGAGTGAAAGATAAAAATGGTAGATTACTAGTGGAGAAGGGAGAAAAAGTGAGCAGATGGAGAGAACACTTTAAGGAATTGCTGAACAAAGAGGATGGAAGTAATGCAAGTATAAGTGGCTGGGGAATGGCTGGGAGGAGGAGGGAGGTGAGAAGACAGGAAGAAATCAGTAGGATAGAAGTTGTGGAAGCAATGAAGAAAGTTAAATTGGGGAAAGCTCCAGGAATTGATGGAGTGTTTGGTGAAATGCTGAAGTATGGGGGAGAGATAGTAGTAGAATGAATGTGGAAAATGTGCAGATTGGCCTGGGAGGAAGGTAGAGTCCCGGAGAATTGGAAGTCAGGTATAATTATTCCCTTGTACAAAGGAAAAGGGGAAAAAGAAGTGTGTGGTAATCATACGGGCATCTGTCTTCTTAGTAAAATAGGAAAAGTGTATGGTAGGGTACTTATTGACAGAGTTAGAGAAATAACAGAGGAATTAGTTGGAGAAGAACAGGGAGGCTTTAGGAAGGGAAGAGGTTGTGTAGATCAGATATTCATTCTTAGATCTTTAGTGGAAAAGTTTCTAGAGAAGGGAAAGAAGTTGTATGCGGCTTTCATGGATTTGAAGAAAGCATATGACAGGGTGGATAGACAAGGATTGTGGAAAGTATTAAGAATATGTGGAGTAGATGGGAAGTTGTTGAATGCTGTGAAGAGTATATATGATGGTGCTAAGGCTGCAGTGCGTGTGGATAGTGAACTGAGTGAATTTTTCTCTTTGAAGGTTGGGTTGAAACAGGGATGTGTCATGTCTCCATTGTTGTTCAATCTGTACATGGATGGGGTAATAAAAGAGGTACAAGGTAGGGTAGTGGATGTTGGAGTGGCCCTGGTGAGAGAGGATAGTGTTTGGAAACTCCCTGTACTGTTGTTTGCAGATGATGCTGTGTTGTTGAATGAAGACGAAGGAGAGCTGCAAGGCTTGGTGGATGAGTTTGGGAGAATGTGTAAGAAACGGAATCTAAAGGTGAATGTAGGGAAGAGTAAAGTGATGGTCTTTGAGAGAGGTGAAGTCAGTGAATGTACAGCAAGGTTGGATGGTGAGGAATTGGAAAATGTGAGTACGTTTAAGTATTTGGGTAGTGTGATGAGTAAGGACGGAGGTTTGGAGGATGAAGTGCTTGAAAGGGTACAGCAGGGAAGAAAGGTTGCTGGTTCCTTGAAAGCAGTGATAAGAAGCAGGGAAGTTAGCATGAAAGTGAAAAAGTTACTACATGACAGTATTGTGATTCCAACTCTAACGTACGGAAGTGAAGCTTGGACGTTGCTGGAAGGACACAAGTCAAGAGTGAGAGCAGTGGGAATGAGTTATTTAAGAGGAGCCTGTGGAGTCACATGGAGAGACAGGCTGACAAATGAGGATATAAAGGAGCGTTGTGGTGTGGATGTGGATGTGATAGGAAGCGTTAGGAGGAATACACTGAGATGGTTTGGCCATGTGGAGAGGATGGAGGGTGAAAGACTGACGAAGAGAGTGTATGTGAGTGAGGTGGAAGGGAGAAGAGGGAGGGGGAGGCCGAGGATGAGATGGAGGGATGGGGTGGAGAGGTATATGAGAGAGGGGGGTGTGAGTTGGGAGCGGGGCAGTGAAATGGCTGGGGACAGGGCGACGTGGAGGCGATTTATTTGTGGCCACCCCTAACGGGATTGAGGCGTCTGGCAATAGATAGATAGATAGACTTACTTTACAATATGTCCATTGTAACTATCAGTGTTCAGTACCATCCCCCCTTGGGGACTTCTTCCCTCCTCGCCTCCTCCCTCTCTCTGTATCCGTCACTCCTCTTTACACCTCTAACATAATTTCCTGTATCACAGTTTGTCACATATCTAACCCCTTCTATTACCCATGGTATTCCTGCTTCCATAATCCCCTCCCCCTCCCACATTATGTTCCCCACTATGGTGTAACCTATGAGATACGGCTACATAATTTATGTATAATTCAAAACAATATGTCATCGAAATAATTTGATCTGAACTCCCTCAACACATGATCTTACAAGGTCATAGAATGCAGTCAGGAAGAGTATCCATATCACTCCATCCCCATAGCTGCATATCATGGTCAGAACAAAAGGTAACGGCATGGCTGTCCGTTAGTGCCCTGAACATCTGTTGCGCAATTGTTGATACTATTGAAATAGGAGTGACAACGACTCGGATGGATAGGAAGCGAACCTTTACCATAATTAACCCTTTCACCATGACAATCGGATACATCCACTTACACCTGCATGCTATCCGAGATAACGGCAAACATATTCCACTAAGGAAACAATCTACACATCCAGAGGGATATAATCCCCCTTCATTGTATATTACGATGATAATGGTTACCAAATATGTGACTTTCATCTATTTTGCTATAATTAACGTAACTGAAGAACTACAAATTATCGCCAAGAATACTGGCAATACTTATTCAGAAAATATTTTCTGGATGCATTTTTTTTATGCTAGGAAGAAGGAACCAAAGGTCACGAGCCCGCAAAAACTGTTCCTTCCAAGAGAAGAACAAAAAACAAGAGAGCCAAATTCAAGATCCGATCATTTCGAGACGCCTGGACACACTGCGTTTGAATGACTGGAGATCATAGGAAGCAGGAAATACAGACAGAGGGAGACAGTTCCAGAGTTGACCTGTTGCAGAAATGAAGGACTAGGAGTAACGGTTAACTCTTGCGTTAGAGAGTTGGACATAAAAGGGATGAGAGTTTGCTGCTTGAAGGGTGCTATGCGCCTGTCGTAGAGGTGGAGGAATGCATGCAGACAGTTCAGAGGAGCAGCAACCATTGAAGCAGCAATAGAAAAAAGATAAAGCGGCGACAGTGTGGTGAAGAGACAGAGTTTGAAGGGAGCCAGTAAGAGGAGGAAGGTTAATGAGACACAAAGCCTTTGACTCCACCCTATTAAAGAAGAGATGTATGTGGAGAACCTCCCCACACTTGCAAGTTGTACTCCATACAGGAGCGGATAAAACCCGTGTATAGAGTCAACAATTGTGCAGGGGTAAAAAAGGAATGGAGTCGGCTTAGCACACCTAATCTCTTGGAAGCAGATTTTACAAGAGATGTAATATGATATTTTCAAGATAAGTCCCGAGTGTATGAAATCCCAAGCATGTTCAATGATGATGCAGGATTATGCTGAGTATTATTACACATTAGTGGGTACACCTGTAGAAGCTTTAGTTGGGTTGATCTGTGTAAGAACTGAGTCTTTGATGCATTAAAAACAACAAGATTACTTTTACCCCAGTCAGAGATACGAACCAAGTCAGACATTAGGTGTACCATAGCCTCATCCCTTGATTGTTGAAGTAACTGCTGAGATGGACGTTGTGGGAACCGAACGGAAAGGTGAAGGATGGAGTCATCAGCGTACGAGTGGATAAGGTTAGATGTACAGCTCAGAAGGTCAGTGATGAAGAAAAGGAAGAGAGTTGATGATAGGACAGAGTCCTGAGGAACACCACTGTTGATAGGCCTAGGAGAAGAACGATGGCTGTCTACAACAGCGGCTATTTAACTACCAGAAAGGAAGCTATAGATGAAGGCACAGATAGAAGAATACAAGTCATTTGAGGGCAATTTGGAAATTAAAGATTTATGCCAGACGCGATCAAAAGCCTTTGAGATGTCAAGTGCAGTGGCAAAACTTTAGCCAAAGTCCCGAAAGGAGGATGACCAGGAGTCTGAAAGGTAGGTGAGAAGATCGCCAGTGGAGTTTCCCTGACGGAACCCAGACTGACAATCAGAAAGAAGGTTGTGATAGGAAAGATGCTGTAAAGTTTTTCTATTAATAATTGACTTGAAATCTTTTGAGATACAGGATGTTAAAGGAGTTGGATGATAGTTAGAGGATTGGGAATGGTCACCCTTCCTTGGAACTGGTTGAATAAGAACAACTTTCAGCAAGAAGGAAAGGTACAAGTTGATAGACAAAGATGAAAGAGTTTGCCTAGGCAGGATGTAAGCACAGAAGCACAGTTCTTGAGAACAACAGGAGAGACTCCATCAGGCCAATATGCCTTGTTAGTATTGAGGCCTGTAATGGCAGAAAATACATCAGCTGAAGAAATTTTAATGTCAGCCATGAGGAAGTCAGAGGGGGGAAGTGAAAGAGAAACAGCACCGGAATCGTCGAAGGTGAAATTGGAGGAGAAAGTCTGAGTGAAGAGATTATGCTTTATCAGCAGATGAAATCGCTAAAGAATATCAGAGTAGAAAAGAGGAGGGAAGGATGATGAGGTAAAGTTGTTAGAAAGGTTTTTGGCAAGGTGCCAGAAGGAGCGGGAAGAATTCGAGTTGGAGAGTTGAGAGCATTTAGTATGGATGAAATTATTTTTAGCAGAACAAAGAACAGACTTAGCACAATTCCAGGCAGAGACATAAGCAAAATGTGAATCAGGGGTGGGTTGGCTCTGGTACCTTTTATAAGTCCTCTCCTTGTTGCGGACAGCATTAGAATAGGCGTGATTAAACCAAGGCTTTCTTGCATTAGTCAAAGGATGTGAGAAAGGAATGTATGCTTCCATGCCTGAGAGAATAACCTCCATAATGCACGAGGCACATTCAGATGGCTCCCAGCCATGGAAGCAATAATCATTGCAGGGAAAATCAAAGAAGTACTGCCTGAGGGCCTCCCAATCTGCAGCTCCAAAGTGCCACAGACGACAGTTCTTTGGAGGGTCCACAGGCCATATTGAAGCGAAAGGACAGGTTAAGGTGATAAGGTTGTGATCGGAGGAGCCCAACGGAGAGAAAAGATTAACAGTGTAAGCAGGAGGATTAGTTGTAAGGAAGAGGTCAAGTATGTTGGAGCTCTCTCCAAGGCTGTCAGGGATACGAGTTGGGTGCTGTACAAGCTGCTCTAGGTCATTAAGGATAGAAAAGATATAGGCTTGTTCACCAGGTGGATCAGTGAAAAAAGAGGAGACCCAAAGGTGGTGGTGAACACCGAAATCTCCTAGAATGGAGATTTCAGAGGAGAAATGGATAGAATGTGTTCCATCATAGAAGTAAGATAGTCGAGGAATTTTTGATAGTCAGTAGAATTAGGGGATAAGTAAACAGTGCAGATATATTTAGTCAGAGAATGACAGGAGAGCCCAAGCCAGAGTGTAGAGAATTCAGAAGAATCGAGTTCAGGAACACGAGAGCAAGATAAGGCATTGCGAATATATACACAACAGCCACCTTTGGCTTTGAAATGAGTATAAAGTAGGAGGGTACAGAAAAGGGTTTCCTGTCAGTTGCCTCAGACAGCTGAGTCTCAGTTAGAAAGAGAAAGTGAGGTTTAGAGGAGGAGAGGTGGTGCTCAACAGAGCAAAAGTTAAAGGAAAGGCCGTGAATGTTGTAGAAATGAAGAAGAAGTGAGTCAGACAGTGGTTCCAGGCAGCTCAAGTCGTCACCAGGAGAGGGGCGGAAGGTGGGGGCATTTATGGTCCCCCACCCAGGGACTCCGAGGCCCTGTGTTGGGTAGCCATAATTTTCTTTTGAATTTTGGAAAAGGAAGTGTAGTGTGTACTGTGCATGTAGTTTGGTGTAGATAGTTAGAGAAACTTGTATCGTAGAGCATGCTGGCCTACTCTCTGTGTTACTGAGATACTGAAAAAGTTCAGCAAAGGGGGATGGTCAGGAACTAATCCTGAGGACTGATGAAACGGTAGCTCCAGCTCTCCCTGTCATCAGCTTTCCATCCATCTCGGGAGTACTGCCCTGCTTGACTGGTGCTACATTCTACTCCTCACAATGTAGATCATACTCTTGTGCAACAGAACACAAGCAATGATTACTCGTATTTTTCATATTTTTATTACTTTCTTTAGGGAAAAAAAGAAAGTTTGTGCTTCATATTTATGTATGCTGGGATTTTAGAAATAAATGTAAGCAAGAGGGCAAGGGAGGAGAAGTAATATAATAATGACTAATTTGAAGCAGTGACTGCCATTCTTTGAACAGTTAATGCCCCTTAACTGCCACTGTCAGCGTCATTATAATAACTGAAATACCAACCCCAAGGGGAGACCACAGGGAGGCGTGCGACAATGATGAAATACCCGCCCCAAGGAGAGATCACGGGGAGGCACGTAAAGGGCCTGGACAAGACGGGCTTACGTCCTCCGCCACCATGTGCCCTTCTTCCCCTTAATGGAGCCCATGGGAAATACGCTACCCCGCCACACTACTCTCGAGCCAGACCAGCACTGATCAGGATTGGGGTGGGACTTGTGTACTCACAGTCCCAGGTAGGACCACAATGATGCCCATCATGCTCTTTGGGGAAGGAATGTCGACCGTACTTCATTCGCCTACAAACTCTAGCAGGACCATGGCGACACCCAGCGTGCCTGTTGGGCAGGGAACCTCCACTGTACTTACCTCGTTTGCAGCCCCCACAGGGAGCAGGACCGCAGCGACGCCCACCATGCTCACCGGGGAGAGGACGTCCACTGTCCTCCTCTCGCCTGCCTTCCCAGGACAAGGCTGAACTGCGGCGGTGCCCACCATGGCCATCGGGGAGGGAAGGTCCACATGTCGCACCATGGTATGAAATTTAACCCGTGCCGTCCCGCTGACGTGAATTAACGCGGCAACATTGCAAGGTCCCTAATTTGCACAATTTTCAATTTTTGCGAGTGATTTCGCAAGTGATTTTTGGCACGTATACACGGGACACCTTCTGTGGGAAATATTTTCCCCCAGAGCAGTCGCGCTCTCTATATTTATCATAGTTATCCCTGGTTAAAGGCAGAGGAAAAATTGAGACCAATGTTAATTGTTCAAGCGGTTTTAATAACCCAGAAATGACGTTCTCTTTAACCCTTTAACCGCGGGTATTGTTTTGGTCTGACTGTCCTCTCCCGCGGGGGTTTCAGCCAAATGTAAACAAACCTTTAAACCTTAATAACTCTGCACAGAATAAAGCTAGAGGAAAAAAATAAGGTACCATTAGAAAGTACAAACCTTCAGCTTTCCATTGATGTAGGTTTCATGACTTCGTTGACTTTCACAGGACGGGGAGAGCCGTTAGAAGTGAGGGGTGTGAAATAACTATTTTACGCCCCACACACCAGTACCAAATGCCAACCACTCTCTCATAAGAGTAATATAAACATATATGAACACTGTACATACGATAAACACCCACTCTGTGTTCACTGAGGTAGGTAAAAGGCACTTCCCTGCGGCTGCACCCACTCTTCACTGCGGCTGCGCCTCACTTCACTGCGGCGGCACCCGCTCACTGACGTTTCCTGCGATCTTTTCATTCTTTCTAACTTCTAATATTATTTTACATATAATATGGGCAATGTACATTATATTTACAATGCACTTATTACTATATTGCGTCACTGGCGCATCACAGAATTACATAAGTGCCGCAGAATTCCACAAGTGCCGCAGATTCTCTTATTACAATATCACTTATTATACTGGCCAATATTTCCTTTATTTTCTAGGCAAAATATCCCTTATTACTACATTATCCATTATACAATTATTGGCAAAGCACGTCACTGTCGCATCACTATATATCACTGTCACTTTCAGTATTTACTCAGAGAGTGGTACTCGGCAAAGCACGGAGTTACACATAGAGCGACTTGGCATTCAAGGCACTGGTGTGTGCTCATTTTTCTCGTCGTAGGCCTTCGTGTGGTGGTTGAACATACTCTGCAGCGGCCCTGTGACAACCTGCCGCCTGCTTTAGGAGGCAATTTCACAAGCTGGTGCCGGCTCATGTAATTGCGGCACTCAAGACGGTCAGGTTGTGTGTCAGAGTGTCGCCTCGGGATCAATGCCGTCACCTGACCAAATCGTGCAAGTAGCTGCTGCACGACAGTCTTGGAAAACTGTCTCAGTGATGGTTGCCTTATGCCCCTGACTTGTGTCTTGTAAAGAATGAAGGCATTGAGCATGCACATATCGAGCATGTGCAGGCAAGCCTTCCTGTACCATCGGGTGTTTCTCCTGAGACAGTCGATTTCGCCAATCATCATATCAGACTTATCAACGAGTCTCATATTGACATTATAATCAATGACGGCATCAGGCTTCATGATTGGCTCTCCCGTCCTGTAGCTGACCTTCCCAGTTCTCTTCAATTCCCCCTTGTGGATGGTGCTGATCATATTGACGACCTTCTTGTCATGCCACCTGATCGCAAGAAGCTTGTCGGACTTCTTCAGGTGAACATCTCCCCTGGATGATGATGATGCTTTGGGGAAACTAGGCCACTCTTTCCTATAGCTCCGTACAGTGCCAACAGTGCCAATACCGTGTTCAGCAAGGTATTTGGAGAGTTTCGGTGCTGTGTAATAATTGTCTGTGTACAGCACATGATTACCACCAAAATACCTCTCCATCAGCACTTTTACAACGGAGCCAGAGAAGCCAAGGGGGTCTTTCCTGTTCACATCCATTGTGCTAGCCGAGTAAATGACAAAATCCAGTATATACCCCGTCTCACAGTCACACAGCACAAAGAACTTTATCCCAAAGCGGTGGCGTTTGCTGGGGATGTACTGCATGAATTTGAGATGTCCTCTGAACAATACCAGGGACTCGTCTATGACGACTTTCTGCATAGGCCTGAAAAATCGCATAAATAGATCCCTAATCCTGTTGAGAAAATCCCTCACTTTCCACAAAGGGTCAGTTTGGGACGGGTTGTCATTGTCAGCGAAGTGCAGGTATCCAAGCAGCTGTCGGAACCGATCCCGTGACATATACTTCCCGAATATGGGGATAGTAGTTATGTCATCCACGAGCCAGTACTCCTCCAACTCATGTCTCTTTATATGGGGCATCAAAAACATGAGTGCAAAAAAAACATACAGCTCTCTGATCCCGAGGGGCAACCACGACACTTGCTTTGGTGAGCCAATAGGTCCCAGCCCTTCTGCTGCACACTGAGTTGCATACCTATTGGTCTCATCGCTGACATGCTGCACAATTTCATCATCAAGGAAGGCCAGGAAGTAATTAACAAACTCATCACCTGCGTTGCATGGGAAGGCAGGCTGTATTCCAGCATTTGTCATATCAAACGGTGGATTGTGTGGCTGGAAATCTCCACCGTCAGACCAAACAAATGCATCCACTTGCCCTGTGCGTGGTTCAGTGGCAGGGGCAGGTTGCATTCCACTCGTTTCCCCGTGAGAAGGAGCTGATGTAGAGGCAATGGGTGAGGCAGGAGGTGAGGCAGGAGGCAAGCGGGAGGTGGGTGAGGCAGGAGTCAATGGGGAGGGGGGTGAGTGCGGGGGCGGTGAGTGGGGGGGTGGCGCGGGTGAGGGAACTGAGCGGGGAGCAGGCGGGGGGGTTTCTGACCTGGTGCGTGGTGAAACTTGACCCTTTCTACCCTGCTTATCACCTCGCTTATCGCCTCGCTTATCGCCCAGCTTTGCCCTCCAACTGCCACGCATCCCCTTTGTTCTAGGCCTGCCTGCACGGCCTGCACGGCCTGCCTTCCCTCGCTTTGCAGGCTTTGTATCTGTACTCCTCAGATGATGTAGACTGAGGAGAGGGCACGACAGATGATGATGATGATGATGTGAGGGCAATTGGGCTAGGGGAACGGGAAATTGATGGGAAATGCGTACTAGGGCCTGGTGTGGGGGACGTGAGCCTGCGCTTCACTCCCTTCCCACGTACAATACCAGATTTGCCCATAGGAGCCTTTCCTTTCCCAGAGTAAGTTGGGGGTGGTGGGGGGGAATCAACACGATCACTTTCATCACTGTCACTATCAATGGAAAATGGTTCACCACCAATCACTGCCAAATCATCACTGCTTGCTGTGAGTGTGTCACTTTCACTGCCACAATCAAGAGTAGTACTTACAGTTTTGTCCAGCTCAGTTCTAATTTCAGGAGTGCTCAACCCCTTCTGCCTCGCCGTCGGCAGTTCCTTTACCGGTGTAGAGGTAGAGGGAACACTAGCACTAATCATTGTAGAGGAGGAAGCGAGCGACGATGAGTCGGGACGGAGCGCCATTATCACGCACAGAGCAGGACAGATACTGACTGACGCAGGTCAGGGCAGGGGTGGGGGGGGGGCCCCTCGGGGTTGGAGGAGGGAGGTGTGGGATGGCTGGCGTGAAAGAACTCGACAGCTACTCTTGCGTGAGAATATTTGCGCGCCGGGAAAACGCGCGGTGTTCAAAATATTCACGATCATTCCAGAATGACACCTGCGGTTTGGTCCAGTTTTGTCACCGTCATTCTGGAATGACACCCGCGGTTAAAGGGTTAATAATTCTTGTTATTGATAAATTAAATGCTACTGCATTTAACCCCTGTGGACAACTATGCATTGTAAATACATGTAATTATATGGTATTTTCCACTGACCTAAAGTGTGTCTGCGCGATAGGTGACGTGGCAAGCAGGGAAAGATTCCCCTGTTAAGGCAGATGTGGAATTAAGATATTTACATAGTTAAAGGGAATATTTGGTCTAACTTTAGTTTAAGTGGAACTAAGATTAATTTGTTAGATTTGCCCTGTACATATCATGATGTAATTTAACTGTATTTAGTACTGTAATTAAATAAGAGTTGGCAACCCACAATTCGATGAAGAGTTGGGGCTTGCCGCGTTCACTCACTCTGCTCCCAGACCTTGTGGAGTTAGTACTCTGCTCCTAGCTCTCGTGGAGTTAGCACGGTTGTATATACACACCATAAGGACGCTTGCTTGCTCAAGCAACTATACCAGGCAGCCTCATCGTCATCGGTTAACGATCACTCCTTCTTCACTAGCTAAGTAACCTTTACGAATTGGCCAATTCAAGGGGGGATTAGCGAAGAGATAGAAGAGAAATAGTTATTGTAGGTGAGTTAAGTTACGTTTCGCCTAACTCTGAGACTTGTTTAATTTACTTAGACAACTTTAGGGAAGAGTAACGACCTACGAGTTGTTTACCAGAAAATTCTTGCATAGCGGTGTCCCGGCAGGAATACCGACTTGGATACATTAAACATTTTTCACATTTTGGTGCCCAGAAAGAGGGCCCCGATTTGTTTAACAGAACTAGTAAACATTTTTCACATTTTTGGTGCCCCGACCGAGTGAGGACTTAATCCCTACCCTCTTGAAAATTTAAAATAATCAAATCATTACTAAGTTGAGGTAAAATTGTGGTTGGAATTCATAATTAAATTATTAAATTAGAACTCCGTCAACATGTCTGTTTCTTTATTGCAAAGATCTTCTAGTAGTAAGGCAGGATGGGTAACTAGAGCCATAAATGATTGTAACCAGTCGTTGGACCAAATACCTCTGTCCAAGGAGAGAATAAATAGTCTCCTAAATATTCTGAAAGATCGATGGAGTAAGTACGAAGGGAGTTACTTAACTTTAGAAGTGGCTATAGTAAAAGCTGAGAATAAGGAACTCTTAGAGTCAGAAACTACGAAGTTTGAAGACAAATTAGAAGAATACTTAACTGTAGTAAAGACACTAGAGTCAGAATTAGCTGACACTGCCGCGGAAACACAAGTTGTGGCACAGTAGAGTAGAGCTGTGTTACCACAAATAACGCTTCCGGAATTTGATGGGGAGCAGAACTGGAAATCTTTCTGGGATCAGTTCAAATATTTGGTACACGATAGAACAGATCTCCCTAAAGTCACCAAACTTATGTATTTGTTAGGACAGGTCAAGGGAACACAATATCAACTGATAAAAGAATTACCAGTGGAAGAAAATAATTATGAGGTGGCTTTGACCATCCTTAGACAAAATTACGAAGACAGGGAACAAGTTATAAATCAATTATTAAGGGCTCTAATAGAATTACCCACGCCTAGGCACGATTTTGATTCCTTGCAAAAATTTAGAATTGCACTAAGTTGTAATTTAAAGGCCTTAGGTACTTACGAAGATATTAAGACATCAGATTGGGTGCTTTCAAGCATTGTGTCCTTAAAGGACCAAGGATGCTTTGTATGGTAGGTACCAGAAGGATAATTTCTCCTGTGAAGAGATTGAGGAAGGCTTGATGCAACTCTGTAAACATTTGCAAGGAACATTAAACACTACTAAGGTCAAACAGAAGACTGAAGTAAAGAAAAAACCCACTAACCAACTGATTGGGAAAGCTAAGTCAGGGAAGACTAAGTATGGGCCTAAAGAAGAGATAGGTACTTTCCTTATCTCCACAAAGGCCGAGGATAAAGTATTAAAGATAAGGAACAGACATGCTGAGAATATTAAGGAAATAAAACCTTCCATGGTAAAAGACAGGAAAGTTTGTGTCTTTTGTGGGGAGCAACATTCCAGTGTATTTTGTCAACACTACCCTGATTATGCTTCTAGAGTAGGGAAGCTTCAGGAACTGGGGTGTTGTATAATCTGTATGAACTCCGAACATGCTGCCGCGGACTGTAAGACTAAATTAAATCTTTGCTTTAAATGCAAAAAAGATCATCATCATAATGCTTTATGCCCTAGGATGAAAATTGAGGTTCCTAAACCTGCAAGCGTCAATATGACAATTGCAAAAGGGAATGCTCCATTAGTAATGCCAGCTGCAGTACCAATAGCAGATGTGAAAGTATTGTTTGAGAATAGAAACCAATTGGTATGTACCCTGTTTGATACGGGTGCTCAGAAAACCTTCATTTCTGCAGACATTGTGAAGAAATTAAAGTTACCAGTTATCGGCAAGGTAAATCTAGCCATTACAGGATTCTTAACAACTAGGAAGGCTCAGTCTTTTGATTTATAGACCTGTAATACAATTGGGCAGATATAAATGCCCTATAACAGCAGCTGTGCTTGATACTATGGAGACAAGTATATACATAAAGGGATTGAAGGAAACCTCTGATCATTTGCAAAGCTCAGGGATAAAGTTGGCTAAACAGAATGTGGAATCAGATACTGTGGGTCCCATAAAAATGATAATTGGTTCTAATTATTGTGGAAGATTCCTACATAGGACTTTCAAAACGAATAAGGTACAGTTGTTCAAGAGTCCAGGAGGTAACCTTATTATGGGTCAGTTGCCTTTTCCAAAACAAGTTAAAGGAGAGGCCAAACTAGTAGACTCGGTCTTTGTTACCCCCCACACAGTCATTGATGGTAGCTATAATAGGTGCAGAATTAGAACCTACTCAGATAAATGACTTGTTGGATGAAAACACTGAACCTGTACACAAACTGTGGGACCTAGACAGTGTAGGAATACACTCTGAGGAACCAAACCCTGAAGATAAAATAACATTGGACTTGTATAATCAGTCTGTGGAATTTGAGGATGGACAATATTGGGTAGGATTACCATGGAAACTTAACCATTCAGAGTTACCAACAAATTACCAAGCAGCTAAAGCTCAGTTAAATTCTCTTCTAAGAAAGTTGAGAGATAAACAAGAACATCTGATCCTATATGATAATATTATAAAGGATCAAATGAAGAATAAATTTATAGAAGAGGTAGAATACCCTGTTAACCACAAAGAAGGACATTACTTACCACATCATGCTGTAAGCAAGGATTCAGTAATTACTACCATAAGGATAGTATTCAACTGTAGTAGTAAAGCGTCCAAGGGATCAGCTAGCTTGAACGGTTGCCTATACTCTGGACCTACACTAACAGAGAAGATAGGGAATGTGTTACTAAGATTTAGAGAGAAACCTTACGCTTACACAGCAGACATTAGTAAGGCTTTTCTCAGAATAGGACTGAGAGATGAGGATAGGAAATTTACAAAATTCCTCTGGCCTCATGATCCTCAAAATGAGGATAGTCCATTGAAAACTTACTGTTTCCGATCGGTGCTCTTTGGCTCTTGTGCTAGTCCATTCCTACTTTGCAACACTTTAAAGCATCATTTTGAAAATGCCAAATGTCCTGAAATAGGGCAGGCTCTTTATATGGATAATTTGGAAGGTGTTGCTGATACAGAATCGGAAGCTTTGAAGGCTTATGAAGTAGCCAATTCCGAATGTGGGAAGGCAAATTTGCCGTTACAGAGCTGGAATACAAATTCACCGCTTTTGAGGAATAAAATACAAGAGGACTATCCAGATTCTGACATTCCCAAAATTCAAAATGTGTTAGGTCTTAACTGGGATAGAACAGCTGATGTAATGAGTTTGAAACCAATTAAGTTCTCTGATGTCACTCTCACCAAGAGGTCCTTGTTAAGTCAGGTTTCCAAGCTATTTGACCCATTGGGATTTGTCAGTCCTATAGTTATTAGGGGCAAATGTTTAGTACAGGAGGCTTGGCGAGAAAAGTTAGACTGGGACACTGAATTAGGTGAGACATATGTGGAACAATGGGAACAGATTAGAAAGGAGTTTGAAACTACATCAAGCATATGTATTCCCAGGAAAATAAACAGTAATGAGAAGTCGCACTTACACATACTTTGTGATGCTTCTCAAAGGGCCTACGGAGCAGTAGCTTATTGCGCAACAGGAGAGGATAGTAAGATTATAATGTCCAAAGTCAGAGTTGCACCAATTAAAGAAAGAACCCTACCTCAAATGGAATTGGCTTCCATAGAAGTAGGAACTAAATTGGCCAGGTATATAACCACTACTATTGATACTCAGTTTGAGGATATTTACATATGGACTGACAGTGAGATCTGTCTTTACTGGATAGGGAAGGAAGACAGCAAAATTCCTTTCGTCCGTAATAGAGTGAAGAATATTAAAGAGCTGTCTTCCAAATTTAAATTCATGTATGTGTCCTCCAAACAGAATCCAGCTGATCTGCTCTCGAGAGGTTCGACCGTAAGGAGACTGATCAAAGATAACTTGTGGTTTAAAGGCCCTAAATGGTTACTCACTAAGGACTGGCCTGAACAGAAACAGTACAGTATTGCTGAGATTAGTGTAGTGAATTTGGATCCTATAGTACCTGAGCCAGAAGTAATTGACGTCAGCCGATTCTCATCAATAAGACAACTTCTAAATACTACTAAATTGGTTGTTGAATTTTTGAATAAGAAGGTGGGGTTTCAGAAATTAGATCCCCTAGAATACTGGCTGAAAAGAGTACAAAGAAATTCTTACGGGGAAATATATAAACTTTTAGGCCAAGACACTGGAAAAAGGAATAAGCTCATGAAGAATTTAGGCTTGTTCTTAGACGGAAAAGGTCTGATTAGATGTCGAGGCCGATTGGTAAAGGCTGACTTGCCCATCCAAGCCAAACATCCCATTTTATTACCTAAGAGTGGATGCTTTGTACAACTTATTATAAAGGAAGCCCATGATTCCACTCTCCATGGAGGTGTACCGCAGACCTTAGCCCAAATTCGGGAAAGGTACTGGATTCCTAAGGGTAGACAGGTTATTAAAAAATATCTTAAAAACTGCATCATTTGTAGGAGGTATGAGCAGCGACCTTATATCTACCCAGGACCACCAGCCCTACCGAAGGATAGGGTGAACATAAGTCGGCCCTTCCATATAACAGGAGTGGACTACACAGGGTCTATAACTGTTACGGGTGAGGAAACTCCCCATAAGGTTTACATTTGTTTATTTACTTGTGCCTACACAAGGGCAGTCCATCTAGAATTAGCAGAAGACCTAAGCTCAGAGACATTTCTCAATGTCTTTCGCAGATTTGCCGCTAGAAGATCTTGTCCTGGGAAGTTAATAAGCGACAATGGAACTAATTTCGTTGGAGCAGCACCCTTACTGTTGAACATAATGAATGACCCAAAGGTTAAGTCGGCGCTGGGAATCCGAAATTGTATTTGGCAGTTCACAGCTCCAAGAGCTCCATGGCAAAATGGATTTACCGAAAGAATGATTGGTATTGTCAAGAACTGTCTGAGGAAAACATTACATAGAACTAAGATCACGAGAGAAGATTTAAGAACAGTAATAACTGAAATTGAAACCAGGATTAATAATAGACCTCTGACTTATCAAGATGACACTAGCGACTCGCTAGAGGCCTTAACACTGGCTCACATGTTATATGGCAGGAAGCTCCATCCTATGCCTTGTGTGGATATCCAGGAAGAAGTTGATGATCCTAACATAGAAAATAATGATTTAGGACAACATCTTCGGGAGGGATATCAACGTCTGAAAAGGGTGCTTGATACTTGGAATAGACACTGGAGCGAAGAGTATCTTTTGAGCCTATGCGAGAGGTTTTCTGGAGCTCAGGCTGCCAGCAACAAATCAGTTATTAACATAGGAGATGTGGTCTTAGTGAAGACTGAACAGCCAAGATCCCAGTGGCCATTAACTAAAGTGATCTCCACACACCCAGATTCTGAAGGGGTGCTGAGACTCGTAAAAATAAAATGCAGGGGACATACCAGTATAAAAACTATTGATAAACTGGTACCTCTTGAGTTAGCAGCCACTCCGAATCCAGAGGATGGTGAAGATCAAACGGGTCAAGAGGCGCGACCTAGAAGGGCCACAGCACAGGGTTCTCGAGAATTATGGAGGGAACTCTTGGCTAAGGGTCATATTACATGATACAACGTATCATTTTCCACCGGCCCCAAAACTGTGGGAAATATTTTCCCCCAGAGCAGTCGCGCTCTCTATATTTATCATAGTTATCCCTGGTTAAAGGCAGAGGAAAAATTGAGACCGTTGTTAATTGTTCAAGCGGTTTTAATAACCCAGAAATGACGTTCTCTTTAATAATTCTTGTTATTGATAAATTAAATGCTACTGCATTTAACCCCGTGGACAACTATGCATTGTAAATACATGTAATTATGTGGTATTTTCCACTGACCTAAAGTGCGTCTGCGCGATAGGTGACGTGGCAAGCAGGGAAAGATTCCCCTGTTAAGGCAGATGTGGAATTAAGATATTTACATAGTTAAAGGGAATATTTGGTCTAACTTTAGTTTAAGTGGAACTAAGATTAATTTGTTAGATTTGCCCTGTACATATCATGATGTAATTTAACTGTATTTAGTACTGTAATTAAATAAGAGTTGGCAACCCACAATTCGATGAAGAGTTGGGGCTTGCCGCGTTCACTCACTCTGCTCCCAGACCTTGTGGAGTTAGCACTCTGCTCCTAGCTCTCGTGGAGTTAGCACGGTTGTATATACACACCATGAGGACGCTTGCTTGCTCAAGCAACTATACCAGGCAGCCTCATCGTCATCGGTTAATGATCACTCCCTCTGTCATAAAAGACTTTGTAACTCCTTTGTGGTTACTTGTAGTTGAGTTACATATATATATTAGACTTGTGGACGAGCGGTTATTATACTGGAGTAGCTTTATAAGTAGCTAATCTTCTTTCCCATTTGTCATGTAGTGACAGGAGAGGTAAAGAATAGTATGGGACTATTTTTATTTGTCTTGGAAATATTAACAAGTCTCTCACTCAGAGCGGAGTAATAAGTAGAGTCCCTGTCTCCCTGTCTCGCTCTCTCTCTCTCTCTCTCTCAAGTTGTCAAGTTTAAGAAGCCTGTGTGTGAGTATGTGTGTATGTGTGTGTATGGTCACTAGGGCTTTGTTCATGGGTGGATTGCTGACAACTAACTGCATCATCTCCTTACTGGCCACTGTCGTCAGCTTTCCTCAGTGTAATTTGCAAGCTCATTTCCTATTCCCAGGCTCGCATAGAGTTGTCTATCTATCTATTTATCTATCTATCTATTATGATTTGTAATTATAATATGGAGTTCTGATACCTCTTCACTAGCTAAGTAACCTTTACGAATTGGCCAATTCAAGGGGGGATTAGCGAAGAGATAGAAGAGAAATAGTTATTGTAGGTGAGTTAAGTTACGTTTCGCCTAACTCTGAGACTTGTTTGATTTACTTAGACAACTTTAGGGAAGAGTAACGACCTACGAGTTGTTTACCAGAAAATTCTTGCATAGCGGTGTCCTGGCAGGAATACCGACTTGGATACATTAAACATTTTTCACATTTTGGTGCCCAGAAAGAGGGCCCCGATTTGTTTAACAGAACTAGTAAACATTTTTCACACCTTCCTCTATTCCTCTACAAGATGCCAAGCAGGAACAATGCCTTACACTGCATAACCTCTCCCCCCCCCCTGCACACCATTATCTTGACAATTCACCTGTTACCAGTGACCTGGACAATAAAGACATTCAGCGCCAGAGTGATTCCCCAATCGATGACAATGTGGAGGACAAAGTTTAGAGGAAGAAATAGTCAGAAATGATGATCAGGTAATGTGGGAAAAAAAAGGTCATGAATGGTGATGAGTTAGTGAGTGAAACAATGCTTATAATGCCTATATTACTGTTTGAAAACCAATATACTCTTGTACTACATATAAATTCGTACCATGTAAATAAATAAGTACTGTTTATGAGTGGATAAAATAGTTACCCTCCCATAGAACTCGTTTTCTTTGGTACCAGCCTGTTAGAAAACCCAGTCAGGTAAGGAAGTACTCACACCTAAATCCGGTATTTTAAACCTCAGTTGAGCGATTTCTCTATGAATTTTCGATGTTTCTCACCAAAAGCGGATGTTTGAGCCAAAAAAAAAAAAAAAGGTCCAAAAACGTCGGGATTGGTCGGGTTAAGGCGCAAGTGATTTCCCAATCGATGACAATGTGGAGGACAAAGTTTATGTAGTGTTAGAGGAAGAAACATGCAGAAATGATGAGCAGATAACATCGCCAAAAAAGGTGCAGTATGTTGATATATTTGGTGAGTGAAACAACACTTATATTGCCTACATTACTTTGTGAAAACCAATATATTCTTGTGCTACATATAATTTTGTACCAAATAAATAAATATCTACCTATTCTGAGTGGTTTGGAATAGTTACCCCTCCAAAGAAAACGTCTTCTCTGGAGCCAGGCTCAATAGAAGGGTACCGGGTGAGGGTACTGTCACCTGTACAAGGCATTTCTGAGCTGAGGTGAGCACTTTCTCTCTGAATTATCGATTTTTCTCATAAAAAGCAGAGGTTTTAGCAAAAAGAAAAAAAAAAATCTGCCAGGATTGGGGGAGGTCATTGGTTAAAAACTACCTGGGACATGGCACGTTAAGCTCACACCATCAAAATGCATCCTGGATTAATGGTCCATCTCCTTCCTAGGACACATCATCTCCAAGGAAGGCATAGCACCAACCCTGACAAACTGTGTGCTATTGCAGACCTCCCCCTGCCCTGAGATGTCCATAAGGTCCGTGCCTTCATCAGGCTCACATCCTACTACCAGCGCTTTGTGAATGGGTTTGCCAACATCGAGAAATTACTCCACGACATGACGAAAAATGGCAAACCTTTCACCTGGACAAAAGATCGCATTACAGCTTTTCACACTCTTAAGATCAAGCTCATCACTGCCCCGATCGTTGCATTCCCTGACTACACCCTGCCCTTTTGTCTATACACCGACGTTTCCTTAGTGGCGATCAGTGACGTCCTTGCTGAGGTCCGAGAGGGATGAGAACATATCATCACCTGCGCCAGCCGTATCCTCAATCAGGTACAGGAAAACTATGTCCCCACCAAATGAGAATGCCTAGGCATCGTCAGGGCTTTGGACCACTTCTGAGCCTATCTGTTGGGCACCCACGTCACCATAATTATGGACCACCAGTCCCTCCAGTTGCTGTGCCAATCTCAGACCCACAACTACCAACTGATCAGGTGGAGAGAAACCCTCGAAGAATTCAACTTCGACATAGCATACCAGCCCGGCAAATTACATACGAATGCTGATGCCTTATCCCAGCTGCCCATCAACACCATCAGTGCCGCCAGCAGCCTTCTACAACAATGGCAGAACAAAGATTCCCCCGACTGGATTCCACCTCAAGTATTTTCCAAGCTCCACCAGCATGGTGACCACCCGTTCACCCATACGGGGCACATAGCGCTCGAACCAGACACCGCACTTGACACAATGATCCACCTACATTTGGACAACGGCACACATCTTGGGACCAAGAAACTACTACAGGTATTTAATGACATGTACTGGACACCTTACCCCTCTAACTTGGCCAAACAAGTCATTCAGGCCTGCTGTGCTTCTGCACTCAGAAAGGATGTCACACAGACACCTGGCCCTTCAGGAAACGTCATTTCTCATAAGCCATGGCAACTCTTGTCTGTGGACATAGTCGGACCACTATCACATAAAGTGGGCTACAAATACATTGTAACCTTCGTAGACATATTCAAAATTCCTGATTGCCTGCCTGGCCAAAGAAAACCATGCCATCACCATGGCCAGTGCCCTCATCTGCCACATTTGCCCCTACTTCAGCATTCCCCTGGCCCTTCACTCAGACAATGCCCCAGAGTTTACCAGCAAGATATGAAGAGAACTTGTCACCATCTTTGGATACAAGCTCTCCCACTTCCCATACTGGCCACAGGGCAATGGTATCTGCGAGAGAAGTCACCGCATCCTCCTTAACCAGGTATGTGCCAGAATAGAAGAAACACGAAATGGGGACTGGCCAGCCTACATAATAATTGTGCAGTGGGGAATGAACACCTGTCCCCAAGAAGACGGCGTTACCCCTCACAAACAAGTGTTCAGAGAAACACCACTCCTCCTGTCGCTCCGACACAGCCTACAGCCCCCCCTCCATGACCCCCATGTCTGACCCCCTTCACCGCCTTAACCCGAGGCATCCCATCGACACATGGGTACGTTGCAACGTTTTGTCACAGCCAGTCCCATCGACATACCAGTACATTGCGCAATTGCAAGGTTCATAATTTGCACAAATTTCAATTTTCGCGCATGATTTTTGGTACGTATACACGGGACACCTTCCTCTACAAGATGCCAGGCAGGGACAGTGCCTTACCCCACATGACCTCATCCCTCCCGCACGCCATTGTCTTGGCAATTCACCTGTTATCAGTGACTTGGAGGAAAAAACAGTCAGAAATGATGATCAGGTAATGTCGCCAAAAAAGGTCAGGTATGTTGATGTGTTAGTGAGTGAAACAATGCTCATATTGCCTATATTACTGTGTGAAAACCAACATACTCTCGTAGTACATATAAATTCATACCAAATAAATAAATACCATTTATGAGTGGTGTGGAATAGTTACCCTCCCATAGAACTCATTTTCTTTGGAGCCAGCCTGATAGAAAAACCAGTAAGGTAAGGAATACTGCAAGCTGTATCGAGTATTTTAAACCTCAGGTGAGCGATTCCTTTATGAATTTTCGATGTTTCTCACCAAAAGCGGAGGTTTAAGCTATAAATTTTTTTTCAAAAATTGGTCAGGATTGGGGGGACTCGGTGGTGGAAAATCGGTCAGGACGAGGCGGGTTAAGAGCTGTCTACCTCAACTACAAAACCATGAAGACCTACAACACGATATCGCCCCCGCCAATCCCTACAAGCCTGGTGACTGTTATGGTGGCTCAGTTACCAGCCCCTAACAAACTGACCCCGATTCGTGGGACCATATACTGTCATCAATGACACCAACCCCTACCAAGTAACAATCCAGTACCACAAAAACCCTTGCATCTACCAAAATTGCCACGTGTGTCTCTTCCGCCCACCATCTGCCACCCCTCAACCACGCCACACTCACTCCCTCACCCAGCATGCAACACTACCACCCACCTCCCCTGACCACACAACTGACTCATACACTTGCTACTTCACACCATCACACTCCTCACCCTCACTCACTTCTCCCTTCACAATCATATCCCCCACCATACCCTCCATCAACTCCACACCCTCACCACAGACCCCCCACTCACCCCCGGCGACCTCACCTCCCACCCCAACACCCACCGCCGCACTGCCACCACTGGACACAAGGGCCCTGCCATCCAATCGGGAAACCCCCCACCCGCCCCTGGCCACCTCACCCCGTGACCAGTGCTCCACACCACCTACACCTGCCTTAACCCCTGCCACCCCAAGGACAGGCCACCTTGCACCCACATGTCCCTCACCTTCACCCACTCCTCATTCCACATCCACGTCCTACACCAGACCCCACACCAGCTCCCCATCCTCGAACACCACCACCACATAGCACAATAACTCCACCGCCCAAACAAAGAACCCCCCACCCCCACCCAACTGTCTCACTACATGGCCCAAGCTCCTCGTCACTGACACCCGTCGTCATCACCACCATAACCAGATCCGGGCACGCTCCTACCCACCAGCAAGGTACGCCCTGACACCCTCACCACCACCACCTCCAACACCACCCAGACAATCCACATCCAGCTCCCCCACACCAAACACCTCCCCCCTAACCCTCAAAATCTAACAGGCAGAATGGAAAATTCCAGTGGCAAGGCCCATCAGGGCGATTAAGGCGTGTCCCCCATGACCTCATAAAACCCAGGTCACCTCACCCATCTCCAACATTCAGCCCAGAGCCACCGGCCAGTCACCATACTCTGTGCCTCCAGAAATGAAGATCAAACACGTGCTCTGGACCCCTGCCCAGAGAAACAAACATCGCCTGAGATTAACATCACAACTGCTGCGTCTCCTGCAGAGGACTACACATACCTCCACCCTTGAAATAGTATACCACCCACACCATGAGCCAAACCGACCCTCGCAGCACTGGACCTCATTCCTCCGACACCTCTTGCCAACCCATCAGACGTCTACATCAGACACATACCTCCTCCAGCCACGGGGACGTGCCTTTTCCGCCTGTGATGGTGGTGAAATACCAACCCCAAGGGGAAACCACAGCAAGGCACGAGATGATGAAATACCCACCCCAAGGAGAGACCACAGGGAGGCATGTCAAGGGCCTGGACACCACAGGCTTACGTCCCTCGCCACCATGCGCCACTCTTCCCCTGAACGGAACCCACAGGAGGTACACCACCCTGCCACATTACTCTCGAGCCAGACCAGCACTTGCCAGGATCGGGGTGGGACTTGCCTACTCGCGGCAACAGGTAGGACTGTGATGACACCCATCACGCTCATCGGGGAGGGAATGTCCACTGTACTTCCCTCGTCTGCAGCCCCCACAGGAAGCAGGACCGTGGTGATGCCCACCATGCTAGCCAGGGAGAGGACATCCACCATACTCTTCTCGTCTGCCTTCCCAGGGCAAGGCTGAACCACGACAGTACCCACCATGCCTGTCGGGGAGGGAACGTCCACCGTATTTCCCTCATCTGCAGCCCCCACAGGAAGCAGGACCGCTGCGATGCCCATCATGCTCACTGGGGAGACCATGTCCACCGTACTCTTCTCACCTGCAGTCCCGGGGTCTAGTGGAACTGCGGCGGAGCCCACCATGCCCACTGGGGAGGGAACATCCATCGTACTTCCCTTATCTGCTACCCCTGTGGCTCTCTCAGAGGGTAATGCCCCTTGCTTGCTCACTCCTCCAGAGGCCAATTGGGATGCCCTTCTTGCTCCCCCTACACTCCAAGGGGTGGAGCTAGCTCCCTAGCAGAGTCCCTGTTTGAGAGGATCTGGAGTGGCCCCATTGTGAGCATGGGAATGTACTCACTGCAGCCAGCACCCCGACATCACCAGTTGCTGCCGGACTCTCAGATGAAAACATGCCGCAGGCAGCTCCTGACGGCCTCTCTATGCAGGCGAGGCCGCAGACCCCAGCCACTGAGGGACACCCCAAGACTCCCGGCCGAGACCTGCCCAGACCAGCCAGTGAGCCATCCTCCCCCAGTGGTAGGCACAGAGCAGTGCGCCTGCTTGCCCTGTTTGGCCCCAGTCCTGAGGGCCAACACACCCACTGAGGCCCATCCAGGGAAAAGCGTCCCTCTATGCCGCCCTGCAGCCCACACCGGACAATCCAGCCTATGACAGTGGTCCTGCGCCTCTCCTGAGAGTGCACACCTGACGGAATGCCTCCCACACCTGGGCAACACCTGCAGCTACCCTGCCACCTATAGTCACAACTCCTTGTCCATATGTCCTGATAGTGTGTATAATTGGTCATATTGTACTGTGCCCTGCATCTGTATGTTTATATGGTAATATACATGTAAGATTGGTCAGCCTGTGTTTTTGAGCCCTGTTCCTTCGGTTGCGTGCTTTAGACCTGGTCTTGGAAAGAACCCAGATTAGTTGCTCGTACTCAGGGAGCAAGAAGTTGAGCTCTGCGTACATAGCATAACAATAAAGTATCCAGTCCAAAAATAAAATTAAAAAACATCGTTAGTTTTTGGGGTTCCTGAATCAAAAACGAATAAGGGAGAGAAAAAGACATTTGAAATGACAAGGGAGAGAAGTCGGGCAGGATCATTACAATAAAACCGTGGGGAATGGTTAGGAGTGTTGCAGGCTAGAAACAAAGGGTACTGGTAAAGGGGGAGGAGGGAAGGGGGAGAAGTGATGGAGATATTGGAAGGGGGAGGGAAGAGGCGGCAAGGGGGTGGAGAGGGTACTGTATTTACGATGGTTATATAAGTGTTGTATAATTGATGACGAGTTAATGTCTCCTAACCACCACAGTAACAATTTATTCATATTATGAACATTTATATTCAAGTCATGGATAAAGCTTCATGGCGATGGAGGAGAAAAAGAAACTCACTTAACACTTTTATAATGATTACTTTCCACACTCTACTTACAAACATACGATTTTCAGCATTAGCGATAAAATGTGGGTGATGGCAGAGCAAGACTAGGAAGAGGAGAGACGGATGAGGAGAGAGGTCAGGAAGGGAAGTGATTTTTTAACTTGTAAAAGAAAACCGTATATTCGCGAAACACCCACTGTCAGTTTGTATGTTTGTTCAGTGTGGAAATGACATCGTACTTAATGTTTTCGTGCAACCTCACCTTCAGGACTCCAAACGTTTTATAATATTTCATATAATACTTGCTGGCAACATTAGTCCACTCCAAATAATCCTGTGAGTCTGTCCGTAATGAAGAATCTGTATACACTAGTGTCATACATTTCAAAATACGGTTACAATCTCACCTTCTCCAATTCAGTATTATCATTAGGGAATGTGTTCTTAACTTCTTTCTGAACACATTTCTTTAATACTAACCATAAAACCATACTTGTCAACTCAATCTCATACAGTGTTCCCAGATCAACAGGCTCTTATCACACACGCTGACAGGGACGGACTTGTGTTGTTGACTGTACATGCTCTTTGTGGAGTAGAAAGAAAGACTGAACGAGAACAAATAGGATTAGAGTCTTCTCCTTTTTGGCCTGGGCAATGCCGGGTACCCCTGGTAGTTTATATATATATATATATATATATATATATATATATATATATATATATATATATATATATATATATATATATATATATATATATATATATATATATTGTTATGAAGGGGGATTTGCCAGTTAGGTAGTCTCGTACCTTCGAGACGTTTCTGGTAACGAAAGTTCCCGTATCGGTACGAGTCAGAGTTGCCAGTTAGCCTGCTGTTTGTGAGCGTAGTTATTTCGTAAGTTGTGCATTAATTTAATGTGCTTTTTCTTTATAATGTTTTATTTAAGTAATTGCTTGTAAAATTATGTAATTTAAATTCGTATGGTTAATGATTTAGAGGGTTATGTGATGTGAGAACTCTAGCATGTTTTGATGTGTCGTAGTTGGTAACTGTTGTTGCTAGGGGCTGATGCAAGACAGTATGTCCTAGAATGTTGGAGAAGTGGACGTTTCTAGAACAATGCAAGCTTATATAGGGATGGGGAAGAGCTTAGTTAGTCAGTCGATTTGAAGTTTTTAGTCGGGTTTCAGTTCAGTGTGAGTGAAGTGCAGTCGGTTTTGGTGCAGTTTGTGGAGAGTCGCTTTGCAAGCCTTAAGTGTAATTACTGTCTGTGAAGATTGTATATTTTTGGTACTTATGAAAACAGTGGCAAACAGTGACGGGTTATTGAAGTTTGTATATAATTAGAAGTTGAGAAAACAGTGAAGTGTTGAGCATTAAGTGTAATAACAGTAAAGTGTGTATAGCTCCAGTGCTTGTGAGAACAGTGAAGTTCGAAAGAATTAAGTGGAATTATTTCTAAAATAAAGACAGTGAACTTTAAGGAGCCAGTGTTTATTTTCGCCTCAGCTGATCTTGTGTACTGCACACCTAAAGGCTGACCATAAGAACAACAACTCACTGGGCAACGTCCTTCCTGTACTGTACTACTGCTGTTGGAGCCTGTGGCAGTGTGGGGACTGGGACGTAACAATATATATATATATATATATATATATATATATATATATATATATATATATATATATATATATATATATATATATTGTTATTGGGATGTATATTACGGTGTACTCTTAGCCCTTAATCACAAAAAGGGATAAGATAAAGCTTACAAGAAAACTAACTTAACTTTACTGTACACTGTAACATACACAACCAAAGAAGAAACCAGAGTTCGTTTTACAAAAGGAGGATTCATATAGGCCTCAGAATGCAAATATAAAACAAGTTATTTCTTTCCTAACCAGAACACCCTCAGTGGAGGCTAAGTACTCACAAAGCTCGGAGAAACGTGGAGACTTCAAGGTTTATTCCAGATATAATTCACACACTAGTGTAAATGGAGGAGTGAAACAATACTGGGAAATGGTGCACAAAGAATGTGTTTTGTAATCAAAGACACGTATTGCGTAGTGCTGGGCAAAGATGCGACACAATGTGACAAAAGTATATAGAACGTGACAGTAAATGAGACAAAATGTGTACAGGGGTGTGTGTACAAAATCATACAAAAATATATACAGAAATGTGTGTACAAAAAAAGACAAAATATGTCTCTTCACACTTTCCTACAGCTTATAAAGCAAACTTACTCCGCCTCTCTCAGCTAATTAACTGGTAGGCTGTCTTCTGTAATATCTACAGCCACTCACCAAGTACAGAGGCACCTGCTACGAAGGGGAGCCAATGGCGAAGTTACACAAATTACTGATGACCACTAACGTGCCATTAAGAAGGCAGAGCAAAAGTTATTTAGGCTTCTATTGGCATATACTCTGTTTTAGCTCCTTCCACACTATAAGTTACACCCATAGTTCAAGGACAAGAGGGATTTTCTGCGTAATTTGTGAGAAAAACATCTGGTCTGTCATCAGTCCAGTGACCACTAAGTAAACGCAGCTGGGGACGAGGGTTACCGTTACAGCTCGCAAAACTGATAAGGAAAAGAATTTATCCTCTTTATGGCTCATCTGTCTCCTTATGTTATCACTTAATTTCTATTTCACCCATTCAGTACTGGGGTTAACTACGCACTAACACCTCCCTTCCTGAGAGAAATTTCCCAAGCGGAAATTTCTGGATACTGGACAATTAAGTTTTGGACAGGTAATCTGCTAAAACATTACTAACACCTTTTACATGTCTTACATCAAGGGAGTATTCCTGCAAAAATAGGGGCCTACGGGTCAATCTAAAATTTTTGTCCTTCAGTCTGGACAAAAATTTCGGAGGGTGGTGATCAGTGTACACTACAACATCACCTGACCCTGGACCAACATATACAGAGAAATGTTGAAGGGCAAGTACGAGAGCAAGGAGATCTTTCGCGATATGTGAATAATTTCTCTGAGCCTTATTGAATTTTTTGCTAAAATGGCACACAGGCAATTCAAAGCCTTGATCATTATCCTGAAGCAAAACTGCGCCAGCCCCTAGGCCACTGGCATCAACAGCTAATTTAAAGGGTTTATCAAAACTGGGAGCTTGAAGCACTGGGTGACTTGACAGGATGGCTTTGACTTTAGAATAGGCTTCCTCACTTTCTGGCTTCCACTCATACTTGACTCCTTTTCTTAACAAATCAGTGAGGGGAGTAAGAAGATCACAGAAGTTCAGGACATAACTTCTGTAGTATCCTACCATACTCAAGAGTCGTTGCAATTCTCTCTTATTTTTCGGTTGGGGGGAATTGACAATGGCCTGAACTTTAACATCAGGTGGACTCACTTGGCCTAAACCGACCACATAACCTAGGTACTGCACTTGAGCCCTCACAAATTCACATTTAGTTAAATTAAGCACTAAATTAGCAGAGGACAAGCTCTTCAGCAAGGCATCTAGTTGGCTCAAGTGTTGTTCCCAGGTGTCACTAAAAATAACAACATCATCAATGTAAGTAACACAACCTTTAACATCCTTGGTGAGATCATTCATCAGCCTTTGGCAGGTGGCATGAGCATTCTTCATACCACAGGGCATGACCTTACATTTATAAGTCCTGTCACCGACCACAAAACAGGAAATTTCTTGGGCTCTTTCTGTGAGTGGGACTTTCCAATATCCCTTCATCAAATCTTATTTTGTGATAAACTTAGCACTGCCTATCGCGTCCACACAATCATCTACTCTAGGAAGGACATAAGTATCAGTCTTGGTAAGGGAGCTGACTTTACGATAATCAAAACAAAAGCAATGTGACCCATTGGGTTTTGAAACCACTATGACCGGGGAGCACCACTCACTTTGACAGGACTTGATTAACCCCTGCTGCAACATGTAGTTCAGTTCCTCTTGAATGATGGTCTGCTTCTGAGGACTACCCTGGTAGGGGGACTGCTTTACAGGGCTGGCATCTCCAACGTCCACATCGTGCTGTGCCACTTCCATCCGTCCTGGGGTGTCCTGGAAGACATCAGGGAACTTCCTGAGAAGGGCAACAAGCTCAGCACACCACTCTGTAGTCAAGTGGGAGAGTTTATCAGTCAGTGTACTCCAAGCATCCTGGTTTTCTCTCCAACTAGTCATATGGTCCAGAGTCAAAGGGCAGCCCTCGTCCTTCACCAACTCGACAGCCGACACCACGCATGCAGCACTAGGGGGTCCACGCCTCGCCTGTGGTACTCCTTCAACATATTTACATGGCACAACCTTCATTCCTTCCTCCAGTCTGGGGTTAAAATGACAATTTACTTCACCTACCCTCTTCTCCACTACATAAGGGCCTGCAAAACTTGCCTGCAGAGGCTGACCATGAATGGGAAGCAAGACAAGTACTTGATCACTTGGGTGAGACACTCTGTTCCTAACTTTCTTAGAGTGGTCATACCACCTCTTCATCTTCTCCTGAGAGCACTCCAAGTGTGCCCTGGCTACTTCCATACTATAGGCCAGTCTTTCTTTAAATTTTGACACATAATCTAGCAAGTTAATTTGGTCATCATTCTTGACCCTTTGTTCTTTGAGGAGTTTGGGAGGACCTCTTACTTCATGGCCAAAGATTAACTGAAAAGGGAAGTAGCCAAAGGACTCACTCGGTGTCTCTCTGGTGGCAAGAAGTAGGAAAGGCAAACACTTGTCACATTCCTTTTCAACACATAGTTTTCTGAGCATACTCTTCAAAGTTTGGTGATACCTCTCTAATGCACCCTGACTGTGAGGATGATATGCTGAGGAAGTGATCTGTGAGATTCCTAACTCCTTTAGGGTTTGTCTGAAAAGTTTGGAATTAAAATTACTGCCTTGATCCGACTGAACTTCCCTAGGGAGAAAAAAATGGGTAAAGAAGGTCAGCACCTCCTTTACAACCAATTTAGCTGAAATATTTCTCAAGGGAATGGCTTCAGCATATCTAGTGGCCATGTCTAACATTGTGAGGATGTACTGGTGGCCTGAAGAGGTTTTAGGCAAAGGGCCAACAATGTCCACAAAGGCTCTAGTGAATGGAGCCTCAAACCCAGGTAGAGGAATCAAAGATGCCATAGGGATGGACTTATTGTTCTTACCGACTAGCTGACAGGTGTGACATGACCTACCGAACCGGGAGACATGTCGACGGATTCCAGGCTAGTAAAAATGCTGCCAGATGCGGGAGAGAGTCTTCCCCACACCTAAGTGACTTGCTAAAGAAGAGTCATGAGCAATGGACACAATTTTTTGCCTATAGGGTCTTGGAACTACCACCTGATGTACAGTCTCCCATTCGTTATCATGAGCAACACTAGGTCTCCATCTTCTCATTATCACGTTATTGGGCCTTTAATAATAACATTCTGTCAGTTCAGACTCACATTCATCTTCCCTAACTGCTGAGTCAATTAAAGTGGCAATCTCTGGATCAGATCTTTGCATATCAGCTAAATTTGCACTTGCATCAGTCTGGGGAGAATCATCAACCTCTGAGTCATTTACCTGGGCAAAAAAGGTATCACTAAGCCCAGTATCATCATCGGCATTGCCAGTGCCATTACTGTCAACATCCTCATGGCTGGCTTTTGCCGTCATGGCTCTAGTTACAGCACATGCAGGAAACAATTTAGCATCCAACTCTTTAGTCCTATCCTCACTCAGGGAAGTTTTTGACATGCAGGGAACAGCACTCACCTGTCCTCCCACCAAGTCATTACCCAAAAGGCAAGTGACCCCTTGTACACGAAACTGGTCAACAACACCCACACGCACTGAACCAATAAGTAACTCTGACTGGAGATTCACCTCAGCTAGGGGAACAGATACAAACCCAGCTAAACTCTGCAACATGACACATTCATAAGGGTCAGCTACATCAACAATCCCCTTCAACATTAGTGACTGTGAAGCTCCTGTGTCTTTAAGTATAGTGACTTCCTTACCACCTTTTCCATCAACTGAAACTAACCTCTTAGAAATAAAGTTAGCAAGTTAATGACCTGGGGAGGAGTCACTTTGAGTACTGCTTGGACACTGTGATGGAGTCTTATTACCACTCTCACTTGAACCTGATGGCTGCACTGCTCCAGTCTTACTAGTGTCTAACAATGGCTCTACAGGAGTCTGTCTATCCACCACTGACAGTTCACTCTGGCCTTATCAACAATACTGTATGCCCCTGCTGGGGTTGTGTCTGACTACCGCTAACAATATCTGTGGGTGGCTGCTCTCTGTTGGTGTCAAAAGATTCCCAAGAGTTTACCAAAGTAATAGGTTTTACAGAGGAACTTTTCCCTCGTTTTTTTCCAGCACCAGTCCTCGAAGTGCCCCGTTTTCTGGCAATACTGGCAAAACTTGACACTTTTTCTTGACCATCTGGCAACACTGTCCTCACTTACTTTCGTAGAACTAACATGCTCTTGGGTTGTAGTGTTCCCACTAGTGTCACTTGATATTAACTTGCCTTTACCAGAAGAAGGGTTCACAAAAACTGGTTGGTTCACTCTCCTACCCTTAAATGACTGAGGCTTACGTTCATGCTTATGAATAATACTATAGTTATCTGCTACAACAGCAGCCTCAGCTAGGGTATCTAAATCTGCTAGGTATGTAACCACATCCCTATCTATCTTACCAGTGAAGTTCTCCAAGATCATTAATTCTTTAAGGTTACAAAAATCATCAACTTTCTTAGAATGCAATCATTGATCAAATAAGTCTGTGAGTACTCTAGCATATTCCACATGAATCTGATCTTTCTGTTTAAACGTGGATATAAATTTAAGCCTATATGCCTCTGGCACGAGTTTATATGCTTTGCGAATGGCATCTTTTAAACAATCATAGTTAGCACTTTGATCAACAGATAAAAGAAATATAAGCCTCTTGAGCCTTTCCTTTCAAAACACTCTGCAGCAGAATTGTCCAGGAGTCTTTTGGCCAAGAGGGATGACCTGCCACCTTTTCAAACATATGGAAATACTTAATGGCATCTTGCTCATTAAAGGAAGGTACTAGTTTAATGTCCCTAGCAACATCAAAAGATTCCCTGGCAGATGAACTACTAGCTCTAGGTAAATTATTAGAGTGTTTCAGTCTGAATTCGTGATCTATTTCCTTTTGTCTCATTTGAGCCTGTAATTCTTATTCCCTCATTTTTGCTTGCACTTCATGTTCTCTCAGCTTAATTCTCGCTAACTCAAGTTGCACATTGTCACCAGTATCATGAGCAGAAAAATCACTAGGGCCAGGTATCTCCGATGCCAAAGGCTCAGGGTCAACACTTTGTGCAGTATCAAATGGCTCTGAACTAGCTATGGAGGACTCAGTTTGCTCAAACATGGTGTCCAATATTAAATCAAGTAACTTAGGTTTAGTGATTGAGGCAGGAAATCTGAACTGTGAGGCCTGGGCAAGCAATATGAGCTAGTGTTTTGTGAGTGTGTCCACTCTGGTTGGGGAAGGCTTAGAATCCAAAAATGCTTTCACATCACTGTCACTCATTAGGGCCATAATTACTGATTATAGTTAAGTTAGTAAGAGTAAGCACTGTGTATGTTGCCAAGGTTGCCAATATTATGTCACGGAGCTATCCTGGCCAGGAGGTCACCAAATTGTTATGGGGTGTATATTATGGTGCACTCTTAGCCCTTAATTAATCACCAAAAGGGATAAGGTACAGCTTACAAGAAAACAAACTTTACTGTACACTATAACATACACAACCAAAGAAGAAACCAGGGTTCGTTTTAAAAAAGGAGGATTCATGTAGGCCTCAGAATCCAAATATAAAACAAGTTATTTCTTACCTAACCAGAACACACTCAGTGGAGGCTAAGTACTCAAAAGCTTGAGGAAACGTGGAGGCTTCAAGGTACTTCAAGGTTTAATCCAGATATAATTCACACCCTAGTGTAAATGGAAGAGTGAAACAAAACTGGGAAATGGTGCACAAACAGTGTGTTTTGTAATCAAAGTCACGTATTGCGTAGTGTTGGGGAAAGATGCAACACAATGTGACAAAAGTGTAACGTGACAGTAAATGAGACAAAATGTGTACAGGGATGTGTACAAAATGAGACAAAAATGTGTACAGGAATGTGTACAAAGAAGACAAAATGTGTCTCTTCACACTTTCCTACAGCTTATAAAGCAAACTTACTCCGCCTCTCTCAGCTAATTAACTGGTAGGCTGTCTTCTGTAATATCTACAGCCACTCACCAAGTACAGAGGCACCTGCTACGAAGGGGAGCCAATGGCGAAGTTACACAAATTACTGATGACCACTGAC